>NW_009953496.1:13609259-13629885 GCF_000747805.2 Chaetura pelagica | reverse complement strand
TGTCTTATCAGCCTAGCAGAACACACTGTTGCTAGTTACAAGAGAGCCTGCTGAAGGAAAAAAAAATCAGTAAAAAGAAAAATTGGCTTCATCCTGGCTCAAACCAGGACAAATATATTTATATTATATACATAATAATGATAACAATGGTGGTAATTATTATGATAATGATAACGGTGATAATAATAATAATAACAATAATAATAATATTCAAAATGTAGTTTCCAAAGCTGTAAAAAGTACTTTGTGGTCATGTCCACTTCCTGACAATGCCTTTCTTTTCCATCCTTACAATGTATTTTTAAGATACAGTAAGCTTCTTGGTGGTGACAGTGCACAGAAAGAGAAAAAAACACATCTTAATGTGAGCTTTTGTATTTCAGGACATATCTCCATTGGACTCTGAATAATAAAACCTGATTATTTTCTATCCTCTTTCAGATGTGAACCATTTTATTGTCCCTGTCTGGTGATAAACGCGTCTGCTTATGAGACAGATTTTGTGTACTCACCTTTCCTGACACAGCCAGCAAGGGGAGAAGGCTCAGTATAAAGCCCAAATAATCCTTTCACTAGGGAAAGGAAGAGAATCTTGGATGTCTGGGAATAGCGGGAAGACTCTCTTATGCATAGCAAAACTGTATTCCAGAAACTTTTCTGTGTCTGTTCAGAAGGGGATTTTCAGGTGGAACAAGAGCAGACCTGTTGAATACATGTCTAGATGAGCTACCTGCTTCTTTGGTGTAGGCGGTACTTTAACTCTCAGGCTAGTACATCTCAAAAGACAATGATTCAACAAAAAATATGCTTGGCATAAAATACATGCAAATCCCTCAGTACTGAGTGGGATTTTAGCATTTACTAATGTACCTGCCGTATCTGAAGCTTTCAGTGGCATAGTGTTACAAGGCATTTTATTGTTGCTCTACAACTTGCAGACAATTTTCCAGTTCCCAAACCTTGCAGGGTACAACTGGCTTCCCAAGGCTAGGTGTTGGGAGCTAAGGACTTGGACTATAATATTTATGGAGAAATGAGGAAAATACTTTGGAAGTATCACAGTTGTTTTTTTGTTGGTTTTTTTTTTGCATATCTGACTAAAGTAATCCCAAGAAATCCATAGTTCCCAGAAGTCAAGATCAGACCACATAGATGGGCCTGAAGAGGTGTCAGTGCCTGGCTTAGCACAGAAAGGGCACCAAGCCTGTGGTGTCATCTGTTATTTTCTGTTAGCCATGAAGTGGACTATTGCTATAAAGGTGCAAGGCCTTGAAGAATCAGTCTGAATAGGTTATAGAGGATATCTGCATACTTGAGTGTGAAATGAATGGAAGTAACTTGAAGAGAGAAACAAACATAATGTGCTGTACAAAGCCTCACTCACAACTAAGCATTAAACATGAAAAGGATCTAGTAATATGTCATCCAGATTCAGTGAGCTTTGAAATAACACTTAATTGTTGTGGTGTCTGATGTCTCAGACAAATGTCCCACCATGTTCTCTCATCTGGAAACAAAATTGTTTCTTGTATTGTTAGTAGGTTTTCACTTGACTTGCAGACATGGACTCATGGAGACACTTCGCAAGAAAATCTGCATAGGCTTGTTTACATACAAATACAGTAGCTCATTAGCTGGATGTCCTCAGAAATAGCTTTTAATTAAGTCTGATTTTTTTAGAAAACAAAGATGTAGTTCCAGATTTTTCATAAAAATTTAATTCTGCATCCCAGGTGTACTTTTGCAATGGAGAGACACATGACACTGTTTTTCCTTAATCACTTATTTGTACTTAGCCACCTGCATAGCTAGCCTCTTGAAGCTGTCACTATTAGCACTTATCATATATAGAAAGTAATCTTTTCTTCTTCATTTAGCTGTTCTCTCACTGATTGTCCTTGGTTAAGTTACTTTAAGTTCTATGGGGCCACCATTATGTGGCTTGATCTAGTATAGGTATTCTGCTTTGAAGCTGCCTTTTCTCTGTGCTTTGTTAGTCATGTCACTTCCCACGTGCATGATGAAGTCTGCCCATAAACATGTCAGTGTAAGGGAATATGTGTCAGGCTTTTTATACCCCTTAGGAATTGTTATCAGAAGGTTTAAATTTGAAATTAAAAAAATAAAGCCAAAAACCAACCAACCAAAACATTTATCTAAAGTAATATTGACTATCTTTTCCCGTAACTTTGTATTGCAGCTGCTGCAAGTCACTGCTGTCTGTGTTAGTAACAACTCCCAGAAACCAAGTTTTTTACATCCATCCAGAACATTGAGAAGAAACCAGTCTTAGTCTTGTAGATAGTGCTGGTGATTGTGCAGGTCTGATCCTGCTGTCATTCAGATAAATCAGACAACAATGTAGCTCCTACAGCCATTTATTCAGGTATTACCTTTGAGTACTCTCCAACCCAGAAGTGATAATGTAGCTCAGGAATTAGCAATTCATGAGACACTTAAAATGAGAGGAAAGTTACTGTGCAGGTAGGAAGAAGAGGAATGGCTGATAAAGAGTGTCATCCTAAATAAATTTACTTGTGAAATAATCTGTGCTCTTTTCTGAAAGTGCTGAAATACCAATTCAAGAGACTGTCTTGGACTCTAGTTCAGGTAACTTTACACTAGGTATGTAAACTGTTGCATATTTTGAGTAGTATGATATTATTTCTTTACTCTAGTAGTAAGGAAACTCTATAGTTTGTAAGATATATGGGCATCCTTCATGGAGAAAAGTGCTGTTTAGGTGTCTGGTATTTTTATTATGGTAGGTTGGTACAGTTTGTATATATATACTTAGTTTTTTCCGAGAAAGGTTGGACCAGATGATCCTTGATATCCCTTCCAACCTGGTATTCTATGATTTCATGGAATAAATCCTTCTAATTATACTGTATTGAACTGTAAATGTGGAATCAGTTTAAATAATACATACTTCAGAGGATACTATCATAGGAAGGAAAACTTCTAACTGTCTTAATTACAGAACTTTATATATGTTTCCTTCTTTAATGCCTGCATGAAATAAAAATAGTGAATTACCTGATCCTAAAGTGCTTCAATTAAAAGTTATAAAACTCATAAAGTAACTTCATCAAGGGAATATGAACTGCCATTTGAAAAAGACCCCCAAAGAAGTAGCTTAGGGAAGAATGATCAGTACCTGCATCTCTGCCTGCTATTACATATGTATGATACTTCCATGATCAGATGCTATTCTCAGTTGTTCATAATGTTAGTACTTACACCCACCAGAGATGAAGCTTGGAGAGTATGTTTATACCAATAAGCTAGACATAGCCAGGGCACTTGACTGTCTATACTGCTAATTATTAACCAGCATCCTGCCAAAACTTTGTTCCATGCAAACCATCAGTCTCTCTGCTGATGCCTCAGCATAGTTCAGTCAGTACAAGCCAGGGAGGCAGTCAGGCTGTGGCCATGCTGTCTGGGGACATAAGAAAATTTAGCAGTATACCTGCAAGCCATGTTGTGATACTTGGCTAATATCTAGAGAACTGTCTCCAGACTATTTTATTTACTAATACAGTCATAGCATAAGTGGCAAATGTCAGCCTTCTCCTATTTTTTTTTTAATTTTATTTTTGTTTGGAAATTTTCAGTGAAAACAAAAATATTGTTTTTCCTAAGAGTAAAGTTAAAAGAGAAATACAGTTGTCTTCTCAAGGTAAAACATATTGACAGCCTTTTTTCTGTTCTGTTCTGTTTCTGCCTTAAGCTTGAGATAAAGCTTTTTTGTTCCAGAAGTACCCTGCCTCCTTCACTGGAGACCTTCTTATTCCCTCAGGAAATGAGTTTGCTACATAAAAGCGACTCCTTCAGTATTCTGCCTTGAGTTGATCCTCAGCACAGCTTGAAAACAGCTGTGTGGTATGTAACTAAATGTGGTATGTAACTGAACATTGTACTAAAGCAGACATAGAAGAAAGGTCAGTAATGTTACCCATGCAATATGGAAGCAGATAAGTCACTCTGTCGGTAGTTCTTGTTACTTTAGGCAACATTTGCTATGGCTAGCACTGTTTCTTATGAGAGTCCCAACACTAAAGTACCTTGATTTTTGTAGGATTTTTATAGCTCACCTGAATTGCTCTGATGCTCAATCTATGGTTTCATCCTGGTGCAGCCAAACCGTTCCACTAAGTAAAAATCTTAATTCTGAATTAAAAGAAGCCTTTCCCTTTCCCTGGCGCTCACAGCCTCAGATACATCAAAAAACCCTTGGGGACATGTTTTCTTTTTGCTGTTTCACTGCTGATCTATTGCTTACTATGACTGTCAGCATGTACTAGAGTATTTTCAGACCATTTGTCCAACTCTTCATGTGACACGATTAAACAGAGAAGCCAAAACAGATTAGACACAACCGTGGTGAGATTTCCTTTGGAGCAGGCTGCAAGACCCACCTGTTTGCTAAAGGCTTCCTACCATTATGACTAAAGAAGAGGAAAGAAAAAAACCCAACTATTTCTTAGAATAAAAGATGATTCAGCAGCCAAGTGTCTGGTAAGTTTGATTTGTAAAAGTTACAGTGAAAATCTGTCAACTTGTACCTTAGATAAAAGTGTAGAAAAATACAGGATAACAGAAATAACATTGACTATAGAATATCTGAATTACCAATCTTAAATTTTATAATATCTATTGTCATAGTCTTGATTCCATTTCCTCATATAAACTCTGAGTTTTTCTCTTGACTTCTAAGTTAAATTTAAACTTAACAAAGATTTTTGCTTCTGTTAGGATGTAAGTGAGGAGTTGAGACCTGCATTTTTTTTTTTTTACCTACTTCTGAGACATCTGAACGTAGGATAGTGCAAGTTCTGCATTAGTGACAATGTCCATGTTTTGCTGATTTATGGTTGTTGGTTTTGTTTTGGTTTGGTTTAGTTTGGTTTTTTTTGTTTGTTTTGGTTTTGTTTATTTTTTGTTAGAGTGGTAGATGAAAGTGAGAGGTAAATTCATGCTATGTGGAAATTTTGTGTAGTTGTGAAGCAGGTTATAAACCAAACTTTTTGTCATTTCCCATTAAGCCATTAAACATTACCCATATAATTTCTGGAATTGTTAAGTCCAAGGGAAGGATCCCACCTGAAAGTGGCTGTATAAAAATTCAGGAACTATGAAACCCCAGTTCTCGTTAATACCTTCTACCTTTTTTCAAAAGTTAAAAAAAAAAAAGAAAGAGTGAGAAAAGGAAGTAATACTAAATGCAGAACTTTCTACAGACCCTGGCAGTCAGGGTAGGGCAGAGGGGAGGGAAAGAAGGCTTTTCTGAAATAAAAGGTGTGTTCTCACAAGATATACAGCTTCATGGTATCTTGTCTACAAGAAAATCATTAGTGTCAGCATCTTTTGGATGCTCTGATGGATGTTAAAAACTACATTTATTACAGAGTAGTTCAAACCTAGGTAAGGATTAAGGCATCTTCCCACCATTCTTCATCTTTACCATTGCTTTGTCTGTACTTTGTCTTCCCAAAGGGTGTCACTGAGTTCCAGCTGAGGAGTATCTCTTAGCAATGGGGTTAGGAGGTTACATTTTTCACCTTCTCAATGGTGGCTTTTTATGCCTCCTTTGTGCACTGCAACTTGTTCTGTCACAGCCTCTGAGGTGCAGAGTGTGGCTACACTGGGCTCCCGTGCAGCGGCACAGGCTGCGCAGCCAAACCCACCGGAACTGTCTGCCCATTGTCCAGTTAACGTGGGCAAATGAATTCCTAGACAGGCCTGTGCTTCCTGCAAATGCAGTGTTCAGAAAAGGTAATGCTTTCCTCAGAAGCAGAAAAGAACTTCACTAAAAACTCTTTTCCTTTGTTCATATCAATCACTTTGAGTAAGCAAAGACAGAGAAAGAATTTAAACTGTTTCTCTAAGTCCGCATATCAATCACTTTGAGTAAGCAAAGACAGAATTTAAACTGTTTCTCTAAGTCCATGGTTGCTAGGTTATCTCACTTGTTGACAAATACTCTGTTGCTGACAACAGAGCTATTAAACATTACTTGAAAGGAAGAAAATAAAAGCAAGTTTTCTTTTAATTACTTGAAGATTTTTTACTCGGTACCTTAATAGTGCTCTTCACCAGCTTGTATATCCTCATTAACACTCCTAAAAAGGAAGGAAATGCTATTATTCTTGTCTTAGCAATGAAATGTAACTAGAAAAGATAAAATGAATTGCTGAAAACTACACTAAGATAGGAACAGGAACAAGATCAAAATTCTTAGTTCTTGAATCTCAATCCAGTTCCTCAACAATTAATATTCTTTACTGTAACCAATTTTTGTTCTTCTAACCTATACTCTTCTCTCACAATTTCAACATTTTAGCCAGCTGTTTAACTTGTAACTGATTTTTATGGTGATTGCACATCAGCTTATAATTATTTTCCAACAGAAAGTTTTTTAAAAGGTAATATTTATAACAGAAAATCACAATTAAAATGGAAAACAACATTGTAATGGATATGTCATTACTTCCATCCAATATAAATTTTTCTCTTGAAAATACGTAGGGACAAAGAGATGTATTTCATAACATATTTTGCATTCTAGTTATAATAGTTTAAGAAAAGCTATATTCTTACCATTCTAAGAAAAGTATATCCAGTACTGATATTAGTACACTGAGAGACAGTGTCATCAAATGATTATCTAACTTCACTATGCCTTCATTAGATGATCTGTGAAAGAGGACATCCAATGTTTTCCTTCATAGCAGGAAATACAAGACTTTCCCCAGTGCTCAGCCTAAATCTAAGTTCAATTAATTTTGTTTTAGATTTGGTATTTTGAATGTTTTCAGGAATGACTTGAGGAACAGAGCAAAATTGTGAATGGTGATTAACTACAAAGTCCGTGAAAAAGTAGGAAGATACTGTGTAGCTGTTTACATCATGATAACTCTCCATTGATTCCAGCATACAAAAAGTCATGTCCTCTGCCTTTGATGAAGAGTAAATATGATGGGGAAAGAAAAGGGTTAAAAGTTACAAAGATTTCAGGTTGTGCAACCGTGTAGACTTGTTTGGGTGATGGAGGTGGGGGCATCACACTTCTGTGGCACTGACCTAATCTCAAAACAAAGACAGCAGAAGCCTTGAGATAAGAACATGAGAAACTTCTGCTTTCATATGTGGAGTTAGAAATGACAATTACTAACCTACCATTTGCTGTGCTTTCTCCTTTGTTGTTATTTTGTACATAAGACCTGGTTATTTCTCCAAAACCATGCTAGCTTTGCAAATAAACACTGGACACCCTTTTCTGAGCAGAACTTGAATAAAGCAAACATCTCAACTGTGAGGATTGGCTTTTGCACACCAGGTGAAGAACCCTGTTTGGGACACCATTTGTGGCGAGCCAGGTGGGACAGCCCTGAGGCCTTGCTGGTCCCTGACAGAAGAGGAACAGACCAACCTGTGGATCAGGGGCTCCTCTGGTCCCCTCTGTTGAACGGTGAGTAACTCAGGTGCAATGCCCAAGAGATATTTGTGCAAGGCTGAAAGGGGGGGAAATTCCTGGATTGGTGAGTATTATATTTAAATACTTCCACAGAAAATGTGTCATATGTAGACACTTGATAATAGGGAACAAGGTTACCTTTGCTGGCAAATGAGAGTCAGATCTCAGTGTGACAATGAGATATAGGTTGTAATGTGTTCAAACCAATCCATGATTCCTTTCTATAGCCCTTTGGGTTGTAATTTAAAGAACTGGAACCAGTTTAGGGGATACCCAATGACTTGTGAGAAAGTGAAGATATTGTAATCAGTGGTGGCCAAATTACCAACTAAATGATCATGAATGGTGGTAAGAAAATGGGTCATTGCAATTTAATATAATGTTACAACTGATGTTGTTTCATTGCTGATTTGAAAAATGGGATGAATTGCATTATGTTGATGCCTTCATGACTTTGTATAAGGACCCTAATACTAAGAAAAAATGTCTACTAGAAGGGGATATGTTAATGCCATGTATTGAGGAAAAGAAGAAAAAGGAAAAGAGATTAATATTTGTATCTTGTGCTAACAATGAACTAGTGGAAATACAGTTGCTAGTCCCTTCCTCCCCTGTCCCATATAATCCTGCAGCCAAAGGGGAGGAAAGTCAGGGAAGTTCAGAAAGAGATCTGTAAACAGGACAAATGAGAAATGATAATTTTAACTCCATTTCAAGTAGGACTAGAGGGCATTCTCAGGCAGTGATACAGCTGGCAGTGCTCTGGGACACTTCAGAACTGCTCACAACTTGGGAGAATTCTGGGGGAGTTGCTGGGGATGGGGGGAGGTGACAGGGTTTGCACATTCCTGAACACATCTGCATATAATTGTGCATCTTTTCTTTTATCATTAGTATTAATTAAAGCTGTCTAGTTTTAAATCTGGGAAGTCTCTCTCAGTCTTACTCCCTACCTGTGTGGAAGGGGAAGAGGACTGGGAGCGTCATTGTTGCTGGTTTATTTGCCAATCCTGAGTCAAACCATGACAGAGGCAATTAAGAAATTTTCAACATGCTGTTTATAGGCCAATCATTGCAATATATAGGAAAAAACTTACAGTAAGTAGATGGAGCAGAAGGAATGTCTATTTCTTAGTTGATAATTGCTTATAATGTATACAATAATAGACAAGTAAAGAAGGAACAGCAAAAAATAAAACTGCAGTGAGTGCAGACAGGCAAAATGGGATGAGAAAGTGAGAGAGAGGAGGTCATGGGGGAAGGGGCAGAGGGACATTCAGTAGTAGTGACTAGCTGCAAAGGATATATAAACTTATATACAGATATATACAAAACTGATCTCAGTGATGGCAGGAGTAAGTGGGTGAGAGTCCTCTGCAGCAAGGCTGCTTCAGGAGAGGGGTCCACAGCTCCTCACAGCACCCAATAGATTTGGATTCTGGAGAGCACGTGGCAAGTTGAAGAACCTTCTAGCAGCACCAGAAAGAAAGGTGCAGGAACAAAAGGGGTTGAGCTTCCAGATCTTCTGGCTTTTATAGAGTATGGTAGAAGTGGGAATGAACACTGACCCCTCTTTGTTCTGACCCTCCTGGGTCCTTTAGGGTCCTAAAGACCCTCTCTGTAGTTCATCTTATAGGTGTCAATAACCTGCCATGCCACTTCAACCATAACAATAGAGCAATCAAAGGTCCAGGATAATAAATGGATAGACTTTTTGCCAATTGCCTTGACAAGAACTAGAATCACTGAATGAGTCAGGGAATTTGTGAGTCATTTTGAAATATTTTACGGGAAATCATATCCAGCAAAAAGTCTAGTAACTGAAAGTGATCAAATGCATATTAAGGAGGAGGGAAAGATAGGAAATTATTTGCTTATTATTATTGTTTCTTTTGTGTATTTTATCATCCTTACACAGGTATCTCAATCAGCAAGCTCCTTTGCCTGTGGATTCATTGGTGAACAACTTTCAACTTTCAGATTCAGTTTATATTTGTACCTGGAAAGACAAGGCACTGAGGCAAAAGTAGAAGGGACCTTGCATAGTTCTGCTGACCACGTGCACTGCCATGAAAGTAGAAGGTATCACCCTGTGAATCCATTACATGTGAGTCAAACCAGCTTCTCCTTCGGGACCTGCAGTCAAATGAAGAGCCATCCCAGTGGGACTGCATGTTTCCTGCAGGAAGGTGTGTGCAATTTTGGAATTGTGTGTGTCCCATCCACAAAATGTGAAAATTTCTCTTACTTTGGTCCCCGCCTTAGAGTGTAATAGGGTGGAATCAGTAAGTTATGCATGGGCTTATACTAAGCTTCCCTTAGAATGGTTTCTCCTTTATAGGAAAATAGCTTATACATAGATTACCACCAATATCACTGGAGGACCCTGTTCTATAGGAAGATTAACAACCTTACTCTCTGATAATAAATTTTTTCAAGTAGAGGAAAATAGAAGATAAAAAAGACAGCCTCAGGCTTTACCACCAGACTGTGGTTCACAAGTAACACTTTGGAGTCCAGGTGAAACAGCAGCTGCTGCGTTTTTACCGGCTGGGGCAGGAGTAGCAATGAACCACCACATAGCAAAACAAATTGCATGTGCAGGAGTGAAAAGCATAAATTGTACCTCTCAGGCTTTAGCAGCCTTCAGTGATGAGGTGGCACAAGTTAGAGGCCACATTAGAAATCTGAGCTGCTATTGATTACCTGCTTCGAAGACATAATCATGGGCATGAAGAATTTAAAGGAATGTGTTGTTTTGGTATTTCAGACAAATCTCCATTGATAGAGGAAAATGTTCAGAACTTAAAGCATTTGGCTTCATAATTTTTTTAAAGGGAATGAATGTTCTTAGGAGATGCTACTAAGCCATGGATCCCTGGTACTACATCCCTGTGGACCCCAATCTAGGATCCAACTCCAAGAAAAGGGAGACTTTCCTAAAGATACACTGTGATGAAGTCCTACTGATGAGCTATGGACAATTTTATCTAATTTTAAATACCCTTTATAAGCCTTTTGTTCTCTGCATAAAGATAGTAAATTTAAAATGTAGGTTCCCATTTCCAGAACCTGCTATCAAATGTTTATGTTCCAGTCTCCTTTAACAACTCTAGCCCTTGGGCCTTAAACCAGAGTGTGAAAGCCCATAAACTTTTCAAATAATGGGTTTCTTTTCCTACTCAATCCAGTGAGTCAGTAAAATTAGGAAGCACATTTACATGAAGTATGACTCACTTTTTTAATTAAAAAGTTGGCAAAAATAATAGAGGACATGTCTTTTTGTAGCATTCATTTTGCAAATTGTATTGAATTCCTGCCAACATTTATCTTATTACTGTTGTGTATTTAGTCCCATTAGCAACATTTCTTTTGGTCCACCAGTATCTATTAGCCCAGATACTAAGGGCTTATTTTTCTAGTCACGTGGGAATTATGTGTTCAGGTAACTCCCTTTATTATGAACTGGAATAAAGGACCTAAGACAGATGAGGATTTCACTGAATTTTTTTATAGCTGTAGTGATTGTGGCCACCAGGTTGAGGGAGGTGATCATCTCTCTCTTCCCCACTCTCCTGAGACTCCACCTGGAGTGCTGCATCCAGCTTTGGAGGCTCCAGTAGAACGAGAAAGAGAAAGACCTGCTGGAGCAGGTCCAGAGGACTGTCTTTGTAGATGATTAGAGGGCTGGAGCACATCTCCCATGAAGAAAGTCTGAGAGAATTGGGGCTATTCAACCTGCAGAAGAGAAGCCTCTGGGGAGACCTTATGGTGGCTTTCCAATAGTTAAAGGTGGCCATAGTGACAGGACAAGGGCTCACAGCTGGAAGAGGGTAGATTTAGACTAGATACTAGGAAGAAATTATTTTCTGTGCGGGTGGTGAGACACTGGCACAGGTTGCTCAGAAAACTTTTGGATGCTCCATCCCTGGAAGTGTTGAAGACCAGGTTAGATGGGGCTTTAGTGTCCCTGCCCATGGCAAGGGTATTGGAACTAGATGATCTTTAACGTCCATTCCAATTCAAAGCATTCTATGATTTAGCACTTTCCCACCAGAGCTGCCTACATGTGTTCTCACATAGCCAGAAGAGAACAGGCACCTTCAAAATTCAGATTCCATATGTTTTTTTAACCAAAACTTCTAGTCATGGATGTTTCCTAACTCAGACCTCGCTATGTGCCAAGTGTTTGCTTTAGAATATCCTCTGACAATTGCATTAATAATGAGTGCTACAATTTATCTCATCTTTGCTGGAATTTTTCTAGGGCTTCACCCTGTTTTTCTTTCATAATTCAAATGGTGGAATGCTGGAAAAACCTGAGGCTAAGAAAGAGCTAATGAAAGAAACCCAGTGGAAGTGACTTTTTATTTTGCTACTTGTTTTGTGCACAGAGATGGTACCTGCATACATAGTCCACCTAATTTAGATGAAGATATCCAGATGAAGAGAAATACAGCTTGCAAGACATATGAAGTAAACCTTACTCTTTACACAGCATTAGTGAGGTTTCTGCAGAAGTTGAGGCTTCTGTTTGTGTATGAAGAAATTCCAGAGATCAATGAAAAAAGGACCAAAGATCTGGAAAACATGACCTACAAGGAAAGACTGAACAAACAAGGGTTATTTAGATGAAAGAAGAGGATTTTCAGGGGAAAAGACAGGGAAAGGAGTGTCAAACTTCAAAAAAGTAAAGGTCTTAAGCGAAGATCAAGGAAATAATTTGTTCTCTATGTCTATGATGTATGCATGCGATGAGATGTAAGGGCTTAAATTACATCAGAAAATCCTTGTTAAGGTACTGTGGAAGTTTTTTAACAATATCAATAGTAAAGGTATGGAAAAGCTATATGGGGAAAGTAATAGAATCTCTTTCTTTGAAGAACTTCTGAGGGATGTCTACCAGGAATAATCCAAGTACAGCTGATTCTGCTTTGGTGTATGGTGGTAGAATAAAGGAACTTAAATTCTTTGGTAGGTGCTGTGATTCTATGAAACTAGTAGCAATAATAATGCATTTGCTTCATGTTTGTAGACTTGTGCTTTCCAGACAGTCCTTGATGCTAAGAGCACAGCATTCTCCAAGGGATAAGCAGAGTTTTCTACGGTACTGGCAAAACCTTATATTTGATGGAGTAATTGCTAAGGAACCAGGATAGAAACTCAGAAGGCTGAGTGACCTCAGCGTTGAGATAACTGTGTTTCTTTTGTAGGGTAGAAAGTCAAAGAGTAACTCCAACCTTTGGCTGAAGGGGAAAGTGTATGTATATAGGAAAGGCAGCTATCCTCACAGAAAAGGACAAGTGTCCCTTTGAAAAGGGACTTACTGAAAGGACGTTAGAGAGGAGGGTGAGTCATTACCTGAGCACTGGCCATTTGCTTTGGGTTCTGAGCTTAGGAAACTGCAAGTGCTCTCATGAAGACATGTAGGTATCAGGAGTCCAGCGTAACAGTCCCACAGAATGATCACACACTAGCACAAAGGAAGCTTGAGTGAAAAATTATTTTGTACAAAAATGTTTGTTTCAATTGATGAGAACCTTAACAATTAAAAGCTAATTTCTAATTGCACAGCTGAAATCCTTCCTTCAGGGAATTAATTCATGTTTGTGTATTGGAAGCCCAGAAGGAAAAACAGCAGCAGCACCAATGTTCCCAGTGGTGGGAGGGCTTCTGGCACAGTTTCAGCTGACTGCTGAGATCTATAGTGGAGCTGGAAACCCTGCCACACTGGTTGGTTACTAACACATCCCTGTCTGACACAGAGGCACAATATTTCAGACAGCTGATGAACAGCCTCGTGCAGGTGTGACAGGCAGGGCCTCTAGAACCAGAGTGCTGTCTGGTACCTGAAGAAACTCAGCAGCGGCACTGGCTCCCACTGTGGGCTCAGACTTCTCCCTTCCCCTGATCAGTAGTATAACTATCTTCAAGATAAAAAATGGTGGTTTGTCATACAGCTCCATGGGGCAGGAACAACAGCAATAACAGGAATCAGTGAAGTGGAGCTTTAAGTTGCTAGGAAGCGACCAAATAGTTTTCCTATTTGCTAAGACATGGAAAACTTTTCTCAGTTTGGGAGCTTTGCTATAAAAAAAGGATAAAAAAGCTGTTACTAAAATGCCAGCAGAGACTTCAAGCAGTTCTTAGCTCATTATCCATATGCTCACCCTTACAGGCAATAACTTTATCTCATGGTGGGAAGCATTGTTTTGTTTTCATGGCATAGACTCAACCTAACAAATTTTCATTTTTCAGGATGTCTTGGGAGGATGCTTTCACTGACTTCATATCATGTAGGAATGTCCCTAAAGATAGAGGTTTGGGCCAGTTTCATGGACATTCATAGCATGCATGACTTCAGGGATGTTAATAAATAGTGTTGAGGCTTTGTGCACTGGAAAACCAGATTCAGGTACCTGATGATTATGAAAATCTATATGTAGTATGGAGGGCAGGAGGAACTTCCTACCACTAGAAATGATGCTGCTAATATATATGAAATGTTCTTTGACATATGTAGGGCATACAGTAAGAGTCAAACTTCCAGCCAGTGCCAGAGCTGGTGCTCAGCATTTAATGTATTGGTATGAAGTATAGCAATTGATGGAGCGTTTCCAATTTTGGGAAGGCTTATTTAACATTGTTGAACTTATTCTAAAATACATTGAGAAATCTGACAGCTGGTTAAATTTATCTTACATGTACCTCACTGAAATGAATCTGGCCCGGATAACATTTTTGATTTCTCTTAAAGTGTGACCACAATATAGAAGCTGGAATCGAGAAAGTCAAGGTGTCAATCTGTTTCTAATATTATAGTGAATAGGTCTGACCTGTGAGACAGCATGATAAAAGTAAAAGGCATGATACCAAGGAATTTAGGAATCTTATCACAATTAGATGTAATGGCTTGGTTTATTACTTAGCAGTAGCAAAGTTTGTTTGATCAAATCACACTTGGTTGCTATTTTTCTGTTGATAAGAAATATATTTCACCTTGTGCTGCATTGTTGAAAATGGTCCTCAGAGTCACCGAGCAGATTTTTTCCTTAACATGATTTGATAGTTACCGACTGGGGCCACATAGCTTTAGATAAGATGTACTTTTAAAGCATGAGTTTGTCAGGGCTTCAATGGCCCTGACCAGTCTTATCTGGAGCCTTCACCTCACCACTGGCTGGGGGCTCCATTTCAGCTCAGGTCTGGGCAACCCAGTCCTGCCACCAGCTGTGCTGTGGATCTGCCTGTGCCCAGCCACCTCTCTAGTTGTGCCTTCTGGATGGATGTTGGACCTTTGGCAGAGCCTTGTCTCCGGTACTGTGTTTGTCCTTAATCTGCTGGTGGTCCCCGGATGGACCACTGACCTGATTCATGTCCTCACTATATCTGGGATGGCCCTGTGACCTGTTGACATCACTGCTGCACAGATTTGAAGGTTATCTAGTTCAGATTCCTATTCAAACATCTATCTTTGAAGGCAGATGGGGTTTGTTCTGGACTGAGTTTAGCTGAGTTCTGAGTATCTGACATGAGTATCTGAGGATGGAATTTACACAATTTCTCTGAGCAGCCTGTTCAAGCTACCCTCATCATGGATCCTTTTCCTCATATGTGATAGGAATTTCCTTCATTGCAGTTTGCATCCTTTCTTGTCTTTTCACTGTGCAACTCTGAGGAGAGTCTATCCCCACCTTCCCTAGAAAGTCCCTTTCAAAAATAGAAGACTGTTACTAGGGCTCCCCTGCAGCCTTCTTTTATCCCAGCTGAACAAATGCAGTTCCTCCAGCATCTCTGTATGTTGTATGTTGAGTGCTCTGGATCTTTAACCATTGTAGCAACCTGCTGGTGGGCTTGCTCTGATTTTTCTCAGCATTGATGTGCCAAAGGCCAAAAGTGAAATTAGAGCGTTCCAGATGCAGCTGCACATGTACTTGAAAACTCAATGGATTATCATCTTGCTATGTAAAGCCCAATAAAAAAAGCTAGAGCTTTTAATGGCAAGTGTTCAGTAACAATTTCCTCTGACTCCAGTGAAAACAGTTTAGATAAGACAGTGGTGAGGGTCAGGCCAATAACAGTGGGAACATTTATGCCATTGTAGTGCCAGATATGCTAGAATCTTGTGAGCAGAAAACCTACTTGGTCCAAAGTACCCCAGAGTTTTAGCCTGCATACTTGACATACTGCCAAACCCATATTTTTTAGGAGGCATATGGGAGCAGAGTGGCTTTGGAAAATTGTAAAGCAGAATTTGGTTATCTTTTGAATACTTTTGGTTGGATATGGTTACCTGTAAAAGAGGTGTGGAGAGAAGAGGAAAACTACTGTGACTGTGTAAATTGTGATGAATTAGCAAAACTACTATGGTGCAGTGAGAATCTGTCCTTTTAGTATGCTGAATTAAATACTGAGGAAGAGAGAAAGGTAAATGGATGGACATAGAACTGTATTTCATTCTGTTACAGTCTGCCATGACAAAACTGGTTGTATTGCATGCAATATTCAGCTGCAAACCAGAGAAGACGTGTGTATCATGCTGAACTGTATTTACAGTTTTCATGGTATTACTGGACAAAAATTTAAAAAATGCTAAGCATCTATAAATTCCCAAGAGAGAGGCAGCAGCCCAGGGAAATAATCTTCCTCTTCACCAGAAAACAACTTAACACTTGTCTGTATTTACATGTCAAACACACAGTGAATATGTTTCCTTTCCAGTACATAAGCTGGCCTTTATTGAAGTACTTGGCTGTTGTTGAAATGTAGGAAATTACTGAAGTCTGGAAGGCTTGTGCCTGCAGAAGAGTACAGCATGGTTCTGTCCTTCTGTACAAATCAATACCCTGCAGTGTGGGGAATTGAAATGACTCATTCATGGCAGTACAATGGTGAGAGATGCTCAATGCGCTGACACGCTTTTCATTGTAGCTGCCTCTCTGCAAGCTGTCAAAGGTCTGCACAGCAAAAACTAAGAGTGTGGAGTCTCTTATCACTGCCTCAGGGATCAAGGATGCTTCAAAGCCCTGAATAAAGAAAAAAAAACACATCAGAAACCTGCTCATTTGGCAAGCAGAATAATATTTGTATCTCATGTCAGAAATAAGATTCAAAGGAAATGCATTATGTATTTATTTTGCTATTTTAAATATAATGCCAGTAAAAAAAATAAGGTGAATAATGAGTTCAGCTGAGGAGAAGACTTGCAACCTAGTTACTACTGACTTTCCTAACAGATTTTTTTTTGACATGAGTTTTCTGGGCTAATGAAAGATATTTTGGGGTCTGCTTAATTTTTAGATTTAGCCTTATCCTGTTGAAGGCAGTATATTGGCTACTCAGTTCAAGCTGGGAGAAGTACTTAAGATAGAAAGCAGTATTTATATGTTTATACAGTTTATTTCACTCATAAAATGCAGTGGCCAGAAGATGTTATTGATGCAGTGAATGTTCTTCACATCCTCTTCTGCTTTCATGCAAATATCTTGCAAATTAAGGTAATAAAAATAGTTAATACCACACTCAAAAAAGCATCCTAGTGGAACAACTGCAGTGAGTAGCTTCTATACTGTGTCCTTTTGTTATGCTTTGACTATAATGCTGGTACCAAAATTAGGTACAGTTGTCCAACTGCAGTCTCACCAAAGCAGAGTAGAACAGAAATATTGCTTCCTTATGTATTTAGAGGCATATATATGTTTATATATGCCACTATGGCTTTTCTCCACTGGTATGGCACTTCTGATTTTTCATCTCATTATTGTCTTGAGTGCCAAACATTTTTTTGAAAGATTATGTATTCAGGTATACCCATATGTGTATTTTTGCAAATGATTATTACACCTGAAAAGTAATATTCTGCACTTGCACCTGTGTTTTTAGACCACTTCTCCAATTTGTTAAATTAATTTTGGATCATAGGTCTGTTCTGCAATAAAATTCTTCAGTTTTATGAAGTCTGCACATCCCTTGAAGAGAGGTAGAGCCAGGAAGGACTGCTTCAAAATTTTGTGCAATACATCTTATTTTGAAAGTGGACTACTGCTTGCTGCTCCCTTAGTCATTGCACAGTGTTTTATATAATAGTCAGTGGTACACTAGAATCCGGTTTATGGTAGATTATAAGAGTGACCTTTACAATGCTGTAATTATGCAATACAATTTTGTCTCTTAATTTTGTAAATTCTCATCTGCTTTCCTCTGCTGGGTCAGATGATCCCATTACTCTTTCAGCAACCTTTCTCAGTCCACTGTGTTTATTACAGAAAATTTCTATATGTGCCAATCAAGATCTGTAATTCACATCTTATTTTTTTCCCTTTTGCTTGATATGGTGTATATAAAAGCTTTGGCCTAAAAACTGTGTATTTTTAGTACTAAAATTATTAAGAAACTCAAGACAAAGATGGATATGCCTAATTTGGAGATGATCTGTATTGCTCTTATACTCAGGATATATAGTACTTTGAACAAATCTCAGTAATCATGGTAGGAAATTGCTGTATCTTAATTCTTTTCATGCCAGGTGTTTTGGCATGACTGTGAAAATAGTTTAAAAATACTTTGGACAGAATTTGGCTTTCAGACAAATTTCTGCAAATCTGCAGGAATTCCCACTTAGCTTACAAAGTTACTAGAAGTTTGACATTGCTGAAACTGTAAGCTAGTGCCTACATTTACTGAGGTATATAGCAATCTTCCCCTGGATTTCATAGAATTATAGAATCATTAAGGTTGAAAAAGACTTCCAAGATCATAAAGTCCAACCATCAGCCCTACAGCCCTGTGACAACTAAACCATTTCCCAAAGCACCATGTCTACCTTTTTTTTTTTTTTAACACCTTCCAATGCCTCCCTGCTCTTTCTGTGAAGAAATTTTTCCTACTGTCCAAGCTGAACCTCCCCTGGCGCAACTTGACCCCATTTCCTCTTGTCCGATCATTAGTCACTAGGGAGAAAAGGCCAACACCCACCTCACCACAATCTCCTCTCAGGCAGTTGTAGAGAGCAATGAGGTCTCCCCTCAGCCTTCTCTACTCCAGGATGAACAGCCCCAGCTCCTTCAGCTTCTCCTCATAAGACCTGTTCTCCAGACCCCTAATCAGCCTAGTTGAGCTTCTCTGCACCCTCTCTTCCTATACTGCAGTGCCCAAAACTGCACACAGTGCTTGGGGTGTGACCTCACCCAAATCTTAAAGATGTTATGTTATATGCTAGTGTATCCAAAACACTTTATTGTCATAGATTTCATGTACACCCTCCATTTGTTTTAATGTCCAAGCAAATATTTAGCTTTAAAAAAGACAAATTGTGTTGCTGTTGTTAATACAAAGTTCTGGGTAGAGAAAGTTTCATGTGTAGAAAAAGATTATGTTTTTTGTTGTGTTTTTTTTTTTTAATAGAATAATTCTTGAACAGAGTTGTTATGTAGAAATGGAACACAGGGACCAAGATATCTGAAGAAAGGCCTGCTGTGTGTAGTGTTTGACTGCCTGTAGCTAGTACTGGCATATATGTATGGATAAATGCAGCTTCTCCAGCTATTTCTTTATTGTTAGTATGTTTTTGGGCAAGATTTAACCATGACGAAGTAGCACGTGGCAATTCATGAGCACAATTTTGGAGTCAGCACAATTGATTCCAAATGAGGAATTTGTATGAGAACCAGTATCTAACATAAGCTCTTAGCTACCTTGCAACAGAAACTGGCATTGGACTTCAGCGCAAATTAGAATACCGGGCTCATTAAGCCTATTTATCATAGTGCAATATTTGGTGCAGCTCTCCAGTGTACAGCAGGCATCTGCCTCTCACCAAATAGTTCAATCACTCTTCAGGGAAGAGAACTTCCAAACCTGGGGAATAACTTCATTTTGAGCAGGCTTATTGGGATGTCCAGAATTAATTAAAATTGACTTCTCTATATGTAGAGAAAGAAATTATTCTAGTAAGACAAGCACTACATTAAAACATCACCCAGGGGTGATGTAACTGATAAAAGAAATTCACACAGTCATGCTAAGATTGGCAGAAGGACTCAGCTAATCATTTCCCTGGTGCTCATCTTGGGGGACTTGTTCTCTGGAGTCCTTACCTGTAGACAAAACACCTTCCACACTATGAGTATTCACATTGATAAGGAACTTACACGAAAATTTGTTTGTGGGCTGCATTTTTCTTGTTATGGCACCATGGGAGTGTTGGGCCCTGCATTCCTTCTGCATGTTGCACAGCCACAACCAGGTGTCAGAGGGAGGATCAGAGAGAGAAGCTCTCCTGAGAAATACCGTGAGCACAGATTAACTCCTGGCATTTCAGAAAGCATTTCTGACCCTTTTTTCTATTTTTAACTCAGTTTTGTGAGGGTGTAAGCTTACTAAGGCAGGACAAATTAGGAAAGAAAGCTAAGTGCAAACTAGAGAGATAAGAAACCTTCCCTTTATGAGTCCACATACACTAAAACTTTCTGAGGCATTGGATTAGCTACACAACAACAGTTAGCTAGAGAATGGTGTAGATGCTGATGTGAGCAGTTGCATGAAATATTTCTGTTCTCATGCTGAATTCTCTTACCTGTACCATCACCATTGCAATTCATTCTAAAATGAAACAGGATTTCACCTGGCCTACTCTGCAAAATATGTTCCGAATCTGGGCTTCTGGGGACTTTTTCAAGCCAGTGCACCATTTTATAAAAGTAGAGAACTTCACACAGAGAGAAGGTCACTACAATTAATACACTTTCACTGGTCAAAAAAAAAGAGGGTTTTGGTTACTGAACAAATCCCTGAAGGATTGACATAGAATCATAGAATCATAGAATCTTAGGGGCTGGAAGGGACCTCGAAAGATCATCTAGTCCAACCCCCCTGCCAGGGGGCCAATTTACACCCATTATTGGTGATGACCAGTGATAGGACAAGGGGTAATGGGTGTAAATTGGAGTATAGGAAGTTCAAGGTGAATATCCGAAAAAATTTTTTTACTGTGAGAGTGACAGAGCACTGGAACAGACCGCCCAGGGAGGTTGTGGAGTCTCCTTCACTGGAGACATTCAAAACCCACCTGGATGAGTTCCTGTGTGATGTACTCTAGGTGACCCTGCTCTGGCAGGGGGGTTGGACCAGATGATCTCTCGAGGT
>NW_009953496.1:13600525-13607586 GCF_000747805.2 Chaetura pelagica | reverse complement strand
TTGTCCAGAGTGTCCTGAGCCTGTCTTGGCACCCTGTGCACTGCAGAGGTGAACCAGTCATCCCACTTGGGGCCATGAACCCTGTGTTAATCCAGCCTCTGTGGCCTGTTAGGTGCTTGGATACTGCTTTGAAGAATGGAGATGCCATAAATAAAGTGAAGTGATTATCATGCTAAACTGTGCCTTGACAAGTAATATATTGGTAGCAAGTATACAGAAGAACACCCCAGGTGTTTCTAGCTACTGATGCTTTGCACAGTAACTTTAAGGTATTTTCTAGTCCCATTGGCCAAAGACCTATTGACACTCATGCTGCTCTGCCAGCTGGGACCAAGACACTTCAAAACACCTACCTTCACCATTTTGTTCACTAGATCAAAATGTTGGCTGTGACAATGTCTTTTCCTTTTGACCCTTTTCTCTGGGGTCTTCATTCAAAATAAAATGTATTCACCTGGTTGTCTTCTAATAAGCAAATCAACAGTTTAGAAATGCTGATGTTCACAGGGCATGTCAAACGGAATTAGCACTTGGCCAGACAGTTAACAAAATATTTGTTAGAGGCAAAATCTAATGAGGAGCTTGATACTTGATGATAAACAGATCATTTACCTGTTGAGAATTAAGTGTTCTTTGCAGACTGTTAAGGAATGGTATAAAACACAGCCCTTTCTATCACATACATCAGAAATACTTTATATACACATGGAAAATAGAATTATGGAAGCACCTTATTACTAGTTATTGACAGAGTCTGAAAGTGATGACAATCAAGCAAGTTTGGACTGATGGCATGTTTGGGATGAGAGCCCTCTCCCAGAGGCTTTCTGGGAGTAGAGACACTGTTGCAACTGTACAGAAGTGTGGTGAGGCTGAGGCACCATATTTTTCCCCCTGTTCAGGGTGAATTAATTAACCACTGCCACAGATAACTGCTTAAATTGGTCTGTAGCCATCATCATTGTCAAGACAAAATTTTTGTTTTTAAGGTTTGTTTTGGTAACTTTTTTCAAAAATAGTTTTTGTTTTGAAGATGATTATGTGTTAGACAGAATGGGAAATGGGGATAAACAGATTCTAGATGTGCTCAAATTCACCTGAAAGTCTTCAACTGTGTGCTTTGAAGTGTTGATTAAAAAACACCATGTCTATGATCTATGTTACTCTGTAGCAGTAGTCTGTGTATTATCTTTCTTCATCTGTGCTTTTTCATACCTGACTCCGGTTGCCATCCAGCTGTCTGGAATTTCTCCAGAGTTCTAAGATTTATTGAAAAATAACATCAGAAGGATTAAGTCTTCTTTAGACAAGTCTTCCAGATTTTTAGGTAGGAGTTATACTAAGTTTGTCAGTTTTAGTACTTGTCCCTCATAGGTACCCCTAGTAACTAGAAGAGGACAGAGTTCTTCAGTTCTTCATGTGTGCACTGTCCTGCTTCATCCCAAACACATCTATTAAGCCTGTCATAGAAATAACTCAAGATTTATTTATTTTTTAAACATTGCTTTCAGATCAACTTTGGTAATAATTTTCTGCAGTAAAAATCAGTTATGTACTTGTCAGATTGGTCCCCCAAAGTGCCAAATTCCAATCTCTATATTATCTTTATTAGTCATAAGGAGGTCTTTAACTAAGTTGTTTAATGTTGTGTTAAATCCCTTGGAAAAAATCCCTTAATAATTTAGGAACTGCAGTTACATTTGCCCTTCAAGATCTTCTGTACATGTCTGTCAGACTTGCACACTTCTGAAAGTTTTACTCTATCCTGTATTTCCTTAAAACACAACATGATACATCCCTGTTATAACATCCCTGTTTAACATTCTTGTTGTTATCGTAAATGTATTACTTAATTGTGTATTTTTAATAAATTATTATATTGACTAATTCTGATGCTGCTTAGTTATAATTAATTAGTAATGAAAAAAATCTAAATTGAAAGGAGGATGGAAACTGTATAAACTAAATACCTCTTTTAAACTCATTCCCCAAACATTTCAAATTATGGTGCAACTAATGTTTTACCTTTGACCACAGCGTAACCTTTGGGATTGACAGTTGCTCCTGAAGTCCAGTGTACCTCACTGCAACATCACTTACCTGTTCAGGCCAGGGTTTTTGCAGGACTTAGGGCAGCTCTTCTGTGCACATCTGGCATGTCCTGCCCCGCTGTCCTTGTGTGATGTGCGGTGCTGGCACCAGTGGGTGTCCTGGCTGCAGGCTGTGTAGCTGAAGCCCCTTGCCCTTGGAATCATCTGCTTCACACCCTGGCTTCTGAGACTGAAGTTCAAGGTCTGCTTACAAATCAGTCCCATTTATGGAATGCTGAAGTGCTGAAAGTTTTCTTTGTATCTTGTCTGTTTGGATACTCAGCTTTCAAACCATCCCTCAAGATTAAAAAGAAGAAATGTCTAGTTACGTGAGGTGGCGGAACACAAAGTGCTGGTGTGTGCAGTGAGAGGATGCCTGCACCAGCTGCCAGCAGTTATACAATCACGGACCCATTTTTCCAATCATTAGACCAGCATCTTACACAATTTTGAGCTGATCCTTTGATACCTGAAAAGTTTGTGTAACATGCAAGTCACATTCCAACACTTTAATTTTCAGAAACTTTGTGGTAATGCAAAGATATATGACTCATATGATGCATTATTCAGCCAAGCTGAAGTATTTTGTGATATTCAGATGTGATTTACTATTTATTTTTTCTGTAGATCAGCAGGATAGTGTTAGACACATGCAATGGTAATCAGTGAATCTTGGGCTAGTTGCAAACAGCCAGAAGGGACTGAGGATACAGCTTAGACACCGCTAAGTAGCACATGTAAAGTGTTTGTGGTTAAGGTTTTGGTTCTATGTACAGTGGAACAAATCTTAAGTGAATCATGGTTCCTCTGATCAACTTACATAAGGTGTGGAGATGCAAGTTTCCAATAGAGAACAGTCTTGTTATGGGAATCTTTCTGCCAGCCTGGTCAGATCTGAACGTATATGTCTGGGCTCTGCTTTCCTTGGAGTGTGAGTTAGGCAAGGGCTGGCTCAACTGGCATCATCCTCTGGACTCCACACATAAACACAAATGGCACCAGGGCTAAAGGCTAGGCCTCCTGGCCAACCCACAGCAGCTGCAGTTCCTGCCCAAATAGAGTCAAACCTTTTAATTTGGGTTTCACTGACAAGCTGGGGCTTGGTCTTTAAATTGACTTAATCAGGAAAGAAGTAAGGGAGAGAGTATGTAAGACGCAGTCTGACTTGCTGGCACTGTCCCAGGAGGCATTTGGAAGAGAGAGACAGAGGAGGTCAGAAATCATTCACATTTTAGCCTCCTGATGATGTACCTTGATCAGCTGCAGCAAGGACAAGGAACTGCAGCAGCAGTCAGGGGAGAGGCTCAGGCTTTCACAGCTGAACTCCTATGACTTGTACCAGGGAGGGTGGGAAATCTGCCTGTTCCCTGCTAGCTGTTCCTTGCCACAAAATGTTGTGGTTTATTTTCTTAGCACAACTGCATAACAGCTGTAGGGTGAATCCTTTACTTTTGGCCTGGGTGTTAACTTATTTCTTTAGTTTGGTAGCTTTTTTGTCAACAATAAGAGCAAGAACTATTCTGCATTTCTCTATACAAATTAAAAATATTTAAAATATTTAAAAACACATTATAAAAAGAGTGTAATTAAAACTATATGTTGCTTTCGTGAGTGGCCTCAAGGGTAAAATGAGTTAACGATGACTTTATCTCAAAGCTTTGCACACAAACACGCACATTGAGATTCAGTCAGAAGTTAAGACACTATAGGTGTGTCTACTTGTAGGTATGTACAAACCCACCAAATATCTAAAATTTCCACTATAGTCAATTGTCATCTAGTTAATGCAGAGCCAAAGGGTGACTTGTCTAACGCTTGGGCCAGTTCAAGGAGAATTTAGTTGCCTATATGTAACTACCTAGTGCTGCTGTCAAGTGCTGTCTACCTGTAGCCTGAACAGGAGGGAACACTTGAGTAGGCATGTATGGAGAGGGGTGGCTAAGCCAGAGGCTCTCAGAGCCCTCCTTTTGGCAGGGTCAGGCAGGTTTTTATGTTGATAGATGGAGATACATTTTGTTCTGGCACACTGACTAATGTGTAGAGCTAATTTTGTGGAGCTAAACCCACTGAAATAGTTTTGGTGTAATTATCTAGTACTCCAAGTGTTTTTGTCTACTTCAGGACAAAAACTGTCATGAAAGATAGAAGGTGTGTCGTTAATATTTTTATTTTTTTCTCTGTGAATGAGTAGCCAAATTCTGTTTTTAAATAAGCAAAAACCAAAGGGATCTGATTTATTTGAGCAGAGCTTGGCACCATAACATCCACTTCTACATAATGACTCTCAATAACTGACCTCCTAGAGAGGTCTGCAGATTTGCACTTTGGTTTGAAGTTGTGCTGTGAACAAGTAATTGATTATCATCAAGGTTAAGAATATTGCCCCAGAGATATGTCAAGAAACTATATTTTAAACTCCAGGGAAGATCTAGAGCATGTTTCCTGGGCTATACATATATTTGGCCTGTTTATCTGCAGAGATGTGATGCAGCTAAAAGCTTTAGTATCAACATCCTAATTTACAGGGTCAATATTCTTAGAAAAATTCAAATTTTCCAGTCAGGGACCCGAGTAACAAAATGAGTTGTGGAAATTACCTTTTAATATGAATAATATCTAATAAATAACCAAAGTACTTTGCTACTGAATGGCAAATAGATTAGAAGTTCTTTAAATTTTATTTTTAAGATAAATGCTTGTGGACAGGAAATATTTTTTGAAATAGATATGAGCTTCTGAACAGTTTGTTAAAAGTAAGTGAGATTAACAAAACCATAATGCTATGATCAATCATGACTATGTGATATACTATACTATAAAAATATAATTCTATTATATATTATTAAAGTATTACATTATATACTACAATGGCATATATTATACATACTAGATAACATATGTAATTAGAGCAGATGTAATATAGATAATTATATAATATAGTAATGTAATATCTAAGTTCCAAGAAATGCCTTAAGACAACTTTAACAGCCATGAATTTCTCACATGACACAGAATTGGCTGAGCGAAGGTAAAAGAAGTGGTGATATGGTAGCTGAGATGTGAAGCAAGAGGCCAATAAATTTATTGGGTTTGATAAGAAATAAGACATGTTTGCTTGCTTTTATTATGGGGAACTTGAACAACAAGAAAAAATATTAACTAGGAAGGAACAAAATGTGTGACTAAAGACCAAAGATTTGTGATGATGTATGTGACAGCTGTTCACAGTACGCATAACTAGAGTTGGCTCTTGAAATTCTGGGTATATTTCAGCATGTCACTATCTTTTAGATTTTTATATTGTTTCTGGGCAATATGTATTGCAGACTTTGCAGCTCAGGACAGAGTTCAAACGCTCCCTGTGAACCAGAAAAATCCCTTTTTGTGTCATGGAATATTTCTGTGTATGAGCAATAGTTCAAATATTGGTTCTGGTGAACTGGTTTTGCTCAAGAATATTAAATACATCAGCAGGATTTTGTACAGATAACCAGACATCAAAATTAAGTGTTTGGTGGTCCACAGATGGCTCAACACCTTGCAAGCTGGACTTCAATTAAATGGACTTTCTTAACATTGGAAATGAGAAGACAAAAAGATTCTTCCTATCTCATTTCCTTTACCTACACTATCTGCTAACTAGCACTCAACAGGAGATGGCTGAGCATAGAGTATACTGACCTTTTAAAGGCATTTTGACAAACATTATTGAAAGAGAAGCTTGCCTTGCTGGTGGAAAGGTGCCATTGTTGTAGTTGCAGAAAATTACCTTATACCTTTTCTAAATCAGTAAAACACTGAGGCCTGATTTTCCTCTCTCATGGTATTCAACCTTATTGGTGTCAATAGTTTCTCCATGTTAATACTACAGTAACAAAATAGCTGTCTTGTCACTACAAAAATGGGTTTTCTTTCTTATCAATAAAGGGGCAGTCAGTACAGGGAAACAGGAGAGTTGTGGTTTAGTCAAAGAGGTAAGAAAAGAATTTTGGGTGAGATTTGACTTCTCCTGCACACCTGACTCTTAAAGTCACAGATTTCTTAGAAATGGCAATAAAGGGATAAGCTGATACTCAAGGGTAGGGAGAAACAATATACAGTTACCTACATGTTAAGAGTGACCTGGAAAGGTCACGAGGCAGCAGTCTTCCCCTCTTTTACTTGGTGATGAAGACTGCCAGCATTGCCTCTTGGAGTGATTCTGGTGTCTATCATCATGGGGGCAGAATGGAAATTGAAATGAATAAATGTCCTCACAGAGCACCAGGACCTGCAGGTGTTATGCTGTACACCTCTAGCTTTTCCAGATGAGCTCATCCCAAACCTGGGAAGAGAAACGTCCTAGGAGGTGAAGACCACCATGCTCTCCTTCACCCAGGAGATGCTCCTCTAGCCACTGCTTGGTGCATGGCTGAACATCCCAGTGGTATCTGGATCATCTGCTTTCCACAAGCACTATCAGCACGTACACCCAAATCACTGCATCCTTTTTTCTAAACAGTGAAATCAGAGTGTGGATTTTGCCCTCTTCTGTGTGTAATCAGCAAAGGGTGTGCAGGGAATACTAAGGAGAGGTGGATCTAATCTTAGAAAGTGACTGGTTTCCTCTCCATGGAGATAGGGCAAGCAGCTGAAATGCTATCTTCTGCTATCCCTGCCACACACTGCAGAAAGGGCTGATGCTGCTCTCTGCCGGCCTGCTCGATGTCACTGTCCCATCTTCTAGCAAAGACATTGTCTGCAGACAAAAGCCACTCAGTGCTCAGAGGCAGCAGAGCTGCTACCTTGGATCAAGGGGCTTCTGACTGCAAGGACGAGGCTGACCTAAGAGCAACCAGTACTCAGAAACTGACTCCCAGCCCAGCCACCAGGGCTGTGGTTTCTGTACCCCCCTTCTCATTCTCTAATTTGTTTGATTTCAATTCTCAGCAATCACACTACAGGCTTTCCAGTCATGCTGCTCTTTGGAAT
>NW_009953496.1:13546164-13600227 GCF_000747805.2 Chaetura pelagica | reverse complement strand
GTAGGGAAATAATGAAAAACAGATTTTTCCTTTTAAAAAATTAGAAAAAAAGTAAAAAGGATTTCCAAGGCAAAAAAAATGTTGTGGGGTGGAGACAGTGCAAGTGGTTTAGAAACCCTAAATGATACAGCAGTCAAAAATGCCACTCATCATGGCCAGAGACAGAGAAACCACTAGAAAGGGCTTTCTTACAACAGTGAGCAGTCTTCCCCCAAAAGCAGACCCGAATTACCAGCTGGTGTTTGATAGCCACCAAAACCCACCTCCCATTGTCTGCAGGACAAGAAAGGGAGATGAAATGGATGGCAGGGAAGGTGACCCAGTGGTATTCTTGAATCATTCCTGGGTAAAGCAATTAGACAGTGATGTCTGGACTATTTGTATTAATGGATATTTCTAACATGAACATTTGCATTTTTCACAAACCACACAACATCTTTATCATGCAATATGAAGCCACTATAGACCCCTCTATATGGTCTCACAGACTTCTTGTGATCTTCAGACCTCATAATCTATAAACCATAAATGCTTATGTGCAACATAGACAGAGAATTGAGGTGCATCCAATTTTGCAGTTTTACTTCTTCCCATCCAATCTTTTTCCTTTATGTCCCAAAATACAGCTCTATGTGGCTTTCACAGTTCTGATGTGATCTTTCGTGGTGTTTCCCACCATATTTCTGTTATTTCTTTTACTCCAAAATGTGAGAAGCACATGACTCATACAATATTGCCTGCCTTCTCTTTTCATAAAAGGCCTGCCACAACTCGTGTGCTTTACTCCTCATTGTTTCCGCCTTGTTTTCAACAGCCACTTCTATCAGGGAGTATAAAACCTCCAGAATCAGGTTGCATGCCAAAGAAAACAACTGCAGTTCACAGAAATCCCTTAATAATTTCAGCAAAATGCAGAAGGAGGAATTTTGTAATTAAAGATTTCATATTTTCTTGCTCAATATTCCATGCTGAGCTGGAGGATTGGGGGAAAAAATTGTTGCACAACTGTCAAGTTTTTTATTGGAATAACTTTGTCACATTGTTATCTCTTTGATTCATGGAATAACTATTTACATGTGTCCTTTTTCCAGGCAACCTTTTCCTCATTAAATTGTTGCAGTATTTAGATTAAGTTCTTTGTCAGAAGAAATTAATTCTATCCCAAGTTTGTGGGTTAGTGTTTGGCAAACCTGAATACATAACAAATCAATGTGATTTTTTCAGGATTCTGTGCCATGCATCATGTGAGCTAATGTGTTGAATGTGGGGGATGGAAGGGAGCAAAATTATTTTTTTTTTTAATTGTGGAAGCTCATAGGAATCTGGTGCCTTCAAAACAACTGTTCTTGCTCCATCTATGGTTGTTCTGTTCACAAAACCCCTGGGGCTCAGCCAGGAGGACCTTCCTGATGTCTACAATCCCCTACTGGTGTTTCAAGGACAGAATTGTGTTTTCTCTCCCAGGAGTAAAAATGAGAGTGCAATTAACTCTGTATCAAGTTCAGCAAGTGATCTTTTGAAATCATGACCAGAGAATCCTTTTTCAGTTCTAGCTGGATATTGAAGTTCCTTCTGATGGACACATAGGTATGGCCAGACAACTTGCAGCTGGCTTCTAGTGAAGAACATTAAGGTGTCTCCTGTCCAATATTCCTTATCTTTTAGGACATCATTCCATTTGCTCTTATAAATTAAGGAAATGCATTTAGCAGTCTGAGCTGGAGCACCTGCATACTCATTCTTTGTGAGTTTTACATAATAAGTCTTGTTCCCTCAACTAACTTATTTTACCCATGGAAGTTGACCTGGCATTAAAAGATAACTTAGTCCCTCATTTGCTGAGACTTTTCTGGTAGGAATGATTACTACTGAAAATGCTGAAAGTTCAGTCTTAAGAAAACTGAGAGCTCTACAAGCATAAGGAAGTCAAACTGAAAAAAAAAGGAGAGAATTTCTAACTCTCTATTAATTTGTATGCACATGTATAATGATAGCCAATGGCCACTCTAACCACTGTCATTGACTAAGTACACAAATTAATAACAAGAAAGGTTCAGTATATTACTGCAGCAGATTAATGAATGGCTGAGCATCTGATGGAATGGTAAATTTAAATGTAACTTCTATATATTATAGTTTTGTCCTCTTGCCTCTCTCGTTTTATTAGAACCTTGGCTTATTAGTCTGTTTCTGAAACTCTTATTAAAACGTTGCTGTGAAGCAATATATTCTGTTGCACACTCCTGAATTTTAGGACTTGCAGGCTAGCCATGCAGAAATCTCTGCTGAGTCAACAGAAAGGCAAGTGCAGAGTTTCTGCAGGGAAAGGCATGGCCTCCCCTGACTCTCTCTGCCACAGGCTTGGAGCACAGGCTCAGCCCCAGGCTGGAGAGAAAGTGTTAGGGCACAGAAACTAAGGGGGAGAAAAAGAAGAAAGTATAGAAAGAGGATGCTCAAAACTAATTTAATTTGCTTGATTATTATTTATGGGTGTTTGTGTAAAAATTCAATCCACTGTTGTTTTTTGGAGAGCAAGGTTGGAATGCTGTTTCTGGTTATAAATGTTAAATTTCTTGAAAAAGAAAAACATAGTAGAAGACTGTGATGTAAACTGTACCCGAAAAATCTAGATTATTCCGGTAAGAAGATGTAGATGTACATTGATGCAGTTTGCACCCTTATGGATTAGAAGAATAGTTTTAGCAGAGGAAGTGCCCAATATGTAAACTTTGCTCTGTCAGGCCAGATTTCTGCATCTGTTTTCTTTCATCTTTAAAATTATTTTTTAGTTGCAATGCTGCATTTATGTGACATCAGCTGACATCAGATTATACTCACTTAATGAGATTTATATAATTTCTAATGAAGGTTATGTATCTATTCATTGTGCATATATAGGCAGTTAGTCTATGAGAAAGAATGTATTATGTTTCCTTGGCGATTTTTTTCCTCTTGCTATTTTTTTAGTTGAAAATAGAGAAACCCACTCTGTTGAAAAGCACAACTTACAGATGCTTCAGAAGGAATGCAGCAAAAATAAATGTTTAGGTTGAGTGCACTCTCGTCTGTTTAAAATAATTCATGGCTGTCTCACTGTGGGAGTAGTAATTATTGATCAGCCTCTTTTTTTTTTTTTTTTTCCCTTTATTTTTAAGTGTTGAATGCTGTAACCAGCTACATTTGTAGAGGGCTTTGTGAACTTGGCTTATTCACAACTGCTCAAGCACTGCAAAGCTAATGAGGCTGCTGACCTTGAAAACAGGAAGGTTACAGACCCCACAAAGTGCATATAGGACAATGAAGGATGTTTGTTTTCTACCATTTTATTAAAATAGATATTTCTTTTAATGTACTGGTGCAAATAGTAAAGAAACAGAGCAAAAAATCAGAGAAGAAGCCACATTCTCTGTGTATTTGTGGAGTGTTTCACTGCTGAGCTGCACTGCTGCCTCGGTCATTGATGATACATTCTGCTCGTGTTGAGAAGTTCCTTCATTTTTCATTAAATGTAGCTCTAATCTTCCTTTGACTCTCCAGTCCTTTGTCTTGGGTTCACTCATTGGACAGGTTACAAATCCTGCCCTGGGAAAGAAAAAAAATTCCTATCTGTGCTTGCCATAATCTAGATCAAACACTATATTCAAACTAGACTATGTTCAACTGTTATCCATTTAGATGTCAGATACCCTATTCCTGAGGAACATCTTTGCTTTTAACAAATAAATCTTTGGCTCTGCACCCCAGGGTTTGTTAAAGTGGTTTTCTTGGCAATATTGCTAATATTTCTTCACTTCTCTCTCTCTTTTACAGTAGAAAGGGGATCAGGCAATATTTCTTTTCCTCTGTTTCTCAGCCTATATAAAATGTACTCCAGCATGATTTTTTTGTTTTTATTTATATTATACTTTTAAGGAAATTACACCCCCCCCAAGTGATACTAATTTGTCCTAGTATTTAATTTTTCAAGGTCCTTTCAAATCTCAGCCTCCTTGCTGAAACTTTCAGATGGGATGATAAGGAAATCTATCTGTTCAGGATGGAAATGCATAATGAGTAGGAATTATGCACAGCTTTTCAAGAAGACTACTCATTCTCAACATGATAGTGACCACTTGTCACCTGCATTCTACCTAATGGTGTTAAAATTAAAGACTCTCTTGCCATCACCATGATTATATTTAATTGTAATAGAAAAGTTATACCAATAAACTGTTTCCTCTGCTAAATGTCATCATTGCTCTTCAGTCCCAATAGATGTCACCCATCCTGCTGTTCCTCTTCAACTCCATCACCCATGTAGGAATGAATCCTGCAAGAAACTGATGAAAAAAGCTGAAGTCTAGAGCTGTCAAGCACCCTTGCTGTGCAGAAAGCACAGGATGGGAGTGTATTTGCTAACAATATGTCAGTGGCTTTCTTACAAAAACTTCAGACAGCTCTTTTCCTCTTTTGATATTGAGAAAGGAGAGAGTCTCACGTAACTATTCTGCTTTTAACTCCTATTTTGTCAGTCTGTGTGGCTTGTACCTCCTGCTTATCAGGGTGAAGATTCACCAGGAGGGGCAAGTCACCCTTGCTGACATGTCTTCCAACTTCTGGACAGCTGCTTGAAGTGCCTGCTGGACATCTGAGCCATTGCTGCAGCATTTAGTGCTGCTGCCCAGAGCACGTTGCCAGACGCAATGGAAACCCTTCTACCAGGATGAGGGGAGGTCTTCTGATAGTACTCGTCATAGTATGTTATGGAAGAGAGGATCAGAGAAAAATAATTCTGGAGGTGGTCTCAAACGCTAATCTAGTTCAACTGGCTGCGCCAAGGCAGGATCAGATATAATTGTAACATTTCTATTTCTCAAAAATTTCCAAGGATGGATATTCAACAATGTTCTTAAGTAATCCATCCAGTGCTTCACCATGTCTGTTATTGAAAAATAATGCTAAACCTGAATGGTCCTTACTGCCATTGAAGTTCATCACAGTGGGGTTAGCCTTGCACAGCAGAAGTCCCAACAAAAATTATAGATATTTCCCCTGGGAAAAGTTGCATGAGATAGTTTGAGGCACTTTGCAAGCCTGCTTGTATATTCTGCATTTCTAAAGCACATTAAAGCATGTGTAAAAAGAAGGTTTATTTCTGTATTTAGTGTGGGAAGGGCTCAGTATATTATTAGTGTCCAAAAGAAAGGTCTTACATTCCCAGTGCTTGTAATCAAGTTGTGCATCACCATTGTTTGGTTCACTGAGATAGATCAGACATTCCAATATCTTCTTGTACCTATCAGGGCAGGTGGTACCAGGAGTCATTTAACTTTTGCAAAAGGGGGAACAAAGGAGGTTGTATCACCCTTGTCAGCAAGCAAACTGCGAAAACTGCCTACAGACTACACAACCTCCCTTGAAGAATGTCATCCAGCCACCAAGACCAAAAAACCACGGGATGTTCTTTTTCAGAGATGAAGTATGGGAATTACCTGGTCCCAGTACAGTTGATCAAACTGCCTGTCAAAACTTCCCCATGAATAATTTGCTAGAAAAGGAGCTGGAAAAGCAGACTGATGAACAGAATAGTGCAATGCTGACCTCTGTGCAGATACAACCACTGGCTGATAACTGATAACTTCTGTCAGCTTCTAGTCAGCATGTTGGTTAACAGTACATTTTTGTCTGGACCTGTGAGCATAGCTATGATTGCAAGGGTAAAATAGTAAAATATGCAAGCGTTATAATACATTTAAATCTTTAAAAGTGTGCCTTATTTTTTATCTCATATTCAAACATGATTCTGAAGTCAAGTGAGCATAAAATATTTGGAGATAAAATGCCAGATTCTGTCATTGGTTATATACGGCTTATATTTGTTTCAGCAGCAGATAATGCACATAGCTGACCTAAAAACATGTTTGCATGGTACACAGAATTACGTGGAAAATTTCCCCTACTTAACAAAAGAATATTACTGCCTAGGTTGCAAAAACAGAGCAAAACTCTACAGATACACACCATGCTGTGAGCTTTTATTGTCTGACTGTGTCTAGTGGTTGCACTGCCAAAACTAGCAGTGGGAGTAGAATAAATTATGAGCAGATGAAGAAATCTTGTGTGTGATAATCCAGAGTTCCCTTATCTATAAATAATGATCCCAAGATTTGCAAGTGAGAAACACAAATTTTATGTGAGCAAATGGTAGGAAGCTTTTACATCCTTGTTAGAATTATCTTCTCTGACAAACCAAACACCAGATACCTAACATAAACAGTAGGGAACCCCTATAAGTTCAATGTCCATGGTACATATATAACATGCTTTACATATTGAAACTTTGTGTACACTTATGTCTCTCCTTCTGTGTAATGTTAGTGTTTTGTACTAATGAAATCTCTTTCTAGTACCTGAATTATACACAAATACCATAAGATACAGTAGAGGTATTTTCTGTAGTAGCATGGAATTTTCCAGTACCTCTGTTTTGATTTATTTCACATACAGAGGCATTGTCCATGGTATTGGATACCACAAATTGTAGCAAGTTTGGTAAATTAAGTAAAAGTAATTGACAACAATACAGTTCAGTTAAGGGGCTTTAAGGAGACAAAAACCTTAAAAAGACCAAATCCATAAAGGAATATATGGAATATTTGCAAATATTATACACCCAAAATGGAGATTTGAGAAAGATCTGAGCTACATATTCTGTGTGAACTCCAAGATTTTGACTGACTACAGGATCTTAATATCTGTCAAATCAGCATCTTCATTTCACAGCACATACTCATGGGATATTTCAGTTCTAGCCTAGCAAAAGAAAAAAGACAGCTGCCATGATCTCTGCTTTGATGTTTGCAAAAAAGTAGAGTGGTCAAGGATTTCTCAAAGGAGATTAGTAAAATCACATATACTCAAGTGAAGTCTTGCCAGGCTACATTTGCTATGCAGGATAAATTTGATTTGCAAAAATGTGGAATATAGATTACTAGACTAATGAATTTAAAGAACAGGGCTTGCTGTCTGTCTTTTGCTCATTTGCTGTCTCATGGGAAGAATACATTATGTTCTGTCTACTCACCTGAATAATTAAAATTTTGAAGAGCATGCAATTACAGTACTGAATAGTTACTTATCAGTTTGCTATTTTGCTGAACTTTCTTTATCACAATGTCAACATCAGTCTCTGCACCTAGTCGTTAAGAAGAAATAAATGCCCCACTCAAGCCATAATTTTTGCAACCTTTCCCTATGATTCAGAGAGTGGGTCCAAATTGGTATTTTGGAACAATTTGTTTTGTTTTGGTTTGGTTTGGTTTTTTTTCCATTTCTTGCTTTATCAGTTATTTTTTTTTAGTGATTTGGTTCCTGAATCAGTTTTGCAAATGTTGGTGAATATTTAGATTTTCTTCTGTGAAAACTATGGGAGGAGGGCATCTCACACAGAAAAAGACTGGCAAGAGGTCTTCAGGGCATAGCATAAGCCTGTAAGATTCATTTTTGTGATTTTTGTGGGCACACAAGTGGGGACAGAACAGCCACTGCTCCTTTCAGATAACTGGTAACTATAGAATCAGAGAATCATAGAATAGTTTTAGTTAGAAGGGACCTCAAAGATCATCTAGTTCCAACTCCCCTTCATCGACAGGGACACCTCCCATTAGATCAGGTTTCTCAGAGCCCCAGCCAACCTGCCCCTGAATACTTCCAGGAATAGGGCTTCCACAGCTTCCCCAGGCAACCTGTCTAGCAGGACACTCAGCAAAAAAAAAAAAAAAAGAGAATAGACAAAAAGAAAAAAAAAAGTGTATGTTGCATGATAACAGGAAAAAGAGAGGTTTGGAGGTTCTGGGGAGGCAGAAAAAGGGCTTGGTGGAAAGGAGAAAGAAATTGGATTGCATTGTTTGATTCCACATATAGGGGTCCAATGCAGACGTAATCCTGATGGAGGGGAAGGAGCAGCTCCTTCTGTCCAGTCGTAGGAACATGTTTTTCTGGATAGACTACTGGTAAGAAGACTGCAGGTCCATTGGTTTCCCTTCTAAATCAATGTTGTGAAGGGAATATAAGTGCTTGTATATTTGTTGTTGCTGTTGTGCATAAATAGGAACACATGTAAGAAATGCTACTTATTTATTGGTTTCTCTCTTTCGTGGTAACTACCTATAGAACTGCAAACCCTAGCTGATAGTCCAGGACCGGTAACAGTCTCTCTCTCTATCTATATTCAATGTGTATTCATATAAAAAACTTCCTCCTCTGTGATGGTTCCTCTGCAAAACTCCTATGTCTATCAGTTTAGATTAGCTTTCTAAACTTTAAAGCCAGCAGCTAACAAGCTTAACAGCACAGCCTTGTAAATCATCTGTCTTGCAAAGGCACTTATGTGGAGGAGCTGAGCAGCTCTGAAAATCAGGCCATTTCATTTTATTGGCTATATATGGATGAAGCAACTTAAATTAGGCATATAGAAATGTTAGCAGTGGGATTTTCTAAAGATTGATTGCTGCTTGGTTATTAGAGCATGCTCCCAATGCTGGTGTCATGCCAGGAAAGACATAATGGCAATACTTCACTAACCACATGGACAGAATGACCTTTTTGAAATGTCTCCAGCATGGGATGGGGCTGTGGGAGCAGTATCAGTGCAGGCAGGTGTATACTTAGAAACTCAGGAGTTCAGCTGATGCAGTGGGTCACATACAGCTAAGGAAGGTGAATTCTGTATTTGGTAAGGTCATGTGGCCTCCCCATGGCACTGAAGGAGAAGTATGGGCAGCTGGCTTGGGCAAGTCAGTGGTGATGAGGTTACATGGCTGAGAGCAGAGGTTAGAAAATGGTGTGTGCTGAGCCCTTTGCTGGCAATCTTTAAATGATAGAACATGTACCTTTCCAACTCAAGGGTAATTTGCTCGAGGGAGCTGGGATCCTTTGCCTTTCAAAAGTAGCATTCTGGGCTCATTGCTTTTGAAGCTTGCAGCCCCATGCCAGATTGGCTATGTTGCAAGCGAGTCTGTTTGTCCTCTATAAGCATGGGCTGCTGGCTCTCTTACCAGGCCCAGGGACGAATCTTTAAGCTCTGCCCCTAGAGCTGGCATAGTTGCTGCCCACTGAGCTAGGTCTGGTGTTGAGCAGCCAGCGAGCTGGCCTGCAGAATTCACAGATATTCAGTCAGCTTCCCATGGAGCTCTGAAGGTTCCTAAAATATCTTATATTTCAGTGAATGGAACAACATCATATGGACACAGACAGGAGTGTGCGGGGGTCTGTGGCTGAGTTTGCCCAGGAAAATAAAACCTATTGAATCTTTGCTGTGTGGCATATAGCCTGCCCAGTGTGCTCTAACCAGGTCCTGGGAATGGAAGGCAGCTGCTGGGCTCAGGACTTCTCAAATGGGACTCTTCTGCTCTGCTCCCTCCAGGCTCATCTCTGGCTGTTGGTGTAAGCTATATTCTCTTGAGTGGTTATGCTGTACTAGCTGCAGATGCTGCCAGCTGATGTGTGCTCCCCGGGGCCTACAGGGGAACAGTACCTGTCCTTTTACAGTTCTAAACTCGGACAAACAACTTTGAGGAGAAGTGTGATCCCCATTTAAGTAATTTCAGTCTGAAATAATTAAACTTTAGTTACTGAGTTGTTCTAACTTGCTCAAGCTTATGGTTCAGGTGCTCAAGAAACACCAGCCAACCTGTGGTTTGATTTGGACAATTAACAGATTGCTCATCTACCAAACAAGGGCTTGTGCCTTATTTCAGGGGTGGAATTCTGCTTTCAGTGAGATCAGTGAAAGTTTTGTTGTTTTGTGTTGTTGTTGTTGTTTTTTTCTCTGAAAGGTTTGATAGTGACTGTTCAGTGGTAGGAGAATAGTTGCTTTGTGTTAGCATTGCTGTAACACACACAAGCCCCAGATAGTCCCACTGTGCTGACTCCTTCACTGTCACTACTCTGCCTTAATGTCTGCAGAAAATAAACATCTGAAGGGGGGGGTACTTCGAAATTACTTCCAGAAATCTGTTGGTTGCCCCTGTCTGACAGGAAGACTTGGAGCCAGATGACTCAGCTCTGCACCTCAGTGGCTGCGTTACAGCCGAGGCCACAGATACCTCCTGCATTTGGAGATTGTGCCCACTCATCCCTGGCATTGACTTATGATCTGATATTAGTTTATTTTAGTCTCAGAACTGGCATGGTACTCTGTAATCTCTGTCTTCCATCTGCTATGTGCTCATTCCATTTAGAGAGGAGAACAGTATCTGCAATCATTGGGCTGGCAATAAGAAATAGAGGCTAAGGTGGTAGTAGTCGATAAAACAGGGTTAGGGCACAGGTTCCAGCACTGGCACATGGTTGTCCAAATGGGCTGTTAGCATAATCCCTGGTATGGATTTTGGTATGCACCAACTAACTCTGCCTTAAAGAGGCACATCCTGGATGACAGCATCTGTCAGAGACTTTTCCTAAGAAAACAGTGTGAGCGAGGGAGGCAGCCACATGGATGTGAGGTGTGCTCTGCCAGTTAGCCTGGGCACCCATGGACTCTGCCACATTTTGCTTGCTGGTATAGACAAAGCTGAAGATGCCAAATATCTGATCCCTTTTTCCTGAGTCTGAGAATCAAAAACATACGTTTTTAGGCCAAGCATACTTTAGCCTTGGGTCCTCTAGTGACAAAGCTGCCCGGGAGCTTTTGTAACCTGAGATTTTAGAGGTTTCTTTTGTAATAAATGCTTAGGCTATGTGCAGTGTTCTGCTGGAACTGGGTGATGCCCTTTCTTCCAGAGGCTCTGTAGAAAGACCCTTTAAAGAACACGCCATGCTTTGTTTACCACAGGTACAGTATTTCCCTGGTAAAGGAATAACTGCTGGCAAATGTGTACAGCTTCTGAGAGCCACCCTTGCAATCACTGCAATGGCAGCTTTGCCATAGATTGCTACATAGCAACAAAAGTGATAAGGCATTGTTTTATTCTTTGGGTAAAAAAATCCCTCTTAGGCTCATTGGATTATCTTTAATGCCTTTGAAATTTAGCAGTGTGATTTTCTCTGTGCCTTGGGATTTCACAGAGAGGGATGAGCACAGGTAATGAACTACTTTCAAGGAATCTAAACTTAGCAAAAGCCTGTTCATGAGTCCCTGCAATAATCAGCAGAAGAGCAAGGCTGAAAAGACAAAAGCCTACATCTTGGCTTTACAGTGTGTACGAATTAGGGAACCAACTCTTACATTTGATATTATGAATAAAAGAGTAAAATATGGTTACTTTTGCACTCTCCTTTACCTCTCATCACCTCACTTCTGTCAGGACAATTTGAATGGTGTTGTTTTCTGATGTGACTGCTTTATACATCAGCCCAGCTGGATTTCAGCTACGTTTCCACATGTTGCCTTTGCCATGTCTTGTCTTTGAACTGAAATGTTTGCAATTTGTCCTGCTGTGGCTTCTCCCCTTGACTGCAAATGCACAACCCAGCAGATATTCTTCCATTCTTCTGAGTTATTGGAAAATGAAATCTGTTTAGGCTCTTCTCCTCAGTGCACCATGTACCTGTATTTGTTTGCAGTTAATGGGAACTTGAAACTGTGCTGCTTCCTGAGCCCCATCCCGGTTTTATTGAAAACTGTGGACGGGCAGAATCAGAGCAAAAAGCTGAGCCTTGGAAGCTGGCAATACTGAGTTGCAATGAGCAGACTATGAAAGGGTTCTGCTTAAAGGGAAGCAAAACTCCTCAGCAGATTGTCTTTAATGTGTCTTCTTTATATAAAGAGTTGTTGTTGGCTTTTTTTTTTTTTTTTTTTTTTTTTTTTTTTTTTTTTTTTTTTTTTTTTTTTTTTTAAGAAAGGGAGATTGTTCCACTGCTATTGTGCTGATTAAATTAATCCATTTTTTAAGCAATCTGAATTGCCTTCTTTCCCAGCTGGTGCACAATGTAACCATAATAGTGCAGATAGTTTTACAGCGATGGCTTGATTGTTGTGGTAGGTTATGAGGTGATGAATTTTGTGTCGGAGAAATTTAACTGTAAATGCAACAATATTTAGAGATTGAAGTAATGAAATTTGTGATCATGATAATACCGCTTTTCTATTTTATGATATAGTCAGTCTGTCCTTCTTTTAAAGATAAAAAGCCAGGTTTGATGGCTGCTAAACAAATGAACAGATGTTCCCTGCTCGAAGTTGAACGTACAGAGTGTAAAACTGTTTTATATGACCTAGGGAGAGCCCTCTGGAAAGGATATATTTATAAAATACTTTGGACCCGGAAAAACAGAAAATAATTAGAAGAACAATTATTTTAAGTTTCAGCACTTAAGCACAATTTCATATTTGACAGTAAGCTGATCACTTCTCTGAAATTTTTCTATCTTCTGCTGACAGGAAGACTGTCTCCTGAAGCAACTTTAGCAAGAGCAGACTAGCTGCATTAACATGGCTGCAAGCCTGGATGTGGTACTGATGAGAAATCTACAGGAAGATCTTTTTCTATAACTTGTTTTTGTAACTAGATACTACAACAGAAAGGCTACCTGGAAATCAGCATGGAAAATTACAGCAAAAAGAACCACTTGGGCAAATATCAGTAAACTTTCCTATGGTGTTGTAATACTTTTTCAGTAAATGGCTTGTGCATTAGAGGAAGATCATCAGCTCATTCTCAGGGAGGTGTTGCTGGTCAGCCTCACAGCCCTGGTGTGAGGCATAGAGGACAGGGCTGACATGGAAAAATGAAGCATCATGTGGTGCAGCCACCCCTGTCTCAGTTTGTTGTTAAATCTGCCTTTAGCGTCAATAGGAAGAAGTAACATGCTCTGGAAAAGCAGGCATCCCTAGAAGCCAGAGAGGAAAAATAAGGACCTCCAGAAGATGATCTAATTTTATCTAATGTAGGAAGAGAATGAGTGATTATCACTTCCCATTACAGCAAGACTTTCTCCCTCTGGTGACTAGAAGAGGAAGTTCAGGTAGCTAAGAGATGACTAAGACCAGATGAAATAAATCCCATTCATGCATTGGTGGAATTGTACTGATGTAGAGAGTACATACAGTACACCTTACTTCCCTTCCAAGTATGTGAGTACTTTTAACCACTTATGCTACATCCAAATGAAGGGGTGCCATACCACACTCTAATTTGAGAAATCTTGGCATTATCGAAGTTCTCCAACCTTTGAAATACTTCTAAAGCTCCCCTGCACCTGTTTTTCCAGCTTAAACTCTCAAAAGCAAGCAGTTTCCCTTACACTCTTACCTTTCCATCTCTCAACTCTTTTCTCTGATGGTAACTTTAGACCATAGTTTAATTGCTGCCTGACCAGCATTGTATTGATGCCAAGTTTTGGAATGAAATGCGAATATTTTTTTATTTCTTTGATAATGACTGACAAATAATAAATCACTGTTTGTAATTTAGGGTGGATGCACTTATTTTATTGTCAAAAATATAATTTATACCTTTTATACTTTTTCAAATCAGTCAAGGTTTCAGCTTTTGAAAAAATACAAAGGAGACAAAACCAAACCAAAATAAAACAAACCCTGAAGTCTCCTCTTCGTTTTGGAAAAATTAAAGTAGCATTTTTGCCTCTCAGAACTGTGTATGATTATTATTAACATAGCTGATGAAAGTAGTCCTCCCAGAAATTGCTTAAGAAATGTAAAATTATTTTTTATAAATGTTGAATGACTCCCACAAATACTTTTGTCATATCGTCATATGAATTCTGTGCAGCAGTTTTCATCAGTGAGCTCCAGTATCTGCTTTCTCTCCTAGCTCAATTAAGTCCCACTAACATTTGGATTTGTCAAAATACAGTGACTTTGGCTAATAGCGAGGGATTAAGAAAGAGAAATCAAACCACAGGTGTTTCATTCTCCTACATTGCCAAAAACACTTAAGACAATATTCTATTTAAGTACTGAATTTGAAAAAAAGCCACTTTCTGTTGAATTGGAAAATGTATCTAATGCCCTTTTCCTTTAAAAAGAGGTATGGGAAACAGAATGTATGATTGCATACTTGCCTACCTAAGGCGTGCCCTTTGAGTACAATGTTGTTGTTTGCCTCATAGGGCAAGCCATGACCTCTTGTTTGTTCTAGACAGTGCCAGATTCTCTTACTCCGCCTTTCTGCTATTTCATCAATGCTGGATCTGAACTCTGGGACCTTAGCAGAAGGTTTTGGTTTCCTTGTGGAGGCATGGAAAGCCCAATCCCCACTGTGGTAAGAGGCTCTGAAGTTTAGCCTTCTTCAATAATGGGCCCCAAGTTAATTCCTGTAGAGGCTTGTTACAGAAAATTGTTCCGTGCTTTTCACCTCTAGATCTGAAATCACCTTTCTCCCCACAATATGACATAATACAAGTTTTAGATGACACAAAATGTCTTCCCTCGTAGTTGGAACAACTCGAGTCCAGTGTCAAGTATACAGCTTTTTTCATGGTTACCTAGAGACTGAGTGAAAATAAATATGTGCCCTTTACTGAGCCTATCTGAAAAGATAAATGCTTTTCAGCAGTCCATGAACCTTAGACAGGCAAAGTAATAAGAAGCTGCACTTCTAATGGAAGAGAAAAAAGAATCACCATTTCCATTTGGTGGTATCTGTTTCTTCTTGCAAAGCTGACAAGGAGAGGAATTGGGCTCTTGCATTGTTGGGTACTAACTGATGGATAATGCTCATTCTTACCTTTCATTTGTTCCTAAGATGATAAAGTTAACTTTGATGTATGTGGTTCACAGATTATTGGGATTTTATATCACAATTGTTTATCCAACTGACAAAAATATCCAAAATAAATATACTAAATGCATAAAAACAGGAGGAAAACCTCACATTTAATTTTAATTTTAATTATAGGTCACTTACACACCACCAACGCTAAACAATGGACATGATTAGGTATGTGTCATGTAAGAACAAATATTTTCTGACAAACTGATGATGTCTCTTGGAGAGGGGAGGGGCTACCATGTAACATTTAAAACATATTATGTGTAACCCAAAGTGCCTATCTAAGTGCCTATATGCTTGTGTATCTACTGAAAATTCAGGAGAGTTTGGCAATCTGGAGTTTACTTTTAACAGAAATGTCCCCAAAATTTAACAATTCAGTTAATGAACTCTATCAAAATGCATGCAACGAAGCCTCTAGGAATTATGTGACAAGTTTTGTGTTTTCTTTCTTTGATTTACTTCTGTTCCCTAAGTCAACCTTTGAGTCACAGGCAAATGTATTTGTATTATCAGCCATGATGCTCTAAAGATGTGAGTGTGCTAGGGTTCATAGAAAAATACAGTATCCTCTGTCTGACTGATTTAGTTAGAAAACTAGGTTGGTTTCCATGGCACAGACTGTATCTAAACAGTCAGGTACCTGAATATTTGTCCAGTTTTCTTCCTGCATTTCCCAACCCTGAATTCCCTATGTTCTGTTGATTCTTGTTCCAGTTGCACAGCCATGGCAAACAGAGGTTTGTTTTCCACTTTCACCTTTGTCTCAAAAATATTTACTGGAAGAGGTAACTGCCAGCGGGTTACTGTAGGGTAGTATGTGTTACATAACTTTTGTGCTGCAAATGATTTAAAAAAAATTAAAGTAATCAATATGTTCTCATTTAAGAATGTAAATCCAATTTTCCAAATAATATCCTGGCTATCCAGATGTCAGTGTTGGCATTTGCTGCAGTACAGCTAGAATTTCACCTCTCATATGGGAGGCTTGTTTGGTTAATTTCTAGTTAATTACTAGTCCCTAAAGACCAGGATTGTACCAGGTTCAGAAAGAAAACTGCCTGCTGGTGTCATGGTCACTGCACCCATTGGTTACTTACACATACAGCTTGGTGAATTTATGAAGGATATATGACTATAACTCTAATTTTGAAGCACTGACCTTACGGTTAATTACGCATGACAAGTCTTATAACTATGGTACTAGTAGTATAATACTCTAGCAAGTTCTTACCTGTACAGATCCCCTTGGCCTCCCTCTGATTATAGATGTATATCAAGATATAAAGGATAAATGTGGCCTGCAAACATGCAGCTTTAATTTGAGGTGATTGTACAGTGTTCATCTTAATGTGCTCTGATTTAGGGTGTTAAATGCTGATTTGGGGATTATTAATTAAAATAAGGATGACGAATGTGATTTTTTGGAAGAGGTGAGTTTTCCAAGTTATTGATAGTGACTTGTGTTTCTGCATCAAGTTGAATTCTTATCCATCCACCCTGTACCTTGGCATTTTCAGTGGTAAGAACAGGAAAATAAAATACCTAAAAGTGGGAAAAAATAGCAAAAAAACCCATTCTGTCTCCAAACTGTAGGGCTGTTATCCTTTATAAATAGTCTTTAATTAATTTTTGAGCAAGTAGCACAACAAAAGGAATCCTGGGAATAAGAAATAGCTTGATTGACAGACTCTGCAGACTATTTGCATCACAGGGAATAACTAGAAGCTCTGGAACTGGATTTGTTTCTTGATCAATATAATATGTTAATCCACAGTGGAGAATAAAAAGTACTTAAAGGTAACCCAGTACCTTTACAGTATTTACAATACTTAAAGGTAACTAATTTATTTTGTTGTGTTTCTCTAGAAAGCAACAATGAATTTCTGAAATGTTGGCTGTCTGCAGCAAGTTTCCTAATGATTTAAAAGACAGGATTTTCAAACAAAAATCTCTATTTAGAGCAAAAGTAGACAGAAACTCAGTTAGATAATCCAGTGGTTGCACAGCAAGTAACTTATTCCAGTGTGTTAATTCAGCGAAGACTTCAGCATAGGCCTTTAATCTTATATGGTTACCACACAGTAAAATGAAGGTGATGGTCTGGATTAAAATTAAAGTGAACTGGAGTTTATCTTGCTGGCAGAAGAGAAAATACCTGTAAAAAGTGCCATATGGTGTAGGAAGCAGAATGCAAGCCATCCATGGCATATTTTCATCCTTAATTCTTCCCATGGCTGAACATGTTCTTATTTTCCATGGAAGTGAAACAGGCAGCAGAATCTGCTCCACGCTGGCTGTCAGCACTCCCCAGCTCTGCACACTTATTTCAGAAAAGTGAATTACTTGTGAATTATATGTTTGTACTCAATCTTCAACATTTCTGCCGTTTTTAATATGTGTAGTAAAATAATCTGTAACGTTTGATGTGAAAGAAGAAATAAACTCTTCCTAAGAAGAAAATTTGGCTGATGAATTTGTGTTCTAGACATCATACAGTGAGTTTCTCTTGGTTTAACATTTCAAATAACTTGCGCTCCCTGAAACTGGTGAGCAAAGATAAAGTGAAGAGAGCTCAGAAAAATTAAAACATAAGAATGCACAAAAGCAAAATGTTAGGCAGATTAGTTTCTCACAGGCTTAAAGAAAGTGGACAAATATATTTGTAGTTTCTTTTAAAAAAAGTGTTTTATCTGCTTCTTCCAATTAAGTACGGTGGAAACAGATTGCAAAATGAATAGACATAAAAGCTATTTGTGACTGGAATGTATTGCCCATTATTAACAGTTTGCTCTTCTGTGTCAAGAGGAGGATCGTTTAGAGATGATCATAATAAATTCTGACCTTTTACAGTTTTGGGGATGGGTGGCAGGGTTTGGGGATTTCTTCTTGACTTTTTCATTCTATCAAGGTTCTTCTGAAGGTGCAACTTTTTAAAGAGTTTTTAACTTTCATCTAACACATGGCCAGCAAAACAGCTATAGAAGGACAATGTCATTTATACTATACCTCAGATCCATAACCAAGTTTATACAGTGCCAGGTGACAGCCTGTACATCTTCTCACTCATTGATGGGTCTAGCTCCAGCTTTGGCTTGAGTAGAGTTGATGTGGTTGTCTCTGGACCTGTGGCAGAATCTGGCCCAAGATGTCCCCAGGTACCTGCAAACAAAGCATGTTAGATGTGGTACCAGCAGTACGTTCAGATCTCCCATCTGTCAGAGGGAAGATTGTCTGGTGGGTTTGGGCTTGCATGGATGGTGAGCAGTGACGCCCTTCCAAGACAGATGCAGCAGTTTCTATGTATAAAAGTAAAGCTTAATGCTACCATAAAAATTTTCCTAGTTCTTTTGGGATAGGACAGTTTTGGAGTATGTCTCTCTGGTGTTTAAAAGCCTGGCTCTGTGTAGGTTCTTCTTCAAGCATTTTTGTACATCTGGAACAAAATCGTTTACCCATTTATGACTGTCATACAGTTTAGGATGAAGCAAAGGTTTACCTAAAAAGATTTTATTAGGGGCAGCTGAGACAGTCTGCTCTTCATATTTAAAATCTAAATTTTACCTTCTAGTAAAGAAGAACAAATGGAACACTTGCAATTTATATTTGCAGAGGACCCAGTTTGCAATGATAGCAACCCCTGACTGTAAAAAAATCAATAGATATCCAAAAGAGGTATTAAAAAAACAAGAGGCTGAAGGAAAGGGGTACCATCCAGAGGGACTTGACAGGCTTGAGAGGTGGTTCCATGCTACTCTCATCAAGTTCAGTAAGGCCAAGTGCAAGGTCCTTCATGTGGTCGGGGCAATTTCAAGCACAAACACAGGTTGGGTGGAGAATGGATTGAGAACAGCCCTGAGGAGAAGGACTTGGGGGTGTTGGTTGGTGAGAAGTTCAACATGAGCCAGCAACGTGCACTTGCAGCCCAGAAAGCCAATTGTGTTGTGGGCTGAATCAAAAGAAACATGGCCAGCAAGTCAAGGTAGGGGATTCTTCCTCTTTATTCCACCTGCGTACACCACCTGAAGTACTGTGTCCAGTTCCAGAGCCCCCAGCACAGGAGGGACATAGAGTTATTGGACTGAGTTCAGAGGATGGCCCTGAAGATGGTCAGAGGACTGGACCACCTATCTTATGAACCCAAGCTGAGAGAGTTGGAGTTGTTCCTTGTGAAAGGGAGGTCATATTGCATGATGTTACAGCTGGATTAAATATATAAGGACACTTTCTGCTGTTTACGTCTAGGTGATATAATGTTCATGTGAAACCCTGGAGTAAAAATTGTCCCCAAAAGATGAGATTCATAAATTACTCATTAAAATTTGGATTTGCTTTCACTGCATCAGAGACAGGAAAATCTAGAGCCAGTCCCTAAAGAACTTAGGTGTTAAACCAGCCAAGTCCCCCAGATACACAGCATATCCTTAGGCTGGTATAACATTCCACTCTTTGTAGCACAGATGTAAAACCTTCCTCTGAAGTCAGTGGAGCTATCTCAGTTATAGTGATGGAAGAGAAAGCACAATATAATTCACTGTCTGGAAAGAAAAAAAAAAAAACCTTCAAAATTTGCTATGACAAAGGCAGTGAAAGTCTTTTTTTTTTTGTTTGTAGGGTTTTTTTTGTGTGTGTATGTGTGTGTCTAAGTAGTTTCATGACACTGCATTGCTATTTCAAAATTGCTCTAAAACTTGCTGCTTCTTGAATCTGTGATAGCACCTGCAGGGCTGACATATGTGCAGTGAATGAGACATATGGTCTGCAACAAAGCTGTCTTTTAGCTGAGAATAAATGTCACTTGTTCTCCAACCAGAAACAGCAGACAGAGGTAGAGATAAAAGCCAGGTGAGTGTTTCATGGTGCAGATCAGAAGTTACTACAATAATGAGAGCTTACAGAGCATGTGATTTAGTTGTATCTCCAGAATCCAGGGCATTTGTCTGGTTTTTGTTTTTACAGAGGCTTCACTGTGGTTAACCAGATTTGTTTTACTAGCTGCAGATGACGTTGCAGTCCACCTCTTGAAGATATGCAGGGCAGTATCTGTGTAAAACTTCTTTATTTCCATGCCCAACTGCCCACATTCAGCAGATGGGACTGGGAGAGTCTGGTGTGGTCTCTGGAGGAGTCCTGCTCTCCTCCCCACAGTGTGCTAGTTTAACCTGTTCTGTTGAGGCTTGGTGATAAAGCCTGGTGAATTTCTCCCTGTAGAGGCAGCTTTTTTTTGATTACTTTGCTTCTGATTTGTGAGAAGGTTCTGGATGCCAGGAAGGGACTGTGGGGCCAGGCTGGGAATATGCCTTCTGGTAGGGATGACTCAATTTTGGTACCCAGCCTACAGCAGTGCATCCCTGTGATGCTCCTCTCCCACTGGCACCCTGGCTAGGCTGGCCACCTCCATCAAGCACCTGGAACTGCAGAGCAGGAGAGGTGCCACAGTGACAGAAGAGGTTGAACTTTCTCTCTGCAAACTGATGAGCAGGGAATGAACCTCTAAGTTTATGGGGTTTGACAGGGCTGTTGAGAGTTAAAGAGAATAAAATCAGACAACTCTTGATATTCTAGTCTTTAGCACCCTTTGCAAGGGCACAATATGAATAAATGGGGAGGTAGCAAAATCAGTATTCAGCCCTGAGCCTGCCAGAAATTTTAATTGCCTCTAAAATCAATAAAAATGACAGAGTTTGAGCATAAAATTTGAAATAGGTCCAGTTGTTGAAACATTTTTTTTTGTTTGTTTGTTTTGCAAATTAGAAACAATTGGCCACATGCTGGCAAAAATGTGGTTTCTGACTTTGTTGAATTGTGTAATTTCTGATAATACAGGAAAGAAACACTACTCTTTATCCTGGAGGACCATCCTTGAAAAATAAATTAAAAGGATGCCCCCTCTTTTCTTCCAGCATGGTGGCTTGATCACAGAATGACAGAGGTGGGCGCATGTTTGGGAAGCAACCACACTTAGTGCTCCACTAGATACCTGCTATAAACAAGCAACCACTGGAAGAAGGAGAGTGATGAGTCATTTGGGATTGAATTTTAGTTTTATTCAGGGCTTGGCTTCTGACTTAATCAAGTGTCTTAGAAAAGTAGTGAAAATTTAATTCATTTTTAGACACTGACTCTTGGGAAGGTCACTCCAGGGCCTGCTGTGATCGTTACATTTTCTTGATAGAAATATTTTTGCAGGCTTCAGTGCCATAGGCACCTAAGGGGCTTAACACACCCCAGAATCACCAAACCTACTGTGCCTGCATTGATTCTGCATAATAAGTGAGACATCCTGAGCATATCATAGAGCAGAAACACAATGGAGTCGGTGCACTAAAATCAAGCCCACTCACTCCCAAAGAATCAGACTTTTGAATGTGTGCTGAAGAGCAACCTCCCTTCCCAATGAGCATCTCCATGTGATATGGACGCTGGGCAAGCCAGAAGTCATGGACAAAAGCAGGGAATCCTCACATTCTGCCCAGGTGACACTGCTGAGTTGGAGAAGTGAGTGTGGCAGAAGGGACGGTCTTGTAAAGAATCAGTGGAAAAGAGAAGCAGAAGGTGAGGCCAAGGCATTCCCACAAGAGGCTGCCTGCAGGTTTTAAGAGGAGGAAATTCTGTGTAAGAGGCCTTTTCCCATGTTATTTCAAGCTGGTTGCACAAATTAACCCGGAGACTGTCTGTCTTTTTCAGTGATGGTAAATCCAGGGGGAAGTTCTGTATTTTGCTGTCAAAAAGCTCAGCAGATACATTGGCCTGCTGCAGGGACAGCATATGCACAGTTGAGCAGGTGACAACAGGATTTCTGCTTGAATTTCCACTACAAACCACAGCGGGGTTTCAGCACAGGTAATTTACTGATCTGCAAATACACTAGGCTTCATTGTTAAAGCTGACTTCTCTGCTGAATTGTCTAAGTACTTTTTACAAAGTTACCACTAGCATCACCTGACACACCCGTTAAAAGTAATTGAGATCTGCATAGAGTAAGTTTCTGTGTGTAAGACCAAAGGGAAAGGGGTGAAAAAGCAGGAAATCCTTAGAACAGATCAGAGCCACTAATGTGACTTTGATGCAGAAAGTCAGTGATGTTGACTTCAACATATTTATGTTCAAACTGACAAAATTTCAGAAGAGTGTGACCAGCCCTCCCCAGAAAATCATATGCTGTTTTTCTTTAGTCTTATTTTGGTTGTCCTGATATGGCTTTCCATTTTTGGTGATCTTCTGTTGTCACCTGCTGTTAGAGGCAGCACGGCATGATGCCCACAGAAAGTGGATTTAATAACTGCTCTTATCTTTAGGGTTCTTGTAAATATAAATCTTTGGTACTTCACAAAGCAGCCTAGGGGGCATGTTTCTCAAGGTGCCATTTGCAGGAGACAGCTGTCAATACATTCCTCAGACTTGTTAAATGCAAATAACCTGCTAAGTTACTAACCAGTAATTCAACATGGAGTGAAAGAAAGACTTCTACCTCCTTTTCTGTGTACCCCAGGTACCTGAAAATGAGAGCTCCTAAGGCTATAACATGAGTCACAGAGAAGTCAGTTTGGACACACCAAATTAAGTCTTATAATGGGCCCATTGAACTGTGGTGACAGCTACTGCTGGGTGATGTTAAATACGTGGAAAAGTGCTGCAGGAGAGGGATGGAGGAAACAAAGGGAAAATGTGAAAATTTGCAGAGTCAAGTCAGGTAATGACTGGAGAAAAATGTAGTGCAGAGGAAAAAGTTTGCAATAAATTCAGGTAAGAGGTGGGTAATTTCTGCAGTCATGTGTGGATGTGAAACCAAAGGCAGGATGTCTACCAGGTAAACTGGCAAAAGGTGGCAGGAGAGAACAGCTGCCAAAAGAGTTGTGCTCAGCCCAGATGTGCCCCTTTTATTACAGTTACTCTCCCCTGATCCCAGCACCTTTGTAGAAGGACACAGAGCCAGAAAGACATTCCTGTTCTCATGGAAACAAAGTATTCATGCAGAGCAAGAAGAAATGTTTTTCAAGTGTGGAAGTAATCTTAAACTGCAAAAGGCCTTGCAGGATAAAAAAGGGATTTGGCAGCCACTAAAGTGTTCATGAATGTTTTGAGAACAAAGCCTAAATAAATCCAGGAATTTTGAAGTGTAAGTATTAAAAAAAAAAAAAAAAAAAAAAAAAAAAAATTTTTGGTGGATTTGTTTTACCAAAATGTAACAGCTCACCCCTTTATAAACAGTAGCAATACCAGTGTAAGAAAACATTTGACACTCTTACTAGTTTGCAATTAAAGAAAAAGAGCATTTAATATTTTAAGGCACAGGCACCAATACATTCTAAGATGTTTCTTTACAAATGAAAGAAAATGCAAATAAAAATAGTGCATGCATTTTTTATGATGGAAATTTGATTCTCATGTTTTACACCTTTTGAAAAAGCACAAACTTGTCTGAATTATTTTTATTTAGTGCTTTGTGAATTTTTGAGTATTCATTTTCAGCTTCCTTCACAGCACTGAGGGCTGGAAAAGCTAATACTTTTTATTTTAATGAGCTGAGATTTCCACATAATTGCTTGACTTGAAGATCAGGTTTTAAAACATGGCATTAAATGTTACAATACAGCTTATGTTATCAGATACTGCTATTTCCTTCACAAACTTTACCTGAGAGCTACTGCATGCTCCAGCAAGTCAAGTGAAGTGGCTCTAAAAGAGACAGTATTAACTAGCAAAGAGAAAAAATAGCTAAAAAAAAAAAAAAGAGAGCTGGTTTCCCACAGTTTCAAGAGCAGCAATGTATCAATATCTCAAGGAAAGGTAAACCCACTGACTAGATGTTTTTATCTCATTTAGAGTAGAGCCTTGTGACTTAGAGAAAGAGGCATGCTAACAGCTTTTCTAAACAGGAAAATCTACCCATTTAATTGGCCTTCTTGTTTGATTTGAGCAAAGATTGTTCCCTTGAATGCTGGTGTAGCAGCTCTGTGATTTAGATAAAGAGCTGTAGCTTGTTCCCTTCCTATCAGCCTAGCTCTGCTATGAGAGAAAACAGAAGCAAACTCCTGTCTGGAAACTCCTAACTATGGATTAATTTCATGAGGACCCTGGCATGGGACTTAATGTCTACCAGGTCCTGATGACTACTTGATGAATCTTGCATGTACTTACAGAGCTTAATTGAGTTGACACAAGAATATTCCATTTGCAGTGTAAACAAACAAGTTTTAAAAGGCTTAGAATATCTTAGTGGAGTCAGATTAAACCTCTACCCTAGTAAAATGCACATGTTCCCCTTTTGGCTTGTGGGATGGATAGGCAGCCTGTTTTATTGAGACTGTGACTTTTCTTATGCTTATCAACAAAAAGTTATGCTGTTTTTGTAGCAGAGTTCAATATGATAGGTGTGAGGAGAACAATTTAAACTCTGCACTCCAGCAATGTTAACATCGACCTTGTTCTTCATCTGAAGGGATTTTCTCAGAGCTACTGGAGGTACCTTAGTCAAATGGTCTTACAGTAAAGCCTCAAATGTTGTAGATCCTTAATATAAAGGAAAGAAGAGGTCTTTTATAAATATTTAATTTTAAGACAATCACAGAATCACAGAATCATCATGGTTGGAAAGCACTTCTGAGATCATTGAGCCCAACTGTCAACACCAAAAAAATCCACAACCAATCAAACAAACACAAACAACCACACACACTCCACCAAAAAAATCTCACAGAAAACTTCACAACCTTGGCCACTGAAGTGCCACATCTACATGTTTCTTGAATACCTCCAAGGATAGTGACTCCAACACCTCTCTGGGCAGGCTGTTCCAGTGCCCGACCACTCCTTCAGTATAGAAATTCTTCCTAATATCCAATCTAAACCTCCCCTGCCTCAACTTTAGGCCATTTACTCTGGTCCTGTCGTTATTTACTTGGGAGAAGAGGCCAACACCCACCTCCCTACAACCTCCTTTCTGGTAGTTGTAGTGGGCAATGAGGTCTCCCCTCAGTCTCCTCTTCTTCAAACTACACATTTCCAGTTCCTTCAGCCACTCCTTGTATGACTTTTTCTCTAGACCCTTTCCCAGCTTGGTAGGTCTCTGGACACACTCCAGCACCTCAATGTCCTGATCAAATAGCTATTGTAATCGGTAATAAGCCACAGAATTTAAGCTAGTTGTCTCTCCTTCTCCATCTGACAGGTTACTCATGAACATTACTACTATGGATTAGATCATGGAAACAGAAATATCTCACCCGAGACAGCTGCCAGTATTCACCTTTACAGATTTAACTATTGCTTAATTTTAGATTATTGCTTAATGCTGAGACATTTTTCCAATGCACTTGCTAACAAATATTACCAGAGTGAACCAAGCAACCTGCTTGTTCTACAGATGTGAATCAATTGAGAGAGGACTGAAGGGCCTGTCTTATGTTGTTTACCCCAAATAATACCCTCCAGAAGGGTATTTAGCTCCATCAAATTATTTAGTCTTTGTCACACACGGGTACATTTTCCATCCCCCATCATGGTTTTCAGGGCTTCCCCTGTCCTCTGACAATGACATCCAAGCTTCTGGGCTGTAAGTTATGCCCTGCAGGAGCTGGATGATGCCAGATGTTGTCACTGAGGAGCTTCAGTTCTGTTTCATTTGTGGCTGCTTTGCTCCTGCAAGTTCTTTGTGAGGCATATTCCTCTGCACCTGCAAGGCTTCTGTTTTTCAAGGTTATTTTACCCACAGAAAGTGATGTTTCTGCTGCTTTTACCAAAGGACTTTCATCAAAAGAAGAACATCATTACACTACACTCAAGCCACTGTCCAGATTTACGGTCATGGAAATTAGTTTTGACACCACCATTTCTGAGTGAGGCTGTGTTATCTGACAGTGTTTGCTATCTTAGCTCACTGTCAGCTCACTGCTTCACATACCAGTTTTATGACTGCAGTTCAGTTCATATTTGTGAAGCCCTGGTAAAATGTTAAGCACACTAGAAGTTCTCAAGATTAACATTATTTTGCCCTGCAGAGAAGATGGCTACTTCAATAGGACAGAACAGTTCAAACAGGTCTTGACAGTGCCTGGATAAGCAAACAGCTAACATTAAGAAACTCCTCATTGCATTTGTTTCTGCAAGGGCTGAGTGGTGTCTGGCTGAAGGTCATCCTTCTTTCCATGTGTGGTTCTCTGAATTACCTTGGATCATGCTATTTCTTGCAGGAATAAAGCTAAAGAAGCTGTCTTTATTCACACATCTTTGCAGCCCTGATACCCTTCTGTGTTTACAGTAAGAGCAGAAAAGCTATACTTGCTGTGATTTGTGCTGGTACAGGGACCTAGAGGCACTGAATGAATGATGGTGCCGCAGCAGCCAGCTACAGTAAGATTAGAGATCATGGCATTGATGGGCAAATCTAGGTCTGTACTTCCCATTCCTGTTTCTTTCATCCCATCTGTAATCCTTGTGGTGTCTGATTTGAGAAGTAACAGCTGTGGAAGAGGAATAACAGTCCCAGGTTTGCCCTTCTTGCCTGTCAGAAAGCCTTGTGTAAGTGCACTGCAAACAACATTTAAAGAAAAGCCTGCGTTTTTGCATCAAGGAGTCCTGGAAGTGCTCACCACACCTGGAAAGCCCCACTTCATCTCATTGCTAAAATGGGGCTGTGCACTGTGTGCTTCCTAAACTGCACCTCTCTCAGCAAGCCACAGGCACTTAGCCTGATTAGTGGTTTTTGAAATACAACCGAGTGAGCAATATAGTCAGAAAGGAGGAAAGCAATTTGGAAAATAACAGAGAGGGAGAATAATACTTTTTAAACAGTTTGCTGCTGCATTTGTTTCTGCCTGGCCCTATTAATCAAGCCAAAGAGAGAAACGATCCAGATTTTCTCAACAGTTTCAGACTAAACCAGAATGCATGGAGGATTTTTTCTGTTTGATTGCTTACTTGAAAAAGCCATCAAAAAATTACTTGCAACATCCTTACGCCTACAGAAGCCTTATTTTTGCACCCACTACAAGATGTGTAGGCAGTGCAACTCACAGTGCCTGAGTTCAATGTGGGGTGAGAAGTTTGCCCAGATTGCCAGGCCCCAGCCCCATGTGCAGTCACTGGAGACCAGAAATTAAGGCATTTACTAAAAGATTGGATTTCTTTGCTCTAAAGCATCTAAAATTCAGCCCATGTTTAAGGATATTTCAAGGTATGTACTCTGCTAACTCATGGTGGAATTGCCTTCCCAAGCAATCTTCTTCTCTTCTTTGCCTGTGCCCAAAGCCAGTGTTGAGTCATGGTGTGGGTATTTCTTAGAGAAGGAAAAATTTCCCCTATCAGCTTGACATTTTTAATTACACAGCATCATACAGAATTACTAGACTGAGCATAATGCACTGAGACAGTAAGTCATGTATTACATTCTTAACCTGAGGCTTCAGAAAACCATGTGTTTTTATAGGTGTGTTTCCTGTATGTGCTTTGAAGCCCAGGACACACACAGATTCAGGGAACTGTACAACCTTCTTAGTTTCATACAGGCAGCCTTGTGAATGAATAGAACTTACAGCTTCAGTCCACACCTACAATAATTTTCCCGTGATTGGGAAATGTTCCTTTTTTCAAGTACATGTGAGCATAAAATATCTTGGAGGAACAGAAATAATGACTCTACTTCATGGCTCAACTCCAAAGGGGAGACTTCTGACAACTGAGACACTTTCCTGTAGAAGTGGAACCCACATCTACTCTCTCTTTTAGGAGTCACTGACAATTTATGACATGAAGTGAATATGAAGCCAAGTAAATGTATTCTCTGCATCAGAAAAAGAACAATCTGTGTTTTATTCCTTTGACTATCAAATTAAAAAAACTTTCACCGAGTTTTTCACAGTTTTACGAAGAAGTTTTCAGCCTGGCAGCTAATGTGCCCTTCCATGGAGCTCAGATGTGTGGTTTGGAGAGGCTGCCACCTCTAGCACCATTGCCAAGATAAAAGTTATCATTCTCCTAAACCTGTTGACTCAGCACAGTCTCCTTGACCTCCATCAGTCAAAACAAGCTGGCTTTTCAAGGCCCAGCCTGTATTTTAGCCCTTCAGGACAAGGCTGGCTCTCTTCATCCAGAATGAGCAGGAGGTGAGCAGGCCATAACCCCAACAGACAGCCCTAGGTGACGACATGCTCCAGTAATGATGTGTGGGGATATGTGTTCATGGAGCCTCCCTGGAGCAGAGATACGTGTGTGTGGAGCCTCCCCAGCTCAGCAGGCAGGCTGCCTGGGAGCAGGATAGGGTGCATCATTTGTTCAGCACTTTGGTGAATTAGCAACTAAAAGCATCTGGGAAATCTCAGTCTAGCAGAGTATTCAAGTACCTGTTTAATTTTAATCAAATCAAGAGATTGTTGACTTTGATGGGACTAATGATGTGCCTCAATTGAAGGCTGTATTTAAGTGCTTGACTGGATTCAAGTTTGAAACACTAATTGCTGCCCAGTTTTGTGTATTCTAGCACAGGTAAGTGTGGAGAAAATGGAAGGTGATACCACCCCTAACATGAATGCTACTAAACTTGTTTTGGAAGGAATAGCAATTGCAGTTCAAGGTGGAAAGCTAACCATCTGTTTTGAGTAAAAACACGTTTTACTATTTCCTCTCCTTGCTTACTTTAGGACACCCTGCCATTACTGTCTTTTATTTGCCTTGCCCACCTCCAAGGTTCCTCTTCTTGTTTTTCTTCTTTGTTTCACTGTTCTGGGAACTGGAGTTAAAAGGAAAGCAGAGTCCCTTTGAATTTATAGCAGGCTGGATTAACTGGGACAAGCAGCCTTTCCTCCCCTGCCCTGCTGTTTGCAGCTGAGTGATAACATCAGTCAGCCCTTGTTCTTTGCTTTGTCCCATGTTTTTTTTCATTTTTTATTTTTTTAAAATATTTTTTTTAACCTGTCACTGGCTTTAATTTCATATGCACCAGTGAACAGCAGCCACTGATGCTTGATCTAAGCACTACACAAGAAAAGCTTTTACACAGGTTGCAACCTGAGCTCCTGCAAACACATTTCAAGCCTCCAGCTGGTCAAGGTGCATCTCTGCTCGCATTTCCTTTTATCAGAGGGCTGCAGGGGATCGTGCTGAGCCTACTATTTACTCTCTGCTGTGTGCAGTCTTGCTGGCCTGTATTATTAGGGGCAGCAATTAATATTGGAGGTTGGCACGCACAGACTAAACATAAGATAAGTAATGGGTGAAAATTACTTGTCCTTTGCAGAAGAGGGTAAGATCATCAGGGGATCACACACTGTTCATTTACCCAAAGGAGCAGGCAGGAGTCAAGAAAAGGAAGACTGTCTGCAGAGACACTGTCTCCCTGTTCATTTTAAATTCTTTTTGGCAGCATAGCTGGGAATCCAACTTGGGTAAAAGATAAAGAATGCCAGGATTGAGCTACTCAAAAGGACATTACAGAGTATGGTGGGAAGACATAATAACTGATACAGTTTGTTTACTGCCTGCTGTTATTTAAAAGGTCTTAGAAAAGAAGTCTGACCCTCAGCAGAGGCTGCAATTGAATGTTACTTCTCTACCCAGAGTAGGAAGACAAGAAAGACCAAATACCATGAAAAGGCCAAAAGGAGTGGAGGAAAACCACATGTTAACACACAGGAGGAGCATGGAAGGGCTGTCAGGACTTTTTCCTTCAGGGTTTCTTTACTGCTGTTCTTGGCTGGCAAGGAGAAGTGATCTTGCAATCTTGGGCCATGTCTCCAGGGCAGGTTGGGAGACAAGTGTGGTTCCTTCTTTCCCAGGGACTGCAGAGGAGGGCGGTGAAGCCTCATCTTAGGCTCTGCTGTGAGGCACAAATCCAAGCCTATGCCTTTGTTGTTGACATCTTGCAAATTTAACAAAGAAATAAAAATATCCTTGCAGTGTGTGGACGTGATAGGCACTTGCTTGCCCTGGGTATCCCCGGAGGGTCCTTATCTAATGTGCATCCTTCTGCACTGCACCACTTTGGGGAAAATTATAGAGCTCCCTCTTGCTTTGTAGATATGTCATGCAAAACATCTGGATTTGCCACCCTCTGAGAAGGTGTGTCAGCTCTAAGAACCTCATTCAGAAATTTCAGATATTATAATGACCCATTTAAAGTACTAATTAAAACCGGTAGAGTTTCATATCTCCCCCAGCTTTAGAAAAGAAAAATCACAAGCCAAATATAAATTTCATAAATGCTTGATAAAACCTCTGCAGTAAGGAATTTGGCAGAGGGCATTGAAACCAGGCACTTCTTAACAAATGAACCTAAAGCAAGACTTTGAAATCTGACCTTCAAAATGTATAATAATAATAGTAAAACACTGGATGACAAAGGAAATAAATACCAGAGTGGGACAAAGTGTATCTAATTAAGAATTTTTATCCACACTTTGGAATTCTTTTCAAATATGTTACTTACCAGAAGGATTTTCAAAGTTTTCATCACAGCTTTTCAGTGATGTTAGTTTGGAAAATACTGCTTTCTTTTTCCCCATGCAAAGCAGCACATCATCATTTATTTTAAAGTCACATCTGCTTCAATGCTGTCATTTCCATTACAGCAGTGGAAAGACCTGAGAGAGCTGTGCCTAATGATCATCAGCACTTTAATGAGAACTTTTGAGTGCACTCTCAGACAGCTTTCTGACAACACCAACCTGTGTATTGTGGTTGACATGTCGGAAGGAGGGTATGCCATCCAGAGGGACCTGGACAGGCTTGAGAGGTGGGCCCATGTCACCTTCATCAAGTCCAAGGTCCTGCACATGAGTTGGGCAATCCCCAGCACAAATATAGGTTGAGCAAAGAATGGATTAAGAACAGTCCTGAGAAAAAGGACTTAGGGGTGTTGGTTGATGAGAAGCTCAACATGAGCCAGCAATGTGCACTTGCAGCCCAGAAAGCCAACTGTGTCCTGGGCTGCATCAAAAGAAACATGGCCAGCAAGTCAAGGGAAGTGATTCTCCCCCTTTACTTGTCTCTTGTGAGACCCCACCTCAGTACTGTGTCCAGTTCTGGAGCCCCCAACACAGGAAGCACATGGATCTGCTAGAGTAAGTCCAGAGGAGGGTCATGAAGACGATCAGAGGCCTGAAGCACCCCTCTTATGAAGACAGGCTGAGAGAGCTGGAGTTGTTCTGCCTGGAGAAGAGAAGGCTCCAGGGAGATCTCATAGTGGTCTTCCAGTACCTGAAGGGGTCCCATGGGAAAGCTGGAGAGAGACTTTGTACAAGGGCATATAGTGATAGGATAAGTAGTGACAATTTCAAACTGCATGAGGGAAGATTTAGATTAGATATTAAGAAGAAATTCTTTAATGTGAGGGTGGTGAGACACTGAAACAGATTGCCAAGGAAGGCTGTGGATGCTTCCTCCCTGGAAGTGTTCAAGGCCAGGTTGGATGGGGCTCTTAGCAACCTGATCTAGTGGAAGATGTCCCTGCCCATGGCAGGGGGATTGGAACTAGATAATCTTTAAGGTGCCTTTCAGCCCATGAAAAATGCTAAATTTAAATATGCTAAAATCAATGGATAAGCTAATTAGATAAACACTGCATTATGAACTAGAACCCAAATTTCTTCTTCTCCAGGTGAGCAGACTAAAAAATGTGCTTCTTACTCTTGTTGTCTTCCTAGAATCACAGAACATATCAGTTGGAAGGGACCTCTGGAAGTCTCTAGTCTGACCTCCCCACCTCTCCTCTGTTGGTTATTTATCCACATTGATAAGATCCCCCTGAACTTCCCCTTCTCAATGCTGAACAGTCCCATCTCTCTCAGCCTCTCCTTGCAGCACACATGCTTCAGTCACTTCATCGTCCCCATGGCCTTTTGCTGAACTGTGTTTCCAGTATGTCCATGTTTCTTGTGTTGGGAATCCCAAAACTGGATATAGTACTCAGAGGTGGTGTCACCAGTGCTGAGCAGAGGACAGGGTCACATCCTTTGACCTGCTGGCAACACCATTCTTAATGCAGCTCAGGAGGTTCTTGAACTTCTTTGCTACAATTGTGCATTGCTAGTTCATGGTCAGATTGTTTTCCATCAGGATCCCCCATATTCCTCCTCTGCAGCTCTTCCTTTGAGTCGGTTGGCTCCCAGAGTCCACTGGTGCATGGAGCTGCTCCTCCCTAGGTGCAGGACTTTTTACTTCCCTTATTGAACTTCATAAGATTCCTGTCAGCCCGTTTCTCCAGCATGTTCAGGTCAGGTCCTTCTAAATAGCAACACAACCCCTTGGTGTATCAACTACTCCTCCCAAGTTTGTATTGTCTGCAGTCTTACTGAGCCTTCACTCTGTCCCAAATTCTAGGTCATTAATGATATTCTGGGAGGTAGTGTGAAAAGTCCATCTTCAGTTGCTGAGCCATTTCCTTCATTTTAGAAGGCTGTCAAGTCAAGGATTATTTCACCTTTGCAAATCCTTGTTGCCTACACTCAGCCACTTTGTTGCCACTTGTGTGTTTGGAAAAGTTTTACAGGATTATTTGCTCCATCACCTTCCCTGTAATTAAGGTGAGGCTGCTTGGGCTGTAATTCCTTATATCTTTTTTCTCACCCCTCTTGATGACAGTAACATTTGCTCTCTGCTAGTCCTCATGAATCTTTCTCTCTTGTCATTATCATAAAATCATTGAATGGTTTGAAAGATAATGGAAACTAGCCTTGCAGTGACAATGGTCAGCTCCTTCAGCACTCATGAGTGCATCCCATCAGGGCCCATCCAATGTTTTCACGTTTCTTTAATGATCCCCCCTCAGCAAATCACTTTTTTTTTATTCCAGTCTTTCCCACTGGTTTCAGTGCCCTGAAATTGCTGAAGGGCAATACCAGTGAAGACCGAAGTGAAGATTTTCAAGTACCTCAGCCCATTGACTACCTTGTCCTTTGTCACCAGGTTCCCTGCTCATTTGGCAGCAGCCTCACATTTTTCCCAATCTTCCTTCTGCTGCTGATATACCTGCTAATGACCTTCTTGTTGCCCTGCATGTCTCCCACCAGTTTTTGCTCTAGGTGGACTTTGCGCTCTCTAACCCCATCCCTGCATGTTCAGGCAGTGCCTCTGTATTTCTCCTGGGTTACCTGTCCCTGCTTCCACCTCCTGTCTGTTTCCTTTTTATGCTTTAGTGAGGATTGGCAGTTTATGAGATTTAGTGAGGACTGGCAGTCCTCCTGCCACCTTTTCTTTTTTTTCCCTTCTCATCAGGATGAATCATTCTTGAGCTCATAGGAGGTGATCTTTTTTTTTTAAAAAAGAGCTATCCTGGACCTGTCTTCCCTCCAGGACACTGTCCCCCACAATTCTAAGCAGCTCTCTGAACACGCCGAAGTCTGCTCTGCTGAAGTGCAGGGTTGTGATCCTTCTGGTAAAGCCCCAGAATGGGTGATTACCAAACCTTACAGGTATTGGTCACAGACATGGAGGCATGCCAGAGGCAAGCTGAATTCCTCCACATTCCTTATTCCCTGCTTGGACTCCTGGTTCAAGGATCCAGCACAGCTATGCAAAATAGTCTTGCACAATTTGTGGTGCCAACGCTTGGCGTGTAACCTTTTTCCAACAGGCTCCCACAGTAAGGCTCCTCTGGCACTGGCCCATGCCCTGGGTGCTTGCTTCACAAACTGTCCTATGTAACAAGAACTTGCCAGCCTGGGAAAGGGTGAGACAAAGCACAGATTGCTTCAGAAGCCTTAGGTAAGGAAACAGGCAAATCTGATATTCCAAGGAGCTTTACAATGTTCATGTCAAGGACCAATGCTAATACTGTGGGGTTCTTGAATATCCCAGAGAAAATAAAACCAAACTTCTTCAAGATATTTAGGTGCATTTACTGTTCTACCATGGAATGATAATTTTTTAGTGTGATAAGGAGCACATAAATTCCTACATTCCTTTGGAAGAGAAAAAAAGTGATAATCTTGCAGGGATCGAGTTGTTCAACTGAATAATTGTGGAGTTATAAGGACATTTTCCCATTTCGCTTTTCCCGCTCTAAGCAAAGACTAGAGGCTGGATAAGATCTTTGCTCTGGGAATCATGGATCAAATGGAGGGTCAAACTGACAAGGTGCATTTATTAGTAAATATTAAAAAAATAGTATTTTTTGAGACAGCACCCATTTGTGTTGCTGTGTGTTCTTAGGGTCATGGTAGCTCAATTGCAGTAAACTCGTCCTCAGAAGGGCACTATCAGTTATGTCTATGGCTTATGTGACTCTATAGAAGAGCATTAAACATTATGTTTCCAGCATCTCGACTGATGAGCATCTAAAGTTCATTTTGATTCATGAGACACTGAGGGAATCCCTACAATTCAAAAGCAAATATTCTGCTACAGAGTCCTAGTCACCATTGTCCCCTACAGAAAACAAGGTTTTACATTTGTATCTACCTATTTTGAAAGAATCAAATTGCACTGCTAATTCTCCTTTCATTGAAGTGATAGTGAAATTAGAAGCCTCAGTGGCCATAGATTGTGCTGCTGCTTTTCGGAAGGAAGCTCTCAACATAGTCAGCTTAAACCTTTCAAAATAATAGAAATTAAACGTTTCAGTGGTTCCAGCTTTTTGGCCTTGTACAAGATTAAAATCAAACCCATTCATACTCAGGATTCAGAGTTTACATGGTAAAAAATTTTCCCAAGGTGAACATTTTATTTTTGGTAGTTCTGAGACAAAAGCTCCTGTTGTCTTGTTAGTGTGATGTATTCTATACCAGTACTTAGTAACTCCCTGATTTGTTAGCATTGAAAGGGTTTATGAAAGTTGTGAAGGGTTTACCAATTTGCCCTTTCTCTTTGGCTTGTTGCCTAATTAGGAACATGACTTTGATCATCTTCCACTTCAGCAGGTTTTGGTGCTTCTGTTGTGTAAACACACATGGAAATGGCTATAGATATCACAATGATTATTAAATCATTAATGTCTGCAAACTCCAGCAATGTTTCTCCTGTGATATTAATTGTAATTACTATCCAGACAGTGTTAATCAGAGGGAATCCTTGATACTGTAATTGGTCTGTCAGCTCTTCTTTCACAGGGCTGAAACTCTTAGGAAAGTCACTGAGGAATTCTGAAGAATAATTGCCCCTAATAGGCAAAGCAGACAACTGAATGGAAAGAGATATGATAAAGTAATGATAAAATAATAATCTAATGATTTAGAACATTAGTCATGTTTTAAAATTATTTATGTGTCTTCTCTCTTTTTGCCTATTCATCTATTATTTCATGGGTCCATAATGCTCTCCAAAAAGGGTCAGGTATTTCTAATGCTAGAGAAGGAAAGAGAGCCTGTATGTAACACTGCTTTTTTTTTCAAGTTGTTGCTAGTGTTTTCAGATGTTATTAACTTTACTGGTTGATAGATCAGAAAATGGACAAGGTACACATGTCTCCAAACAGGAGAAAACAACAAAAAAAACCCCAAATACCCAAAATAAGAGAGGAGAAATGTTGATGCATTTCATAATTCATCGTGTGCTTGTATCTTGTAGAAAAATGAATCTGTAGCAAAAAAGAACTGGAAAGATTTGTTATTGTGAATTGTGCTCTCACCGACTTTTTAAATCTAGATTCAAATTCATACATCCATTTGGTGATATAATGTATTACCCCTGCGGCATAGCTCATATCAAAGCTCTGAAAAAACAGTGAAAGCCTACTGTGAAATCTAAGCATTGAGTACATCCTGAGCCTATGTTTACAAATATGGTATTCATGAGCCAGAATCCAAAATTATCAGTTTTTTAAATTACCAGCTACAGGAGACACACTGTCAAGAAGGGCTGGCTTCCTATATCAGCATTTCTGTAAAACTGAACTGTCAGACGTGTTTCTGAGTCTTATCTGTCAAAAATCCCTGCTTGTGTTTGAAAACCTTGATCTTAGTTTATATTCAGTCAACAAAATGTGAATTCTCTGGTTTTGTGCTGTGGTTTGGGGTTTGTTTTGTTTTGTTTTGTTGGGGTTTTGTCTGTTTGTTTTTGGGTTTTTGTGTGTGTGTTTTTTGGGGGGGGTTTGTTGGGGGTTTTTTTGTTTGGTTGGTTTGGTTTGTTGTGTGTTGTTATTTTTTTTTTTTTTTCAGAATTGGAGAACTTTCACAATCGTTAATTCTTTTAATAAGGATTTAGGTTGAGGAATTAAGTTGCCCAACTATAGATTAAGATATCTAGTAGTATTTTGGAAAATGTTGGCTGTTTCTGTTCTAACTTGTGCTTGTTTTCTTTAATGTAGCTGTTTGTCATTTCTTTACATCTCTTAGAATGTAAATTTCTTTTGCCACAAAAATGTATTTCATTTGTGTTTGTGTCCTGCCAAGCAGTGTGGGCACTTAGGGACGTGGGGTTTGAAGGCACTCCTGTGCTGGTGCTGAGAGCACCACCCCACAGCCTTGAGTGGGATACGACCAGTGTGGATGCATTTCCTACAGCACAAAGCCTGGTGCAAAGTAGGTGGCTTCCTGGTGGATTCGTACAAATGCTGCAAGTTGTCCCAGTTCTGTGTTTTGCCCTTCACAGCTTTTAATCTTTGTCAATTTAGTCAATTCTTCCTCAAAACATGTGTGGACTTTCTAAAGCAAATAGAATAAAAATACTGTTCCTTTTAATCCAGTATCTTATCTTCAAAAGTAAAGAGTTCAAGAGTCTTCAGAGAAAGAACTAAATGTATACCAAAGAGATAAGAGCTCTTAGGTCTGAAGAGCTATCAAAAAGCTGCTGCTTAATTTTTATTATATAATAATAAGATGTTAGTGTATTTTTAAATAATCTATCATTATTACAAGTCTTTATTTTAATAATAAAAAGACTATTATTCCCTCCCTACCAATCTTCCCATGACATAACATCACATATTTCTGGTCAAAATGTTATTTCCATTCCTTTGATCAGCAATTCCCTTTTAAACTATTTCTTCTCAGCTCCTTCTTTGATCACCTTTGACAGACAGCTAAAGGATGGAGGACTAGTGTATTTAGAAGTGCAAGGAAAATCTCAGGATACCAAACATATTTATAGGCAATACAACATATACATGCCTCCAAAGTAGAAAGCCAAAATAAGAGAAGTGCAAGGAAATGGCAGATGCAAGAAAAATTGGCTGGTGTGTCTCCGGTGCTGCAATTCATGCTTTGCTTTGGGGTTTCAGCAAACAGCATCTGCATGAACCCTGATGGCTAGAAATCAATAATATAGATTTCATCTGCAAACAGATGCAATCTCTGCCCGTTTTGTGGGAAGAGCAGCTAAGACCTCAGGCAAACACAGTGTGTGACTTTCAGGTACGCCCAGATTTGCCATGGGGAGTGTTTGCACAACCTGGCACGCTGCTTTAATTTCATAATAAGCACAAAGGGTCAGATAGGAGGGGGAAGACAGCTGCAGAAGGACAAATTTAGGAGCAGATCGTAAAATAATGAGTTCATAAACATGTTAGTAAGTCTTTAAGAAATATTAGCAGAGGAGTGTTGTTTCTTAGGGAGGACAGCTGGGTATAAGACACTCTTGAGCTATCAACAGGCTTCATTTTAAGGTCGTTTGTAGATTTCTATTTCCTAGTCACATCTGTTTCAGCCTAATGTTACTTGCAATTCTTTCCTTCCTTTTTTCTTGTTTATTTTTTCCTGATTTTCCTTTATAGCTCTATTCCAGAGATAACAAATTTTCCTTCTAGCATCAGCATGTGATTTCTCCATTTTTATTTCTTTCTGCTTCAGTTTTCCACCTGGAAATAAAGATAGCATTGCTTAATAATCTGAGAGGATGTTACAAGAGTTCTGAGTGATTTAAGATTTTCTCAGACAGACATAACTTTCATAAAAGCAGGGTTAAAGCAATAGGTAGGGAGGAGACTTTTAGAAAAAAAACATAGCAAAAAGTGAAACTGCCTTTACTTCCCTCTCTGCTACAAACTGTATTTGGGGCTTCTTATGGTAGAACACATAAATCACATTTTTTTACTGTAGTACAACTGTGAAAACTGCAAACAAACTCATTCTATTGTTCCAAAGTGTCTTTCACTTAGTTACACATTAACAGATGCATAAGTTGTATGTTCACATATTAAGATATCATACAGTTTTAGAGTTAAAGTTAAAGCCTCCTTTTCAGTATGTTATCACTGAAATAAGTATATACAATTTTTCTGAAGTAAGGATTCCTTATATAGCAGTCTAATGGCCTATAACATATATTGGGCTGACTAGAATGCAAACAAATATTAAACTTCAATCCTAACAGACTACAGATAGTATACATATATATTGAAATTTTAAGATTAAAGGAGTACACTGCCTATACTCAGTAGTGCTGGCACAGAATATTTTGCATTAATGTATCATGAAAGCTCTCACAAGCTCTTGTCATGGCAGTTCTGGCCCTACCTATAACAAGAATTAATATTTTTTTACACATTGGATCAGCTTGCAAACTGTTTCTTCCTCCTTACAGTTCAGCTGACCAAGTAATAAATGACATTCAACTTTTCTATTATTTCCTTCTAATGTCCCATTCAAAACCCCACCCTGAAAATGAGCCTATTTCTGTATGTGCCAGATGCAGTGGACCTACTTCTTCTACTATGTATGTGATGTTTTGCTTTGACTTGTAGTTCTTCCTGGCAAAAATACACTGACTTTCAGACTTTAAATTTTTAATTTATTCTTTTTTTTTAGGAAAGCAGATTTTATTAGGTACTTCTGTGAGAAACATTAACTCAAAAACCCTCAAGTTTTACCATTTAGATATATAGATTTATGTACACTAATGACTCACATATCCTTCCCCCTACAATTTTCAACACCTTTCCTATTGTTTTCACAAACTGCTCTTTCCTCTTACATTTTGAAAAAAAAATAAAAAAATAAAGGCAGTTGTAATAAATCCTTGCATTGCTTTTCCTTGACTTTCCAGCAATTGCTTCACTTTTTGGCTTAAGACCCAGCTGTTTTCTGAGATAGAAGCACATCTCTTGATCTTTCAGATTCATCCTCAGTGTTGTGCTCTATCAAAGGGGATATACGAAATGTCACCACGGCTCAGTTAGCACCACTTTAAACTGCAGGTTGAGAGTTTAAAACAACTTCAAGAAAAGAGGCTGAAGGGAGCAGACAATGCAGAACTTGTTCTAGACAGCTGCACTCACGGAAGTTAATTAATATGCCAAATGTTAAGTTTATCTTTAACTAACCTGCCAATTCCTAAAGAAGGAAGCACACGTTTTGCACTTCTCTCGATGTTAGAGTACAACTGTGGTGCCACGTTCCCCGAGCTCCACCCAGGCTGGAGGCACCTGACATCCTTTGCCATATGGGAACATTCTGCCAATGATAATGTTTGCTCTGTGGTGTTTCTTCTGGGGAGCTTCAGTGTTGACAAATGTTGCGTTCACCAAATTGAAGCCTGCTCAGCCACACCTTCGTGGGGACTTTCAGAAACAGCAGCCACTCTGACCAAAATGTTTTATCTCAATAAAGGACTGTGAAAAATAACAGCCCCTCTCTGAGAATCCCAGTAGGCTTTACAGCTTCAGACAGACACTGCATTCACAATGCTATGTTATGAACATCAGCTGAGGGTGGACTTGCTCTTGTCAAAGTCTACCTGGACAAAGGTTAGTAGTCTAGTCTAAACTAGTCATCTAGTCCCCCTCTGTAATCAACAGTGAAATACAGGCAGCTCCAGACGTGATTCATGCTTCATACCCAAATCTATCTAAAGACAGGATGAGTCACTGACTGCAGAGGGAGCTGCTGGGGGATTAAAGTTAGATGAGATGCCTTGTGCTGCTGGACCTTGTTTGTGTTAGCCTGCCCTCATAGCAAAGCAACACACCTTACCTGTAAACTACCTACAGGCCCTGCTGCATCACGTCTCATCTGGAGCAGGGCAGGAGCATGCCCCTGGACAGTCACAGCAGCTCACAGGACAAGTGCTGGCAGGTTTAGCTGCCATAGCTGAGTCATGTGGCTGAACCCTTAGCACCAGCATCTGTTTGTAAAACTGGCTCTGAGATACTTCTGGTAAAGAGAATTATGACTCTGAAAGGTTGTGAGTGCTTTTGAAACATTACACAACTTCAAATAGCTCAAGGTATTACCAAGTAACTTAGCACCCCTCCTCTTGACTGCAGTATCACATGGCTCTTTCTACCTGCAGGTACTACCAATAGTTAATTAATTACTTCATTAAGCATACAGAGAATCTTGGAGCTTGAAAAGCAAAACATTGTATAGAGTCTGTATCTAGTCCCAATGACTTCATTAAAAAGATTCTCATATCAGGCAACCTGACTATTTATAATTAACCCAAATATTCCATGCTACCTTTCACTTTATTGCTGATAAATTTTCTTGCATCCTTCACACAGTCAAAACCCCCATTATCACAGCTACATCTTCATTCTTTCCACAGTCTGGGAGATTTCTAGTCTATCTCATTCCTTGTACTTTTTAATTTTTGATAATTTTTCTTGAACTGATTTAATTTTCACTTCCTCGTTCAGCTACTGGCTTTGCTTTTACTTCTGCTGGATATTTTGTTATGCAGCACACTTCCCTCTGTGGAATACACCTATGTATGTTTGAATATTTTGTATTTCCATTGCACCATTCCATTTGATTTCACTCAGAATCAGCTGTGTTTACTTCCTGCTCAGATCGAATTTGTTGTCTCTGCTTTGTGTTTAATCCTTAGTCATAGTGGCAAAGGTGTAACCCTGACTGTTCAGACACCATCCAGCTGTGTCACTGAGCTTAGTCACAACAAAGAGAACTGCCATGGAAGGCTGTGAAGGCTTTAGGAAATGAACATTACCTGGTTCTTAATAATGGGAATACTGCTACTGGGCAATGTCTATGTTTCACAGTCATGCCCAGAATCTGATCACACTACATACTATACACCTAGAGCAAAACACAGCATTTACCCATGGCCAGGCACATCAGATACTGGAAGTTCCTCATGCCACTCCTGCCTCCTTCACTGAACCATGAACTTGAATGAAGAGCAGGCTTGAAGAAAAATATAAAATGAAAAACTGGCATTGTTCTGTTTCTTGTCCAGATTAAATATCTGAACAGTCCTGAATGTTTGGATGTTTTTTACCTGGATCATAACTTTCTATAAGAACTATGAAATACTTTTCTTGGGAAAGAAATAAATCTAGGTAAGAAATACACTTAGATATACATTAAAAAGATAGATACCAAGAAGAATGTTGAGTAAAATCAATTGAAAAGAAGTAAAGAAGTCCTTGGTCAGATTTCCTTTTGATTTAAGAATGAGCTATATCATTTTAAGATGGACTCAAGATGGAAATATTTATTTGAAATCTGTCTAGAAGGACAAATACAGAATTGTTTGAAATGGTAGAGCATTTATTTAGATGAAGAGAAACCCTGTCCTCTTGCTTTAACTTACTGGTATGGATTCTGTTTATGCAGTGGGCATGTGCCTTGAAGCTGACAGAACTACTGTTGAGAGGATGAGCTCTAGCAAGTGGTTTTAGAGCTCAGGTCAACCACCCCCTCTTACTAGCAGGCCTCCTTCACGGCAGCCCCTCCTGCCACACAGACAATAACCTGTGAAGATGCCCAGGGAAGTGTGAAATCACTAAAGCAGGACTGGAGGTGGCCAGAGTGGTTTATTTTGTACTTGGGCACACTTCAGAGGCTTAACCTGCAGCTCAATGGCAAGGCCACCCCATTCAATACCAGGACATCATTTTGTGGCTGCATCTCAGCTAAATGAACGTTTCAGAGTCCTTCTCGGCTGTGCTTCTGTTCAGCTGAAACCTGTGGCACGTTGCCTTGAACTAAACGGAGAGAGGATTGCTGAAGTAGAGTTGTGCACATGGAGGTTTGCAATTCTTTTGAATACATTTTCTTTTACAATTAAATTAATATAAATAGATTTAAAACCATACTTGTAATTAAAACAACAGTTTTCTGTGCCTTCCAACTGCAGGCAGAATCTGAGTATTATTCTGTGAGGAATCATTCCACCTGAGATTTGCTGCAAACACCCCAGCTGGCTCTGCTAAGCCATTTGATGCCATAAATGCACTTATTAGGGTACTCTGAAGAAAGTCAGCTGATAACCTGAGAAGCCCATATTCATGTTTGGTTTATTTTGAATCTATGGGTAAGTATTCAGATTGTGGGATTTACATGTTATGTACATGATGAGAGACAGAAAATACTAAATTTTTGTAACTTCCAGAATTAAAATTCTCTCAAATTATTTTTGTTTCCTTGAATTCTGCAGGGCAGATTGTTTATTGCATTATATTATTTTTTTTTCCATAAGAAATCTGAAAAAATATGATATCTTCTGTGGATTAATCAGCAGAATTAGATTTTTATGTACTCCAGCATTTGTATAAATGTCTTACATATATGGACTGTTACTAACATTGGCCTCTGTCCTCAGTTAAGACAAGATGCTAACATAATACAGAATTTGAACATTGGGAGAATTTATTTGTGATAGTTTGAGATCAGGCACTTGTAGCTGTAAATGGGGATTTTAAGTGGGCATGGGGGAAAAAAACCCAAAACATCTTATTGGATAGTACATGATGAGACTTTGCACCAGCAGGCAGAGAAGAAGTCCTCTTACCATCCCATCACTTTGTTTCAGCAATGGTATCAGAGCGATGTAAGACGATCTATGAATGTCTCAATCTCTGGAGGAATGAGATGGTTTTTCTTCCATCAACTGTAGGGTAGTAAAGTTACTAAGTAAGTGAAAATCAAAGAAAATTGGAGCCTCCAGGCTATTAGTCTGTTTAGGAAGTTACATTGAAGGTCTATTTGCAGAAATTACACATTTTTTACTGTCTTTATAGTAACAGACATGAAGGAATTAATCCTTTTCTATAACAGAGTGAAATAATGGAGACCTATTCTTGCTGCTGCCATAGCAGATGAAGGCAGCTCTGGGAGAGCTCATGTTGAACCTGGTAGATGTCTGGAGAGTCAATTCAGCTTATTTTTGCAGGTGATTGACTTTTGTGTGTGATAAACTGCTTCTTAAATTTACTTTCCTGGAGAAAATAGATGTTGAGCAATGGCTGGTCCTCAATAAATGAGGAGCAAGCCCTATCTTTCCAACAAATTCAAGGTATATGTCTCTGTACTGAACTCCACAGAACACACAGAACTGCTTCAGGACCTTTTCTTTTTTCAGACCTGTTGCTGCAAAGCTTTCCCAATTTGCTTTCACTGACCTGATGTTTTCTTTATTTGGCTAGACTGAAATTCCTAGAAGGTTTAAACTACACTACACCATTAATAGATCTCTGATTTGGCATTTGATTTTGTAGTAGCTGTGTTCAGAGCTCTTTGCAGATAAGTGAAGTGTCACAGCACACCTCTGAGAAACTTCTCATCTAAAAGGCCCAAAAGCAAGCCAAGGATGATGTTAGAAATAGGTATCAAAGAGCAAAACAATGAAAAGTGGTGCTAAGTTATGCAGGAAGAGCTATGTACATGACAGGACTGGAACATCAGTCTCTAACCTAGTAAGCCTCTGCTTAACTATGCAACTCATTCATTTCTTGACTGTTTGCATGTTTAATTTTTAGTTTCCTTGGGGTAGGGATAGAAAAAAATAGAGTAGAAGAATGTAACACCTAACTGGAAATGTTATTCAGAAAAAAAATACGACACAAGAATGAGGACAAATAGCATCCTTCCTTTTTAATACTGATGCAACATGAATGAGTTTATTGGAAATACAGACACCGAAAGGGACTGTCAGGGAGGGTATAAGATGTGCAATTCAAACCGATGAGTAACTGTGGAAGTGCTTAAAACTTCCTACTCACCAGTGAGAAAAACAGTGATGTAAGAAGAGGTTGGGTTGACAGGAAGGAGTTAGGGCAACGTTCCCCTTTGTGTGCTCAGCTGTGCCCGCCTCTTTGCGCACGAGTCTAAATCTTGGCTCTGGTTGTTTTCACACTGTCTTATGTTGATCATCACCTGTCAATTATTGCTGCCCTTTGCTTCTTGCTACAGCCCCTGAAAAAAGTACAAAACTGGTACTCTCATGGGGCTGTTCCTTATTGAGACAAAGTGTGAAATCCAAAGAAGCAAAGCTCTTAGATATTTTTATTATATGAATTGCCAAAGCAAGCCAACCCCCCTACAAATGTGCAAACTAATTTTACAGGATTTAATGTTCTCTTAGGAGCTAGACTGATTTCTAGAGATGGATATATGTAACTCACTTAGATCTGGAGACTGTTTTTCTCTGATACTATTAGTCTTTCTGGTTTTATTGGCAAGTATAAGTGATCAAAATTCCCAACATCTTTTGTCATGGAGACCTTCCTGAATTAAGCTGCCTATTACGGCATTGACTGCAAATGATTTGAGTTGTTCTTTCCAAGTCAAGATGGGGCATCTCCCTCCAACATTCTACTTCAGTGAATTGATATAGTCTCCTTTAGTCCTGCAGGATAAACCCAGGATAAATATGGCCCAATCACTAAACCTTCCCAAAACCTGGAAGTATCTTTTGAAGAGTAAAGCTAAGCCCTATATTTGCTTATTTGTCTGCTGTTGACATAGACTGTTCTTTGTCAAAAGTTCTTGGAGATGCTAAGTATTGGAGTTCTATGTTCAGAATGCACCAACATCTACAAAACACCTGAAAATACCTTTTTCCAGTTACTGTATCTTTAGAGTTTCTTTCCAACATGTATTTATTGCCCAGAGAAAAATCAAAAGAGAAGCATTGAGTCAGTAAGCTATGGACTTTAAGAAGTCACTTGCACCAGACAGTCCAAGAACAAAAACTTACAAATCCTTACTTCTGGAAGAAATTCACCCAACTTCATAAAATGTGAGACAAATATGCTATGTGAAAAATGACTTTAAAATAAGGTTCTTAAAATGCTAAGCTGGGCTGTAGCCCAAGGATATTCCATGGGCTATGATGGCTCCTTCCACTCCAAGGCAGCAAAGACTTGCTATGAGATATTAAACTCCATAGAAAGGGGGATGCACAAATTGTCACCCCTTTCCAGACTTGCTTTGTATCTTGCAGTGATGCAGGTCAGCCAGGGCTTCAGTGGGGAAGGATACATGTCAATGATGAGAAAGCTGCTCTTGGGTTTTTGTGGAAGAACCTAATTTGCACAGACACCATCAGTTTGTTCTGCCTCTAGTTGTGTTCAAATGCTGGCTGGTGAAACAGTGGTGTCTGAGCAGGTTAGACCATACCAAAATTATAATTATGCAAATGGAGTGCATTAGTCTCTGGTAAAAGCTTTTTGTACCCCACCTATTACTTCTGCTGCTTTCTTTACAAAATACATGCACAGGGGATTAGCATCACATATTGAATTTTTTTCTGTGGAATCCAGTCAAACAACAGCTTGTTAAGAAGATTCTAGAGACATGTTTTTTCCAACCAGAACTTGAAGCTCCTTGCCACTTTGGACACTGGCTGTGATGAATATGGAATTGCCTGAAGCACACTGTAGCTTTTGACAGTGAGTAAACACAAATATAATACTGAAGTCTGTAAAAAAAATAACTATCCCACCCATCTTTTTAGCCATATTCTGAAATGAAAAATATTAAAATACCATGGGACAGCCCTTGACTCATTTATTTCAAATTTACTGGGATTGAGAGCTAACACTCCTTGTGAGTGCTACCTTCTTACAAGATCCCCTGCCTAAGTTCTCAGCCAGGGGTATGGTCCAGGGAAGCATTATGCTTTCAGATGCTCACAGTCTAATATCAACTCTACTCGCAGATAAATTAATTCCCTAATGAGACTAGATGTTAGGGAGAAATTCTTTAGATATTTGGAAGATACTCTTTAGTGTGAGGGTGGTGAGACACTGGAACAGGTTGCACAGAGAAGTTGTGGAAGCCCCATCCCTGGAAGTGTTCAAGGCCAGGCTGGATGGGGCTTTGAGCAACCTGATCTAGGTGGGAGGTGTCCAGACCCATGACAGGGGAGTTGGAACTAGATGATCTTTAAGGTCCCTTCCAACACAAACCATTCTGTGATTCTACAATTCTAGCTTTAAAATAATAGTACCCCAGTGGAGACATCAAATTAAGAGCACAATTTAAAAAAAAATATTAACTTTCCAAGTGGCATTTTTATTTGTATGTTTTCAATAGTATACAGGTTCTTTCATAGGAATATAAACACAGCGACTTAGAAATGTCCATACCAGATCTGACCAGTACTCCATTTCAAAGGATTCAAAAGCACATGCAAGAAACTTCACAGGAGGCAATTACAGGACAACCTGCTCCCAGGAGAAAGTTTCTGCTTAATCTCCATTCATGTAATGTGTGGGTGATTTCACAAAACACGAGGGCTTATATCCCTTAGAAAAGTAATATACATGTTATAGAATAATCTGTATTTCTTACTTATACATTTATGTACAGTAATATTTACAATATATTGCAAGGATTACAGTCTCTATCTCATGCCTTTATTGCAAACACTTGCTTCCAGGCCATAAAAAACAGACTTTGTACCTGTCTTCTGTTACACTACAGCCATGGACATTGCCCCTTGTCACAGTGTTGGAGCACCTTGAAACATTTGGGTGTAAATAGCAGTTAGCTGCAGGCTTGCACTCCATTTGACTATGCTAGTTTACACAGCTCTAGTCAAACAAAATAATTCAATTTGTGGCTTGCCTTTGCCCTCAGCCCCAGTTTTAGGTTTTCCAGAAGAATGGAAACCCAACTCTGTTGCTAAAACTGCTGCTCATTCCACAATAGTCACTCAATTTATCACTACAGCTGAAAAATGTCACCTCTTCAAAAGCACATGGTTTAGAATCAAATAGTAAAAATAAATCTTGAGATTTCTTTTGAAGAATATAGGAAGTGACTAACAGTGGTAAGTTTTTCTCATTTTAAGGGATATGATGGGAAGACTCAGTAGAAGGAAGGAAAAACCTTTACATGTAACAGTAACAGGAGCTGAGTGAAGCCCAGAGCTTCTTCTTTGGAGAAAACCACCAAATTACCCATCCCCAAGACGGACTGTCATCTACTGTCATTCCTGGAATACTGGGAAAGGCAGGTTATTAGATTACCCAGAAGGTATTCCTAAATAAAGGGAATCTCTAGCTTAACAGAAGAAGATCTTAGAGAAGTTCACATTGTCTATGAGGTAAATGACACCTCAGAGAGGTTGGGATTCCTATCAGAATTTGAACAAAGCCAGGGAAAGTTTGCCACAAATACATGTGCAAAGTCACCACAACCCTGTTAAACCATTCATAAAGATCAAAAGGAGGATTAAAAAATATCCAGAATGGGACTAGTTCTGATTTTACTAACCTCTGCCATACAACTTTCATCAATTTTAAGAAAGGCTGATCTTCAGTACTTTGAAGTAAATTAAGAATATTCCTTCCTAATGTTGAAAACTCACGACCAGTGCATCTTTCTTAAGTTTCAAGAACTGCTCAACTAAAACAGCAAAACTAAGCAGAAGCCTGAAAATGAAACAAAAAAAAATCCTTAGAAACAAAACAAAATAAATCTCTTCTCCTGTGGCAGGGCACTGATTTGTAAAACAAAAATATTTTTCCAAGCTGTCATCCATATTTCCCAAGAAAAACAATCCTTAGCTCTGACAAACGCTGATAAATATTTACGTGGTACAGCACCTTGCAAAGTGAGTATAAAAAGAATAGATATAACAGGTGTGGTCCTGACTAATAAACCTGGACTGTATCCCTCAAAATCTTGCACCTTAAGTGTATAAATCTTACCATACTAGCAGCATCTTGGGTTGGAGTTTTCTGAGAATCATCCTTTAATAATAAGGTAACGAATATGCATAGAAATGTTATTTAACAGAAACATCCCCATTTTCTAGCTTCTCTCTGAGTTTGCAGAAGTTAATTTGCGCCAACTATTTAGTTCTCTCCTAAATGTAGAGTGGGTTCAACAATTCTTTTATCTGGAATTGTTATCTATCTGTCTCGACAACTTCAGACATGTACATAACACCAGAAAATGAAGACAAATGCCCTACATTCTCAAACTGTTTCTGTAATGGAGAGCAAACCATCCAGGGACTGACAAGCACATTTAAAATGTATGAAAATGCAACCAGGGTGATCTTGCTGTGAATTTAACTGATGTTGACTAAACTGCTTGATGAGCACTTCAAGGGCAACTCTTTCAGTTTGTGTAGGTCAAAATAGGAAACTGTTCCTCCTACCACTGGTTTTACTGAATCGTCACCGCTCACCCTCATCCTTCCTGCTGCTGCAGGTGCCCTTACTGGGAGCAGCAAATACTTGAGCAATGCAGCTCAAGTGCTCACTTGAGCTTGGCACTCACCGGGCTGCGCCAGCAGCTGTTCTGGGCCAGGAGAGGCAGTGGTGGGAGCTGCCGCGGTGTGGGCAGAAGGAATGCAAAGAATGGGAGCTGGTGTTTCTTGTCTCCTCACACCACAGGCCTGGTGGGCAGGTAAGCTGGACACGGCATCCACAGTGACACAAAGTAAACATTGAACCGCTGCAAGACCCTCATTTAACGTCAAGTCCCAGCAACTCACGGTGACTCCAGCAGGGCAACTCTCACAGATGGACATGGTTGTGACCGAAAGGGGAAGTGGCTTTGGCTTTGATCAGGAGGTTCTTGCATTTTTTGTGGTTGGCAATGTCCACAAAGAAATACATTGATGCAAGACATTTCCTAGCGTGCAACGACAGATCGGGGTAAGTGTTTGAGCCACACCCAGCAAATTCCATGAGTAATTGTAGAAGCCCCATTCACTACATTGATACTCTAAAATACCTTTTATCAGCTTTTAAAATATGTTTAGGTCAGATAGTTCTAATGAAGCATTTTCTTGAAGAAACTGAGTAAGATGAACTGGGTATCTCACCCCATCAGGATATTCACCTGGCATGGCTGTGCCCTAACATGCCTTCTGCCTTGCACTGGAGTGGTGCCACCCTGCACATCCCAAGCACAGCCTTACTCCAGACCCATGCTAGGGAAGTGTGGCCTTACATTGCCTGGGATACAGTTTCCTACGATGGTTCTGTGAGACCACTGCTCACACAGTGCATAAAATTAAATCTGTTAAACGACAGGCTGCCAAACCTTGCAATGTCAGAGTTAGAAACATATTGCAAACAATGTGGAGGTGCCTATGCATATGTGAATTGTACTGTTCTCTAGCGAGGCAGTAGCTATGCAAAACCCTCCTTCATTTTTGACTACCTGTTTCTTGGAAACATGCTCCTGAAAATACATTGGGCAGGGTTTTAAAGGCCATTCCTCCCCACTGGCTGAGCAACCTGTGTGACAGAGCAAATTAGATGGATACAAGGTACTCTTAATTTGGCTTGAATTTGGCTCTCACAGAAAGAGAGGCTTGGCAGGAATTTAGCTTACAACATTCTTGCCAAGTATCCCAGATAAAACTGACAGTTAGTCTTCACCACCCAAGCAAATAACATCTAATGATGTCAGGATCAGCCCTGGTCAAACAGCCCTGGTAAGACAGAGCCTTTAAACATCTGGGTGGAGCCTGTCTGCCTGCAAGGAAATGCCTGACCCAGAGGTCATTACCACTTCATTACCACTTTCTCCCCCCATCCCTGCTGACAAATTCGTTGCTGGAAAGAGACAGGTGCATAACACAGACCTTCTGGCACAGTCTGGAAGGGCATCCTAGGGCTGTGAGCTGATGGTGAGTCTCACCGTGGATGGCAGCTGCTGCCACACGTTGCTGTTCCAGGAGTTTAGTTTCCCGCTGTTTTGCTGGGGCACTATTCACAGTCTCTGCTTCTGATTGTGCTTTTGGTCACCTCTGTGCTTGTGACAAGAGTGACGCTGCCAGGGGATGCGGGCAAGGGTAGAAGGCAATAATAAAACACTAAACTTGGACAAAGTAGTCATGAGCCAGAGGAGGGAAGAGTTTCTTCCTGTGTCTGGTCTTGTTCAACTTTCAAGTCAAGGATCCTGGAGAAAGAGGGAAAAAAATGTTTCATTTATTATTTATCACTTCAGACAAGCATGAAGTGATACTCTAAAGCTTTTACTCAGCTGCTTATCGTTATTGCAAAGTTAGTAGATTCATCTCCAAGGAGATTTCCACTTGAAAAATGAATATCTGCTTAAGAATGGTGCTGAAACTGAAGGCTGAACAATCTTGATTCAACCCAGGAAAGAGAATGCAGAGTGAGCTCCCTTCTTAAAGTCAAGTAGGATTGACAGCAAGAGAAGCTGAACTGCAGGAGTGAACCCAGGCAATGTCCCACCAAGAAGCAGCAATGCCCATTTCAATGAGGACCTTGGTTTTTTAAAGCTCACAACCCATGCTCAGACTGTGCAGTCATCACTCTGATGAAACATGTTAGGGAATCTGATCCTTCAAACAGCTGTTTTATTTACATGGTGCTCCACCAGGTCCTGGACATCTCATGAAAAATTAAAAGAACTTAAAATATGAATGGGATGATCACTGGTCCATAAAAGCCCTGCAATTCTTGAAAGGTATTTTACTCATAATGAATGCTGGATTTTAGCAAACAGGTTTCTGTCTCTTTTCCAAAGAAGGTGCAACAATTTTCAAGCCTCTGTGTAAAACGAGGGGGATGTAAAGCTCAATGTAAAAGGATGTATCTGGGACCGTCAGGGAGAGCACGTAACTCCAACATGCAGCAGGGAGTTCACTGCCTGGTGGACCAGTAAAGCAAGCGAAACAGAGCCAAATACATGGATACAGTGAAAATATTTAGATTTCTAACTTGATGCTGCACTGTCAAAGAAAGAGTAGAACTGAAGGAAAATGTGAACATGTGGGCATAAGGAAATACAGGACTCATCTTGCAACCACGTGGTGATAACCAGTCTCAGGTTAAATTCCACACCAGTAAATCTAATATTTAACGTATAGCAACTCTCGATGACTTGTCTTTTATTCTGGATGCTGTGTACTGGTAGTTTTAGATGACCTCTCTGAACTTTCTGCTTCTGTGGCCTAAATGGTAAGTACATTCTCAGTTTTCAGAAATTAGCCTGGAAGCAATCATAGCCCTACTGTTGAGGTCTATCAGCTGAGAGTCAGACCTAGTATGTTTAAAATTAGGTTTATAATATTGACTCTATGGATCACTGTTTCCTAGGCTGACAAAGATTTTCGTGCCAAAGGAAATTGCTGCCAGTGTAAAGCACTCTCTTGTTCTTGTACTAGAATTACTGCAGAATGACCATATACTTAAATAAGTTTGCTGTTTACTTCACGGAGGTCTTTTTACCTAGGCTACATGCTGTGAACTTTCATTTTGCCTCACATACTGAAAATAAAAGCCATTGGCCAAGCCCATGCCAAGTTACGTGAACTGAGCCCCAGGAAAAGAGCTTCTCCCCCTCCTGTCCTTTGCCTCTGCAGATTGCTTGTTCCCCGGGTGGTCACTAGCATCTCCTGCCTCAGCTGTGGCACTTGGACACAGCACCATGCAAATGGATGGGGAATGGGCCAACTGCTCCCTCTTGAGCAGGCTCTGTGGTGATGACCATGGTTCTAGCCCTGGACCATATCCCTGTTAAGGGCATTTAGAAGCATACAGGCCTTTATTTTGCTCTCCTTATGGAAATGTGTTTGTTTTTGTTATGTGGCTCCTGTGTGCAGTGACATCTGCATCCCATCCTCCACTTTTAGCAAAGCCAGCAGCTGCAACAAGGTTTACAAACCACCACCTGCATCATTTTGTTTTGTGTCTCCCTTGCCTTTTATCACAGAAGGATGAGCAAAGAGAAGTGATTGGGTCAAGAGAGCCCTTTCTTCTCTCTAAGGTAATTTGGAAAGGATCTGTCACATAACAACATTTATTTAAGTTGTCAGCCAGATACCTGACAACTGTGCTTATCTACAAGGGCTTGAAATGTTTGTGTGAGAACTGCTCTCTCCCTCTCTCCCCTCCTCCTCTCTCAACTCACAGGAAAAAGTAGGCTTTTGAGTCAAATCTGAATTTTAGAACTGATCCAAATTTAATATACTTAAAACAAGATTCAGGTAAGTAAATGGATTTTTGCCTTATATAAATAAAAGGATTTGAGAGTGACAGCCCCACATCTGTGTAGGAAAGAGGCTCAAGCACGACGTTTCTCCACGTTCATAAGGCCCACACTCTATATCAGCAGCTGTATCTGCACTATACGACGTTCTGCTCAGGCACCCAACTGTCAGAAAACATACACGTAATCCTCCACATCACGATCTTCTCATGCAATTTTTAAATACCACGCTGTAAGCTGAGGTACTTATCCTAAGGGCTTCATGTATTGCAAGGAGTAAAAGCTGGTATCTACTAGATCATGAATACCACAGGCCCCATGAATAAAGTTCTTTTTGGGAGATCACATGCAAAATAAAGCCATGTTGTATTTAAACCAGGACATTGGCTTTTACCAGGCTAAAGTTGTTCTGCTTCTGTCTGTGAAGTAATTGATTTTCAAAACTAGATGCCACACATTTGTCTTAATTATCTTTAGTTCAAAACAGTGAAGTAGCCTCCTAGCCAAGGCAAACCACACAATTGATTTTCAGCTACTGGTGTCAAACTGCACAGCAAATCCCACTGCAGAAGACCCAGATCCACTGGAGTCAAACAGGATAGAAACCTTCAAGCCTGTGAAATAACAGGGGGATGAGCTGGAGCAAACTTTTATGGTTCCAACAGGAAGCTGTGGGGAAATAAGAATGCTAGCAGAAGCACTGACTCAGGTTTGCTTTCCTGGTACTTGGGGGTGCCTATGTATGAGGGGAAGGGAGAGAGGGGGAGAGTAAAGAGAGAAAAACTGTAGCAGTAAAGTATAAACACAGTGTATGCCTAATTAGTAATAGTTTCAGTTCAGTCTGTTATCTAAGCAACTGTAATTAAGGGCTGAACATTTCTTTGGTTTTTTTTCCTAGCATTTAATATAGTAGAAATAGTGTAAACAAGCTATTTATAAAATCAGGAATCTGCAAAGGAGGGACATCCCTCATAAACACTGACTCTTTAATTTCACAGGGGAGGCTGATCTAAATCTGACAAGCTGTATGCATTTGTTTGTTGTTGGGTTTTTTTTTGCAATGAGCTGGATTCTTTGCAAAAAGGCCATAATGGAACACATAGTATATTAAATACATTTTCCTTTTGCTCTTCATGGAAAGACTAAAATAAACTAAGATAAGGTAACCACTTCTAAAATGGAAAGATACATATAAATAGGCGAGGCTTTGCACACACCTTGAGTTCACCAGGCTGCAATGCATGCTGAAAGAAGCCATCACGCCAGCTCCTGCATCACCTTGTTGTTCTCCTTGGCTTTCTTACACGTGTACAGCCACTTGATTATCCGAGCGTTGCGCTCAATCACGGAGGTGCTGCTGGGGACCTGCTCTGTGAGCTCATCCTCCAGCAGCCCCTCGTCCCCACTGTGCTGCGTGAAGTCGCTCTCCGACGTTGCCACGCTGGTGCTCCGGAGCTTGAAGGAGATGTTGTCAGACACCACGGAGAAGTTCTCTCTCCCAAGATCCTCGATGACCTCCTGCTCCAGGCCACAGTACTTGAAAAACGTATCAAACTCAGAGAAGGACTTGGAGTAGCGAGAGCTGATGTCCGACTGGGAGCGATGGAGACCTCTCCTCTTCACCTCCTTGCCCTCCTCGGGAAGTGCACTCAGTTTTGAGGGTCTCTCATACTCTCGTGTACAGAGCCCCGGGGCTTCACTGCTCCCAGCAGCGGTGGGCTCTGCTCCCTGGTTGCTCTGCTCATGGTCACTGCCTCTTGCTGAGAGAGACTCCTTGCCCTCGTTGGCTGCTGGGTCCTCCATGAGTCTGGGCATCTCAGGGGAAGCCAGCTGCTTCTCCTTGACAGACCCTTGGAAGATCCTCCTCACCAAGCTCCCCCGTGAGCTGTCCTGGCTTTGACCTCTCCCAAACTCGCATTTCTGGCGGTAAATCACCAGGGAATCGGGCCGCATCTGCCTCTTGGGGGTGCTGCGCCTGGCTATGTGGCTGCTGGGTCCTCCATGAGTCTGGGCATCTCAGGGGAAGCCAGCTGCTTCTCCTTGACAGACCCTTGGAAGATCCTCCTCACCAAGCTCCCCCGTGAGCTGTCCTGGCTTTGACCTCTCCCAAACTCGCATTTCTGGCGGTAAATCACCAGGGAATCGGGCCGCATCTGCCTCTTGGGGGTGCTGCGCCTGGCTATGGGGGGGCCGTGCTGCAGGGGGGCACGGCAGGAACACACCGCCCTCGCCAGCTCCAGCGGCTTCGCGCCCTTCCCTCTGCCCGGGTCCCTGCCGGCTGTTTTGCCCTGCACCCAGGAGGTCTCGCTGCT
>NW_009953496.1:13524021-13545579 GCF_000747805.2 Chaetura pelagica | reverse complement strand
AGGGACTGCGGGAGAGCTGGGGAGGGGCTGTTGAGAAGGACGCAGCGGCAGGTTGAGGGGTGATGGTTTCAAGTTGAAAGAGGGTAGGCTTAGGTTAGATATTAGGAAGAAATGAGTGTGAAGGTGATGAGGAACTGGAACAGGTTGTGCGGAGAGGTTGTGGGTGCCCCCTCCCTGGAGGAGCCGGCCTGGATGGGGCTCTGGGCAATCCGGTCAAGTGGGAAGTGTCCCTGCCCGTGACAGGGGGCTTAGAATCAGATTAGTTTTAAGGTCCCTTCCAACCCAAATCATTCTAAGGTTCTACGATCTCTAGGAGAAAGGGTGCTGACTCAGGGCCTGATCCAGCAGAACACAGTCCATCCTTCCTTGGGAAGTGAACACTTTCCACATCTCCCTTTGCAGCCTTTACAAGACCACAGCACCCTGCAGGTTTTTAGTGTCTGGACTTGCTGGGGTGCTGTGCTGAAAGGCATTTCTGCCACTGTGATTTTTAGGAAAGAAAATGACTTGGGCTTCCAGTCTACACTGGTGGAGCATGGTGGGGTGGCTGGGGCCCACAGCACAGAGGTGGTGGGCACAGCGGGTGGGCAGCAGCACCCTGCCCTTCCCAGGGCACCAGCAGCACCAGAAGGACATTTGTTCACGGCCCACAGCTGTGCTGTGGAAGAGCACGTGTTAAGTGTTATGGAATGGGGCATAAATCTGAATTGCATGTTGTAAATCTTTGCCCTACAGAAACACAGGGCAGGTTTCCACAGGGGCAGAATTCCCAGCAGGGCCTGGCAATTCTGAACAGGCAGGACAGAGCCATTGGCTGTAATTTAAATACCTGCAAATGAGACATGTAAGTTGTAGGTAATCACCTGGTGTAGTCTGAGCCTCCAACTTTTACCAGTCATCTCATGTCAGATGCACCTCCCCATTCACTAATGAGTGAATTACAGATAACTTTTCTCCTTACACAGAGAACAACAGGCTTATGCCTGCCTTTTTTTTTTGGACTGTGGAAGATATGGTCCAGCTTCCCAAACACATTGCAGAGCACCGTATGCTCATTTTTGAATGTTATGAGAGTAAAGTGGTTTCATCTTTGCCCTCAATGCAAGTGGATGAAGCTCCAGACATGCTGAAAGTATTGGCCACATTTTAGTCTCCTGCCCCAGACAAGCCCATCAGACCTGGGTGGGACGTTCTTATTGTGACAGGGGAAGGTTAAGAGCAACCCTGAGGTAAGAGTTTAGGCTTGCTCTTCAGTGAAGACCTGCTTAGAAAAACACAGAACAGAAATATTCTCTTGCCAACATAGTTCTGCAGCTGTTTTTTCCTTTCATTTTACATATTCTTTTTCCCTAGACATGTAGGTATAAAACCAAGGAGCTCCTTAACACACGCCTCTGCCTGTGCCTGGTAAGGATCCCAGATGGGATGCTTGCCGGAATCAGGACTGAAATTCATAATATCGTTCAATTTAATTACTTGTGGATACGTAGAATGGACATATTATTTTTTTTTTTGGAAAAGAAGTTTTTTGCTTCTACAGATACACAAGTAGAGCTGGTTGACAGAACAGCTTACCTAAAAATTAATGTCCTAAAAAACTGAGAGATAGTAATAAAAGTATAAGCACAGTTCATTACCAGAGAGCCCTTCCCAGCTCATATACAGATGTGTAAGAGTGTAGTTAATATTGTTACATATTTAAATGCTTCATGGAAGGCTGGCCTTATAGAGAAGGCTAATTTATTATGACAATGCACCTTAGCAAGAAGCCAATAGATGTGATGAATTTAGTAATGACATTAAAGTTTTATTCCCATCCACATTTTGACAAATTTGTCTTATTTTTTCCTTCAGGTTTTTTTGTTTTTTTTTTTTTGTTTTTTTTGAGTTCTACAACACTTTATAATATAACAAGATATATTCACATTACTCCATGAATTTTAATTTGTGTTTGTTACAGTTTATTTTACCTTGTATCTTTAAGGATTTACCAGAAAATCTCAGACATTATTTGTTTGCACTCATTTCAAATAATGAGAAAAATTAATTTACATGAGTATCAGTAAGACTGGTCTTATTAAGCAGCTCCAGTTCATTTCTCTGTCAAAGCTAGCAAGAGCAGATATTATATGGTTTTGTCACTGGACAACAGCTTGGTGTTTAGAGTTGATATACAAAAACGATAGGAAAACATTGATTGTTTTGGATGAACAAAAGTTTTTTAAACATAAATATATTTATATAAAAATATAAATATATATATGTATATTTTCCTTTACATGTCTTAGGTTTGGAAGGCATACCTGAAAGAGAAACCTGGACACTTCTGATAGAATGTTTTCATTTTCAACCATTTCCCTCCCTCATCACTAACAAAGGAAAATGTGAGTTTTGATTTTTTACAAAGTGCATGTCATGAGAAATTTCTCATGAAAAATCTCAACAGCTCTTTTCAGCTGACCTTCTTCATATGTGAGGTGCTTCTTCCTGCGAATCTTAGGTGATGACAATGACATTTAATGTGTGAGAAGAGATTTCCTGCGGTCAGAAAACACTGTGGGAAACAACAGTTTTCAACTTTTTCTCATAAGCTACATTAGTATCGCAGCTACACACCTATGTGCTATTTTAGAGATATATAGGTCGTGTATTTAAAAGCTTAAATACATTTAAGTTTAAAATATGTTTATATCAATATATCTGTAGCTATATCTTGGAATTAGGGCTGGTATTATGGATACACTGTTACAATGTTCAAAGCGAGAGTCATTGCATTTCTTCTTTCTGCAAAGAGGAGTGAAATACAGTGTATCATGGGAGTCTCAAGCAAACAGACTTTGCCCCTGGCACAGGCTTGCAGACAATAAAATGAAAGGAGCAAGGGGCACAGCAGCACCCATTGCTCAGCCTGCCAGCTGACATTGGTCTCTTTCTGGCAGTGATGCATTAAGCAAAGGTAAGAGAAGCAAAACCTGCACACACTGAGCCTTAGCTGAAAGCATTGGTTTTCCCACAGAAGGGGAGCTTTACAAAAGAGCTGAAGACAAACCAATTTTCATTCTTTTTGTATTAATAAGAGATGTGTCCATGTCTTATTTTCCTGCTGCTGGAGACTGGAAATCCAGTAAGTGAGAGATGCTGCAGAGTGTCTGCAGGTAAAAAGTATAATGTGTGCAAAGCTTAGGTTGTTGCTGTCTACTGCTCCCACCCCATTCCCAGTGTCAGTGACACTCCTTTGATTTATAGCGGTCAAAGGCTAGAAATGAAGCAGTGACAGTGGGAAGTATAAGGCAAGGAGAAGAGAGGATGAAAGAAGAGGGAGCCCAAGCCCTAACAGAAATGGGACATTCCCATTTTGGAGTCCCCCAGCACAGCTGTGTCCCGGGACTGAGGTCTCTTCCCCATAGCAGCTCTTGGTGCTGCACTCATGCATTGTCTGCAAGTCAGGAGCAGCCTGGAGCAGAGGGTGGTTCACTCCTGCTGTGACATACTGAGTGGGGCCACTGGGTGTCCTGTTTGCTGCATTTGGGTGATGAAAAGCAGACGCAAAGTGGAAACGAATAGTTCCAAACCAGCTGTCTCCAGCAGGGAAATTTAAAGCCCTTCAGCATGAATCATATAATCATAGAATGCCAGGTTGGAAAAGATGTCAAGTATCATCAAGTCCAACCTTTTTAGGTAATACTGTAGTTTATATGAGATGGCTCAACACCCTGTCAAGCTGAGACTTTAAACTGTCCATTGTGGGGGAATCTATCACTCCCCTTGGGAGACTATTCCAATATTTGGCTGACCTCCTGATGAAAAATTTACTTCTTGTGTCCATTTGGAATGTCCCCAGGAGCAACTTGTGCCCATTGCCCCTTGTCTTTTCTGTATGACTCCTGGTAAACAGGGAATCTCCATCTTCTTGGTAACCACCCTTTAAGTACATTGTAATGTAACATTGGAACATTGTAATAAGGTGTCCCAGAAGCCTTCTTTTCTCAAAACTGCACAAACCCAGCTTTCTCAGCCTCTCCTCATATGTCAGGTTCTCCAGTCCTCTGATCATCCTTGTGGCCCTTCTCTGGACCCTCTCCAGCCTATCCACATCCTTTTTGTAGAGCTGGGACCAAAACTGAACACAATACTCCAGGTGTGGTCTGACAAGCATTGAGTAGAGTAGGATGATGTCTTCTTTACCTCTGCTGGTGAGGCCCTTGTTGGTGCAGCCCAGCATTCTGTTGACTTTCTTTGCCACTGCAGTGCACTGTTCACTCCTGTTGAGCCTGTTATTCACCAAGACCCCCAGGTCCCTTTCCACAGGGCTGCTCTCCAGCTGGGTGGATCCCATGCTAATCTGCGCTTCTGGGTTATGTGTTCCCAGATGCAAGACCTTACACTTCTTCCTGTTGAACTTCATAAGATTCCTGCTAACCCAATCCTCCAGCCTGTCTAGGTCATCCTGGAGGGTGGTTCTCCCTTCTGAAGTGTCAGCCTCTCCACTCATCTTGTTGTCATCAGAAACTTCATCAGGGTGTTGTGATTCCAACATCCAGGTCACTTATGGAGATGTTAAACAAGTGAGGGTCACGATTCACCCTCAGATTCATACAACAGAAGATACATACATGCTTGCACACCTTCAGGCAGAATTTTAAGAGTCAGGGCTTGAGCACTTTACAGAAAAATTTTCAGTAGAGGCAGACCTCCATCACTTCTATGTCCTCTTTAAGCCTCTCACACCACTGCCAGATTGCTTAGCATCCTTTCCCACCACCATAATTCTGGGTTGTTTGCTTCATTAAGCAACTTAGCATCTTAGTCAGAAAACACCTTCCTCCTACAATCAATCCACCTTTTGCAAAGTTGTCATTAGTGGTCTTTATATTTGGTAGCATTATTTTGGAAACCACTTTCCAGGTGGAAGAACCATCATAGATCTCAACAGGACTGTAATTTACATTGTAGTGGACCATCTCAACATATGGGGTGCCTTAATAGAACAAAGAGGGGAAGAAATGTGACGGAACAACACAATGAGAGCATGAGATGAGAGGGAGCACAAATTCAACATGGCACTAGGCAAGGCATGGCATACTCCCTACCCCTCTTATGCCCTTTTGTCCCTGCAGTACATCTCAACCTACACTAACTCCTTTTTCTACAAACCTCTGAAATGCCTAACACATGTAAAAACAAACAAACAAAAAAAAGGTCCATTTAGATAGGTTCTAAAATATTTTGTATTTTTGAATTTTTGTATATTATTGAACATTTTTATTTAAAGAGACATCTATTTAACACATTGTCTGATTGAGTTCATTGATAATGTATAAAAGGATGGGGAAGAGACAGAGTTTTCAGAGTGAACAGATCTCCGGTGCTGCAGAGAAAATGAGTTAACTCCCAGACCAACTATCCTTGATCCAGAAAGGGATCCTTTGAATTTTGAATTGAAATCCTTCACGAATGAACACGTATTACATGTGTCAAAATAAACTTCACACTCAGTAAAAGGTTCTTACTGTTGTTTCTGTCATGCATAAATTGGATAAATGTTCCCACAGTCTTCTCCTGTAACCACAGTCATAATTTACAGCTGTAAAACTGCATCCCTTGGTGCTTGCAAAACCCTTTACAAACTAACCAAGCTCATACATACTCACTTCAACCACCACAAAGATGGGTCATGGCACTTCTGTAAGTACTTTATGCATTTATAGGCAGCATTATGGCAATCTTTCTAACTTATCAGCATATTTATCCACAGTTTTCCTCTGGGAAAGTACTGTTAGCCTAATCTCATATATAGCTAACTCTGGTTGTGGAAAAGCCCATTCACCTGATAAAAAGCTATTCCATAAAGGATTTAAAGTTACATAGATCCCCTTTATTTTAGGGGACTACCTGCATCTGTGTGTCACTGGGTTATTCAAAGCTTTCTCTGCTGTCTCCTTGACATGTAGATGCCTAAAAAAATCAGTGTAAATTTTCTGCCCTTACTGTGCCAAGGCATCACACGTCTACCCAAGGGCTCAAAGACCATCACACATCTCTTGTGGTCAAGAAGCTGAAAGATGTTGCGCATGCTTACATCTCATAGATTGCTCTGCTTATTCTCACACATGCACTCTCAGACTACGTGTGTTAGTCTGGGTCACTGATTACTGGACTTCTGACAGAGGATTACCTGGTGGCTGTTATATACAATTTATATCCTGATAGTTGGGGTATTTACTTGGCAGGTGTGTGATGCCACTTCCCTTTCCCAGATGTGGAGCAGAGATTTGAAAACAGTTTTCTTACTTCCCAACACAGTAGCTGTAGCATGGGTGCTGTACTTTGTTGTCATTCAGATTCTGCTGCTGCAAATGGTTTTACTTTTCTTGCCTGATTAGAAATGTACTGAGATAGTGGGCAGAAGATATTAATTCCATAACCTGGAGTCCGTGCATACAGGAAGTGCAGGATGCTCAGTGAATTTGTAATTACCTGAGCAAAGTGGAAGGATCTAAGCAAATAAAGTTGAAAAAAATATCTCTTTCCATGCTGGTCAAGGTGTTCTGTGGAGATGTGGACTCAAATAAAAATATGATATCCAAAGCCATCACCTTTTCTACCTTTCAGGCTCTTATAATCTCTCCCAGTCTAATTTTCCACAATGAAGACTCTAATTTAGAAACAGAACTTTAATATAACACTAGTATTTGAAAATCCTGATGTTGCATAGGACCTGAGCTACCTTCAGTTCAGTCTTCAGACATTCAAGCATGTCCTAGCAGCTTACGTGGGTGTTCCCTCACTCAGACACTATTAGAAATCCTATTCTCTACTTATTTAATTAATTTTCTATAGAATATATTAAATGTTTTATAACTAGTAGTGGTTCACTAAGCTGAATATATTTTTATATATATTAAGGCAAAAATTCTGACAATTTTCCTTGATAGAATGGTCATGGGAGTCCTGGCACTGCAGCTTTTCCCACCACAGCTGAGCCTAGGTCTGCTTCCGTATTCTGGAAAGAGAAACCCGGAAAAGACTGTAGTGATCTCTGAGCTGACAGGTGATGTGCTCCACATTTTTAGTATCTGTGAAGCTCCAGCAACATTTTGCACAGGGCAGCTTCTCAAAATCTGTCTAGTTGCAAAGATAAAGGCAACACACACAAGAAAATCACTGCTCAACATGGAACTCCTTTTAAATGTAACAGAACACATTTGTCCAACTCCGTCTATCATGGACACAGCTCCTAATGTTTAGAGAAATGTATGTTCCAGTCAGACACCAAAACACTGCAGATACCACCTGTAGAGCAGAGTGTAGGAATTCCTAAGGTACAGACATGTGACATACAAAACCTGTTACCCTCTGACCAAAGTTTTAATAATAAATTGGATGACATCAGTATTGCTGCCTTCCTGATGATTTCTAGTGTCTGTGAAATTCTTAAGCAGTCGCTCTATTTTCCTTATCGGTGGCTGCAAATTTCATCCTCTTTCCATACACAGTCTATGAAGAATTGACTGAAGACACTCTTTTATATGTACTTCCACTGTACTAATTTAAATCTGGAAGAGATCTTGCATGGTGTCTCTAGCAGAGTTATTGACCAGTGAAGGTTTACCTGTTACCTTTCCACAGAAGGAGACAGTGCTACTCACTGATAAGATGCTTCGTGGTTTTCTATGTTTTTTCAAGTGCTTAAAGGCTTTCTCATAGTCCTTAGCATTTGGATCTGTTCTTGATGGACACATGACAGTTAAAGGAGCCTGCTGGAACACAGGCTGCCTAAGGCTCAAAAGGGTGATTGCTTTCTACTGTTGCAGGCACAAGAAGTATGCAAGTCCAGGAAAACTGATAAATGTTCTTACTTGTATTACTGCAGCTTGTTTGCTTTCCCCTTCTAGGTATTTTCATCTTCTTCAGTTATCTGATGCAAGAGCTTCTTTTGGAGTTTCGATGAGAAAATGAACTAACTTATCAAGACAGCTCTCCTGCCAAGGACAGACCTCTACATTTAGTGGTCATGAGTCACCCTGCTTATGAAGGTGTGGTGATTGTCATGTCACTTTCTAAAGGGCTTGTGTTCAGATCAGACATAAAAGGCAAATATCTCATAAGTTTAAAAGGGAGCCTGCAGTCTCATTGATAGGTATGTATGTACAGAAGGGATACAAAGGCTATGTTTCCTTTAGCATGGGCAAATGGCTATTGACAACTATCTGGTTTGTCTAACAAGAGGTCTAAATAGTGTAGATGGGTTCAAATCACATTTGCTTTAGTCTTGGGACAGGAGAATAAGTCTGAGCCCACAGAAGTAACTCTGAGTCCTCAACAAAAGTTTAATTCATTGGCTGTTTGACCTCCTCTGTATATTCACTGTTGCATGCAGCTGTTTCACACACATACTGAGCTTGACTGAATCTGTTTTATACTTTTCAGCTTTGATTTAGGGAGTTAAATAAACTTCTCTTCTACTAACAGAGCTGTGTTAAAACTAAGCTTGGGAACATCCATGTTGTAACTGGTTTCTCTGACACAGTTGTTTGTGTTGTGAAATCAGGCCATGTCCAACAAAACCCATGCATGCCTTGCTCTTTACATTTGAGAGTCCTTCTAAATGCACCCCAGCTTCTCCTGAGCTCCTCATAACAACAGAAGAGCATTCCCAATACTCTCAGGATGACCTGACTACAAATTCTTCCTTTACAAGAATTTATCTTAAGAGTGATAACAGATTTCTTCTAATCTGATTGACTCTGAAGATTAAATAACATCTTGGATAATGAGAGTAAAACGGCTTAGCTGTTCTGTATAATTATGTCAATTCCAAAGCTATACAAAACAAATAAACAGAATCTCCACTATTCAAGCCTCATTAGGTTTATGTTGCAACAGTTACATTAAACAAAATTACATATTCTGTCAGATCTTATCATGCTGGTGTTGCGACAGCTGCTCTGGACAGGATCACACAATTATTCATATGTCAGGGCTTTTCTGGGAATCAGTGGTCCAGATTTGTTCAACAAACAGCTCCACCCCTGCCCTGCAGCCATTAACTCAGGTGCTAGGAAGATGTTCAACCTCAGCTTGAGCTGGGATATGTCCACTTCTGGCTCCTGGACTGCAAGGATTCCCACACCACTCCTGTTTCCTTCCCGAAGAAAGAAGATTTAATGACCGTAAAAGAGCTGGAAGAGTTGGATATTTTAATCAATTATTACATGTAACGATTCAGTGTCCAACCAGGAATTTATGTCAGCAAACATTCTTCTACATATTTCTTGCTATTTTCTATCTTTGCAAGTACAGCTGGTACAGGAGCCTTATTTATGGCATCATGTCTATGAAATGACTTCTAAGTTTAAGACTTTCTAAGATAAGGCTTCTAGGGGAAGATAAAAAAGGGGAAAATGTTCTGGTTTTCTGAAGTAGAAGTTCAAGGCTTTGGGCTTTTTACTAGAGTCTGAGTAGAATGGTGATGAAATAAACTGAAAGATGGATTGTGACCTGCCAGGTATGATGGGGCCAAGGAGGAAAGACGAGCATTTGTCTTTTCATCCTTACACAGACTCTCCTTTGGGAGCCTCCAGCCAGCCTCATCAGGGACAAACATGTCCCCTGGGTGCAGTTCATAGTAATTTCACTCCCAGAGCCCCTACAGAGGGCTGCACGGGCAGGGCTGCCCCAAACCCGGGTCCCCTGCCCTTCTTCTTCTGCACCTTACAGCCTTGGGCAGGCGATACGCGATTTCCAGTGCGGGAAATTTACCCTGGTGAATCGGGTACAACCCTCACTTTGCAGATGTTTGGGACTAAATGACCCTCCTCCAGATCACATGAAATGTAACTATGTCTCAGGAGTAGCACAGGAGAATGGAGCAGAGGTGCAGGGGATGCATGTAGGTGTAGGTGTGATGTGAATATGAGTGGTCTGCCTTTCACTAGCCAGCCCCTCTCCAGCCTGGGCACTGGGGGCAGTCCCAGGACCTGGGGGTTTCAATAGTGTAGATGTAGCCCATGAGCATATTGTGGCTTGGGGAAGAGAGGTAAGTGGAGTCAGGACAGACCATAGGATCACAGGGAAATCCAGATTGGAAGCAACCTCAGGAGTTCTCTAGTCCAACCTCCTGCTCCAAGCAGGGTCAGCTGTGAGACCAGAACAGGTTGCGGCCTATAAATGAAAAATAGTGTTGCAAGAAAGGATTATATAAAGACCAAACAGTTTTAGCAGAACAAGAGGAACAAGGAGGGGGTGGGGGGGAAAGCTGAGAATTTAATATTCTTGAACACCTATTTAATTTCCATTTTTACAGTGATCCATTTGTTTATTTTTTCTATATATTTCTATATAAATTTTAGGCTTCTGGTTTGTGTATTATATTGGTCTGTAAATTACCTAGAACATCTTTAGGAGTAAAACAAAGAAATTATAGCAGTATTAAAATCATCTGACATACAAAGAAATGTGATCTGCTGTTAGTACACAGTCGAAAGTAATTATTTATCCCCACTGAAACTCAGTCTTCACAGAAGAGAAAAATAACTTTGGTTTATTGTTCTTTGGCTTTGAATAGAAATTCCCTGTTATTTTAGTACTAGCTGAACTTAGAGGCAGACCTGTAATGTAGGCCTAACAGAACTCATTTTGGATTATTAAAGGTTAAAGAGTAACTGTCAATTGTAATTACAAAATTACTTTCAAGTTCTCCTTAGAAAATGGCTTCCATTGCCACATTTGCTGACCTCACCCCAAAAGCCCCACCCCCCTGACAAAACCACTTATCAAATATTTTGATGATTAAACTATTATGTTTTTATTTCCTATAACATCACAAGAAAATGTTTACTTATTCTGTTGACATGTTCAGGATCTGTGTCCAGTGTCCTAGGAAGTGAAGAAAAGAAGAATTAATACACTAACTCAAGTCATGCAGTATGTTGTAGAAAAAAAATTTAGCTGAAATCCTTAATCCTTCAGTTTAAGACTGTTTATTTTCTACAATTATCTAATTAATAAATAAACAGATAGTTTTCACCATGAAGGTTCTGGATTACCAGGAAAAAAGTATTTCCAAAACCCCATAATTATTAAGTTTTCTAACCCAGGTTTTTCATAGAATCATAGAATCATAGAATCTTAGGGGCTGGAAGGGACCTCGAAAGATCATCTAGTCCAACCCCCCTGCCAGAGCAGGGTCACCTAGAGCACATCACACAGGAACGTATCCAGGTGGGTTTTGAATGTCTCCAGTGAAGGAGACTCCACAACCTCCCTGGGCAGCCTGTTCCAGTGCTCTGTCACTCTCACAGTGAAAAAAATTTTTCTGATATTCACCTTGAACCTCCTATGCTCCAATTTGCACCCATTACCCCTTGTCCTATCACTGGTCATCACTGAGAAAAGCCTAACTCCATCTCCCTGACACTCACCCCTTACATATTTGTAAACATTGAAGAGGTCACCCCTCAGTCTCCTTTTCTCCAAGCTAAAGAGACCCAGCTCCCTCAGCCTTTCCTCATAAGGGAGATGTTCCACTACCTTCATCATCTTTGTAGCTCTGTGCTGGACTCTTTCAAGCAGTTCCCTGTCCTTCTTGAACTGAGTGGCACACATTTGCACACAATGTATGTGGTTCTCCCAGTGATGCCAACCACAGAGCAAATTTTATCGTTCTAATATTATAGCAGTGAGCATCCCACCCAGACTGAATGAAAACTCTTTCACAAAGGGGACAGATGGGACTGCAATGTACATGGATGCAATTGGTCCTGCAAAATTTGAGTCTCCTCTTGAATCTTCTGATGTCTCTGTGCACTGTGGGCATTCAGCACCTTGCTCGCTCAGCCGTGATGCACGGTCAGGGGAGATGGAGTGGCACATGGGTTAGCACTGTCTCCTTTCCTCAGCTAAACTCTCTGAGGCTGGAAGAACAAAGTCCAGCCATGGCAGCTGCTTAGCTGAAAAGGGACACAGCTCTGGGGATGCAGGGCCCTGAGGAGGGAAGAGCCTGTGTGTGCCCTCACTGGGGCCCCCGGGAACCCAGCACCATCTCTGGATTTGCATACTTCCTTGTGACACCTGGAACTGCCCTCCATCTGATTTCAGCAGAGCCAGCATTTGTTGAACCATTTGTGAATCACTTGATGCTTGCACAGACTTGTTGAGAATGCCAAAGTTGTCTGCCAGACCACAATGTTCCTGACTTTTTTTCCCTTTCTTTCTTGAGCTTCTTGCTTCAGCCAAGTTAAGTTACATGGGCATGGCAGGGGAGAAGAGATAAGCTATAGGCTATAGATGTAGGTGGTAAAAATTACAGTGCGTCCTTTTCATAGTTTTTAATGCAAAAATGAAGAATTTCTGTGGGATGAATTATTAACTGCTTAAGTTATATCAAGTTATAAAGAGTTCCATTCCCAACTGGTTTGAGTCAGAGATAAGGATGTGCAGCACCAGGCAAGTTTATTTGCTCAGAGATACGGTCACTCAAGAAAAAAAAACAACATGCATCCTGTCAAGCTAGCCAAAGACATCAGTTCTCTGGACCTTTACAAAGGCTCTAGGAAGGAGATGAATACTGTAAAGAGCTTAACTTATCACTTACCTAATTATAGTTACTTTATTTTAAAATAATTTAAACTAAATTAATAATTAAAGTTTAATTTAATCTTTATTTCACCTTTTTAGGAGCTTAAAACTCCTGTAAACAAAGTATGCACACATTGCTTTATAATTGTTTTACAATTGTCTTACCCGAGAAATGTTTTATTTTGCAAATATTATATAGATATTTCTGATGCTGAATATGTAAATTAATACAACATATCAAAGAGTTGTGTTGCATCTCTGAGCTTTGGTGTTTACACTCTGCCTTTTATGCTTTTTTTAGCAGTCTTTGAAAGGGCTGAGAATACACATTGGTCACTAAGTTGCTCTAATATGTTTTAAAGGATTTTAGAGACTGGAAAAGGGGAGATCAGCAAGGATGTCAGCTGGAAAATCCACTTTTGATTCAATGCACAGAGTGTGGAAAAAACAACAAACCCATAACACAATTTTTTTCCCTTTGAAAGCAAAGAAGACAGGTAATGGGCAATGGTTTTAATGAACGCTTAAATAATTTTACATATGATTTGAAGTGATGACACTTCCAAATCCTTTTGTTAGAAGAGCTGTCATCTCACGTGGATCTCATGTTTCTACTCGGTGTGTATAAACACAGCATTACCGAAACTCACCCCTTTGGGGGGGGCACAGCCTGAAGGCTGTGATCCCCATCAGCAGCACCCCCTCACCTTCCTAACAGGGGTTACAGCCCTCCAGAACCCATGCTGACCTCTGCAGTGAAGAATGCATTTATCTTCCACATGAATATGAATTTTCCTTTCATTTGTAACCAGAATGCCCCTTGATATGAAATGTTTCTGTTCTGCCTGGTGCTGAGGTTCCAACTCACAGCCCTCATGTCCACTGCACAGGTGGGAAGCCTGGCCCCTCACCACCATTTACACAGCATCTAGTCCTTTGTGGCTCGATGTGAGAAATGATGCCAATGGCTGTGGAAAGGAGGGCTGCATTCATCAACACGAGAGCAGCAAGGTTTTGCTTTCTTTGCCAGCAGGACATTGCTATTCATCCCTGGTTTTGCAGTGTGGCTTGAGGTAAGGAGTATTAGATTATTTGCAAAGTCATTGGACTACAGCTTTGCACTGGGGAAGACTGAAATGCATTTACTGACATAGGTGGTTGCTGTTTTGTTTTATCTCAGTCAGAGCACATAAGCCCTTCTGTCCATCTTTCCTCCTCCCTATTCCCCCTCTGTCATTGCTCTTCCTCCCTCCCTTCACACCATTGCTTCGCTTCTGTCTCTGGCCAAGCCCTCAGGGAAAGTGGCCTCCCTTGTCACAGTTGTGCTAATTGGGGCCTGATGAGAGGCATTTGTTTTCCCTGCTGTGCTCATGGCTCCCCAGCTGGGGCCCTGGCTCACTCTTCCCTTTCCGTGTCTCTGGGTTGTTCCAGGAGCACAGCAGATGCTCCTTGCTCCCCGTGGAGAACAGCTGGCTGCTATCACTGCCATGTCACGGACCAGCTTGTGCTCCCTGCCACCCAGCTGGAACACTTGGGGTCCTGAATTGGGATCCTGGGCTGCAGGGAGAGGCTCAGGCTACAGCAGAAATCCTTGTTTTTCTCTCACAATAAAAAGAACCAGTTGTGTCCCAGTCAGTGTTGAAAGCCCTCCAAGAACAGATAGAATTTATATAAAAAATACACACAGATCAGTGCAAAGATTGCTGTGAAAATAGCTTTTTAATTTTAAAACAGGAACATGGAGTCTGAAAAGAGCCACATTATAGGGATAATCCGTTGGTGTGCCTACAACAATTTTAATTAAGCTCATATATGGGTTTTTCCAACCAGTCTCCTGATAATTTCCTTTTACTGCACTTTGATTTGCATTTTAGAGTGATCTCAGAGTTCCTGGACTGGATCCTTTTTGATAAAAAGAAAGAGTCCAGCACAGAGCCACAAAGATGACTAAGGGAGTGGAACATCTTCTTTATGAGGAGAGGCTGAGGGAGCTGGGTCTCTTTAGCTTGGAGAAAAGGAGACTGAGGGGTGACCTCATCAATGTTTACAAATATGTAAAGGGTGAGTGTCAGGAAGATGGAGTTAGGCTTTTCTCAGTGATGACCAGTGATAGGACAAGGGGCAATGGGTGCAAACTGGAGCATAGGAGGTTCAATGTGAATATCAGAAAAAAACTTCTTTACAGTGAGAGTGACAGAGCATTGGAACAGGCTGCCCAGAGAGGTTGTGGAGTCTCCTTTGCTGGAGACATTCAAAACCTGCCTGGACAAGTTCCTGTGTGATGTGCTCCGGGTGACCCTGCTCTGGCAGGGGGGGTGGACTAGATGATCTTTCGAGGTCCCTTCCAACCCCTAAGATTCTGTGATTCTGTGATAACATAGACCAGAGCAGCATATATCCCACCTACTAACAGGCAGTTGATGGGACAGAGTTCAGTCTGGGTGGCAGGTCAGTGGATGTGCTCCAGTTGTGTTGCTCCATCTGCTGACCTTACTCGTGTGTCCCTGAGTGCAGCAGGTTCTGGCCTGAGTTTCCCCAACTTGGTAGCAAGAAACCAAGCTCCAGCCTCTAATTTCAGGCTGCCTGACAGAGCTGGACCCCATTCTCCAAACATGTGGTTGTGGACACCTATCTATGCATGTCCTATGCTGAAGGGAGAGTGTCTTCAGAGTCTTTTCAGAGACCACAGCAGCTTCCTCCCTGCTCTGCTCCCAGAAGCAGGGTGCTGCCAGGGAGTCCCTGCTGCAATCCAGTTCATCCTTCAGGTGGTTTCTTTACTGCTTTTGATTAGATTGTTCATTCCTGGGAACAGAAGTAGTCTAAAAAAAATTAACTTCATAATAAGAAGGCACTAACCTTTTGTTTTCCTTGCAAGCAGAGCTGGTGGTCTTTAGTCTTTAGTGCACTGTTTGTAGAGCAAGTTGTGGCCATTTGCTCTGTGGTCACTGAGGACACACACACAGTCTCCCTGACAACCCTGTGCTAATTAGGGCCTGATCCCAGCCTTACCATGAGCCTGCAGGCACAATCCAGTTCTGTCAAGTTCAAGGAGTTCTCCTAAGCATGTGAGTTGGGATGGAATAAGGGTAAAAGAGGGAAAACTGTTGTCACATAGATTTTTTTTAAACTTAAAATATTGCAATTGGTTTTGATCATTTTATCACTTGACTGTATCAACGTAGCTGAGGTTAGCAGAGGGTGCTGAACACTCCTTTTGGACAATGCTTTCTTTGAGCTATTTATCCATGCAGTACTCTGCTGGAATGCAACCAGCAGAAATAGTATCTGATGGGCTTGTGCAAAGCCCACTTAAGGTATATTATGTTGTCAAGCCAGAGCTGTAAACTAGTTCTTTGAGAACAGGGACTGTGTGTTTGATCTTAAATCTTTGAAACTTGGCATGTAAACTGAGGGGAAAAAACATCACTTTGTCCACATCTCCATTGTGCTTTAGTGAGCCATCAGACCAGGAGAGTCAGAAATACTATGATTAATAGATTTTAAATAATCTACTATGTATCCCTATACAATGATTTGTACTGGTGGTTTTCATCATAAGACAAAATGTTAAGAGTACCCATGTAGGTGCAATGAGTCTAAACTCTAGCCATGGTCAATGGAGGTCACCCTAAAGTCCAGCTGAGATAAGTTGCTTCAGTGTGGACTTTCTGCACCATTTAAAATGCTTCCGGGTTACCCCATGGGATCTCCAGCTGCTGCTCTGGAAGGACATTGGTGGTTTATGGGATATGTGCCATATTTGATGGCTCCATGAGGTCACTTTATACATCCTGTTGTGACTCAAGTGGCATGACATATCTGCTTAGTAACTCATGTGCCAGTAACTCAGTCCCAGTGTAACATCAATACTGTAGACTTCTACATTTGAACTAGTCTTCTCCCTGAAGAGAAGGACCTAGGGGTGGTAGTAGATGAGAAGCTCAACTTGAGCCACTGCCAGTGAGTGCTGGAGCCCAGAGAGCAACTGCATCCTGGGCTGCATCAAAAGAAGTGTGGCCAGTGGGGCCAGGAAGGTGATTCTGCCCCTCTGCTCTGGTGAGACCCCATCTGGATTTCTGTATACAGTTCTGGTGCCCTCAGCACAGGAGAGATATGGGGCTGTTGAAGAGGGTCCAGAGAAGGGCCAGGAATCCGGTCAAAGGGCTGAAGCACCTCTGCTATGAAGACAGGCTGAGAGAGTTGGGGCTGTTCAGCTGGAGAAGAGAAGGCTCCAGGGAGAACTTATAGTGGCCTTCCAGTACCTGAAGGGGCTGACAGGAAATATGGGGAGAAACTTTTCACCAGAGAGAGTAGTGATAGGACAAGGGTTAATGGTTTTAAACTGAAAGAGGGCAGATTAAGGTTAGATATGAGGAATAAATTCCTCAACATGAAGTAAGCATGTAGTAAGATGCTGGAATAGGTTACCTAAGGAGGTTGTGGAAGCCCCTCCCTGGAGCTATTTGAGGCCAGGTTGGATGAAGCTTTGTGCATCCTGGTCTAGTGTGAGGTGTCCCTGCTCATAGCAGAGAAGTTGGATCCTCATTATCTTTAAGGTTCTTTCCAACCTTAACCATTCTGTGATTCAATAAGATGAACTGTGCATCATAATAGTTCTTTTACTATGCCAGGTGATGGGCCTCTATGCAAATACCTGCAGCTTTTCCTGGGAATAGGCCCTTTAGGAGGATGCGTGGGGAAGTCTGCGGAGGATGGTGCTGGGTGTAGCTGTGGTGCTGTGCTGGGAAGTCTCAGAGTCACACCCTGCTCCCACACCACTGCTCCTGTCATGTAACCACACTTTGATCAGGACTTTGGCAATTTTATAATACGTCCTTGATTGACACTGCTGCCAAGTGCACCCAGGGTGTAGCACAGGCAGTTAGCACACTCCAGCCCTGAATTTCTAAAAAAAGTTCAGGGAAGATAAGAAGTTTCAGCAAATAACCGTAACAACCGTGTTATGATTATTGACTGTTGATTTGTTTATGTATTGATTAATTTTGTCCTGGATTATCCTGAGTTTAAAACAGAAGAGCTGATAATGTTAAACTCTAATGCAGTCTTGCAGTCTGTGGACTGTGTCAGAATTAAAATAATAACTATTATGGTTAGCTGAGGGCTTTCAAATCTGCTGCCTACAGCCTCATGTTTTCAGTCATGGCTGGCCAGCTTGGAAGTGCTCTCGAGTGTTTTTCTGTTTTTCTAAGGTTATGCCAGCATGGAAAAGGCATACTACAGAAAAGAGAGGTGAGAATTTGCAGTACAGACAGCAAAATAAGGCTCTCTCCATCTTGATGCTCTTGTTACCTCTCCTGTGCACGTCTGCGCTGGTGGGGTCAGTGGTATCTTGTTCTCTGTGTCCGTGTTTGGTTAGGGCAGACATGGACTGACTCTACTCTGGAAGTGGTGTAAGCCCATTACTGCAGCCCAGAGTATGAGCTAAGATGCTGAGCTGGGCTGATGTACCCTGTGAGCTTTGTGCATACTGACTTCATTCATTTCCAAAATTCATTAAGCTAAATGATACAGATTTGAAAAAATTGTCCACCTGAGAATCAGCACACCTTGTCATTCTGGACCACCTCCTTATCAAGATAGGTCCTAAGAGAAAATCTCCAGACTTTTTATTTCTAGAAGAAACCCTGTCACTTCACTTAGTTGTCGGTAAGATACAGAACTACTCCCAGAAAAATAAATAAATAAATAAATAAATAAATAATTAATTTATATATATATATATATATATATATATGAAAAGGATCACACTCTGTGTCTAGGAACACCAAGAAGAAACTTTGTTCAGTGGCTGCATTGAGGGCTGCTCCTGCATAGCCCTTCTTTAAAACCAACTCATGCACAGCCAGCTGTTCTGCAGGTATGACTAAGGACTTCAGATACTTCTTTTTTCTTTATGAGCTCCTGACAGTGGGTCTAACAGAGCAGTTTGTTCTCTGTTTTAGAGAATGTCTGTTTTCAGATGATGTTGCTCTGACATGGAATTCTCTTCTGTCTGTTGTGTTTCTACCATCAAGGCTTAAATTTATGTCTCTTTCCTGAAAGGGCTTTTTTTTTTTTTTTCCACCTTCTTACTCAGTTTCATCATAAGACGGGCTCAAGAGGAAGAACCACCTGGGATGCAGCAGGACTTCTCAGGCAGTGAGCAATGTTTTGTCCTCTTTGGTTTACTCATATAACTAACAAACAGGGCTCAGCACTTTGATCTAAGGGTAGATTATAGCTGCCTGATTACACTAAGTGCATGTACAGTCAATGATTATTTTATATTTGGCCTTAAGCTCAGCCTTTTCTCTCCAGGCTATTGTGGTCCTGCATTCCTGATACCAACAAAACTCTGTCAGAAATCCACATCATACAGACTACAATGTCTCATATATTACATAAAATGCATTACAACTTTCTTCCTTAAGCTAATATTTATGTTTCTGTCTTCAGAAATTATCTCTCTGTGTTTTTTTAATCCTGAGAAACTACAAAAAAAAACTACAAGGAAAAAATAGCTGATGCTTTTTGTCTATTTATTTAGCTGGGTTACATAATGATGTACTAATGGACCTAAAGGATAGTCTGTCAGGATAATCTGATTTTTTTTCCATACAATTCCATTTTCAACTCTCCATAAGTCTTTGAATTTAGGTTTGCTAGCTGAGAAAATTCTGCAGCAAGCAGGATCTGTAGGTGGATAGTTAATTACTCACTTTTCTTTAGCTGAAGCTTAACAAGAAGAGGTGACCACCAAGGTGCCATTATTTTTTTACATGCAAAGGCAGTATGCACCTTTAAATAGCATGCAGAAACATACAAATCATATAGTTATAACAGCTATCTAAGGAGATTTTATTGTTTATTCCAGAAGATGTTGAAAAATGGATGTATAATAAAGCTCATAATTAAGTAGGATGAAAATCAGGCTGTTTTCTCAGCCAGATTCATAGGTGACTTAAACAATGGTAGTGGAAGTTCCACATAAGTGATCTGCTGTTTGAAAGTAGGAGACTTAATTTAATGAACACAGGAGAAGGATGAGTTATAACAGAAGGAAATGAAAATGGGTGTAATAAAATCATATGAAGGACAGTACTCGATCAGACCAAAGATCCAAGTTGCCCAGTACTCTGCTGCTGATAGGGGCCAGCAGTGGATGCTTAGAGAGCACACCCAGAAGCCTAGCGGGGATACTGCCATATGTTTGTCTTCCTCTGGTATAAGCACACTTGTTTTCATTAAGTTAGAGACTGCCTGAATTGTGCTTCTCCGTAAGTGACTCATCCTGTGCTGACCATGAAGCTTTGTCTGGACTACTTGGAGAATTTAAGTTTTAAATGAAACTTTCAGAAATTCTCCTGAGCACCACGCCTGAGCAAAATAAAAATAAAAGACAGGAAAAAGCCACTGTAAGTACAGCTGAGAAACGTATGCGATGACTTATCAAAGACAGGTTCTAGGGAGTCTCAACGAATGGACATAAAGATTGCAGAAGGCAATGCAGTGTAGTTCAGGATAGCAGGAGTTTGACATTTACATAGAAATCCACCATAATCTGGCATGTAGGATGTGATCCCTTAGCCTTGGGCTTTAATAAAATATGTACTAGTAGAGCATGTGATTCCTACAGCAAAAGTGTTGTCTGGTCTCTTCCTAAGTGTGGTATAATTTGCTGCCACTCACTGTGGGCTTTGGTGTTATATTGAACAACCAGCCTAAAAGATCAGCTGAGAATTGTCACTGCAAAAAGTCTTTTTTGTGAGCACATAGGCACACCAGATACTTTGCTCCACCACACATGCAAATTAATAATTCTTAAGTCTAAATAAATGTGCATGTTCCAGATGTAGCATCTGTCCCTAAAATAACAGATGCACATACACATGCCTGAAGTGTAGTCTCACTGACTTCAGCAGGGCAGTTCATGTGGTTGGAATTGTACAAGTACAGGCTGTTTCACAGGTTGCAGTCATCAGGACGTCATTGCACATATCCAGTAATTCTACAACTCAATCAGATCAGCTTTCTTTTTTTTTTTATAAATAAAGAAAAGCTTCAGAATTAAAAACTGTTTTTGAAGAGATGTGAAGGGAGAGTGACATGGCAGGAAACAGATTTACCAGCTTCAGTGACAGATGCTGGGGTATGGAAAGAAGGACAGTGCTGGAACAAAAGGGTTACTGGGAGTTTATCTAGAAATGCTAACTTGCCCTTCTTCTAGGAAACCCATCAGTGTGCACAAGACTAGAACAAAATGCAGCTACTGTAGCTCATAAAAATATTATTAAGTGCTCTGGGTCACTTTGCTTGACAATTTGTCCTAGTTGTGATAGCACATAAAAGACATTTCAGAGCTTCATGGAGGAGGCAAAAGAAAAAGGCCAGACTATTGTTAAAGATGGGTCAGGCAGCTGAGCCCTTCAAGAAGCAAAAGAGACAGTTCAGTGGAAGCTGCTTGATATGCTGAGGATGGTAAAACATGTCCTACATGTCTCTGAACCTCTTATTCCAGTGTATGAGTGCCTCTACCATTGAATTTTCTGAGTAGGTAAAATGCTATCAGGTAATAAGTTAAAATACTTAAATTCTACACTTCAAAAGAGAAAACAAGATTCAGAATTGGCATTTGAGCAGTGTGTAGAATATAAACCTTGCTGTGGTGTGAATAGACATAGGGATTATGGGGTGTACTCTCTTAAATGCATTGTTTTGACAGCTTATCCCTTTGACTCTGCAGGAGTTGAAAGTCTGTTACAGAGATTTCTTCCTTGGATGCTGCCTTAAGGGTATGAAGGATTGGTTTGTAAAAGTGGACAGTGTGCTGAAGGTCGAGAATAAATTCTGTTTACTAAAATATATTCTGGTGCTTGATCTGATTCTGGGTGAGCTCGCTCAGAGCAGAGCAGAGCTTAGAGGAAGGAAGAGGAAAAACCTTGGCAACTTAATTAAAATGATTAGTGATGTATGTAGGGA
>NW_009953496.1:13494107-13523911 GCF_000747805.2 Chaetura pelagica | reverse complement strand
GAAAGGAAAGAAGGACAATGAAATTTTCTGCTAGTACAAGAAGTGTAAATACTGGAAAAGATAAATCTTACTTTTAAAATAATAACCGTGTCTTGGTCAAATATCCCCATAAATCTGTAATATACCCTAGAATTTGAGAATTAAATCCTTATTATTCCTGAAATTCATTTTTGAGACAATATTTCCAGAGTCCTCTTTAAGAATCTAGTGCAGGAAAAACATAACTGATACACATAGTTTTATTCAGCTAACTAAAACTGTTAAATTTGATAAATAAAACACTCATTTGTTTTATTTATTTGGAAATAGTTTTCTGACACAGTACATTGTTATTTAGCACAACTGTTATTTTCTTCAGAACTGCCCGTTGACCTGAAACAGCAGGGTCTGCTAAAGCACCTGTTTAAAAATAATATGATGCATAATCTTCTCCCCTCTTTCTATTTAACATAAGTGGCTTTGAAGTTAGTCAGTTGAGTCTTTCAATCCAAAGTACTGGTTACTTCATACTCTTAATTACTAAGTTTTTTCTTAATTTTATGAGCACAGCAATCAGGAAAAAAAATAAAAATAAACTTTGGTCTGGGACACCATCCTGAGAAATGTGCCATGTGGAAAGTACCTATGAAAACATCTCTGCCTTTCCCCCCAGCACACAGACACAGTCCTCAGTCCTTGTTCTGCCATGAGGCACCATCAGAGCCCTCATATGACGCTGACACCAACCTGTGACAAGATTTGGCATGTGGCTGCCCCATCAAGCCAGTGCAGATCTTCCCCATCACTGACTGCCCTGATGTCTGCTAATTGATGGAGACAGAACAATGTGTCACTATGGGGAAGTTTTTAAACTACTTCTTGTTCAAATTGTAGATGACACAGATCCTGACATACTTAATGCAAGGGGAGATGACTGCCAAGTCTCTCAAGAGGCTGCTTTGTAATTGCTCTTGCCAAAGCAGTTATTATCACTAATAAAAGGGCTGGAGTTAAGAAAACAGCACTCATGTGTTTGGGAGCTGGATGTGCAAGGGGGAAATGGAGTAAGAAAACAGATGTCAACATTTGTCAGTATCCAAATTCTCCAGTGGTGAAGATACAGGAGATGGAATGTTAATTGCTTTTCTGGAAGATGCCCTCTAGTATGGGAATTGCTTATGTGAGTCTTCTATCATTCTCCAAGCTTTATTTGAAATTCAAAACCATGTTTTCTCATCAGTGCATACCAGTCAGAGTGACTTTTAATTTCAAGTTTTCCTACAGACTTTCACCAAATGTTAATAAATGATTGTACACAGCATACTCAGCTGAAGGAGCCATCTCAGAAAGAGTTGCAGAAGCACTTTATGCCATGGTTTGTATCCAGATAGTGCCCTGGGATAAAAAATTAATTTGTATTTGTGAAGTTGATTTTCTGTGTGCTTTGCATCTGTGTGGTTTTTCATCTATTAAATTTCTTTCATATATGAATACTTTGTTGCTTCATAAGGTCACTAATATGTAATCTCCATGGCATGGTGGAGAAGAGATGAAGGCAGTAGAACTACAGAGTGGCTGCCTAGCCCTGCTGGTACCTGCAGGTCAGGGTGATGGTGTCTGAGGTGGTACAGGAAGATATTTGCGATTGGTTGTCTTAGATTCTGCATGGCCACCCAATGTCAGACAGGAATTGTGCTGAGAAATTTGTAGTTTGAAGGATGAGGTAAATGATGGGAAAAAGCAAGAAAGGCCCTGCAACAGAGAGAGGTGGACCTAGAAGAGAGATCCCAGGACCATGAAGCATTATGCAGCACCTGTCTTCTATACATTGCACTGCCCTTCTAGCACTGTGTGCACAAGCAACAGCTGATATCAGAAGTTGCTCTTCTTTGTCTCTTCAGTTTTCTGCCAGAGGGTGCTAATAGTAGAGGTCTACATCTGCTCCACCAGACACACCTGGGCTGGCAAGGCTGAAATGGGCACTGTGAATTATGAAAAGAGAGTTCACACAAGTATCCCTTGTCCTCTGCAGAAGCCCCTGGATAGCCCCAAGTTCTCCTTATTCTAAGTCCTTTGTCATCTCCCAAGGGAGCCGGTGCTGCCCTGAGGGCAGAGCAAGGTGTCCTGCTCTCCTGCAACAGCTTTCAGTCTGGCAGTGCTTTGATGGATTAAAACCTAGTAATAATTTACTTACCCACAAAGTCAGATATTTCACAGGAAATGAAAGAGACGTTCACAGGATTATGCACTCTTGCCATCTTATATCACCAGTCCTCTTCGCTTTGAATTTTTCCAGGTAGGAGCCGCATTGGGATTCTGTTGCACCTAGACAAGGGGAACTTGAAACTGTGCAAGGCTTTCAAAAGCTTAATTTGAAAATGTAGTTCACACAGAAATGAACATACACTAACATGCAATTCTTCCTAATTTTTGTATTCTGGAATAATTAACAGGGGTTAAAACTTGTTCATATTTCACTTCAGATGCTTCAAGTGATGCTCGCCAAGAGAATTTACAATGATATCTTTGGAGGCTTTTTTTGAATACATTAGTATTGCAAAGAAGTATTTTTTTAATCAGTTGGGCTAAGGTTTAATTTGCCTAGCTCATATGCAGGACTCTAGAGTCTCAGGAGAAAGAGATAAGAATAATGGAAAAATGTAGTGTATGTCAGAATATCTATAAGGATAGGGAAAGTCTCAACAGCTGTTTTAAAACCTGCTTTCATCTAAAAATCAAGGAACTTTGAATTAACTATCCTTTAAAACTTTTGGAGCTCCACATACTCCTTTAAAAACAGGTTTTCCTTTTGAATTATTTCCAAAGTAATGCAGACCTTTATTTTTCAAATGACATTATGTTAGAAATACATTTATATCTAAATATGAGGATGCAACTATTACTGTATTTTTAACCAAGAAATAAAATTGTCACTGGTTCACTAATTTTGCTTTTCCCAAAACTTGATGTTTGATATCCAGGCTCTGCCTCGACCAGTGAAGAATCCATAATCAGAAAAAAGGGCCTCTCACCTGTCTGAGCTCTTTTGCAGCAACCAAGTGTGTCACATGACAAATATGTGACAGCAAGCAGGTCATCTGAAGGCTGGAGACTGACCCAGACTGACAATTTGAGTCAAATGACTCAGTTGCTCCAAGACAAATCACAAAATCACATACTAAGTAATTTATGCAATTATGGTAAAATTATCTTATTTTTATTTAATAACATTTCTTAGGTTTTGCTACCTCTTCTTCTTATGTATATTCTGTGTTTTTTTTAATATATATTCTCTTTGTTTTGTCTGACAGCTTAGTGTTCTTACACTTTTAAAAATAGGTCAAATCAGTTTTTCTGTCTGAAATTTCAAGCACGTGTCTACAAACACTCTGCACTGTGGTGCTCACCCATTCATTCCAGTGGGCTATTGGCCCTGAAAACTAGTGGTAGACATCTGAATTTCAACACTGTGAACACTTGCCCTCTATAGCAAGTGTTCACAGTGTTGAAATTCAGATGTCTACCACTAGTTTTCAGGGCCCACAGAACCCACTTCTAAGCTGATTACTGAAGTAGAAGAAATGGATGGAGATGCTACTGCTCTCTGGCCATAACAGATGACTGGCAGAACAATTTGTGTTGGTGTATTTGAACCCTACCCAACTACTGACCTTGAACACCAGGAACAAGACTTTGGAAGTCATCATGGGAAAGATGTTAAGTGGCAATAAATGTTTCCGAAGGAGGAAGCAGAGGAGTAGACACCCAGAGCCTTCTCCATTGACAGCTGACTAGCCAGCCCCAGGACATGGTGAATCAAATGCTCACAATAAACACGGAACTAAAGATTCTTCTGATCTCCAGGGCTTTAATTATATCCTGTACCAGGTTGTTTAAGAAGCTAACACAGACTACAGGAGGATGCAATAGGAAGTTTTAAACTAGAACAATGAGCTGCTTTTTTTTTTTTTTTTCTGGCATGGGAAAAAACAACTGAATTACCCTGTTTTCGATTGCTAGCCTAACATGGCGTGAACATAAAGTGCTGAACAGAGGTGTAGGCTCAATAGAAGAACCAGCACCAAGCTGATTCACTCTTTTTCAAGAAACAATTTATTATTTATTTGCTAATATCAGTTTTGCCACTAGCTCTAAGAATATTGGAATGTTGTGTCCAGTTCTGGGCCCCTCAGTTCAAGAAGGACAGGGAAGTGCTTGAAAGAGTCCAGCGCAGAGCTACAAAGATGATTAAGGGAGTGGAACATCTCCCTTATGAGGAAAGGCTGAGGGAGCTGGGTCTCTTTAGCTTGGAGAAAAGGAGACTGAGGGGTGACCTCATCAATGTTTACAAGTATGTTAAGGGGTGAGTGTCAGGGAGATGGAGTTAGGTTTTTCTCAGTGATGACCAGTGATAGGACAAGGAGCAATGAGAGCAAACTGGATCATAGGAAGTTCCATGTAAACATGAGGAAAAAATTCTTCACTCTGAGAGTGACAGAGCACTGGAATAGGCTGCCCAGAGAGGTTGTGGAGTCTCCTTCGCTGGAGACATTCAAAACCCACCTGGATGTGTTCCTGTGTGATGTGCTCTGGGTAATCTTGCTCTGGCAGGGGGGTTGGACTAGATGATCTTTCGAGGTCCCTTCCAACCCCTGTGATTCTGTGATTCTAAGGGGAGGAGAAGACACTATTTCTCTGATGCCTCCATCTTCTGAAAGACCTTCCTTAAAATACATAATTCCCCCGCTCTTAACCAGAGATGTTTTTGTTTGCAGGTTTTCAAGCGTTTTTTCTGCCCTGCTGCTCCCTTGCCTGTGACCACTCTCTGATGCTGTTGAAAGTGTCCTGGACCTGCAAATTTGTATTTTTAATGAACAGAGATTTGCTTATTTATATAATTAAGCTTTCATGTAACTTACACCTCATTTTCTTCCCTGTAAGGAGACTGTAGTCCCCTGCAATGATTTTAAAAATACAGAAATAGTTATTTTCAAGTAGCTGTTTTTGCAGCATTTGGCAGAACGAGCTCTTTAAACCTCAGTGGATTTTTTTGTGGTTTTGTTTTTATAATTTTTTTTAGATAGAATTGCCTATGATAATTTAGCTCACCAATTTATGCAGTAAATGTAAGCCTGATTTGTTGCTACACACCCAAAATAAAGTGAATGGCTACCACAAATGTTCAGCCTTTTAAAGGGAAATGGTACAAATTTTATCAATATTTTGGATGAAAAACTAACTTAATTATTAATTTATTTTTTTTGTTGTTTGAACACTGTAGGTCCACTGTTATTGTTTTGCATCTATTAATAAATAATCTTATTTTTCAGAAGTTTATCTTATTCTACTATGAACATTTTCTTACCAAAGAGAAGACAGAAGTCCTTTAAGCGTGACAAATAGCTATTCACAAAGGACCATTTTCTTTTATCTCACTAGAACTTCAGGAGTTGAGTCACTTAAAGAAGAAATTCTGATGTCATAATATATATATTTTTCTGCTGGAAAAAGTTAATAAACTTGGAACTTCAAAAAAACTTTTCTATCATCAGATAAAAACCTGTGAAGAGAAAAATCCTGGACTGAGTTGTGTGCTTATTATTTTTCAATTTTGACATTTTATGATCCCATACAGACTAGGTGAGTAATTTTATCAATGTTAATTTTAAACAGATAATCAAAGTGTGAGTAAAAACTGCCACTGTAGGACTCCATCCCCTCAGAGGCTTCATTCACATTTTCCTCTTTCTGACCCGTCCTTCTGGCTCCCATCTCTGTCCTCCATATCCTGTTAATACGGTAAACATATAGTGTGACAAGGCTGGTGAATAATCTTTTGTGAGAACAAGTTCTGCATTTGAAATAAGTAGCTAAGCTTTCAGGTACACAAGTCCTCCTTCGGATATAAAACAGAAGCAGCAAACTTCAGACCTAGGTCCTAGCTACTCTGTATTTAATTAGATATGTAAATCATTTCAGACAGCTGAGAGTAGCTGGGCAGTTTGAACCACAGGAATAGCACGGGGGATGCTAGATAAGAAGGTGATTATCACTTACTGAAAGAAAAAAGGAAAAAAAAAAAGCCAGTAATGTGTTGCCTAAGGAGGAAGGGAAGGTTAATGGGAGGAGGAAGGAGAGATACCACAGCATGCCATTAAAAACATATCTGTGTTGACTCACAGCTTTATCGATTTCAGTTCCTAGCATGATCTTTTGAAAATGTTTTGTATACTTGAAAAGGAAAGCAACAGCAGAGGAAGCAGTGAAACACAGGAAGGGAGAACTGCTTCTCTGCACCCGCATGGCTGGAAAGACATGCTCTTCTGAGGCAGGACTCAAAGAGTGGATGCAGTGCCTAAAAAGTAGAGAAAAAACAGTACTGGAGGTGGAAAAAACAAAACAACCCCAAACAAACAACACCCCCCCCCCCAGTTGAAAACCACAAGTGCAGAATGCACCATTGTTTGAGAAGGAACCAGTTCCACAGCTGGTAGGCTGCAAGACAAGGTGTAATATAATGATTTTCACAGTTACAAAAGCATCTTGCAGAGTTTTTGTATGCATGTACCTGAAGGAGAATTGTGTAGAACAGCTGAGGGGGCAAGACAGGAATTTTTTTAATAAGAAAACAAATATAATAAAGATTAAGATGTATTTTACTAAGCAACTATTGTTGTGGAGAGGCTCTAAGCAAGATAAACAGTAAGACAGCTTGCTCATTCTAGCACACTGTGCATTGTGTATCATAAAAACTGCACCTTACTGATATGCCAATGTTTCACAAAATCTTTACCCTGTTGCTTTTCTTTTTTGTCTGAAGGATCCTGAAGCAAGGCCAAGATCATCCTGTGCTGATAGAGATCCAAATATGTGATACTTGAAATATTTTGCTAGTTACAATGCTGTAGCAAGTTCTGTCAGAATAGTATCTATTCTATAGGTTATCTTCTGACTGTAAATAAAAGCTATTTAAAACCCTTATGAGTCAATACTTTAGCACAGCTCTGTTAATAACCCAGCCCTCTATATGGAGACTATCTGATTATGTTTTATTTTTGACGTTTGAAAAAGCAGAGGCTCTTTATAGCTGAAAAGACAATACCATGAAATTATTTACTATTGTTTGAAAAAAGGCTTTCAAATACAGCTCCTCCTCCAGGTGTCTGTAAGGTGCCTGTTAACTATTTGCTTGCTGGTGTGAAAGCCGGAGGACAGTCATGCCTGGTGTCAGGTGAGCTCCCCAGCACGTAGGAATCAGCCTACTTCCTTGAATTCACATGAGCCATGGTCTTGGATTTTTACCATGTGTCAGCTGAACTGTTTGTAACTACAGAGTGTTGTGTTAAATTACCAAAGGCAAAGGCAGGTGGTAATATTTGTAGAAATCTCATTTATATCTCACTTGAATGCAAAATAATACCCTAAAAGGAGAATAGCTTTAGAGAAAAGAGAAAAGGAAGAGCTGTTCCGTGATACCTCACATCTGAGAACATTTCTTCTGCTTATGATCAGTGTCCTCTGGACTTTTCATGCCTTTTGTCACCTCAGGGCTATTTAAAATAATGGGAATCTTCTAGCAAGTGTTTGAGCATTGCAATAGGTCCAACAGAGAAGTGGGCTGAATACCAGATCCTGGGGTGTTTTCTGCAGTATCCAAAAGTCTTAACTCTACAGAGAAGACCTACTTATCTGTACCACTACCCACACGGATTCTAGAGTGAGGTCCTACCATAACTCCTGCAGCCAGTATGGTCACATCCTCACATCTGAAACATGGCACTGTGCCTTAGCATCTCACCCTATCAGAAGATTCACTGCTCAGCTAAAATTCTTCATTGGTCAACCCATCCCAGCTTGAGGACCCTTCTCCAGATGACAGATTACACTGCATTTATAGAGGCCTGTTTGGAGCAGTCATCTTCACACAGTTTGCTGTCACTGAACAATCAGTTGGTGGACATGGATTTGACAGTCAGCGTGGGTCATTCTGGCTGGAGGAGTCTTCCTGTTGGAACTAAAACTAGTCTTGAACAAAGCCCAAACAGGATCTGTGCCTCTGAGCCACTCCTTGCTTGTAAGAATAGTGCAATGAAATAGTCATCAGAAGAAAATATTTTAATGGAAAAAGGTAAAAAGAGAAAGGCATTGTTACTTGTGTCTCTCCAACAGTTTTCTCCAACAGAAAAAAAGGACTGACACCTACACAAAGCCTTCTAGTGGTGTTTGGAGTGATCCCAGCCAGCCTTTTATTCACAGGTGTTTGGCAGGAGCTATAGCTCTTCAGCCAGTCCCTGCTGGAGTCTCTTGGCACTCTGCTCTCATCTGTGGTAGGTCTGTGTGCCACCCTTGTCTGGCATCATTCCCAGAAATACCCTGGGAGTGCAAGTGACAATGAAGAAACCCAATATTTTTGTCACGTTTTTTCCCAAGTTGTTTAATTCTTAAACTGTATTTGCTAGAGCCCTCCAAAGCTGTTGTAGAGTTTAAAGTTATTTCTCTGTCACAAAAAAACTTCCTACTTGTTGTAAACCACTTCTGAGTTTTACCAGGGTCATTGGTCACTCCCTGGAAGAACAAGGTTCAGTGAAGTGCACCAGGACTCAACAATAGTTTCTGGCAAAAGACACCAGTATGAAGGGTCATTCACCCACAAGAGGATTAAAGTAGATTATGAAGCAACCCAAAAAGCTGAGAGCAGTGGAGAGTGCAGAAAAGCAAGTATGATTTTATATGGTAGAAACCTGAGATAGTAAGGGAAATTAAGATCAAGGTTAGAGAATGACTGAGCATAATCAAACAACTACATCCGCCTCATTAAAGCAAGTTTATTTTCAGCTCTTTGCCTTGATATAACTTTCTCATGTCTTCATGCTATAGCTTTAGTCTTGATGAAGAAAATTGAATAAAACTGTCCATCAGAGGTTTCCTTTATCCATCCTTTGAGATGTGCTGGCCATTGGTGTGCTCGGGCAGTGGGGGATCTTTCCTGTGGTACAGTAAGATGGAGAATTCTGTAGCCAGCAGTAACCCATGCCTGAGGCTGTCTTCTCTGCACCTACCTCCCACAGCTGCCACAGAGCCAAATCAGGGCATTGTGGCAGCTCCTCCAGATGCAGAATCACAAAATTCACCATGATCTGCAAAAAAAGGGGTAGGAGCATGGGCTGTGCCTGTGTTCACCAGGACCAAATCAAGGAGAGTGGTTGCAGGTAGGGAAGTGTCTCTTGTCTTTCAAGTTTTCAGTCACACAGGGAGTCATTCAGTGAACTTTAATAGCTTTCCCAGAAAACTGCGACGAAAAAGGCTTTGCTCTTTGAAAGCTGAATGAAAGATCAGGATGCAAGAATGGAAAAGTCTTGATTACAAAAGAAGTGACCTCAAGCCTCACTGGGGAGTTGGCTTCCAGAGAAAAGCACTGAAAACTCTTCAGCTGAGTCACAATACAGAAGGGTGATACAACACTGAGAAACCTTCTGTGGGTACAAAGCAGATACATGTTTCCTTCAGTTTTGGGAAGCAGGTTTATGCCTTTTACTAGGTAATGATGATGCTCTAAAAGAAGATTTTAGATTTACACCGAGCTGAAAATCTGGTCTACCTGGCCAAATGTTTTTTTTAAGAGAACTTCTCCTGCAGTTACTGAGAATGCCATTACCACGGATAAGCAAGCTTGTTTTAGCCTGCGAGCCAGTCCAGCATAGACCATCACTCTCCTGCTTTTATGAGATCCAGGTGATTGGAGGGGAACTGGCTGTTCTCCAATAGCTTTTGTGAATGTGCAGATCTCTTTGGCTATTAGGCTATTAGAGCTATACATCAATCATAGGATTATACCTATACACAAATGTTGAAAGTAACAGTCAGGATGTTTCTTTGTTTCTATGTATATCTAATAATAATAACAATACATTCTCCTCTGAGTTGTCTCCTTTAAATAGGAGTATCTGCCTGCAGTACAATGTGTTGCTGGATTAAGGCTACAAAACATGCAGGTATCAATGATATACTGCTTTCTGGCAGCAAGGGTTTGTTGTGTCTTGTTAGTTAAGAGTTTAATTTTCAGCCTAGTATACTGTGTGCAGGGTGGGCTGGGCCCTCGGGCTTTTGCTTTAAATGAATGTTTTAAATGAGATAGCAGTGTTTTGGGGAAGAGAAATTACCTGAAAATCACACACATTCTGGTATGTATTTCTGGTCCATAGTTTCTCTACTACGATTCCAGAAGGAAAATTTTCCAGGTTTTAGTTGTTGGAATGAGGGGTCAAAGGAAAGAGAATGAGGGAGGACTTTAATTTGCAGATAAGTAACAAGTTACAGACACCAAAATGAAACCAAGGTTCAGTAATTACTCTAGAATAATCACTAGGATTTATAGACAAAAACAGAGCCTACAAGACTGATCCAAATATTTAACATGATGCAAAATAAAAAATCTGCAATTGCATTTACATTGCTTTTGCATGTAAGGGGATTTGTGCAGAGACATTGGAATTGAAAAGAATTGATTTCTCAAACCCACAAACTGACTGAAGGTGAGGTGGAAAGTAATTGTTTGATAAACATTGTTCCCCCGCTTTGCTTGATATTCCTTCCTTTAACTGAGGAGAAACAGCCAATTCAGTGCTACTGTAGAAATTTTTTGTGTGTGTGCATTATTCCTCTGGAGGACTCATGAAACAACATGTACATTCTCCATTGTCAAGCTTTCACACAGACTACATCCTTCAACATGAAAATACCATGGCTGAAGATTAATAAGCAACAAATAAAACACCTGACAGACAAAGTTTTAATTACTTTATGCATGGGGCTTTAGTGCCTTCTTTATCAGCTCTGGTTATGGGTCTGCCAGAACTTGGTATCTGCCATTTTAGAAACATGAAAGTGACAGTGAACACTAAAAGAAAACAACTTACTTTGTCAAACCAAGGAATCATTTAATTGTGCCAGAATAAAGGAAACATAAAAAGAAGAAAGATCTGCAGTCATGTTGGCCTTATCCACAGGCAAACATGAAAATAACCCAAAGAGTTTCAGGTTATTGAAAATTCAATGAAAAAAAACAACTTAGTGATTTCTTGAATATGCAAGAGGCTTATGTTAGACTCTGTTACAAGCTCACTTTCTGCTTTCATCCTGCATCTTTTTATAGCACAAATTCTTATGTGGTTGGAGCAACAAAATGTAGCTGATAAAATAGATAAACTCTATGTCTGACTTTAGCCTGGCTAACAGTGGGTGCCAGAGCTACTGATCAACAGCAAAAGGGACTGACTTTAAATAATGGACTTTGGGATGTATGGTGTTTGTGCTGCTTGTCACAATTTTCATTCCCACTTAATATCTCTTTGAGAAATTAAAAGTGACACAATACTAGGTAGTGCCCTCTGTCCAACCCCGCTAGGGAGAGGATGTTGAGTCTAGAGTACTTACACATGAAATAATTTGTCTCTGCAAAAATAATCAAGCCAAGTTCCAGCTTTATAACATGACATTACAATATAAATACACTTTTTAATCCTAGTTTGGTAAGAGCTTGCTAGAGGACAGCCTGGGACAGGTCCACAGCTGACATGAATGGATGGGAGAGGGTGAAGACCTCAAGGGGGACTCAGAGCCCCTGTCAGAGTAGATGTTCACACATTTTTCACTTTCCACTTGGAAACACCCTTTTTTTTTTTTTTTTTTTTTTTCTGTTCCTGAAACTTTTGAGTGAGGTCCTTCCCAGTGCATAGGGGGGAGAGGGGAATAAGAGGTCAGAAGCCGGTGGTGCAGTGGGCTGTGGTGGGCTGGGGCCTGGGGGGACCAGGATTGTTTAATCCATTTAGAAAAGAATTCATAAAGGAAAGCACTTTGGGAAAATCCAGTTTTCTACAATCCGTACAACCACATTTTCACTTTGTGCAGTTTGTGGGACTGCTACATATATTTCAGCCTGTTAGGCTGAAATTTTGTGGATATGGAAGGGTTATGTTTCTTGTACAGAAATAAAGTAATGCAAATAAGTTGCTTCTGCCTTTCACTCAGCCTAGAGCACAATCTTGTTATTTACAGTCAGGTTACAGCAGTTCTTCTTTATCAGCTTGTACACACAGACATATTTATTGAATTTACATTTCTGCTTACTGATTGCTAGCCTTGCTTTTTACCAAGGTTGCCAATAGCTGCATTTTCATTTGAAAGTGATTTATACAAGTGTGTCTTCTTTTTATTCATAATTGTGTCAAAGATATTTTAGTCCTCATAATGAGAAATATGTGAAAAAGTCAATCACTTTGAAATGCTACTGCTACTATCAAGTTTCCCTGTTGTGCATATTCTGAAGACACAGGAATTAAGACTGAATGAGCAGGCTGCTAAAGGAGGGGGCATCATGGCAGTCATGCGTGGCACAGGGCAGGAGAGCTTGACCAGGACCCCAACCCAGAAATCACTCATTCTCATTAACTCATTCCCACCCAGGCTTTCTGAGCTTGTTTTTCAGAGATGCTAGCTGCAACCTGAGGTGAATTTAATCAAAACGGCAGTTGTTCACTCCTTGTGAGTCTCTCTGCAATTTCAGGAAGGTTTTCTGAAGGTTGCTTAAACACAAGTAAAATGTGTGGGACAAGATATATATGTGCCCATTAAAAATATGAAAAACACTACAAAGCCCAGAAGGATTTTATACAGTGTAAACATTATGTGACTGTTCATCACATTTTACTGCAGTAATTCTTAACATAAGAATTAATTTTCTTATTTCATGTGATAGATCTTTTAAGAACATTTTTTTGCATACTGAGTGTCATCCAAAATCTTAGCGCTACGAAGCAGATGAGTTTCCATGACCTCTATTTGCAGATGCATGGTCTTGGTTATCACTGTGGCATATGAGGAATATAAGGTCAAGCAATGAGGCAGTTCTGAAGGAGAAAACATGTCCTGCATGTCCTGATTTCTGTTCCAGCATCCCTGTACTGGTCCCTCACCCAAATTAGTGTAGGCATGGAGGGAAGCCTTAGGAAAGGTGCCAAAAATCAGTGCACCTAGAGAAATGATAGAAAGCAGAGGAGAAATGGAGTGTACCATGTCTTCAAGTGCCTCTCAACAGCAGGTTTATTTACCTCTGCTTCTCCCACTCCTGTTAATTATTTGTCCGACTTATTCTTAAGAAAATGACACTGGCAATACCCTCCCTTCCTTGGGCAATCTCTTCTGGGAGCTATACTGCATACCCTGGTCCCTGTATTTGCCTTTCATTGCAACAGTTCTGGGGAAATGCCACTCACATGCTGACTTGTTGTGGCTAGTTACCATAGAATTCCACAAGACAAACCAGTGCATGGGTTTCTGCCTTTCAGGGTATTTGTCTTCATGGGAAGGGACAGGAGCTGCTGTTTGGAGCAATGAGGGAGGTTGTGCACCAGCTGATGAAAGATGAAGGCAAGCTCTGTGTATGCATGCAGGGGTTTGCAGATATATGTAACATAAATTCTGGCAACCATAGCCCTTTGGTTAAAGAAGAAGAATTTCAGAGGAGGGTAGTTCTGAGAGAGGGAAGGCCACATTGGTTTTGGAAGAAGGAGGATTGCAGTATTAGAGGGGAGCAGAGAATAGGAAGGAAATGGAACATTAGAAAGGATGTATATTTTCAAGATGGTACAATAGTGGTAGCGTTTTTTTATAAAATCTAAGGAATGGATTCTCAACCTTGCATCCCTAATGGCAGAGAATAAAATATTAATACATCACATTTCTCTTTTTTTTTTTTTTTTTTTTTTTTGTCTTGCTGGGTCCTTTTTTTATACCACTCTTTGTCTACCTAGTATTTATTTTTTCTAATATCAGTACATGAGTTCATACCTATAAATCAAGACCAACATGTATCTCTGAGCACATTAGCCCTTCCTAGTGACTACATCCACTGTAATGTACACTGTATTTTAATAATTAATGTTTCACATGCTATATTTTGCTCTTCTTTGCATTGGGAGTTTAGCCAAATGCATCTGAAACACTCCTTGTAAATGGAAAGTAATGATAAGTGAAATGACAATACAAAATATTTTGTTTTGCAGGGGAATAGAATTTACATGCTAAATTCAAGTAAAATTTCAGCTCAGCTACTGGATCCTTGTCAAAATACTAAGGAATTAAGGTTTGAGATTCTTTCTCCAAATTCACTGGAAAGGAAGTAATGAAACATTCATATAAGTAAATTAGAGATCCACACCCTGTTAGTCAGAGAACTTGAAAGTAATTTGAAATCTTGAGTATACATGAATTATTGAACAATGGATAAAAATGAAAGAAAATGGGGACTACAGCTTGCACTTCCACTATTTTTGTAAATTGCTAATGTGGTCTTTCTGTTCAGTAATTTCAGGGCAGTGTTGAAAGAGCTGCAGAAACCTGTAATATTTAAAGACAATAGGACCTGTACTACACAGCAAAGCCAAGAGGCAGTAGATCAAAGATGAGAAAAGACTTAAAGGGAATGTGGAGGGTTCCAGCTAGTCCCTCCTGTGCTTATGGCTGGGCTGAGTTCTACACCTTTTCAGCTGGTTGCCCTCATCCCATTTGGCTGGTGGAGAAGGTGACCTTGTTCCGTCAAAGAAAGCTGGGACACTCTAGAAACCAAAGTATGCTCCAGCATTGTCCCTGGTAGTGACTGTGAGCTCTCTCTCCAAGACCCATCAGATGAATTAGGTGAAGTGAAACTACAGAAACATCTCAAATACTTTGATAAAAATGTCAGATGAAAAGGAGTCTAAAATGTATTTAATCACCCAACAAAACTTTTTGTCCTCCAGGAAAAGAGAGTAATAGAATATCCATTAAATACATTGTGAGTTTGCAAGGTACCTGTGGACAACATATAATACAGGGATGGGGACTGCAGAGTAGCTATATCAGGCTACAGATTCAGCTTTTGGAATTGATCTCTGAGTAACCCTGAATTTTGGAAAAGCTCTATTTTACCTTGTATTTAGATTATTTGCCTACTCCCAACATGATTTTTATGTGGCTATTTACCTAAACAATTTTAGGACTCTTCTTTACATTTATCTCTTTGGTGTGAGCCTGTGCGTGACACTTTTATTTTTGTCTTTAACATCCAAGTCTCATTTGACTTTCCAAAATCCTCAGTGCCGGTGACCTCACTCATCAGCTCTTCCTGTATCTTACAGAATCCCCCTCTGAAACTGGAAAACCTTCAATATGGGCTCTTTTTGCTGGTACTTCCAGTTAATTTAACCCCATGTGAAACAAGGCTACCTTCTCTGGCCAGCTCTTTTACAATAGCCTCATATTCTAACAAGACCGGACAAATATCCCTTCTGTTCTCTGGAATTGTCTCTAAATCCAAAACTAATGAGGAAACTTCTTGGCTATCAAACCAAATATCTGATTTCCATCCCTAATTCATATCTGGGAACTGAAAAACTTCACTAATTATGTTGCTTTTAATTGTATTTGTCATCCTGTGTCATTAATATCTTTTCTAGTAATCTTAAGAAATCTTTTCTATACCATCACCAGTGCTAAAGAGATTACAGCAGTTTACTATTTATTTCTCTCTTCTCATTAGCATAAATGCTTCAATACCAGAGATAAAATTTTGATTGCTATTCAACTGTACTTTGGTTTTCCCTACTGTATTTAGCTTTACATTTTGCACAGTATATCCAATATGGAGATTTTATTGTCCGGACTCCTTGAACTTCTTCTACATCAATTTCTCTGTTGTTTCTCACTGGTATCTTCTAGTCTCCTACATGGGAATTCGTTGACCTCCCTTCCATCTGATGACTTATACAAGACCAATTTTTTCTTCCAGCTCTGCTTCTACTGTTTCATTACCCATTGCTGTGTCCTTATTTTACTTCTTCCCTTGGTTTCTTCTTTCTGATCCATGACAGAGGTCTCCAAGACCCTCCACCAATCTTCTTCCTGTAGTTAATGAATTAAACTTCATAGTCATTCTCAGACCTCACACAGACTTCGGTAAGAATTCAAGGGGAGTCCTTTCTCCACAAGTGCTTTCTGAAGCTTTCCAATGAGAACACCTTTCTTCTACCATCAATCCTTGTGCTAGCTTTTCATATTTATGGTTTTTGACATGCCACTTCAATAAAGCCACCAAAGGTAAAAATATCTGTTAGTAAATGAGTTTTCTAACCCTGTCTATACTAGAAATGTTGCTTCACTATTGTCTCTGAGAGGACATGCTCCTTTAGTAAAAAAGAAACTTATGCTGGCAACAGGCAAAACTGGAAAAGACAGACAAGTTGTGTACTTGTAATTTATTTTAGAGTGAGCTGTAGAAGTTAGATATTAAACCAGTTTTGGCAAGTACAAGCTGTACTTTCACAATGGCCACACTGGCGCAGCCTACGTAGCACTGGCAGGCCCAAGTGGCAAGCTCTTCTGCTGCATGAAATGCCATACTGGTCATTGTCTGTGTGCACGCACATGAACCTCAGTGTGCTCTTTGGTAATTGTCACAGGAAACTTGTATGAGGAGTTTCCAATCAGCAGTTTGGAGCCAGGCCATGCAGCTTAGTTTGCCAGTCTAAATCAACGGTTCACGAACAGGTTAGTTTGTGTAAGTTATCTGGCACCTGGACAGAAGTCAGAGTGAAAGGAAACAGGAGTTCTTTGTGAATGTCTCACAAACACTAAAAGAAACAAATTTATTCAAGTACTATAGAAAACAGTGTAATCAGTTTCCATTTTAAGGATATGAATCCAGAGTTATGTAGTGAAAAATTACTAGCCAGCTTTTGCAAAATTGTTGTGCTATTTAAATAGTTAATACATTTTTTTAGGTCTCAGGGCCCTTGGCAGTGATAAGACAGCTTGTGAAAAGGTGGCTTAGGCAGTCTGGGTGCTTGCTGTTTGTATTGAAGTATTTGTAGGATGTCAGTGGTTATTTCAGCTGAGGCGAACTGTGTATTGCCATTTGTATTATGGTTGACATAGGCTAGGATAGGCTAGGACAGTTCCTTGAAAAAAGATAGAGCTCTAGGCATCCAGGGAAAATGGGTAAAATCCTGCTTCTCCTTTTACCTGTGTGAATATAACACACTTCTCCTTCCTGTTCTGTACATGCAATTTCTATACACCCACTTCTGATGTGATAAATAAATATAAAAACCTTTGAGTAAAAGTATAACCTGAAAAATAAAAAAGAATTTTACCCTCTAACGCACCGAGGGCATTGAACAATACCCAGAAAGTTCTCTTCATCTCACCTTGTACCTCTGGACAAATCACAGAATGACCATGATCTGGTTTCCTACTCATTTAGGAGTTTAGCCGCATGGTGCAAACCCACAGAAGAAGCACCAATGATGTAAGGAATTTAAAGACTGGGAACAGGAACAATTCTGGTCTCTGCTCTCCTTTTATTTTTTTATTTTTTTAAATTTCCCTCCCAAATTAAGAAAACTATTACCAGGATTTTTAATGAGGATGAAGGGGTAGTGACAGGTTAAATCAGGACATGGCTTTCAGCTGTGACAGAAAAGGAAAGTATCTTTCTACTTCCCCTTCCCCAAACTTTTTAGGAACCTGCAAAGGGGCCCATGGACAGTCTGCTTGCATGGAGTGTGACTAGCCACAGAGTGAATTTTCTGTTGTTACTTTATTCAGCCCTGCAAAAGAGTTGGCAATTCTGTTTGAGGCTCCATCAATGCTGTTAATGTTGTCACCTTGGCGAGACTGTGTTTATCTCAACAGATAATCCTCAAAGCCTGATAAATTTAAGTGCTGATGCTAATGTTTGAGAAGTTACACCAACAGTGCCAAGTCAAAATAAGATCCCGGTGAGTGGAGCCACTAAAACATGGACTATTACTACTGACAATATTCTGTTGCCTTTGTGACAAAACTATTTACTGGAAATAGCAGGTGGAGTTTAAAAAAAAAATTAGGTTTTTTGCATTATTCTTTCTTTATGATCAGCATTTCACAAACTGTGAAAATGGTAACAAAAGCCTATTTACTGCCTTAGTTTACATTTTATGACACTAGACATATCAGCCCCTGTGTCTGAAGCACTGGTCAAGTCCCACAGGGAGGAAAGGGAGCTCCACACAATCCCAGAGGGCTCTCCAGGCTGCTACCTGCTTCCACATAGTGAATATACTACCCTTAACCTGGGACAATATTGGTGGTTTGGACGAGGGGAAGGCAGTCAACTGTGGTGCAAGAGTCACTGCTGGACAGTCGTATCAGCTGGTGTTAGTTCTGCTACCTAAGCCATACAAATTCTATTTAATGTATGTTCATTCAAGTATATGAAGGATGGGCATAGTGAAGACAAAATCAAGAAAAATTATACAGACATCAGTGCTGTGAACCCTCACTGCGTGTTCTTGGCAGCATCTTCACAGAATCACAGAATTGTTGGAGTTGGAAGGGACCTCTAGAGATCATCTAGTCCAACTCTCCCACTGAGCACTTTCCACAAGACTGTATACAGGTGGGTTTTGAATATCTCCAGAGAAGGGGATTCCACAATCTCCTTGGGAAGCCTGTTCCAGTGTTTTGTTACCCTCACTGTAAAGAATTTTTTCCTCATATTTAAATGGAACTTCCTATGTTCCAACTTGTACCTGTTACCTCTCATTCTGACACTGAGGAACCTGTCTCCATCTTCCTTGCACTCACACTTTATATACTTACATACATTGATAAGGTTTCCCCTCAGCTTTCTCTTCTCCAGGCTAAAGAGTCCCAGCTCTCTCACCCTTTCCTCATAAGAGAGATGCTCCAATCCCCCAATCATCTTTGTTGCCCTCCGCTGGACTCTCTCTAGTAGTTCCCTGTCTCTCTTGAAATGTGGAGTCCAGAACTGGACACAGTATTCCAGCAGTGGCCTCACCAGGGAGGAGTAGAAGGGGAGAATGACCTCTCTCAGCCTACTGGTCACACTCTTCCTTATGCACCCCTGGATTCTATTTGCCTTCTTGGCAACAAGGACATCTTGCTTTTATTGTGGTCAGGGACACAATGGAGCATTAGTCACTACTACAAGATAACTATTAAATACCATGCATGAAATAATAGCGAAGTAGCAAGTACCCCAACAGAGTCCGACAGGAGAGGGAATTGTTTTCCTGTTCATCCATGGCAGGTGCAGGCACAGTGGTGCCACCTTTCTACTCCTTCATCACCCCAAAAGCCAGCCAGAAAGGCCTTTTCTTCCCTTTGAAAGAAAGCCAGAGTTTGCTGATGTAGGAATATCCAACTCTATCAGAGACTGATAATTTGAAAGCAGTCCTTTTGCCCTGGAAATTAATTTAAAATAAGCTGATTTTTGATGCTGTAAGAAAGCTTGGCTGGTTAGTCCTCAAAGGTTACAAACAAGAGAGAGGGAAGGTTCCTGTTGTGCTATGGAAACTGTCAAAATCTCATATACTCATTAACAAGATCAAGCATTTGCCCAGCCTGGGAAAGAGCAGGTAAACGTCACACTAATCCTTCTGGAGCTGTGAGACTCACGGGCTGCCCGGACATCCTGCTTTCATAAAGAGATGGGAAAACTCAGTCAGGATTCATTTTTCTCCTTGCAGTTTGTTTATTCAAGGTACCTACGCTCTGAGGCTTCATGGCTTGACAAGGCTGCCCCACTTGTTCCTTGTCGTGCAGTCATGCTGACTGAAGTACAAAGGAGAGTAGCATGAAGGAAGAGGGAAGCTGCCCAAGGTCAGCTTTGCACTAGAAAAACACAGAGTAGGGTGACAGCAAGGTCCCAGGGACCTGTGTCTGCAAGAGTCCTGCAAACTGCACTTCCTTAACCATCAGGCCTGTCTGGTTCCAACAATGTGCCCAACTAGCTAAACTGGGTGTTGAGGATGCATTAATAACACAAGATAAAATTAATAGCACTGGTGGGGCTTTTGCTGTAAATTAAGCCAGGCTTGTACTATGGAGGAAGAAGAAAGCCCTGAAGAGCTGAGAGCAGTAGTTTGGCCAAGATGCCTTGGAATATATTAATGGAGTCTTGTCTCTGTGCAGATGGTTTAGGTTTTCTTTTAATTGTCTTTCCAAAAACATTTCCCTAAACTCTTACTCAAAACATTATAATAACAACAAAAAAAGATATTTGTTTAGCAGGGTGTACTGGATGTCAGCAGAGGGCAAGGCCTGCTAAGCCTTGTGGAGGAAATGTCACTTCCACAAAGTGAAGATGTTGACGAGAAACAGGGTGAGAAGGGGGAGTCCTGCCCCCTTCTCCCAATCCTGGAGAGAGGCAGCCGGTGACAGGGCAGCCAGGCAAGAGCTTAGTGACCAGTACATCTCGATAAGGTACAGACAAAACCCAGGCTGCATTCCTGTAATGTTTACAAATGCTTCCTGAGACAACAGAGAAAAAAAATAGTTTGTGTCTGTTAACCTGAAGGAGGTGACACAGACACTGCTTTGTCCAAACAACCCAGGTGAAGAGGCAGAATCACATGTGCAGGGAAATGAGGACAGTTGGATAACTCTGCACTATCTGTACTGAAAACTTGTCCTCAGCTGAGGGAAAGCCAGAAAGGATAGTGAGAAATACTCTTCCCTGTCTGAAACTAAGGGAGTTTTGGGATAGAAGTGCAGGAATGCATCTTAATAAATAAAATTTCTTAACCTGTATTGAAGAAATAGATTTAAAAAAAATAATATCTAATTTTCACCCCTTGAATCTCTTGTCACATTGCTTGTGTAGAAAAAATAATGGGTTTGCTTAAGGGTCTTAAGGAAAGAAGGTCATGAAAAATTCAGAGAGCTCACAAGCCTGTGGTAAGGCAGAGTTGATAAACTGGCTGCTAATGAACTGCCAGCTTCAAGGGAAGGGAGTGAGTGCCAGTAACTGCAGTGAGTCTTGCTCTATGGTGCTACAGCCACCTCACATGGTAAGAGGAAGGCAGATGACTAAAGAAAAAAAAAGGTATTTAAAAATTGTTATAGTTCCAATTTTACTTAAAAAAGTGTAAGTCACAACTAGAACTGGCAATTTTTAACTCCTGAGGGCAAGAGCCATCCTTTTTCTACATTTCTCTACTACACAGCAAGTAGAAAGGACCTTAGGCTACCACATCTCACCTTTGCTTCTACTGCAACTTGATTCTAATAAAATTGGTGAAGGTTTTCCAGAGTGTAGTGGCCAGAACTCATAATCAGATTGAACACCCTGTAGAAAGTGTATGTTCCTGATATGACAAGTAATCCAGTTTGTATTTCACTGTTTACTTCAAAAGCAGTAAGAGCTTTGCTCTTATCAGATTTTTCCCTACAATTTTTAACAGCAAGATGAATGTATGGCATTTTGTGAATGTGAATGCTGAGTTCAGTTTAATTACCCTTTATAATTTTCTCTGCTTTCACTCTGTTTAACAAAAATCAAGAAGTGCAATAATTACTTATCAGGTATTTGCTTTTTACACTACAAATGCAAATGCTGGGGATGACAGCTGAGCCTCAGTGACATCAGTGCCTGCTTTTCAGGCTTCACAGAAGTCTCTTGTAAACATTAATGGCATTTGAGTCATCTCATCTGCCTTCTCACAGCCATACAGGAACTATTGAACTTTGAGGCCATGAGGGAAGTAGAGGAACCCTTTGGTCCCAACTTTAATGAAAGTTCACTCTAACTTAGAAGATTTATAGAGTTTGGAGACCTTTTTTATCTGTGTTTCCTACCTATATAAAAATAAATAAGAAACAGACATGAAAGCTTCTTAGTAGGGCAGTCTAGATCTGAAGAGCAAATTAAGGTCAATTCCTGCAAAGAATTCAAGCATGAGCTACTTTTTTCTTTTGAGTAGTTTTACTTATGTTAATAGCCACTGTTCCTCAGTTTATGAATTATTCATGTACACAAGTCTCCACAAGACTTGAGCCTGCAGGTTACAAACTTCTATTAAGCACTGAGTGGCTTAAAAATCTATTGGCAAAAAGTACAGAGCAACTTTTAATTGGTGCTAGAAAGAATAGCAATAGCAACAGTTAATTATTGTGAGTAAAGATGGTTAAACAAACACCATCTACATAAGAAGAATGTAGTAAATATCTTCAATATATCTTCAGTATGCTGCATTGCATATTATACTTTCATTTTATGCAGTAACATTTCAAGGAGCTTATGGTCACATTAATCCAAAGGAAAATACACATGCATTAAGCAGCATATGTAAGGCAGAGTTTTTGGCAGAAGAATGATGAATCTGGTTTCAAATCTTGTTTATTTTTTCTTTATATCCACCAGTGCATTCTCAACTCTTCTGAGCAAGGTCAACGGCAATTCTGGGTGGAATGTTTTTTTCTGATGGTGTTTTTTACAGTGGTGGCAATTCCTGGTGGTTCCCACTGCCTGAGACTGATGGTGAGCAGTGCCAACCTCAGGACCGTGTCCCCACTTCAGCAACCAGTGCCTGCTGGCATTGCTCAGGATACTGTACAATTCAACAAAACAGCATCTTCATGATGCTTGAATATGCCCTCAAACAGGATCCTAGGAAGTTCTGTCTGTATTTGATCCAAGGTTTCCTTTAAACTGGCAGATGCAGCTTGCAAGACCTGCTGGCTACTGCCGGTTCCTGTAGCAGTCACTTCATGGTTGCTGTAGGGTTTTTTCACCCATTGTTCTTCCCTCTGCCAAATGCCGCAGGGATCAGGGAAGAGGATGCCAAGCAGGAGAGCACAGCATGGAGAAAGAGGTCAGGTAGGAAAGGGCAAAAAATAAAGGCAGTGTAAAACAGAACAAGGTGAGTACATGGCAGGGAAGAAGAGCCAGAGGCAGCAGTGGAGGTGGGAAGTGAAAATCCCAAGGCTCACAAGAGGCCTGTGGGACTTCAGCTTTCTGCATATGAACACACTGGAAGGAGGCTGAAATGGCATCTCCTCCATACCAGGGCTAAAATTTCTTCAAGAGCTACATGTTTCAGTCATGAATTGGTGAGGTCACACTTCAAGTAATTTTCTTCCACCTTGGCCCTTGTTTTTGGGTTTGTTTTAAATAACTGACGTGTGACAAGCTCATCACATGAGAAACATCTCCAGGAAAAGCTGAATGTGTGTATTTTTAAAAAGCTAGATACCATGTCTGTTATACACTATGTGCCAAAAAATATTTTAATACTGAGTAACAGAACATGTGTTTTGAAATGGGAGTGAGTGAAAGAGGTCAACAGCACTTAACAACGGCAGGTTGCAGTGGATATAATCCAGTCCTTTGCACTCAAGAGTTCAAGCTTTTGAAAGGCAGCCACACTCAGAAGAGCACTGTGAAATTTCTGAAAAAGAAAAAATCCCTCAACCCAAAGATAGGTTGTTGCTGCTTGCTTGCAGAGAGCAAACTGCATGCAGTGTTGTGACTAAATGGCAGCGAGAGCAAGAAGCACACAGGGGCACGGGCTCTAAGTAACATTGGTCATTTGAGGACCTCACAGTGAGCCTGCATAACCAGCCCAGCTGCCTCCTCATCCTTGCATGGCCACACTAAGCAGAGGAAGGCCAGCTCAGGGCTGTATGTGCAAACTGCTGCCACACAAATATAGACATAGGCAATGTATGTGCTTGTGTACTTCTCCACACAGCTAGCCCAGAGCTTGCCAAGACACTAAGCTGTATAATTATGTGGATCTTGGATTCTACTTTCCATCTTTCTCTTTCTTTTTCTCTTTCTGTTCCGAAAACATATTTTCACTCAAATGCAGTTTGAAGACTTATTTTTTATATTTTTTTGTATTTTATCTTCTATGTGATCTTTGTGCTGATGAGTCTGTTACTTCTGACTTCTGTGGCTGTCAAAGTTGTGCAAATGCTTTGCAAACATGCGAGAAGATGAGTCTCTGCTTGAGTGAGATTGTTATCTTTGAAGGCAACAGCAAACACTGAGTATGCGTGTAACTCCTGAGAGAGGTCTGAGAAAAGCTGGTCAAAACACAGCATCATCATTAGGAGATGACTGTTAAAATTCAAAACATTTCAAAACTAATTAAGTTCTCTGATTTCACTGAAATTGTCATGAATCGTGGTTATTATTCTTCGTGCTTTCTTTTGAAGATGTCACAGTATTTCTTAATGTCTTTTCCATTGATTTATCTGAGACTTAGATTTTAACATGTAAACATTTTAGTAGCTATTTTGCTAATGGTATGTCAAAATATTGGAAAAAATCAATTAAAGAGCTCAACACTTTGACAAAATAAGAAAAATCTTATTACTGTGTTCCAAAGAGTTTTGTTCGATGAAAAGGTCATTCTGGTTGAAATAATTTATTGAGAAAAAGTCATCTGGCTTTTACAACTCCTTCATATTAGAGAGATGGTGCCCTTCAACCATCCAAATGAGAACCTTGCCCTGGGTCTGAGGGACAGTTTCCATGCTGGGAATGGGTTGTTGCCAGACAGCTGCTTGAGTACATTTCAGTGTTGGTGAGATAGATCCATGCTGACCCAAGGCAGAGAGACCTTTCCTGCTGTACCCAAATCCTAACATTTTTTCTCTGCTTTGTAGTGACACAGAGCTCAGTGTATTCATGTATGTTGTTTCATTGCCAGCAGGGCATTTACAGAGCAACAATACATTTCTTCATTGGGATTTAAGGCTCTGCCCATGCTGTGAATTAAAACAGGTTTGGAAACCAGTCTTTGGCCTAGAGGTTGTGAGGCAGCTTGAGAACTTCACACAGCACTTGACCTGCATCTCCTCAGCATCTTGCACCCTTGTGCCATCATAACTCTTTTGTGGGAGGAATCTTCCCAGCTAAAAATGTCTAAAATACATGAGGGTTTAGCCAACTACCTTTTTTTTTTTTTTTTTTTTTTTTGCCTGTGGTAGGAGGGTGGTGGTTACTTTTGCAAAGCCTGTGGTGTGATATGCTGGTGTGTAGAGATATTTGTGGGTGCAAAGCCCAGGCACAGGTTGGAGGACAGATCACAGGGATCCAGTTTGATGCGATCACATCCGTGTTGTCTGCTGGGAACAGGCCCTCGCACGTGGCCCCTCCCAAACCTTGTTCAAGCAGGAGTTGGGAAAGTTTGAGTTGGCACACTCCAAAACCTTGCCTCAAAATGTGTTAACAATTAAACAGACTAACTAATCAGTGGGACAGTGCTCAAACCTGCCCCCTGGCTCTGTTTGAGCTGGTGGGGTGGTAACTGTTACGCCTGCATTCAGGAATAGGATGAGTGATGCCAGGTGTTGGCAGGGGCAAGGAAACTGCAAAATGTCTTTCAGTTGTTATTTATTAGGTTCTTTTTTTTATTACATTTTGGTTTGATGCTTTATTGTTATCCATTGGATCTGATGTTTGCCTTTAAAAATCACCAATTTTCTTCACTGAGCCTCCCCGGATGCTCCATTTTTTGCAAGCACAGTGAGCCCGTAGGCAGCCTCTCCTCTTTGCTCACTCTCTTATCTTTAAAAAATTGCCAGTGGACAGTGATCTTGGTTTTTTATTCCCCTCTTGATGTACTTTTCTGCTACTCTTCAGACACCAGGAAAGTGCTGCAGGGTAAGCCTGCTACCCTAACTTTGTATCTCATAAATATAGAAGATGCCTAGTGAGTTCCTTCCTGACAGAGGGAAAATGGACCAGGCTTCAAGAAGCCCTTGGCAATAGGCTTTTATTCCTTTTACCTGGCCTGCTGCAAGCAGGGTATGTCCTATGGGACATTGTCCTCAGCCATGCCAGCCCCATGAAAACACGTGCTGGCTCAGTTCAGCATTGCTCTACTTTGCTGTAGCTCTGATGAGTTTATATTAGCGGTTGCTCTGACCTATTGCCCACGGCAGAGTGTAGCCAGGCAGCTGTTCTCATGTACCATTTAGATGATTTAAACATTTAGGAGTTTACATTAACCTTCTCCTTTTGATGAATTGCTCATCTGCATTCAGAAAAAGAACCTTGTTACCTTGGGACAGAACCATTATTTTCCTACCATTTATTTCTCATTACTTTACTCTCACCCAAAAGCACAGTAATGCTGCCTGCAGGGTGAGCAGTCTCCAGCTCTGCCCCAGTGAGCTGACAAACAAATCTCAGTGACCACACTGCAAGGAGGGATGGGGGCTTTGGAGGGTGAACAAGGGTAATCTTAGGATGATGTGGTATTTGGTGACAGTCACAATGCAGCAGAGCAAAGGAGGCTTTTAAAAACATAAAATAAAATAAAATAAAAAATAAAATATGATTGAATACATTATTAAAGACATTATTAGAAGACTCAACCAACTCACTTCTTGATATTGTTATGAATCCTACGATCAGTACCATCCTTTAAAGGTTTTTAATTTCTCTTTAGAAGCACCTGCCCCCTCTCACGGCACTGAAAGGCAATTTTCCCGTGAAGACAGATACCGCCTGTGCCTGGACCAGTGACAGCCTAACACAGTATCTACATCTAGTGGTTTTCCTGCGACATTGCCGCAGGCTCCGGCGCGGCTGCCAGGGAAGCAGCTCTGCCCAGGGATGTGCCCGCCAGGGAGCACCAGCCTTTCCCTGGAGCATCGGTTATCATCCCAGTGTGACAAACCTGCAGCTACACACGTAGACAAGCTCCAACCCAGATCGGCATGGGCGTCTCTGTGCAGAATAATCCTGCAGGAGTTCTTGTGCATCCATGCTGTTATGCTGGTGATTTACATTTCTTACATACATCAGTATTGATGCAGTCATTAACGTGGTTACACCTCTGTAGTGCAGCTGATATTCTCAATGCCTTCAGATGTGTACAGCAAATATAGCTGAAAGGGAGAGAAGGCAAGAGGAGGCAGAAGCAGTGCAGCTCAGCTTCATTCTTCATGTTTATTTTCCAGAGAACTGTATCTCTAAACACAATTAGAAAATCTGGGTCCCCGCAAGCATCTCTACCCTGCCTTCAGATACATCACTCTGGACATTCCTAGTTCCCCTTCCCACCTTTCTTTTCCAGCCTACCCTGGTGTAGCATGACTGTTCTTTGGCTCTTAGGGGCAGGTATAGCCTATTTCTCTACACTTGCATTGCAATGGACACCTGTAGAACCTGAAACATGGATTCAGTTTCAATAGCTGTTCCTCAAGGTGAATGCACTACACAGCTGCAGGTGCCACCCTGACTGTGTCACACCTATGTGTATGTGGGGGGAGGGCACAAGCCCCATTGGTCTGTCTCTGTCACCACATTGCAGGGATCTTCTTCACCTTCCTCCCTGCCTATGCTCCCTGCTTGAGCCTCCTGCTTTCCACATCAGCTGGATGCATGCAGCTGGCTTCACTACATCTTTCTCTGTGGCTCGGGAAAAGATCCACAACCTTGGCCCTCTGCCTGCTTCTGGGGAGGTGTGGTGCTGCAGCCCCGGAGCAGTTCATCTCCCAACCACCAGCACTGCAGAAACGGAACAGAGGATGAGCTGCAGGCACCAGAGCACTGTAAGGGCCCATCCGAGATGTCCATCAGAGTGCCCTGCCTGCCTGCCAGAGCTGCAGCAGACATCTTGCCCTGTCTGGACTGTGGTGCAAGCTCTGCAGTGTGTTAAAAAGCCTCTTTTTATCGAGAGCTGCTTGGGCACTTTTTCAGCAATGAGGGACAGGCTTCACTAAACACGAAGCTGAAGGAAAGCCAAATGGGCAGCAAGATGCAAATGCCTGGCTGAGTAATTTTTATATCACTGTCAAATCCCCATGTTCAACCAGTGGGAGCCAGACCCTCAAAATCACGAAGCTGTCACAACCCTGGGATTTATTTTTAAAGCCATTTGTGCCTTTCTGTTTAGTTCCTGCTGTTTCAGAACAGATATTCAAGTTTTTTACTGCAGCCACCCACCAGGACTTGGCTGTTTAATTCATTCTGCACTTAAACTGTACATGCTTAATGAGGCATCTATCCTCTAAAGAAAACAAACAAATTCCCTGTGCAGGTGATCCTGAAGGCCTCTGGCATTGGTCCCATAAAAGTTATTACCCCTCTTCACAAATCTTGCATTTCTACCAGCTAGGCAACAAAGAGAGACACACAAAATCTCCCCATGGAGGTTTAATTAGCTCCTTCTCTCCACTGACTACACAGAAAATCCAGGTACTGCCTTTAAAGGAGATGTTTTTTTCTATATTTCTCTGCAGGAAGTGGGCTAGTAAAGAATACCCCCAGACTCAGCATAAACTTGCAAAGTTAATCCAACTAGTAGATTCAGCAGCAGCAGATAATAACAAAAAAGCCTAGTGTTAAAGGTGCTCAGAAAATGTAACTTGCATTCCATGTTTTTTCAGAATTCAAGTAAGATGTGTTCTGTAATAAGTCTCAGCCATTTGTCAGTATTTTGTCAGTTGATATTTTGGTAATTTCAGAATTATATAACATGAAGAATAGGACTAGAGACATCTAAATATAATATAAAATTAAAGAATAAATGGTAAAGTAAAAAAAAAAATATCCAATTTTTTAAAAGGAAGAAGAAATGGGCTTGTTAAGTCTTCTTTTCCTTAGAAAAAATTATCCAAGTTAACTGGGACACATGAAGGTTTCTCCTTAGACACAAGGTCATTTTTAAATGGATATTTGTTTTATTAAATAAAAAAAAGACCAAGTGTAATTGGTACCAATAAATATAAAATCTCACAGATATTACAAGGCAGAAAGAGAAGAGAGTAATGAAATACAAAATAGCTTCAATAAAAAGGAGGATCGAAGCAACTGCATTTGTCTCCACTGAGGTCTCCCTTTTCCCCTGACAACTCCTGCAGGGTAGATGTGGATGAATACATTTAGACAACAGGGAAAATTATTAAGATGCTCCTTTAACCAAATCCAATCAGAACTATCATCTAATTACTCAGTATAGACAAAATGAATTTATCATCAGCAGATTGGAGCATAAAGAATCACTTAAGCTTTCCAAAAGAGGAGTCCCTTTCCAGTTCACCCTCTAGGGCATCAAGAGAGTCCTCAGCAACCAGTGAAACAAGTAAGTGGCTATTAAAAATGAGCTGGCCTCAAGTGCTGATTACAGGGGAAAAAGAAAACAGGTGTTGTTTTGCATTAGCTCCTCCCCCTTTTCCTACCCATTCATGGTCCAAACGCACATGTTTTGCTGTAAATTTATAACTACACTCTTTTACACCTAAATCATATTTGTCTGCAGATTAAAGAGTTTTGAGGAAGTCCTTTGTCAATCGGTGTTATTAATGACATACATGGTTGTAAATCTTATTGTCACAGTGTTTGCTCAGTAAATATGTACTCACTGACTGTGTTACCTAGAAGAATATTTTCCCAATGAGAAAACTGGTTTGAAAAAAAATTGACTCATCCTTTTCTTCTGCTATACCTTAAAGTCATACATGAGGTTGGGCACTCATTCAGAGATGAGCTCAGACAGTCCATATCATACAGGATCAGTAACATGCAGGTTTTGTAGATGTATCACTTAGTCTGAAGTCCAAGAGGTTTTGCAAAATGGATAAATTTGATTGGCCTGGAAATAAAATAATTTTATGTATTTTCCTATAATCAATCTTTCTTTAAAAAAAAAAAAAAAATAAATTTTGTTCTGTGCATCTGTGCCTCCAGGTAACTCTAGGGCTTGCCTGGAAACAGACCAGATGCAGCTATTAATTTCCTCTTTTAAAATCAGTTTTAGCAGTAATCTGTCTCCATTTCCTCTGCTTTAGAGTCACCCTCAGCAAGGCTGCCCCCTCTCCCCCCTCCTCCACTTAATCCTGCCCCGTTCCAGTGAACTTCAGCAAGGAACCCCAGGGAACCTTGACAGAAGTCACGCCTTCCTTTTCTGGCAGGTCTCTAGTGCATTTGGAGTGCCACTAGAAGTAGATAAATGTCAGCTGAACCTCTGAGAAGAATCCATTCCTGC
>NW_009953496.1:13487139-13494097 GCF_000747805.2 Chaetura pelagica | reverse complement strand
ACCCATGGGTCTTACACAGGCAACACCATGGCCCTGTTTTTGTCTTAACCATGTTAGATATATAACTGAGGGCCAGATTCAATAAAATCTGTCTGAGGTCCTCTGAAATCAATTTTTTAGATCTTTTGTGACCTTGCATGGCACCAAAATGATTACTGAATTGAAATATACCATGTTCTCTGAAAAGTAATTAACGTATTATGCAACATTAGTCGTTATTCAAAAACTAGCACAGAATATTTTATAATGCAACATAATGAAGTGACATAATGAAATGACACAGAGTGATTTTGGTAATATTTTATCCTACATATGAATAAGTGACATATACAACCAAACAAGTTAGTATTGTTTTAATTCAACAAAACCTAATCTGTAGTTCTTTTGTATAATCGTGCTGTCTGTGTAATTTATTAATTTAGTTTTTTATTCTAGGGCTGTGTGTTAGAGAAGCCTCCATGTTGAAGACAGACAGTATTCTGGCTAAGTTATATGTGTGCAGGATGGCCTGTCACCACTTCAGAGAGAAACAGAAGTACAACTTTAAAGCAGACAGTGGTACCACTTTTTACCTAGAAAGAGTAAAAAACCCCCTGTATTCTGTCACTTCCTTGTTAAATACAAAAAAGAATATTCACAGTAAATAGTTATTTGGTCATTCTTAAATTAGAATTCTTAACTCAGAAATATATTAGTATAAAATTCTACTTATTTCGGTTTGCTGGAAAATTGTAAGGTTGGATTGTGATGTTGACATTAACAGATGTAAGATCTCAAAGCATGATACTGCTTCAAAAATACAATTGCTAAAGAAATGACATTTTGACTGAAAAAACAAACTGGCATTGTTTCCATTTCCAATGGAATGAAACCCACATTTTCCTTTGCTTCACACTCGTTTCTCAATTATTTTTAAGCTTCTCTCTTCTTCCCTCCCAGAAAGGCAGACTGGCTGCTCACTGATCCCTCTGAAAGAGCCAGGGTGCTTGGAGGTGTTTAGCACAGGGGCTCTTCACCTCATCCATCTCCCTATGCTCCTCTTATGTCCTGTTCAGGTTGAGTTCAACTCCCCATGTGCCACGTGTGGTCCCAACACCATCAACTCACAGGAGGCGTTACAGTAAACATGGCTGGAGAACACTCTGTCTTTTTTTTAGTTTGTCTCCATTTAAACCCAAAGGGGAACAGGGGCCTTCATAAATTCCTAGGGGCCACCCTGGTTTTGGACCTGCACGGGGGATCTGCTGTAATGTGATGCAATGCACCTGGCTAACAGGGAGGGGTGACACCACTGAAACTAGTATAGTCTATTTGGAAGCCAATGACTAGCTGTGTATCCTAGGGATCAGTGCTGGATCCAGTCCTGCTTAACATCTTCATTTAGGATCTGGATGATGCGGCAGAGTGTGCCCTCAGCAAATTTTCAGATAACACAAAGCTCAGAGGAGTGGCTGGTGTGGCTGAGAGTCATCCTGCCATCCAGAAGGACCTCAATAGGCTGGAGAAACGGGCTGACAGGCACTACATGAAGGTCAACCAGGAGAAGTGCAAAGTCCTCCACTGGGGGAAGAGCAATCAATCCCAGGCATCAGCACGTGCTGGCGGCCACCCAGCTGGAAAGCAGCTGGGCAAAAAAGGACCTGGGGGTCCTAGTGGACACCAACTTGGACATGTCCAAACAAGGGCATCTAAGCTGGTGCAGGGCCTTGAGAACTAGTCCTGTGAGGACTGGCTTAGGGAACTGGGGCTGTTTAGCGTGAAGAAAAGGCAGCTGAAGGGAGACCTCATCACCCTTTGCAACTGCCTGAAAGGATGTTGTAAAGAGGCAGGCACTGGGTTCCTGTCACAAGTAACTGGTGATAGAACAGGAGGAAATGGCCTCAAGCTGCAGAAGGGGAGGTTTAGACTAGACATTAGGAAGAGCTTTTTCACTGAAAGACATTGGAACAGGCTGCCCAGGGAGGGGGTTGAGTCACCATCCCTGGATGTATTTTAAAGTCATCTAGATGTGGTGCTTGGGATATGGCTTAGTGTTGGACTTGGCAGAGTAGAATTAATGGCTGGACTTGATGATCTTAAAGGTCTTTTCCAAACTTAAGAGATTCTGTGATTCTATGAGCCAGAAACATGTTCTTGCTTCAAAGAAAGCTAATGGTATCCTAGGCTGCATTGGGCAAAATACTGACAATGGGTTGTGGGAGGTGATTCTTCCCCTCTACTCGGCACTGGGGATGTCACACCTGGGGTACTATGTCCAGTCCTAGGCTCCTGAGTACAAGAGAGACATAGGCATAGTGGAGAGTCCAATTAAAAGCCTCAAGGATGACAAAGGGACTGGAGCATCTCTCCTACGAGGACAGGCTGAGAGACCTGGGACTTTTCACCCTTGAGAAAAGAACACTTAGAGGATCTCATAAGTTTCTATAAATTCCTGAAGGGAAGGTGAAGGGAGGATGGAGCCAGGCTCTTTTCAGTGATATCTAGTGACAGGGCAAGAGGCAACAGGAGCAAACTGAAACACATCAGGAGACACTTTGTTACTGTGGGGGTGACTGAGCACTTTCACAGGTTGCCCTGGAAGGCTGTAGAATCTCATTTACTGGAGACATTCAGAAGCCACCTGGACATGGTCCATGGTAATCAGATACAGGTGGTAGGAGGCCTGGATCAAATGACCTCTGGAAGTCCCTGTTAACCTCAACCATCCTGTGAAACATTAAGGTATCATTGAGTTGAATGGCCATGACCTGTCTGCCAAGGCATGTGCTGTGCAGCAGATAGTCCACTTGCATGAGAGATGTGTGCACTTGTATCAGGCATATATCAGACCTTGGTCTTAGGAACAGAGTACCAAAATGGGTTCCTTTTTAATGAAGTCTGAGTTGTTATTTACGTTTCAGTGGCAAGAAGGACAGGCAGTCCTCTTAGTCACATTGCTTGTCTCTGATCATGGTCAGAATGAGAAAGACCCCAAAAAATCACGATCTGCTGAGGTATAGATACTTCAAGATTCATCTTTCAGTTGCTTAGGATATCCATAATTTTGATATACTTAGCCATAAATTTCTTCTAAAAAAAATAGGAGGAAGCTTTTTTTTTGTGTGTTTGGTTTTTGTTGTTTCTTTTTTACCATAACAATTACAACTGTTTTTTAAAATAAAAAATAGACATTGCCAGGAGTAGTTATGCTGTCTGGCAACCACCTGGTCCTAAAAACCTGCCTTAGGGGCCACATTCACAATTCTTCATCTCACAGAAATGCGGTTTAGGTCAAAAAGAGTTTTTGTGGTTTAGGGGTACATGCTGTAGCTCTGGAGCAAAGCAGTGAATGTTTATATTCATTACACTAATGATGCGGGAAAGAAAATATTCTTTATTTAAAAAAAATATAAATCAATCCACAAACTCTAACAGTTAATCAGGACTATTTTGAAGGTAACACTGTACACAGTTAAAGCAGTTTTGTAACAAAATAAGTAGTACTAACCTCAGGCATTTATTTTTACTGCATGGCTACCTAAATCAGTAAATCTCCTAAAAATTACAGGGCAGCAAAACTCTGGAAAGAGTTTATTTGTATTTCAATGGACAAGACTATCAAAATTACTTTACACTGCCAAATAGTATAAAAGCTCAAATTATTCTTTCACTGTTCAGTTCCAGCAATCCCTTAGATTCACTGTTGCATTTAATGCAATGTCTGTGAACAACAAGACTCAATTTAAACATTTCAGATATAAACTAAGCTCTGTCAAAGCCAAAGGTAAAAAAAAAAAGACATTGCCTAAGTTTTGTCTCACAAGGGTCAGCAACAAATAGAGGAACAAAAGTTTATTGAGTAAATAAAGATTTTGGATATGGGGAGTGGGTATAAAGCTTCCAGATTTTAAAGTGCTTTTACGACAAACTGACACAAACATTAGGACAGTTTGACCTATTGTGTATTCAAACCCCAACAAAAAGTGATTTATGGCTTATTTAAACTTGTGGTACTGAGGTGGAAGACATTAATCTCATTCTACGGATGCTTAGAATATATCAAAAGTGATTTGTACGTAGGGCATTAAACTAGATTTGTATAAAACTGAGGTAAAAAAAAAAAAATATATATATATATATATATACCTGTGTTTTCTCAGACTACTGTCACTGGCAAAATATAATTACAGGGCAGCAAAACTCTGGAAAGAGTTTATTTGTATTTCAATGGACAAGACTATCAAAATTACTTTACACTGCCAAATAGTATAAAAGCTCAAATTATTCTTTCACTGTTCAGTTCCAGCAATCCCTTAGATTCACTGTTGCATTTAATGCAATGTCTGTGAACAACAAGACTCAATTTAAACATTTCAGATATAAACTAAGCTCTGTCAAAGCCAAAGGTAAAAAAAAAAAGACATTGCCTAAGTTTTGTCTCACAAGGGTCAGCAACAAATAGAGGAACAAAAGTTTATTGAGTAAATAAAGATTTTGGATATGGGGAGTGGGTATAAAGCTTCCAGATTTTAAAGTGCTTTTACGACAAACTGACACAAACATTAGGACAGTTTGACCTATTGTGTATTCAAACCCCAACAAAAAGTGATTTATGGCTTATTTAAACTTGTGGTACTGAGGTGGAAGACATTAATCTCATTCTACGGATGCTTAGAATATATCAAAAGTGATTTGTACGTAGGGCATTAAACTAGATTTGTATAAAACTGAGGTAAAAAAAAAAAAATATATATATATATATATATATACCTGTGTTTTCTCAGACTACTGTCACTGGCAAAATATTATCCAGTAGGGATGGTAACAGAAAGGGAAGGGCTTTCTTTTTTCTACATAGGAAATGTGAACAGCTGCTTGCCTTGAAATGTTTCCCTAAATATGAATAATTGCTTTGGATCAAGGGGTCGAAGCATGAAATAAACCTCAGCATAGCACAGCCAAACTTTTGGAGGTGAATTATCCAAATACCATTTAAACACATTTCCAGAAGATCTGATATATCTTCTGTAGCAACAGGGAGTAGGGTGAAGCCAAGGGGAGAGAGCAGAATTCGACAGAAAAATCGTTAAACTGGTTACTAAGAACTCAGCCAAGACTACAATCTACTTTTCTTAGATGCTGAAGAAGTATCTTGTCAAAACTAAGTGAAATAACTGATGGCACTTCACACGTTCCACAAATAAGAAATATAACAATCAGAATAGTAACGAAATCTGAATTTTTATATTGAATTTTGATCTGTTTTTCTCAAGGTTTCTAATGTGATCAGGACTTCACTGACACCAGAATTTCACCTGCAGTAACTTTTCTCTTTATGTAATACTGTCATACCATTTGAGGTATAAAATAGTAGGAGCTTGGAGCAGAAAACTGAAGTTACATATCGCAGGAGATGTAAGCAAAAACACACAGGCTTTTCTGTCTACAGGAGTTGATGCAGTCTGTAAAAACAGGTCTTCAGGTTACAAATTCTATGGAATTCACTCATTTTCACTATCTCACTTCTCTTTGCCATCTGTTTTTGCAGTGGCCAGCAGACAGTATTCAAGTTTTCAGTTATTTTATTTACTCACAGTGTAAGACTTAAAAATAGCAAAACCTTTTGTTTCTATTTGGACATCTGCAATTAGCACACACCTGAAGGCACAGAATTTAGTCCTTTATTGAAATTATTTGGAAAATGCTACAAAATTAAATGTCAGTATTGACTTTAGTTCACCAAGACTGTATTCTGAAAGTTTCTAATCTGCTTCTTTTAGAGTTTCTTTCGTCTTGGTAATGGATAATGCAAAAGTAATTGCTAGGAAAAAGGAGGGATTTTTTTTTTATTATAATAATTTTTTTATTATTCTCTTTGGGGACAAGACAATTATATTTCACTCAGTTCACGAAAGAAATTATAAGGCATCTAGTCTTTCTCTTGGAAAATACAATCCTTCTGGATTTCAACCTCTCATATAAATTCTGAGGGTTTTTAATGTCCTTAGACTTACAGGTATTGTCCTCTGCCCAGTTCTAGAGTTTGGTAAGGCAGAGAAGGGATCTTGTTTTCAATCCAGCATAAATCCCTGGTTAGTTTTATGAGACTGTCACAAACAGGACACAAGGGGGAATATAACTCCAGCATGTACCAGGACTCAGGGATGAGTGGAGCCTTAGGGTAAATTCAGAGTAGCTTTGAAGACTTTGGGATTTATTTTTTTTTTCCTGTTGTTTTATTTGCAAACTGTTTTGACTTGAGTGTTAGGCCCAAACATTTGACTTGCACCTAGTTTTGAGTTAATAAACATTTGAAATCTGACTCTTAAAGGAAAAGAAAAGTTAAAATTGAGCATTTCCTTACCTTCCTATGGGGGCAAAAATGTTTCTGAAAAATCAGATATTGAACTCATTTGGTGGTGGGATATGAAGGAATGAGCCACTGCTCTGTGCTGGTTGAGGATGCCAAATCCTAAAGCAGGCAGAGAGGCACTTGTGCTGGCATGTGCAATGGGAATCCTCTGTGCAGGGACACAGATTTTTCTGGCTCCAAAACTGTGGCAGTAAAGAGATGTCCTCTCTTCCTGCAGGGACAGGGAAATACCAAGCATAAGGACACACAATCTTTAGCCTCCTGTTTCACGCAATTTAAGGCCAGAAGAGACTATTGCATTATCTAATGTGAGCATTTATTTGTGATGGGCCATTGTCCACAAATCTTTATATTGAGCTTTATGATTACATAAGCAAGTGTATTTCCATTCTAATAGCCTCTGAGAAATAAGAAAGAAAGAAAAGGAGGGTAGCCTCCATGGGTGTTTTCAGCCCCTGCACTGTCAGGTTGCTGATCACTATGTTCAGATGTCAAGAGGACCTGAGCAATTTGTGGATACCTGAACCAGGCTGCAGAGGCAAATAATAATAATAATAATAAAAAAATCTTCTAGATCCTTCCAGTCTGATCTGTCAGAAATTCCTG
>NW_009953496.1:13472338-13486956 GCF_000747805.2 Chaetura pelagica | reverse complement strand
TTCCTGCTGGAGTTCAGACACTGGTAATCAATTACATGTTGGCATGTGAAGTTGTTGTTCCTGCTCAGGAAGCTCAGGATGGTGCATTATTTGATGCAGGCTGCAGGTCTTGTGGACGTCCTTCTTGGCTGTCACTCACCTATGGGGAGGGAGATGGCTGGGGTCCCCTGCAAACTCCCCAGAGGCTTATCATCGCTGCAATATTTAATAACTTTCTCAGCCAGAATCACTGGGGATTATTTTGTTTAATTTAGCTGCCAAAATATAATCTCACTATGCCTCTGCTTGTTGCATCAAAAAGCCCCTTCTCCCAGGATGTGATATTTTGTTCCCATGCCCCTACTTTGTAAGTAATCTTTCAGCTTTTTTTCCTGATAAAGGTAGCATGTTTTCTTTCACAACAGTGTTTTCAGCCCCTGAATCATTCTGAGGGTTTCATTTGAACTCCCTCCATTATTTCCACATAGAAACCAAACCAGGAAGAAATATTCCACGGACAGCTTTATTGTGTGTGAAGCACGATTGCTTCTCTCCTTGATCAGTTATCTGAGGTGACATGCAATCATTCTCTGAAACAATACTTTCTCAAACACTCTTCCAGATGTAGATATTCTTGATATTACCTTGCCTAGAACTGAATTTGAAATGTATTTTGTGGATCTTGAAATATTTGACTCTACGGTTTTAACTCCTATATAATATAAATTTATTCTTATTATTTACTACCTTGCCATTTTTGTGTCAGTTGCAAACACATCAGCAATGATTTTATATAATCTCAGTCATATAAGCTGCTTTAGATCCAGAACTGATATCATCTTAATAACTGTCTGACTAATGGGAACGTCTTGATCAACAATTTATTTTCCGAGTTCTGTCACTGAGCATTCTTTTTGCTTGTGATGTGTCTTCTCTGAATCTCACATTATGCAAGCATTTTGGTTAAAATGCTATGATGCAGCAATTAAACTGTAAAAATCAGTTGTTTTAAAATACTATGCTCTAGTAGTAAAAGTATATGGTAAAAATTAGCTGTTTTTTCTTTAACAACCTGCTGCACCAAAAAACATAAGATGCTTTCATTGGATTTGTCTTCTCTGAAGTCATGCTGACTGTCCTGAATTATATTTTCAAATTTAATTACTTACATTGATACGAACTAATGAATTCTGTGTTTTAGATTGTAGTAGTAGTCCTCCACTCTTTTGGAATATCTCCCACTTTACAAATTTTGTTAAAGTGGATTTCAGATCTTCAGGGAGTTCCTTCAGTACTGAAGAAGTTTGGAGAAGAAAAGAGGTCTACTGATTTTAAGAACCTTTCAAAGCTCAACTGGACAAGGTCTTGAGCAACAGATTTAGCTTTGAAGTTAGCCCTGCCCTGAACAAGGAGGGGCATCAGGTGACCTCCAGAGGTCCATTCCAACATAAGTTTTTCCACAATTTCCCTGAGCAACCTGTGCCTGTGTCTCACCACCTTCACACTGAAGAATTTCCTCCTAATGTCTAATCTAAATCTCCACTCTTCCAGTTTTGATCCATTACTCCTTTTCCTCTCACTACAAGCCCTTGAAATAAGTCCCTCCCCAGCTATTCTGTCAGGAACTGGAAGGCCACTATAAGGTCCCCCCATGAAGACTGAAGCAAAGTAGTCATTGAGTACCTCAGCCTTCTCTATGTCCTGCATGGCCAGGTCTCCAGGTTCCTTCTTAAGCAGGCCCACATTTTCCTTCCTCTTCCTCTGATTGCTGCCATACCTGCAGAAACCCTGCTTGTTGTTCTTTACATCCCTGGCCAGGACCATTGCCCTTCCTTACCCTTGCTTGTCTGACAACTTGTCTGTACTCCCTCCCATGATACCTGTCCATGCTTCCACTCTCTGTATACCTTGTTTTTACATTTAACTGTGTCCTGAAATAATAATAATCGTGTACCTAAATACATCAAATTGCATAAAATTACTCAGATAATCTTAAATTTTGAATATATATTTTTTTGAGTGATTAATACTATATATTAAGCTTTTTCACATATTTTTGCATAAGATGATTCTTGAATGTTCTGAGTCACCAATGAGAATTAATGTGCTGATATGGAAGATTTAAACAAGAAACAAACAATGAAGACATTAATAAGACCTTTCTTTGTTTCATTGATTTCTGGAGCTAAAAAGGTTTCTAAGAAATCTTTAGGCCAAAATCAGAAAGCAATTGAAAGTTGTGACACTTGGCAGTTAGGAATGCAATGGACTCCACACCTCTCCTTTGTCAGAAAGGAAATGTGGAATAAACTGAGAGCAGCTTAATTTAGCCTGTGAGTTGGAGGAGCACAGCTGGGTGCTGCAGGAATAGTCACCCTGGCACACTGCAACAGGGAGCGCTGTGGTGATCCTGTTTGAGCTCCTCAGCTCTGTTTCCCCTCCAGAATTAATTCAGAATTTCAGTTTTATATTAAGTGCTATGAATCAGTTTCTCTGCAGCTATATCTGAGAAGGACTGAGCCTGTTATTTTTAGACGCATTAAAATCAATTTATTGTGATTAGTACTTCTCATTTTCTGAGCTTCCTGCTTTCTCATCTAGCGACAATTGGTTTGCTAAGAATACCCAAGTGTTAGAGAGCAAAGTGCATAAAGCTCTGATGTAGAGTCAAATTCAGCTTTTATTCATCTCATTCTACAGCCTTTTTTATCCTGATTTCAAGACTCTGACTCTGGTCATGCACCTGTTAGACTCAAGCTGGAGGATCTGACTCAGCCTTAGACTCCACACCACGATTTGTTGAAGAAAAAGCAACTGAGTTGGATTTTGCATGCTCTGTAGGGATCTTCAACTCACCAGTGTCTCCTGCAGCAGAAACCTCCCTTGTCCTGCTGAGGCCTTCCCCAAGGAGATATTTCAGGGGCAGCAATTTCATTTGGTGCTTGCTGAAATGCCTGGTTTACTTTTCGAAGCTAACCCATCCATACATATTTACCACAACTCTATTTAAAGGATTGGTTATTGACAGATTAATTTGAACTTTCCTGTGCCTATTTTCATGTGCCCCATGAAACTATCTGCCAGAGGGACTTCAAGTCATTCCTAATGACACTGAATCAACACCTTAGGCTTATGCAGCTAATGCTGTGCTGCTGGACGTGTGGATCCCAGCTAAATTAGCAGGCTATGAGATGGTACAAAGGTCTGTAACCATGCAGTGAATTTTCAAAACAAGGGTTCTGTGCTTCAAAATGTGTTGAGGGGAGAAGTCTAGTGACTGAGTTTGTACTAATTGCAGGGTCTGTCATTGGTCCCTTGATCACTTTGTTGCATTAGCCAGGGTCTGAGTCATTATGTCATTTTCAAGCCAAAATCAGCTTGCAAGGCTGAATGGTTGTCTGTCCTACACACCCAGGAAGATGCCTGAATGCATATTCATTTGATGTTATGCATCATCTTGCTTTTTTAATCTAATCAAGGTCTTTTTCCCTCTTTTTACCTGAGAAGGTTCTTCATGGGTCTTAAGAAACAACGTCTGGATTTGCTCTCTCTGTCCCTTCCAAACATCTGTTAACAGCGGACACATTGTTCTAAGTAACAACAACAATAATGTTACCACTGTTACAAGCCATTTTTTGTCTCCTATTCTTTACTAGAGCAAATATTTTGCCAAATAGTGTTCCTATTTTTCCAACCCCAGCTTGAAAAATGTGTATCTTCCTATCTATCCTTACTGCCAAAATGAATTCAGCCTGAACACTCCAGCTGCTTGCTTAGGCTTCATGTCTGCTCATCTGAGCACCATCAAAGCCTTCATTCTCTTCACTTCTAACACTGTCTCCTGCCTTGAAATGTTGCTCTGGCCTCCAGCCCCCATGAAGCACATTTCTTGTCATCTTAGGTTTTACTGTACTGGGTTAAGCTTTCAGACGTGATTGCTATTTGCAGCACAGCTTGGGTTTAGAGCCAAACCAGCACTTAGGCAGCTTTCACAGAGCTAAATTGCAAGCTGTGAAACACAAATCTCTTTTCCTCTCCCATCCTTCCCCTCTGCTCAGAAGCCCCTACTCCTTAAGACACCTAAGATGACCATGCAGAACCCAGAGGACTCATGACTCTTCAGTTCTACAAGTGGCTTGAACTGTCCCATCTCAGCAGCTCCATGCCTATCTTTGGACCATGCTACAATGCAGATATTCTCTTACATGATTTCTTCAGGCCCCACAGTGACAGAACTGGGCCCCTAGACAAGTACTTGAATGAAGAGAGAGGGGATATGTTCTCTTCTTAGTATCATTAAGTGGCTCCCAAACTTTTCTGCCACCATTTCAGTTCCAGTTGCAGCTTATAACACATCTGCTTGCCTTGGAGGGGGAACAGCTAATATTTTCCAACACTTGAGGCTGCTCATATCAGCACCCTCCTCTTTCTGAGATGTGTCCTAACAGCAGTCCTTGGTTAAGGTGTCACAGATTCACAGAATTGTAGAATGGTTTGGGTTGGAAGGGATCTTAAAAATCACCTAGTTCCAGCCCCATGCCATGGACAGGGTCACCTTCCAATAAACCATGTCTCTTAACCTGGAGTCTTCTGCTAGCTTTCTCCATTGTGCTGTGTAATTTGTGCTGTTCACTGAGGAGTGATAAGAGTTTTCACCAAGGAGAAAGCCTCTTCAACCCTGTTTTCTACACCAGAAGCAGCTACATAGGGAAGTCTTGTTGGAGGTTGGGGAGATGGGTTTGACCCTGCTTATTTGACATCCATTCCTAGTGAAAATGGGAGGGTAGAGACTGAATCATTTATTCACTGGACATGGTTTGAGCCATTAAACCAATACCCAAATGTGGGGGCCAATACCTTTCAGACTTCTGAACAGTCCTCATACCCTGTATCTGGGACAAAGACAATCCATAATTCCTTCAGCAGAAATGTATCACACCACCCAATGTGCTGTTACCAACTCCTTCCCTGAATCTACTCCTTCACCCCAATTTCAGCATTCACAATTTCTGCTTTTTTTCAATTGATTTGATTTAGGAAGTGGAAAGGATGAATGGCTTTTATTTCACATTAAAATAGTATTTCACAAAGGGATATGGCTGGATTCCATTTCCATTATATAGTTTGGCCATTATCTAACATTTCAGATGGAACTGATTTATAGAAATTATATTACCTCAGCACTTGGTGGTTACTCACTGCTTTCAATGGGAAATTGTTCAGATCATCCACTGGGGCATCATTTAAAAGGGCTGTCTGGAGTACTTCGGCAAGTAAGGCAGGCAGCATTGGATCAGCATGGCTAATGGCTCCAAATGGGAGGGAAAGTTTAGTTGAAAAGGGTTGAAAAAGTAACAATTTCTTGGAGATGGTTATCAGAAACACACCACAGTGTTCTTGAAACTTACCCTGTTGATTTCTCCTTCTTTTGATCTTTACTATTTTTCCTGTATCAGGCAAGTTGGAGGAATAAAATTGTGCTTCAGATTCAGTTCATTTTTATTACTTCATTTATCAGTATTCTACAGTCTCACATAGAGAAGTTAATATTTTATTTATCTGAATAATATTTTGTACTTATTATCCCATAACAGCCTTTTCTACCACTGCAATAGGGAAAGTTCTATCAGCAGTAGCACTATGAATATATTTTTAAAATTGTAATTGCAGAAATAGGGTGTGGGTTCAGACTTGATACTCAGCTTCTCCATCACAGGGAAATGTTTTTTTTCTTAAGACTATTTTTATGCAGATATTTGAGAAGGACCAAAATAAAACCCGGAGGAATTTCAAAAGAAGTCTTGCAAAAGAGGCTCTCCTACAGTAATGCAGAAGATAATTACCAACAGAGGCATCTATAAATACCTAAAATGTGAAACAGCAAAAATGGTTTATACAGTCTTCATGCCTACTCAGTGCAGTATGATATTGAACTAATTGAGAGCATCTAAGTGTACCTTTGCACTTAAGAGGTTCTTAAAAATCACCTTTTAGTCCTTCCTTGTTTTCAAATTCTGTAATGAAAGTGAAATCCTAAAACCTTTCCTTTGATGGTCACAGACTGCACAGGGACTGTCCAAGCTTTGAAAGTCTTGCTGAAATACATTTTGCATGAGCATTTCTCAGCCATTGCATATTAATATTTAGAGTCACCCATTAGATATGATACTCAAATCAAGTAAATTCCTGCCTACACAGAAAGGCATCAGTAAAAGTTGCTAAATATATTTTCAAAAACTTCAAATAGTTTAAAAAGAAAGTTTAAAGTATTTTTAAGGTTCAGAATTTCAAAGCCAACATAAAACATGCAGGGAGAACAGGACTACCTACAAGAAAAAACATAGACTTGCATGCACATAGCTGAGTAACCCAAACCCAGAAGCTCGTCTGAAAATCTAAGACTATGGTTTATGGGTGAAATAACATTAAAGTAAAGGAAAAATTCAGAATTTCTCTTTCTTCCAGCAAATCTCAGTAAAACGAGGATAGGCTACAAATTGCCCCCATAAAAAATATGGTTCTTACAGGTGATTAAGCACACTGAACAATTCTTGTGGAGATAAGGCTGAAGGGTAAAAATATGGTGTCAGGTTGGAATAGGGTTTTAGAGAGACTGGGAAGTTGGTCATCTAAGCTTATCTCCCTGTTTGTACATGCAGTTAAAGTGGTAACTGCTCTCATAGTTTTATCTTGGATTTCCTGGTATCTGGTAACTTTCTTAAACCTCTGTCATAGGATTATGAAAACAAAACCCAAGAAAACAACAAACAACATTCATTAAAAAACAGAAATATTTAAGACTTATGCTGTAAGAGAAAAGCTATAAAGCATGGCCAAAACACATTCTAAAAAGAGCAGAGAGAGAACAGAGTGCTATAACCTTTTGTTTGATAAAATCTCCTAGTTAAAATGACCATACTATTTTTTTGGTGGATGGCTTGACTTTAGAAACTTTGGGGTTTGCAAAAGTCTGAAAGGATTTGTTTCTTAAACAAAAATCAAGCTTACCTGAATTACTGAGTAGCAGAAACTTCCAACAAACTGGAACAAACTTATATAAAACTGATTCCTTATCTTGTGCTGGATGCATGAATTACATGGCAGAAAACGTATTGCGCATGTCAGAACAGCATTTAGGCAAAAGCTACGGACTGAACATCAGATTTCTTATTGGTAGTTAGGACAAAAATAATCTAAGTATCACCAGATTATGGCTGAGTGGACAGAAGTCCTTCCATAGTACTACAATGCATAACCTACTGCTTGCAATTTTTTATAAAGTTGAATAAACACAATTTATCCTTCGTCAAAATTCTTGGATGCTCATATAATTACAATAGAGGTGATTTGGTTCCACAGATACTCTAAAAGATATAAAATGTGATTACTACACTCAGGCTATATTATATGCAGTATATATTCTCTATTTGATATGCATAGAAGACAATTGTTCTCCAAAGTGCCAACTTTAAGTGCAAACAAGGCATGGTGATTTCACTGGAGAAAGCTTTAGCCAGTACAGTGTGATTAATAGCTCAAGAAGTTCTGCAACTAGATACAACTCTGACTTAGGAACTGAAGTTCTTCTAGGTTTCTAGTTCTCTCATATCTTATGACTAGATATAGTACAGATACTACCTGGGTGATATACAAGCTCCCATTTACAACTTTTGGTGTTTGGACTTCTGAATACCAAAGCCAGGCATTGCTTGAATAATATATATTCTGGGTGGGGAAACTAGTCCTTGCCAAATACTGACTGGGCTTTTCAAAAACATTTTTAGGTCACACATTAACCACAATTATTTATCCAATAATAACACAAAAAAGGCATGTACTAACAGGCCTTGTAAAATGAAGTTATAGGTTGAATTCAGGTCCCAAGGCCACAGGGTTTTCCACCCTTGTCATACTTCAAATTTAACTGGGGTTTTGTATCTAACATATATATTAGGTGATGGAAATTAGAAGTTTGAAAGTTACTTTTGATATAAATTCCATATTTATAAACTTTAGATAGATATTTTCTGATTTTTTTAGAGACATTGGGAACAAGATTCTGGTGTGCACATATAACTGAAACTCTCATTTGAAATTAAAAAAAATAAAAATGAAAAGGCTAAATGAAAGCTAGTTTGCTCCTAGGAGCCAATCCTGACCAGAAAGACAGAATTTAGGTTACTGTAAGACCCTAAACTCACTAGCTAGTACTCACTTTAGGAGGACACTCCAGGGAAATTTTGCATTTATTTTATTTTTTTTCTTCTAATCTTGGGGGGCTTTTCTTAGTCTTAGTTTGGTTTTCCATTTTCTTTTTGTTGGCTGCAAGGCAGACTCCATGTTGTTTGATATTCATGGAATGGTATGGAACAAAGACACCAGAAATTACAGTGAACATTACATATGCTTGCAATGCGAAAAATACAACCCCCGAAACTAAAAAAGTTTGTAAGTTGGAATTTACTTTGATCAAGAATAACTCAGTGGGATTTGCCTGCTTGGCATATGAGAAAAAAGGAAATGAAGCAAAATAAAACCTCTCTGGCACAAAGTATGTGATAAAGCCACAATAACTGAAACACACTTGGAAATAAAAAGAGATTGCAGGTTGGGAGCCCTTTGTCACTTTAAAATTTTCTGACATCTAATTATTTGCTGCAAGAACAGTCTTCTGTTATATGAGCTAAGGGGATTGCACATATCAGTGTGAATGTTCTGCCTACAAGGTCATAAAGACTCAAGCTGTTTTCCTCCAGAGGGTTTGATGGGGGCTGAGCAGCTCTTCAGATGCTTCACCCCTTGCAACATGCAAATGGGAAACTGAAGGGTGTTAGCATCTCCCAAAGCAAAAAAACACACACAACAACTAGAAAAATTCAGTAATTCTTGGCAATGCTCCAAGATGGTCTCCTTTCAAATTAATCTGTGCAGCTCATCAGTCTCATTAGGAATTAGGGACTTGCTTATTCCTGTTGATATTAATATCACAAATGGAGAAACTGTCTCTCCATAATAAGCAGAAGTTACTGCTACAGAAATATTTAAGGTCAAACTCTGCACTTAGTTACTTTTCGATAAGGTTTTTACAGATTAGTGTTGATAAATATTATGTAAAAAAGGCTTGTCTTGGTTCAATAACACTGGCCTGATTTTCAGCACTGGGGAATGTTTTTAGATATGGGCATGTAATACTTTTGCAAAGGAACATCCCAGGTCTCCATAAAATCCTTTCATTTGGAGTTGTTTTTTTCTTATACATCACCACACACTTTTCCTTCCAAATTCTCTTTTCCTTTGAAGTTTGTTACATATAAAAAATAAAGCTACTTAATAAAATCTTTATTATGATGGTGCAGTTTGCATGGTGAATTTGGGCCTGAAAGACACCTGATTTTTCACAGTAGCAGTCAGGTGCAAAGGCAGTACATTGCTCTGCCTTTGATCCCAGACTACCAGCAGTCTCACACTGGCATGGCTGATCTTGTCTATAGAAAGACAGTTTTAATTTGAGAACTTGGAGTCCAGCACTGGAGTCCAAGGAGGTAGGTGATTGTCCCCCTGTACTCAGCACTGGTGAGGATGCACCTCAAATCTGTGTTCAGTTTTGGGTCCCTCACTAAATGAAGGACATTGAGATGCTGGAGTGAGTTCAGAGAAGGGCAACAAAGCTGGTGAAGGGTCTGGTGAACAAGTATTATTAAGAGGAGCTGAGGGGTTTAGGATTGTGTAGCCTGGAGAAAAGGAGGCTGAGGGGAGACCTTTTCACTCTCTACAGCTACCTGAAAGGAGGTTGTAGAGAAGTGGGTGTTGGACTCTTCTCCCAAGCAACAAGGGATAGAACAAGAGGACACGGCCTCAAGTTGTACCAATGAAAGTTTAGATTGGATATTAGAAGACATTTCTTCCCTGAAAGGGTAATTAAACACTGGAACAGGCTGCCTAGGGAAGTGGTTGAATCACTATCCCTGCAGGTGTTTAAGGCATATAGATATAGTGCTTAGGGACATGGTTTAAACACTGGACTTGATAGAGCTAGGTTAGTGGTTAGCATGGATAGGTTATGTTTGGATTCAGTGATCTTAAAGGTCTTTCCCAACCAGAAAAATTCTGTGATTAAATGCACTGCTACACATGCAGTAATATTACAGCACTGTCAATGCCTGGTTGTAGAAGAGGAATCACAGAATCATAGAATGGTTTGGGTTGGAAGGGACCTTAAAGATCACCTGGTTTGAACCCCCTTGCAAGAAAGTTAATAGTTAATAGTTGTAAAGGATAAAGTTTTGGGGTTTGATGGCTTTTTGTTTTGGTTTGTTGTTTTTTTCTGGTTTTGGGGTTTAGTTGTTGTGATTTTTTGTTCATTGTAGTTGTTTTGTTTTGTTTTGTTTCTTTTTCAAATAAGGGAGCTATTTAAAACTTCAATTTTTGAACAAAGTTTTAAGGTGTTGATTTTAAGGCTTCAGTAGTACAGATGTCAAAAAGCAGCCACTAGAAACAGAAGAAAACTGTAGTTAAGATGGATTCTCTTTGGATTGAAGTAAGGTTTTATCTTTAAATATAGAGGTAATATCTCAAGTTATTATGAGATTTGCAGTGCAATATGAAAACATTTAAAATCTGCCATTATTTGGCATAATTCATTAAATCATAGAATCATAATTCCCAGACTTAAAAGGAGAAAACCTTGAATTTTTTCTTCTTGCCAGTTCAGTGTGTTATTGCTTGCTCAGCTCACTGTGAGCATAGAGAACAGATTCTTCCTTGCCTTGACACAGTTTTTTTGTATATTCTCTTCTTATCTGAAATAGTCCACATTTTTTTCATAGTTCAAAGTTTTTCAGACTTTTCATTATTCTTGTGCTTTGCTCTGGTCCACCTTTGGGCCTGTCTCCAGGTGCAGCCTTCAAATTTTCAATGCAGTATCTCAAACAGAGCCTTAAATGACATTGAATCTTTGGGAAGCTGACCTACTGGAACAGGAGCTTGCTTCTCCTGCAATAACAAGGCACCACTGTCTCAGCCTGTGAGCTGCTGAAGCATGTGCTCTGGTTTTGCAGGAACTGCTACATAGCAAACTGTTGCCCCACCTATGTTTCTGGAGCTGGTTATTTCCACCTTAGTCCCAGACCTGAAATTTCTCCTCAGGGTTTTTACAAACACTTTCCAGGATGTGTTACAGTTCCCTGAGGTTGGATGCTCAGCTCCCCAGTGGCATCGTTCCCAAACCTCAGGGATTAGAAAATAGTTTTTGAAACATTCTCATAAAAAAGGCTAGTGAGGTGCAGAAAGGAGACAAAGACAAAAAAATTGTAACAACACAGATGTGTGCTTTTGACTTTATTCTGTTGAAATGTCATAACAGCCTGCCCAAGACAGGGGGGTTTGAACTAAATAGTCTTTAGGTCCCTTCCAGCCCAAACTATTCTGTGGTTCTGTGAACTATATTGCCTTGTACTTTATTTTTTCATTGTACTCTGTATTTAAAATATGAAATACAATTTAGTTTATGTACTTTGAGAAAACAGATTGGGACAGATTTCTTGAACCTTTTGCACCCTGAATTATGTGCAGTAGATCAACACAAGGAAAGGGAATGAAATAAAAAGGTCTGAACTTGTTCAGTGTTACAAAATAAATACAGTAATTTTTTTTTAGTAAGTAGAAGACTGAGGAGATCTGAGGATGAGTAGAAATTCTCCACCCACAGTTGAGTGTCCATGTGACTGGCTGGCTGTTGTCGGAGAACAGGAGGTAAATGTGCCAGAGGAACAACTGGAAATGCCTCCTGATCTTTTCAAACCACTTGCCAGGAAACAGCACCATTTACCAACTGGCAAGTACATCACAGGTTTCTCACATCACCTCATTTTCCAAATATGTACACAGAAATAATTTTAGGTAATCTCCCTCATAAGATAAATGTCTGATGGAGACTTGAGAATTTAAATTCCCTGTTCTGGGGTTTTTCTTGCCTGCCCAAGCTCAAAACTCAGGTCTTTTCATATCTCCTGAGAATATACAGGTGTCAAAATCAGTATGACCCATCCCACATGTTCTCCTGTACATGACTTCCTCCATCTTCTCTCTTAGTCTTCGGGGACTCACCTTCAGTATCATTCAGGCCCATAAAACTGATTTTTTCCCACAACTTTTAATCTTGGTTCATACCAAGCTTATTCCTGAAACTTTTTTCCTCTTTCTGTCCATCCCTCCAGATGAAATTCTCATTCAGGTTCCTACTGTATCTCAGTTATTTTTACATCCAAATCTCTAACACATTAGTGACATATTGGCTATTCTGTATCATTCCTCACTCAGCCAAAAATCACAGACTCTTATCACCTGATTTTTATATTTTTAAAGCAAACACTAACGTTCTTCTGTGCTGCCTCCATTCCACCTCATGAGTGTTGCCCCAGGAACAAAGAGATGAGCTATCAGTGAACTGCAGCAGAGCATCTGCAGCTGCAGTGCTGAGGACTTGAAGACCTCAGAGCTTGTTGGGTCAAACCAGCTTTTTGTCCTCTGTTTGTAGTGCACACAGAACAGCTTAGACCAGTTTTGTAGTTGGGTTCTTAGGCATTATAACAGTATAAAAAATAACTACTATTAATAATTACAGTCCCCCTAGGGAATGATGGCATGAGAGCTGTGGAGCCGAGTCACACTTTGTGTATGCTCTTGCAGTGCTGATGTTTACAGTAAATCCACACCTATGTAAGTGAGCAGCTTTGATTTCCTATGATTCACCCCATGCTTGCTTCTTCCCAGCCATCTGTTGCATTATTTCATTTCCATTTGATACAGAAAAAAATGCAAGAACTATATTAAATTGCTCTAGTTTTGTCCTCCTAAATCCAGACTTGCCAGAGACAAAGTAAAAGCTTTGCTCCAGCACTGCCAAATCAGCACAACCAGAGCTAGATTAATTACTGGTGAAGGATAAGAAAGAAAAGTTAAAAGATGTAAAGTTGTGCCGTCTCAGTATGTTGAACAGAGCACTTAAGTAGTCAAGATGGTGCAAGTTCAGTTATGATTTAATATACTATAGAGAAAGTTGCCAGATGTTCTGACCTTGAGAATCAATCATCAGACTCAGGTGTGTTTCTGGCAGAGAAGGCAGTGCTGTTTGACTAAGAGGGAGTCTGTAGCAGCAACAGCAACACTTACCTGGGTTTGCTGGTGGAGCATGTTTTTGGTTTACAGCTTCCCTTCTGTAAGCACAAACCACAGGAAAATTTTTTGTTGCTTTTCTTTCTTACTTTAAATGTAGTGTTTTCTCACTTTCCATTTTAAACAGAACCTCTTTTCCACTTGAGAGATTTTTTTTAGTGTTTAGAATATTTTTCATTTCTCCAAGAAAAAGGCCACAGCACATTCTGTGCTATAAAGATCACTCCTTTTTGGGCTGCTTTAGAGATGATGAATGCTAGATGTCAATAAGTGTAGATGACACTGGTGGATAGCACAGTTTATAGTATCACAGTGAAAAGGCAGATGAAAAAATCATCAACTGTCACATCTACCTTTGAAAATTTTCCTTACTGTTTGTCAAAGACAGCAAGGCAGCTTCTTAACCAAAATTCTCGGCATGAAGGGGAGTTTTCTGCAGAAATATATAGAAAATATAGAGACATAAATCCACAGTTAATGTAATCAAAGCAGGAAGGCCTAACAATCCTTTTTAAAAAGAATTGTCATGAGGAAAGAACAAGGATTAGCCACAGGATTAAAGAAGTATTGAAAACATGATTGAAAAAGAAAGTAATGATGAATATGCATAACCCTTACACTTCCAAGCAATTACATATTTTTAAAGTGTAATTAATATTTTAAATAATTAAGGCATTCCTCCCTCTATTTTATGTATTTCTTGCTTGGAGAACACAAGGAGACAGAATTTCTACAGCTTCAGGCGCAGCAGGGCAAAGTCTTAGTCTCATGAGCAGCAGTGAAGTCACACACTGCTGATTTTGCTCAGCAGTCTCTGATATGTTACTGGCCTGGATCAACGAGAAATATTGTAAATTATTTTCAGGACAGGCTGGGGGATGATGCCCACTTGCAACGTGCATGCACTCGTAGTACTTTGGAAAACAGAAAGTAGGGGCACAGGCTGCTCCATAGAGCTTGGCCTCAGTGCCAGAAGGTGCCTCAGCATCTTCATTTGGTTGCTTACAAGGCAGAAAAGAACGTCGTGTAACACCACTAAGTGACCTGCTTTTCAGAAGAAAAAGAAAGGAAGAGATTTTCGGAAGCACTGAAGGAGCAGGAGTTTTGCCTCTCGTTGAGAAGTTGCTGGATCAAGCACTGAGTCACTTCCATAAGGAGATGGAAACCACCTGGCAGATCCCACAGAGCTCAGGAGCAAGCCCAGCCACCTCCTAACGTTTGTGCTTGAGCAGCTTTGCATACTCTCTAACTTTCTGTCACAGTTTGACTCAGGTCCGACAACAATGCTCTCGATCCCCCCTCCCCCCAACCCAGGTAGGGAAGGAGAGAGAGAAAAAGAGAGAGACTTGGCTGGATTGAAAACTAAACTACACAGCTTTAATTAAAACACTAATGAATCATACAAGAAAATATATACAATTATATACAGATATATTCAGGTATGGGCAAAAGCCTCTCACCTCCCC
>NW_009953496.1:13461804-13471611 GCF_000747805.2 Chaetura pelagica | reverse complement strand
AAAAAAAAAAAAAAAAAAGAAAAAAAAGAAAAAAAGAAACTGATTTTCCAGCTGGTAGGAACTCAACTTGTGTCCAGACTGGAATGTGAGCTCTGATGAGAAACGTCTTGGTTTGCATTTGAAGCAGCCGTGGTGTTCAGTGACACCTAGGGACGGCCTGCGAGAATTGCATCTTCTGGAAGTGACGTCTCCGAACAGAAACCAGAGGTTTCAACTCTAACCCGCTGCTGCCAGCCACGATGGTCAATACTGAAGTCTGTGGATAAACACTTCCATCTTCGCAGTGTCTGCGAAATGCAATAGCCCACGGTCTGTGGAAATAGATCAATGCTAAAGCATGACTTCAAATTTTAAATTAAACTCCCTGAGTTGATTTAATATTGCAGTTTTTTCTTGGAATATAAACATTTTGCCATGACATTTTTAATGCCTTATTTATCCCATGAAACCACACACCACCCACCAGTTGTGGTTTATTAAAAAAAAAAAAAAAGTGTCATGATAGTCTTAGGACGTTCTGACAAAGGCTGCACTGGAATTTTTTTCAGGGGGGTGAACATAAAAATAAACCACTTCTTATAAAATGCTAGAGCTCTGTGGCTGATGAATTACTTCTTTTAAAGCTAAAACAGTGTGGAGGCAGGGCCTGTGTGTGAGGGGAAGACCAGGGCAGACTGATCAGCAGGAAGAGCTGTGGTGGCATCATGGGACCTTGCACAGTCACAGTAGTTGTGTTGCCAACACCTGCAATGCCTGGTAACCGTACCAGAGGATGTTCCTACTAGGAAGTCTAGTAGTTAAATAGAATGAAGAACTGGAAGAGAAATTAAAGGACCTTGTAGTCTAGACTCACAGAGTTTGTTCTACGTAAGACCACTAGAGCCCGTGTCTGTACCCCTTTCCAATTTTAGTAAGGGGTGTCAGAGCATTTCAATGATTCTCATCTATCTCAGCTGTGAAGGTCTCCTCCAAGACACAATTTGGATACGTGGTGGGAAGCTTTTCCCCTGGCTGTCAAGGGAGTTCAGCTGAGATGATGTGTAACTGTGGAACCTCAATCTACAAAAAAAAATTGAGTGAACTTCAAACTCTGGTGTGACAATCTCAACCAGCTCTGCTGACAGTTCATTTCTCAGTAAGAGCTGATGTACTGGACAGCAGTGGAAGGTAACATGCTTACTTGTATATTTATTTTTAAACTGGGACATGTTTTTTGAATGTTGCCTGTAATGCTACACTGCTGGGAGCCATCCCAGTGCCTTTGATTCCTTGAGGTTTTCAAGTCCATGGTTACTCTGCTGGTCTCTGAAAAGCATTTACTGCAGGGAGCCATTTGTGCTGTGACAAGCATATTGCTAGTACATAACCCTCTTCCATTCTGAATTTCATATTGCACATCTTCACAGGGATACTCCGGTTTGCACTGTGCATCAGACAGACCATGGCCATGCCACCCACTCCTGGACCACACAGCTTCTGGACTGCTCAGCTTAGCAGTGCTTACCCCCTGGGTCTGGGGAGTTGTGCACCCCTTTTGTTCTCCTGCTGCTCCACTGACAGCCCCACCAAGAGAGCAGCTATGTCATGTCAGCCCCTGCTCCGCATGGATGTACCTCCTGTACCTTCCCAAGTGAAGCATCTTGTGCCTGGTTGACCTTGAATGGAGGTGGAGAGGGCACGAGGCTGCTGGCACCAGTCCACGTGCCTTTGTCCTGCTGTTCAGTGGTCACTTGAGGTTCCATTTCTTCTCCATTCTGCCATCTGCTTCATACAGGCTTTTCTTATGTTAATTACTAACCTACTTATTTGCTTATGAATAGGATAAATTATGTTTCTCCCTGGAGAAATCAAGTGTTCCCAATCTGAGGTTCCTTCAGAGAGAAACCTGTGCCCAGGCTCAACAGAAATAATTGCCTTTGCCCCAGTGTACTGACAAAGAGATAAGCAATCTCTGCAGCCCAGCAGTTTAGTGAATCTGTTTTCTCTTCCTAACGGCTGGATTAGAGGCTTTGTGCTCCCAGGCTTTGGAATAGTTTCCATCTCTCAGAGAATACAAATAATTGCTAAGAACAAACCATGCTATCACAGCAGTTATATATTTCTTGGTTGAGTTATCAGCAGTAAATTACCTGTTATCCAAGGTCTATTGGTTTGGCACCTTTGGGAAGCATACATGAAGCACAATGAATTTAAATCATGTTGCATTTCGACAGTATTTTAGCTCTATGGAGAAATTAAAGTGAAAACTAGACCATTTTGTATGTGGAAAGGATGGGAAAATTATTGATTCAAAAAACATTTAGAACTGTCTTGGTCTGGAAAGACAATGCGAACATAAGTTTAACTTCAGATCCATGGAATAATGCCAGCTACCTGTGAATAGTAAGGGATTTTTAAGCAGCTACATTGAAGTCAATGGAGGGCAGGGAGGGAGGGCAATGTTTTTGATTTCCAAAGTCATTGGCAGAGAATGCTTTTGAAAATCCTGCCTGAAATTTGTACTGTTTATAAATAGTTAGCAGTCACAAGGAAGACTTTTCTGTTTGTTTTTCAAGAATGTTTGCCACCAGAACAAGGGGAACATCTGATATACTGGGATTATACCCATGAATCTATGTTCGACCCAGAGATTATGAAGGCATAAGACCACTGCCTTTTCCCCTGGAAAACATTTTATTTTTAGCCTCTTTTGTACAGGCTCCTTATTTCCTCCTAGGTCCTGTAATATGCATTTAATCATTAAGGTGATTCCCAGGCATGGAATTGAGTGAGAACAAATCAATTAATTATAAACTTCATTCAGCCCATCTGAGTCCTAGGCAAAGGTTTCAGCTTTGAATCAGATAGAAAATACCTCATGGTAGAAATAGCTGCTTCTGTTGCCCCAGGGCAAGGAGGACAATTTGGCTGTCAGTCCTGCCCCTGTCTGTCCACTCAGCTATAGGCCTTGGTGCCATGACATCCATCTCTGTTGGCAGCACAATTCTGCTTCCTCAAAAAGACACCTTATCCTTACACTGTCGCCCCAGTATGATGGCAGCTGGATACCAGGTTGGTGCATTTTGTGGAATTAAAATTTGATTCCAACTGAAAAACGACGTTGCGATAAAACATGGATAGTACAAAGCAAACTAAATTCTTTTGAGCTGGCTTAATGCCCAGTTTGAGTGCTTGGTTTGGTGGGGGGGGGTTTGTTTGGTTTTGTTGGGTTTGTTGTTTTTTTTTAAATATGCCAGTATTTTCACCTCCAAATCAGTAATTATATTAGGCTAGCTATAGACTTTCGTCACCCCATATTTTAGAGGTCAGCCATGGAACTAAAAGCACATTGACATAATTCTTAGTTTCTAAAATACTGACAAAATAGTTACAGTTCAAAAAAAAGAAGCAAAATTAAAAGACCTTGATTAGGAAATTCCTAGAAAAACCAAGTCAGAATTAACCAGGTGATTATGACAGAAAAATATAGTGAAAAATGACAGGTCCAAAAGTAAAAAAATATACAAATTCAGAAAAATAGTTGTACTAACAGGTAACAGGCATGAAAGACTTGTGTTAATTAAGCTTTAGCACAAATACTTTCATTTTCTGCTCTTCTTAAAAAATACTGGTGATCAACAACAGAAGAAGTGACATTATGGATTTCTGGCTGAACATGCACAGAAGCACATGCATTACTGAGTACAGGACGTCAAGTCCCAAAGTAACGACTTCTTCAAAGGCTTTTGTGCTCCATGAAACCAGCAGTTTAGAAGCACAAGACTAATACTCCTTTGAAAAGACATGATGATTGATGGTTCATTTACTGCACTATGTGGCCAGATCTTTGATCATCAGTGACAGAAGGTGCAAAATTTTTCATTGCCTATAAAGGACAGACCTAAACATCAAACATCATTTTGTCTACTCAACAGCAGTTCTGTTTACAAGATTATTCCCATTATTTCCACTATTTTATAATCCTTTAGCACTATAGGAACTAACATCTAGACTTATCCAGAATCTCCTTCTTATGAAAGACTGAATCAGATTATCATTCAACCTCCCTTCTAACCAGGTCTGATCTGTGATTCTATGATTCTATGAAAACATTATCTGTTGATTTTTTTCTTATACTTTGAGAGCTCTAATTTTTATGTACTATCAAGATAATGAAATTTCCCAAAAGAAGTGTAAAGATCTTGGCTGTGTGGCTGTCTGCAAACCGCTACACAGGTGAAAGAATCAAGAAGTGCTTGGGGTACATAACTCGTCTTGTGTTTGAGGTAGAATAAGCAAATCTGAAGCTAAGAAACTTCAAGAAGAGATTGAGAAAGGCAAAGAACAGAACACTTGCTCTGAGATTAATTTAATTATTGTACTGAAATAGACAATTTGAAAAAAGAGGAATAGAGTGGTAGAGGATTTTAGATGAGGACAAATGATAAGATCATTAGCCCCAGTAAAACAAATGGAGAGAAAGAGACTGTGGAAGAGAAAGCTCAATTGGAATAATTTTTTCTATTGTCTATAAACAAGTCAAATTATGAATTTTAAGTTTCAAGTTCAGCTTTTAAAGGGGAGCAGGGCTGAGATCTCAAAGTCCAAGTGTTTGTTTTACAAAAAAATGTCTTCCAATGCTAACCTAATATTTACATACAATAATGAGGGTGTGTTCACCTTGTTGTCCTGAACTCATAGGTAGGAATTATTGTTTGAACAGTTCCTGTGTTTGTTAAGTGTTTATCATAGTCTGTCCCTACATCTTAAACTGAGGTAATTAGATACTTCAGTCCACACTGTTCACAACTAGCTCCAGCTGGATGTGCTTGCTGAACCTCAGCTTCTTACTGCACAAAGAACTCAGGTACATGTTGCCAAGTTTCGACCCACTGAGGTTACACTATAACTCACTTCTGCCTCCCCAGTCCTAGAGGGTTTTTTGCAGGGGCTATGTAGTGTCATCTCCAGCCATTCACTCCCTTCTTTTCTTCACCCAACCTAGCACAGCCAATGAGAACTTGAGGAAAGGAAAATTAATGACATTAGGCTGCCTTTCCTGGGTGTTGTCAGCACCTTCAGCATCTCACTGTGTCATCAAGACATTGCAAAGAGGACACAGGAGGAGCCAAGATCTGACCTTACACATTTGGTTTGTTCTTAGAGAAAAAAATACTTAAAGTAATCAAAAAGCAAACCTTAATCTAGGACATCTCCATCTATTCTCTCATTGATTAAGGGTGAAAACATATTTATAACCTTTCTAATCAATAGTTTCAGCTATAATGACTACACTTGTATTTACTAAACTTGATGAAATCTATGCATTACATAGAGACTCTGCATTACATAGAGACTCAGTTTAAATACCCAAATCTTTCTATTTTTTCCACTAAGCAGCACTAGGGAACTCTGCTGAACTTAAAATAAATGAATAACAGGCTGCATAAACAATTACAACCTTCCTCTATATTTTAAAAAGAAAAGTCTCTCAGAGAGGAGAAAACTGTTGTTTCAGGGCAGGCAGTGAGCTTCTGACACAAACACTGTACATTTGCTTGTCAATCTTATCAGAAAATCCTCCCTGTGATGCATGTGCCATAATTTCAAGTTGTTGTTGCCTGTTACTCAGCTATACCCACACTAAACTGTCTTCTCAGTCTTTTTTTGTGCCTTTACTTCCACTGAACTGTGCTCTGAATTCTCCTTAATTTTAGGCTGTTAACTGAGTTTATAGCTTAGTGCCTTGAGATGCTAAGAAGCCACTTAAACTGCTTTCTAGACATGTTCATCAGACTTGGCTGCCTCAGACACAAGCCCAAGCACTGCTGGATGACTCTGGTTTAATGTTGAAATTACAGGGAAATAAGGGATAGGAGTTGGGGAGTTTTCCCTCTTCTACAAAAAAAAAACTTTTCCTTTGAGACTCTTGGTGAGCTCTGTAGTTGGTAGCAGACAGTGTTTGCCCTCCATAGGCAATTAAAGTAATGGATTTCATGTGGCCACGGAGGAGCAACTGACACATAATTATTTTATTTCTTCATTACTTTTCTAAAACATGGGCCCCTGATTCCACCTGGAAAGGAAGAGGGAATAGAGATGAAGGGAGGGAATTTAAGTGGAAAGGGGATTCTAAAGACCTTATTATTCATTGTAACTTGAGTCTCTCCAGATTAAATAGAAGAGCTGGTAAATCTACAATCTAGTGTTGAATGTGTTTGCATACCAGCCTGCAAACTTGCAACCTTATTCAGGCTATGAATCAGATTGTGAAAGCTGGTGTTCACATAACTGAACATTCTCCAAGACAAATGCCATCCATGGCTGATGCCTGCCTCAGCTTGCTGTGCTGGAGGGGATGTTCATAGCACTGACCCCAGGAGGGGCTTGGGTTGAAAATACTCCTCAGCAGCTGAGGAATAACAATAAAAGAACTTCATGGCATGAAATGTAATTTTGGTCCCTTCACTCTCTAAAAAGAGGGAATATTGGGGAATTCTTGAAATATTTGGTCTGTTATCTTCTTTCTCTGAGGCCTGCATTTCCTTCTACTTATAAAAACAAACTGAGAATGGAATAGCAGCAGGGTATTACCATGGCTTGCCTTCTGGGATGGGAAGGTTTGGGTCTGCTTGTCCAGAACCTCACTTTCTGGGTGTAGTGTAAGCAGTGACTTGCAGTGCCCTCTGCACTCAAGAGCTGTTCACAAAGGATCACCAGAAACACATAGGATTCAAGCATGTGATACAAGCTCTCAAATACATTCCTGATGTTTTGGAGCTCCTCTGTGTCTGTTGTTCCTGCATATGCCACAATGTTAGGATTCTCTTTGTTCACTTTCCTTGTTCTTTGGTGAGGGAGCAGGACACAGGAACTCAGGGAGCAGCTGAATGTCTGAACTATGCCTTAAACTGGGGTCATTTGGGTTAGAGCCAGGTAAGCAAACTAGCTGAGGCTGCTAATACATCCTTTCAATGTTTGTATATTTACTGCATTCCAGTGGTGTGGCTTACATGTTATCAAATCTACTTTTGTCAAATGCAGGAAGAAAACCATTCTCCTCTGCACCAAAAGTCTGGAAGCCAAGTTTCTGTCTGGAACAATCTTGAGGGGCTGATTTATATGCATCCAGAAATGCAGGTTTATAAAGGAAAGGCAGGGTGTCTCAATGCCGTACTTACAAGTGGGGATTGTTAGATTGTCTTAAAAAGCAGAAACAATACTCAAAACAAAAACCTCTAGAGGATGTTAATCTGTTATCTTTTTAATCTCTTATCTATGAAGACATCCTCTTCCTTAAATGAAAAGGACTGAGGGAGTTGCCACTATCTTACATGGTATCAAACTTACCTGTCTGGAAACTATTTTCATAAACTTGTGTTAGTGTTTACATATCCTTACCAGTGTAACTATTTTTCCCCAAAAGTGCAGTCTTTGGGTAGCACTCTCATACAATTTCATGACACAGTGCATGTGAACATGAATTCAGAATTTAATTTTCCTGTGTTGAAGAACTTAACTCCTAAAATGAAGTCGCTCATCAATTTTCTACAGGAAGACTTAATAGAAAATGGGGAGTGCAGATTTATAGGTATGAACATAACCATCCATAGGACAGCAGACTGACCTTGATAGTTCACCACAGTTCAGCTGCAAAGAGCAGATGATCCCAAAACACAGAAAGTACTGGCACACAGAGCTGGACGTTTTGTAGAAACCTTTATAAATACACCCATCACATTGACTGTGGTAGCTTTTGATTAGAGAATAATAAACTTACTAGCTATATTTAATGAAAGAAAAACACAAACCAGGCATCTACTTATCCATTTGTCAGTATTTATGATATCAGTACAATTTTGAAGGAAAATACAAGTAAAGATATGGAAGAAATGCAACAATACTTACCAAATACGGATTCTGCTGGCAGCTTTTGTGATAAGCTATTTCTGGGTAAGAGTGATGAGCCAGAGCCAAGCTATCCAGACTTGTCTAAAACACTTGTTATAGCCTTTGATCATGTCCTACATGAGAACTGAATTGAGATGGAGAAGTTGAGAAAAATGGAAAGTGATCATCAGGATGGAATTACCTAATAGGGAAAAAGCAGGGTGTTGCTTTGAGTGGGTATCTATGGAGCTGAAAAGTGGGGTTTTTTTTAATAGAGATTGGTCATGAGATGGGGCTGGTTTAATATTTTAATTGATGGTTCTCCCACACAAAATGGGTACTTACAAACTTTGCTAAAAAAGCAGAACACTGAGAAGCATTACAAGCACAGAGGGGGTGATGACCTGGACAACCTTGAGACCTAATTTATAGAAATAGGGTGAGAGTTAACAGCACGGAGTGGACATTGGAGCATCAGGGGTCTAGGAATTAGCTTCAGAATTAGTCTTTTAAAGATTAGACAGTGGAAGGTCCCCAATGTTCTGACAATGAAGTAAAAACTGACTTTAAAAATTCCACAGGCATGTTTTCTTTCTTGCTGAACTGTTCTCAGAAATGTTGTTTTGCTGAATAAGCTTGGTTTTCATGATACATTTCCCTGCTGTTCTTCTTTCCTTCTTCAGTGGTGTATTTTTCTCTTTCTCAACTTGTGAGTGTTTTGAAGCTACTCTCATGACAATGACTGGAAAGAAAAATGAAAACCATAAAGAAGCAAGAGAAGAAGTTTTGGGGTTTCAATATAGCAGCAAAAATGATTAGCCCACCTGCTGAATTTTCCTTTGCCTTTTGGCAGGATTATGCAAAAGGTAGAGGAGAGGGACTTTTTAAAGGGGTAAGGCAGACATTTCCTAGAAAAGGTAGCTCCTGCATAGAGTTTTGGACAGCTTGACAGGGTCCTCCATTTTCAAGGATGCCCTAAAAGCAAACCTCACCATGTGTCAGTAACAGAGCTACTGAAGGGAAAGGGCACCAAGGAGTACTGCTGCTACATCCAGCTTGCAGATGGGCTCAAGCAGCAGCCTGTGCAGAGTGAGATTGGTTGCCACGTTGTTCAGCTCTCACGTAACACAGTTTCTGGACCTCACTTGTGGGAAAACTAGGATGATTACACTAATCAGTGCAGGTGCTGGGGACAAGGCCTGAGTAGCTCATCGAAGAACATCTTCAGGAAGAAAAAAAGGGGTGTGTTTTCTTCTGGTGGGGATTTTTTAAGGGCAACCTGCCAAGCACTTCAGCAGCTAATTATATTGGGAGTTTATTTTTTTGAAGTGTTTATAAGTGATCCAAAGAGAGGGAGGTCTGATTCTTCCACTTGACATGTGCCAAATATAATTGGAATGATCACATAGTGGTCAATCTGTGAACAAATTGGATTTGCAATTTTGGTAATCACCCGGCTTTTGAAAGGCCCTCTGAAAACCAGGATGGTTTGTTTCGTGCAATGCTGACAGTTTGTGCACAAAAAAAGAATAGAAAAATAAGCACTTTCTTGCTAGACAAATAAGATCTAGGACAAAATCTTACTCTTTTGAAGTTGATGGCAAAATTCCCACTGGCCATGATTTCACTCCAAATCTTTCAGCAGTGGACCTAGTAATTCCTAGTAGATCTGCTGAAGAAAAACACTGTGAAAAGTAATCTGATAAAGTTATCTTTTCTCCTTCCAGACATTTCCAACTGTAAACACTGTCCTACCTGTAAGAGATCCGTCACTTAAAGAAATTAAGAAGTTAGGGAAAACAGTAATTTACTTAGGTCAATGCCACAATGGCAGGGGAAAGTCAAAAACTACTTAAAACAAAGGTTGACAGGCTTAAGATAAGTTGTTTCTGGTAATTTCTTTTCTTGTACTCTTCTGAATTGTTTTAGTCATTCCTG
>NW_009953496.1:13404121-13461772 GCF_000747805.2 Chaetura pelagica | reverse complement strand
TTCCTGCTTTCAGAATCTGCTGGGCTCACTTTTTAAAAAGCTAGAAGCAATGGGAAATAAGTAAAAATTTATTGTCCTGAATGTTGTGATTTCATTTGTTCTCCCTATTGATATGTTAATTTTTTTACTTATTTTAGGATTCCTGCCATATTTTAATTAGAGATGAAAAAACTACAAGATTAGAAAACTATTTTTTCTTTTAAAAAGTACTTCATTTAGGCCTTATTTCAGCAAAGAAACTTAATTCCCAGTTAAATGTAAGGATTTATTAAATTCCAGTGTGACTTAAGCATATTAAACATATTTATCAAGGTAAGTGGAATATTTCTGTGTATCTTCCACCTACACACTATCAGACTGTCCATTTCAGATGGCCACTGCCACTATCTAGTAACCTTTACTCTAGATTATCCTACTATTAGCTAGGCCCTCTTGACTCCAGTGGGAGCAAAATACGTCTTTAGTTATCTCTCTCCATGTCAGACATTAGTTGTTAGAATCTAGTTCAAGAATATTCTCATTGACACATATTTGCCTTTGTGACAAATAGCAAAAACTCAACAATTACTTACTCTTTCTAAAAAAATGTCATTTATACCTGCTATGTTCAAAAGCAAAGAAATATTAGAAGAGTTTGTTGAAAGCAAAAAAAAAAAAAAAGGAATCAAACCCAAAATACATTTTTGTAAATGCAGTGTTTGAATACAGAGATGAGGATGCAAGATTTCTAATTCAGAGCTTCAATTTCAATCATTACCAGTTTTTGTCAGTATAACAGTGAATAAAAAATGCTTTCAAAACTGTTTATTAACCCAGCTGCCTAGCAAGAAGCTCTGTCTATCAAAAGCCAAATTAGCTATTGCTCTGCTGGCTGCCACTGAAGACAAAGTTTAGACTGTCTAAGAGCGAGACTCCCACTGAAATGAACTGAGCCATCAGAATTCTGCATTTTTGAATGGCAGCCAAACTATACTCAAAATCTGTGTCTTTCATGTGGACTTAATACCTTCTGTATATTATTTCCTCGGTAAATTCTATTCCATAATGTGAAGTACAGATACGCAGTTAATGGCCAGGTAAAGATAAAATATGAAATGCGTATTAAAAACTGTGAAGTTCATACAAATGTTAGCATTTTAATATCACCTAGTTTTGCAGAAAGGACTATGAGGTAATGTAAATAAATTGATTGTGTCAATTTTCTGTAGTTATAGAATCACCTGAGATATCCAGATACCCTTTGTGCTTCTCTTTCAAAAAGAGTATCTGGGTAGTGTGGTGTGGCCCCTGTAATCAAAGTGGTGATGTGCCACTGAAGCATGGAAGAAGAAAAGTAACAGTAACTGTCTTTTCCCCTCTCTCATTAAATTTTGTATTGATCTTAAAAGTGTATTTTTCTTTGATTCTGCAGGCAACTGAGTCAACATGCTGAAAACCAGTGGGGAAAAAAAAAAAAAAAAAAGTTCCAGGATGGTGAATATGAAGAAATCAGGTTTTCACTTACTTCTGGCAGAGTTTGGAAATCACATGCACTGGGGATAGATGTGCAAAGGCCAAGAGGAGAATGGCCTCACTGAGCTTTGCAGGGTCCATTGCTTACATGTTCACTCACAGCTGAATGCTCTCCACTCACTGCTCCTGCCATTATCACGGCAGGCTGTTAATAATCCACAGGAGGGGAAGTTCTGCTATCAAAAATTACAAACAGCCTAGCTTGAGACATCATTTTTCTTGAGAGGGCTTCCATGTTTGAACCATATTTCTGGCTTTGCAGAACACTTCACAGATTTCTGTGTAATCCTTGTGTGATGGCCTTGCTAATCTCCGTTTTGTGCCAATTTTATGCTTTTGGCTTTATGGGAAGAGGCTATGGAAAAATAAAAGGACATTTTACACCATTGGGAACTCAACAGAACAACAGACAGCTCTTCCAGTTATCCTTATAGGAGAAAATGTGTCCTTCAGCTACCTTCCTCCTGGGTCTTAGAGAAGACTCCCAAAATAAAATGAGTCTGCAAAACACTGGGACAAATTGATAGTGTAAGTTTTCTGACACAATCCTTTTTCAGTCCTTCATTCTACAGCTTCTTCCCAAACTTATGCCTTCCCTTTCTCTTTTGCCCAACTTCTCATTTTCTCACAAATTCTGATGTTGTCTGTCAATGTCACTGCACCTCCTCTATACTGAAGCATAAGATCACGTTGGCTGGTTAGGTAATTATTTAACTTAAGTTTATTTGGAACCACAAGATTTTCTTCCAGTAGTGATACATCCCTTGTTCCTTTCTCTTTGTCCTACACAACTTGGAATCCAACTCTTCCTGCTCCATGTGCATGAGGACAATGGTATCTGGGCAGCAGTGTCTTGTGTCTCACAAACACTTATCAGCCTTGATCTGCTTCTCATGTTGTCCCAATTGTATTAATTTAATTTAGAATATATAAATAATTAGGAATAAGGGCTGACAAAAAAAACAAGCAAAAAACCAAACACACCAAAATATAACAGGAGGGTGTATATGGATACTCTTGAGAAAATATAGAGCCCACTGCTGTTCTTTCTGACATCAGTGGTATACTTTTATTTGTGATTTGTCTGGGGCTTTGACCACTGTAGCTCTCTGGATGTTGACCCATAGTCAACAGCTCTGTAAATTAAATCCCCTTTACTTTACCCCAAACTCTTCAAATATGTTCAGTGAGGCAGCTCATTTCTTAAAAGAAGAATGTCCTTAGGTGTTCAATGTAAAACCTTAAATTCCTAACGATTTCAAGAGCAATTGTATCAAACATTTTTAGTATATAAGCTATTTGAATCTATACTCTATTGTTGTTGTTTAGGTTGGTTTTTTGTTTGTTTTTTTTAAAATTTCAGCATTTGCTCAAGGACTTCTAGGACCGAAAAGGAAAAAACAGCAAAACTCAGCCTTGTCTTTTTTGCATCCTTCTTTTTTTGTAATAAGAACCTCCTATTTTGTATTCATAATTCATGTGATACTTCTGCTTTCCACAAATGTTTCAAGTTAGATAGGAAATGTAGCATTTGTCTATTCCCACCAGCAAACAGCTGGCATCCAAACTTGCCAAATTAGAAGGTACATGTGTCTGGCCTGGTCTCCTGTTGACTTTTGACATAGTAAGCAAAAACCGTGGCCATTTTTGGTGTCTCTAAGACAGATGTATTTACTGCCTGTTTGCTTTAGGGTAAGCCAGTCAGGTGCTCAGGCAACAGTGCCTTTCTGAACAAAATGGGCATATCTGCAACAGAACCTTTCACAGGATTCTATTCTGCTGCCAAGGAGAGTTGCTGCCTTCACTGCTCTTCCCCCACCATGTTCCCACAGTATGGATGCTTGTTTAAAACTTTCTTTTTTCCTTTCCCACGTTCTTGCTTCTTTTTGAGAACATACATATAATTGTGAAAATATAAAGGGGCCAAAGGTTTGCTTTTGGAGTAATGGATACCTAGGACAGCTGGGGTCCACCCGAGATGGCAAGTCTTCTCTAGGATATGCCTTTGGTTATTTTGTAGACATGTAATATTACAACTAACTTGCTTTCACTTTCTTTAATACCATAGAGACCACAGGGAGCTCTACTTGCTACTGCATTCGTCCCTAAAATAAGTGCTGCCAAGATACTAGCATGGAGAATCTAACAGGAGTGATTTAGAAATACACTGACTACATTCAAATGTGCCTGTGTTCAGTTTCTTCCATGTATTAGTCCCTGAAATGTTTTGAACACAGGATGTTCCTCCCATTGCGTATGGGGAAGAGTAAGTGGCAAGGTTGGCTCAACCAAGAGGTTGTAATCAGCAAGTAGCACTTGGATGAGATGGATGGACACAGATGCCCAGTTTTGTTCTCTCTGCTTTGTCTTTTTCCCAGTCTGGAAGCCTTGATCACTTCTGTTTGCAAAAAGGGTTTGATCAAAACTTTCATCTTCTGGTTTAAGGAGATGATGCCTTATCTCCCTCTGAGGTGAAAGCTGAATGTAACATATGAATTCAGGAGTATAAAAGACAAGGTTGTCAGACTTTGAGACCAAACTTACCAGTGTTGACTCAGAGAAGTCATAATTTTAACAGGGATTACTTATATTTCTACACTGACCTTGGAAAAAAATCTCTTTATTCTTACTTAAAGTGAGAATTTTTCAGTGCCAGTTTACTACTTTGCCTCCTTGCTGAGTACACAAAGCTGGAAATTTTTTTCACCTATGTGGACAAAATATACTGCTTATAATAGAAAGAATCATTTTTTAGTTCAGTTCTTTTTCAGATTCATGTGGTAGCATCACTGAAGGAGTTATACCCAGGCGAGCTAAAATCAGGCCTACATCATATATGCACCCTGAGTTATATTTGGCAATGTACAAGTATTTTGAAAGTCATGGGAAGTGAGTAGAACTTGAAAAAATTATGGATACTCCAAATGTTGATATCATTGCTATAAACTTGTTCATTGCTCTGGTATTTGCAGTACTCTACACTGTTTAATTTGGGCTATTAACATTCCAAATGAAAGTAGCAAGAACTGCACCATAAGTTTATCTTTCTTTGATTAATCTTAACATGCACCCAAGGCTCTGTCTAGCTTTCCAAGAACCACATGGTATGGTTATATTTCAGAAGCACTTTATCTCTGCTGCCTGTTTCAGCTGTTTTACTGACACTGCTGAAGTGCCCCCCGGAAGCACTTCCCTCCAGTGACTATGTAGGGAGTTTGCTCTTTTTCTTTTCTGAATCAGAGCAAAATTAGATCTTACAGTAGACTAAACCAAATGATGCCAAGATGTCCACCAGTATCAAATTAGAGTTTTGATCCTTTAAATCTTATTCATGCAAGTAAATCAGTGGTGCTGCTCATGGAGTGGAAAAGAAGCAAAGCTATCTTATTAACAGTCACAAGACTTTGGAATATCTATGGCTTTTGCTCCACTCAGCCTTAAAATTCCCATGCTCAGCCCCATCACTCCATTGCTGTGTTTTAGCCTATTTCTAAGCAATATTCCCAGCACAACATAATCCTGAACTTCAAACCAGGCTTATTTTTTTATAGAAGTAGTAAAAGCACAGTTATGAAAATAAACATGAGATAATAATAATATAATTATGATGGAAAGGGCAAGATGCAATTTAATCCAATCAAAGAGGTTCAGTCCAGCATTACTTCTTCACTAGATACTACATGCATATACACACACAAAGAGGCACTCATAGAAACTGCTAAACAGAATCTACCCTTAATTTATCCAGTCCCTACACATTATAACCTACTGATGCAGTAAAGCCTTTTGGCATTAATTGAATAAATGCAACAAATACTTATTAAAAATACACCAAACAACAGGATTGAAAGAATCTTCTTTCACTGTAATGACAGTCAGTTTCAGCTGACTTCAGTGTATTTTCCTTTAACATTAAAATCTGTCATGTCAGTATATAGCGGAAAGTTTGCATTTCCTTTATTACAATTACTAGACTGTTGTATTGATAGTGCAAGAAAAATTATGCTAGGTGAAAATAAGGAACAAAAGGACTATAATTATAAAGAGCACATTTATAGCTTCCTGTGTCTTCAATGCACACAGTTTACTGTGGGGTTTTCAATCCCTTTTATTTTGTTAGTTAAGTTTCTTTGCTCTGAAAAGCCATGAAAGGCATAAACACAAATCTCAAAGCAATATGTATGAAAATTACTATAACAAGGAATGATGACAAAACTACTGAAAACAGTAGAAAAAAGTGTCAGGGGGCTGGAACATCTGAAACACAGAAGAGGAAAATTTTATTTTTAATTGACATTATCCTTCAAGATTTTTCACCTTTTTTTTTTTAAAAAAAAAAAAAAAAAGCAAATCTAAACACTTTCTATTTGGAAGTTGAATACCTGGCAGCTGTTTAAGAGGAAATGTGAAGCACAAATAAAGAGAGGGGAAAGGAAAAACTGTATTCAGGCAATCTGGGAAGCACAAAGGCAACACTAGACAGACTTTGCAGGACATAGAGGCAAAGAATACAGATTAAAAGAGAAGATAAAGTTTCCTTGACTTTTAAACCATTTTCTGCATGTATCTCTGAATGCTAATAGCCTGTTTGAAGAAAGCCAATTCCACATCACTGGACATAGGTTCTTAGATGGAAGAACATTTTTTGCAGCGTCAAATACAACTAAGTGTATCTTGTCCTGCCATCTGGAAGCAAAGAAGTGCAACCCTGGGATTCAGTTTAAGATTAAAAGAACTGTGATGATACTCCTGGCTACAAAAGGATGAGAAGGCAGACATCCTAGAGCCCTGTCAATTTTCAAAAGCTTTCCACTATTTTCATTTCTCACATTAAAATGTACATTATTTCCTTAGACTTTCAGGTTTCAGGTCACACTCCAGAGGAAGAATACCCTTGTCCTTCCTCATTCCAAAATTACAAATGGACATATATTCAAGAACCAAGACACCAGAGGGAATTAAGTAAATTGTTAATGACTCTGCTTGCCTTTCACTGTGCCATGTAAGGAAGTATGAACACAGGTTGCAAAGGATTACTCTGTCATAGAATTCAGTTCCTCATAATACATCTTTGTAGCTCAGTAAAGTGTGAAGTTCTCTGTTTTTTTGAGCAATGCTCAGGTAAAATTTCAGGAAGGAGGTATAGACCCCTGATGATCAATATCTAAGAGAAAATAACAGAATCACAGAACTATTCAGGTTGGAAAAGACCCCTGAGATCACAGAGTCCAACGATCATTCCTACTCTACGAAGTTCTCTGCTAAACCATAATCTGAAGAAGGCCTTGAAGAGAACCTAAACATTTTATTTTCTTCCAGGAAAAGTCTTCAACAATTTTTGAAATGAATTTTGATGTGTTCCACTGTCCAAAAGAATGTTCCCAGCGAAGCCAATGGCAACGCTGTAGCAGATTCCAGTGACTATAAAATCAAGATGCAACTGTTAATACAGAAGATAGTGCTACATAATTTATTTTGTGCTTAAGAAACATTGAACCAGATTTGTAAAGATATTTTAGTTGCTCAGCTGCCACTGAACTAAGTAGAAGCAGGTAGTTTAATACTAGTCTGCTATAACACCTGAATCAGATTACAGGATTTAAATCTTATGGTCAACTAATACCTCAAATTACTTAAACTGGTAATGTTCATATTTTTAATTCAAGCAGCAGCCTCAAATGCACAGTGATTTTTTTTCACCCTAGGTTATAACTTCATTATCCACTATTACCTGTTTCCTTGGTTTAGCTTTTGCTACCTGCAGAAAACTTGGTGAATCTATGGAAATTACCCTTTCATTTAGACGTCAGAATTTTAAAGCTTATTACTCTGCTAGTTCCATTAACTTTCACTTATCTCCTAGTCTACTCTGCTTATCTATTCTGGTTTTCATGGCAGCTTATAAAATACGTTCATTAAAATCCAGAAAGGAACTCTCCATCTATTATGGAGGTGCATGACTTTCTTTAAAAACCACAGCTTGGACTTTGCTAGGGAAGAATGAATTTTTATCTTGGTGACAGAAATCCCAGCTGACAGCCCTGTTTACCCTACAGAAAATAATGACTGCTGACAGTCTCAAGGACCACCGGGTGGGTTATTTACATTCGGAACATTTGAAATCAGCTCTGTTTAGATAATGTTTCAGTTTTGCATCTGGCATGCCTGCACATGTTGCTTGTACATCGTATTAAAGTTAGTACCTCTCATTGGAAATGCAATCAATAATGTCCAAGTTTCATACTGTCAGCCAGGATCTATTAACATGAAACTGCTGAGTTTCATGTTAAAACATTTTGTTCATTTGGATTTTGGAGCCCGGTAGTTAACAGAAAACCCTTTGTGTTTAAGAAAACTGGCATTTTTAAAATGTGAGTAACATTTAGGGCTTTTATTCTGACATTCAGAAATATAAATACCATTTTTAATATTGTAACATGTAAAATAAAGATATTCAAGGCTACCTGAATTTGTTAAGCTTGGCATGTCCACTGTTGTTAGATATCATCAACAATTAATATAATTAAATGAAGAGCCCTAGATTAAGATACTCCATTTAGCAATGATTTGTACAGTTTTAAGAAGTAGCACCTTTTCATGAGAACTGTATTTTCATGAGTTAAGGAGGTTTCCTTTTCAGCTCACTATTTTAAATCTCTTTGTTTCACCAAGAATATTTCTATAATGATCAAAAGAGGAATAACTTGAAGGGTATTCTATTAATCTAAACCAATTATCTGACTATGAAGTAGATAGATACATACTTTTATCCAGCATTTGTCTTAGTACCAAAAAAGGCAACGATAAAATAAGCAGATAGCTTGAGTGCATAAAAACAAGCAACTGAGATTAATAATCCTGTATTAATTCCTATTGCCAAAGTAAACTAATTTATATTGCTGTTAATTATCTTTTATTTTCTTAGATTCTTCATTCTTAATTCACAGTGGTAGTGACCAATAGTTTCAGTTCATGCTTCAGTTAGGAAACTTTTCTTAATAGGATTTGAAATGGTGTCTCCTTGCTTGATTTAGGAGGTCATGGAGAAAAAAAAAAAAAGCATTCTGAAATGTAAGAATAAAGTATTTATAAACAAAGATCATCCTGAGGATTGCCAACAAAATGACATTAGAATGACAGTTTCAAGGAACAAATTAATCTTCTCTACTACAGACTCCAGAGAGCACTCTAGAGGGCATTTCATGCAACCCACCTCTCTCAACTGACTGCCTTGGAAAAACAGGCATCTAACTTGTGAGGACTCCTTGGTGCTGAATATCCTGCCCATACACTTTTGGTTTTGTTTTTTTAACATTTATCAGCAATGAGGCAATGAGTGCTACTTTACAGAAGGGGACCTCTGTGTATCAGAAGAAAAAGCCTTGCCATGAGATAAAAATTCTTGACATCATAAAATACTCCTCAATTAAACTAAGGTAATGTTTCAAAACTTGAGAAGACAAAAATAAGAAAGAGCTGTAGGATTTTAATTTTTATAAAAATATTTTTTCATCATAGAATTACAGAATGGATTAGTTTGGAAAGGATATTAAAGATCCCCTAGTTCCAATCCCCCTGTCATGGGCAGGGACACCTACCACAAGACCAGGTTGCTCAAAGCCTCATCCAACCTGGCCTTAAACAGTTTCAGGGATGGAGATTCCCTGGCACAGATTCCCTGGGCAACCTTTTCCAGTGTCTCACCACCCTCATACTAAAGAATTTCTTCCTAATGTCTAACCTAAATCTACACTCTTCCAGTTTAAAACCATTGCCCCTCATCCTATCACTACAAGCCCTTGAAAAAAGCCCCTCCCCAGCTTTCCTCTAACCCCTTCAGGTACTGGAAGGCTGTTATAAGGTCTTCTCAGAGCCTTCTCTTCTCCAGGCTGAACAACCCAAACTCTCTCAGGCTGTTTTCATAGGAGAGGAGCTCCAGCCCTCTGATATCTTTGTGGCCCTTCTCTGGACTTGCTTCAACAGCTCCATGCCCGTCCTGTGTTGGGGGCTCCAGAACTGGACACAGTACCAGACCAGGAGCGGTCTCACAAGCAGGGAGTAGAGTGGGAGAGTCACCTCCCTTGACCTGCTGACCACGCTTCTTTTGATGCAGCCCAGGACACAGTTGGCTTTCTGGGCTGCTAGTGCACATGGCTGGTTCATGTTGAGCTTCTCATCATTCAACAGTCACAAGTCCTTCTCCCTGGGGCTGCTCTCAATCCATTCTCCACCCAACCTGTGTTTGTGCTTGGGCTTGCCCCACCCCAGATGCAAGATCTTGCACTTGGTCTTGTTGAACTTCATTAGGCTCGTATGGTCTCACCTCTCAAGCCTGTCAAGGTCCCTCTTTTTATGCTGTCCAAAGAACAATTGTGATGAAGCATCTTCAAAAAGAAAGTCCGTCTCCTTTGGCTGTCATGTTCATGACGATATGCTAAGGGATCTACAGGAAATGATGATGGCAGCCTGAACAAGCATCTGCAAAGAAGGCCAGGGCAGCTTTAGAGCTTCAGTTGTAATTGGCTTCGAACATGTAGGATGTAGAAGATGGCTTTTTAAGTGACAGAAGTAACTGACTAGAAAAACACATGGACTGTGTTACTGCTGAGTAAAAATACTTAGCATGGACTGATACAAAGTCAGCACCCTTTCTGCTAGGAATGTGAGCTACTGGAAAGACACATTAAGAGTATGTATTGCTTAACAGTGTGATGGTAATGGAGAAAATACAGATTGGATTGTTCTCAGAAGCATATAAATATTTAGGTATACTTTGGTAGCCCCAAAGCTACCAAGAGAATCCCTCTGATGTAAAATTGTCTGGAAGAGGTCCAAGTATTTTCAGCATTGCTGAAAGGAAACAAGGAGTTAATCTGAAAAGCATGAAATCAGATATGCAAAAGAAGTGATCCAAAACACATAAAACACAATCTTTGCCCACAAAATCTTAAAGCAGTTGTTTTGGTTCACATTTGTAAGAAGCTGATGGCTTGCAAGAAACCAATTAGAATAAGAGACTGATGTTTTGAATTTCTGGCTTAACTGTAACCTTACTTTTGACATCAAATGTAACAGAAGGAAATTGGAAACATTAAAATACAAGACCCACTAAAGGGAATATCAGGCTAAGAGCAAGTAATAGGCTGAGATAGGTATTAAAAGGTAATAGGCAGATCTGATTTCCACAAAAGATGACTACCAAAGAATGTATAACTCAAATAAAACCCAATATTTTAAGACATCTCCTCTACTTAAGAGAAGTTCACTTTGGCCCAGGTTTCTGCAGTTGATAAAGTCTTGCAGAATGGCACTTATTAAAGTGACTTGATACGTTAGTAATCAAAAATGTTTCCTGAACAGCTGGAATGGTCAACCTGTGACAATACTTTTGCATACAGGTGCTTTATTTATTTCCCTCAACAGCATTATCTAAATTTATTGTGAAGCATAATTCACATTTAATTGCATAACAGTTAGAGTCTAAAATGATTTAGAAGCCTTAGAGAAAAGGATTCAACTAGCATTTGCATCTGGAAAAGAACATAAAAATGACTGAAAGCACAGAAAGCCCAGCATATACTGCGAAAACAGTACATTAAGAAATTCAGAATTCTAATATGTTTGTTGTGAGACCATATGTATGATTTGACAGAACAACAACTTTCATTTACAAGAATGATGTGAGACTGTAGGCTGCCAAAGCCACTTAAACACATTATTTTAATTTTTTTCCAACTAACAATTTGATATGTTAGCATTACTCAAGTGCTCAGAAGGAGGCCACAGGATGGTTGGTTTTAACTGCCTTGGACACTATCAAACATAGTCCTTGAGCATTCAGCATGTCAGATACTAAAAGGCCACACATAGCACAGGAGCAGCACAAGACTGGAGAAGGATACAGAGCTGGAAAAGAAGAAGAGAGTTGGGTAAACTCTTAGCCTCAACATTTCTTAAACAATAAAATTAAGTGTGATTATTGCTCTTTGGAAAGGAAATAATTGTATTCAAGTAGTTTATGGAAACACTTCATATACTTCAAATGACCTTCATGCACAGGCTCTTATTATCACTACCTTTTCATCAGGTTCCACAAGCAAGCAGTTCCTGGTTCTTCAGCTAAGCAGATCACCCATGTGGTAGACAGCTGCTTAGCTCCTCTAGGCACTGCCTGGGTTGCTTTCGCTGCCTCTCACATTGACTTTTGTTTGTAACAAGTTCTCAAGCTGAAAGCTAGAAATATGCATAAGCATGCTAGGAGTACTTGCCTTTTCTCTAAGGTTAAACTGAAGGTGAACTTTCCCAGGCAAAAGGTTCAAGAACTGTTGAAGAGAACTTCAAAGCCAGTATTACCTAGAAGATTTTATAATGACGGATGCAAAGATTAATCTCAGAAATGCAGATGGTAGAATTCCTCTGCAGCCTTCAGTTATGAGAATTTTTATTTCTACTCCTAAAAAAAGATGTAGGTAAACAATTACAGAGTGTATCACAGATATAGAACACGTGGATATCAATATAGCATTAGGGTTAGTATGCATTAGCTCATACACTCCTAACATTTAAGGAAGTATTTGCACCCTATTTTGGATGAAATTAACGAAAACTTTTTCCAAAGAATGAAGCCTGCTATTTCTTCTTATTTATTTTTCTTACATTAGCTGTGGCATGGGAAAAGCCCCAAAGGTTTTCTTTGCAATATTTCTCATTCAATTAAGAGCAAGAACCAATTAAAAACTCACAAATAATTTCCCATGAACTTTAAGACTGAAGTGTTGGATAAATTTAGATTCTTAGATTCTCAGCCTAATTTGATTTCAAACTATTCTGGCCAAGTTTTTTAGAAACAGATGCCTATAGGTAGGATGCTGAGTCTATATTTAGGTAACACAGAAGAAAGGCTTACATTTCAAAAGTTCTGTGCATCTAAGCACCCAAATTAGATCACGTAGCTTCAGTTCAGCTAGCTTTAGATCAGAAGATTATTTTAAATATCTACTGCAAGGGCTACATAAATGACTATTTTTGTCTTTCTTATGATCATATAGGCATAACCTGTGTATCACATTTGTAGAAACATGCAATATGGATTTTGGACCATAAATTTTTGTACCACTTGTAAAAACCTGCTTTCAAAAATTGTGCAAGCATGACTGAGCTTTTAAAGGAGAAACACAGTCATTCTGCAAGGCGATACCAGTACTCAATCCTGAGGAATTTCTGCCTGCCATCCTACTCCAAATTTATTATGGCAAACAGAAAAGAACATCACTGAGGAAGACAGTCAGACTGAGCTGGTCCTTATCCAAACATGGATCCAAAATAATCATCCAGTGCATGCGTGTGTGTGTATGCACACACACACACAGAAAGAGTGAAACAAAATAGATAATCAGGAAAGACCAGCCTGAGATGTTCATGTGGAAGGTTCAATAAATGGGAATGTTTGGCCAGATATGGGAAAGGAGAGTAGGATTACATGGCTACTTGTGGCTAAAGGACTGGAGATATTAGCTGTGATGGAAATTTATACCTGCACTTAACAGAAATATTTATTGGCCAGCAATGGCCTGCAAGGAAAAAAAGAATGAAGGAAAATGTCAGATCAGAAGTTTCACCGTTATTATCAAAGTTATTTTTAAAATTTTGAGTTTAAGTTAAATTACTGGTAAATTAACAGATTTTTGCAAAACAGGTATTACAAAGAATAGAATTTGAACACACTTTAATTATAATTTTGGTCATGCACTTAAAAAGTATTGCAAATGAAAATAAATGGACAAAATGATGTAGGCTGTCAAAGACACATTAGGATGAAAATGAATAAGGTTTACAAAACCTTTTAAAATTTCTGAAAGCATAGATACCAATTTAAATAGCTAATTAGAGTGGATGCATTAATTAAAAGGGATGTGGAAAAAAGATGTGAATACAGTTGCACAGTTTCTGTCCTAACAGCTATCAGATGCAATGCCCGTACAAAAGAAAAAAACCTTTCTTTTTAGTTTCAACCCCCACATTTTGTGCCTCTGGATGGTATTAGGATGAAATGAGTACTCTGAATGGTTTAAAGGTAAACTTTAAAATGTACCATCCTATCTCATTACCAAAAGCTGAATATTTTTATTTACATAATTTGTTGACAGAAAGTTGCCTCAATTCTCTGAACACAGAGAATTTTGGAAGCAGGGCACTGTCAAATACATTTGTTTCATCATTACCAACATGTAAAACTTGGTGTATTTAATAATTATGGGTTTTTTTCCTGATTTTTTTCACTGGATTCTCTCTGTAAAACTAACAGACCATGCAGTCAGCTAACCTGGGAAATTTGATTCTCTGGAAAGGGTGGATTTGAAGAAACTAAGCCATCATATATCTACAAAACACATAAAACATAGGAGGAGAGTGAGTCTTGATACAAAAGCTGCTCTGAGGAGTTTGTAGGCACTAGGATCTTTCTGCAAGTTGAACTCTTGCTGGATAGACATGGTAGATAGGAAAGTCTTGCTACCCTCAATACATATTATCTGGTAAGCTTTTATTGTGGAAAAACAGAACTTACTTGATGACCATGAACAGCCTCCTGAGGAAATAGTTGCATGGACTGAGCAAACTGAGACCACTGGAGAAGACACGTACCCTTAATATGTATCTTCCTATAGATGATAGAGGGAGCTTAGGAACTCATTTAACTCAGGTTTAAAAATACAGGCAGGGGGGAAAATACAACTTAAGGAGACCATGGAAACTGTCAAAAGAGGAACAAGACTAACTTCTTCCCTTTATCTTTCTCCAGTTGTAAGCAATGAAAGCTATTACAAATATACATATATGGCAAGGCTTTAATCTCTGATTTTCCTGAAAAAAAAACCCTTGTTTACTCCTCTAAGTTGTTACGAGGAACAACTTTGAGTTCACCAAGCATGATTCAAACTCATTTTTTCGTAACGGGAAAAAATTAAGTTTTCTTTTTTTTTACCCTTCAACTGTGACATTTATACAAGTATCTCAGTTTCTGAAACGATGAACAGACACAGCAAGGAAGATGCATTCAAATGCTTGTAGCAGACAAATAATTTGATATTTTATAAAAGGCCAGAGTTCGTGAAAATATTATTGCAAACCTGCCATCAATATGTGTTAATGAGTACACACCAGCTAGACATGTCAGAAGGAAGACTCTCTGTTTCACACCTTACAATAATGGATCATCCAGTCCAGTGACCCATCAATATTCATATCCTAAGGAAAATATTTGGAGCTAAAATTGAAAAAATAATTTCTAGGAACCATGAAATTCAAAATTTGAAGCCCATTTGCTTACCATAAGGTAAGCAATGAGATTTCCTCCGAGAAAGAATTCTACTTTGAGTATTAAGGATGGTGAAACATTTGATGTTAAGACAAGTTATGATTAAATTACTCAATTATGTTGAACATAGAGCATACAGTTCTAACTATTACTCTTCAGGAAATACCCTGCTCAAAAGAGCCTAGGCAGACTAACAGGAAATTGGGCTGCCATATATAAAATATAGTCACAAAATAAATATGGAAAGTACCTGTTCTATATAGAAATAAATCACTATTGTCTGATTAACTGTTTCAGCAATAAAGAACAGATGTTTGATATGCTGAAGGTTCCTGCTTATAAGACCAAGATGATGAAATAAACCTGCTCAACACCACAGCAGAAGTACTTTGCTCATAATCTCTGTACCTTTTATTACGTATCCAGAGGGAATCCCATGGCTCCTTAACTCACTTTTTCTCTTCTAGTACAGATACCTGCTGATTTGGTCCTACAGACATCCACACTCCCAGCCCCACACTAAAAACCAGATGTCAGGCACCTCGTAACTGGTCTACAAACACATTTAATAATTTGTGCTAGAGACATCACCTTCTTCAGTATCTTCTCTTTCTTCTGAATCTGGGTCAGGTATCCTGTAGCAAAGGAACACATATATAGACTTTCATGGAAAACCTCTTTTACCAGAACATTAAGTGTCTCTTGGGTGACTGTATAGCTCCATGTTTTTGTTTCTACTGCAGAGTATCTGCCTTACAGATCCCTTAGTTTACTGAATCATGCAAACTGTCTTTTCTTGTAAAGCGTTTTTACTGTAGCAACACTTTTGGAATCAGCCTAAAACCACTAATGTCAGTTGATTCAGCCTGTGTCAAAGACATGCAGAATCAAGGTTTGTTTTTGAGAACTAATACTTTTTCTTGCATTAGGCTAATCCATTGAATCTTCTCTTTCCTATAGAATATTTACATGAAGAAAGACATGTTCCAGTCAGGACTTATGCTTCCCATTTCATATTTGCCCCTCAAAATACAGCTTGAATCTAGTAACTCATCAGTGCTATCTGGCAGAGCCTACAGACTATCATCAACACTTAGATTAGGCCACCCCCATTTTGCCCCAACTCAGCTAAGGCAATCCAAGAAACTGAATTACATAAACAATGAAAAAATTCTACCCTACACATTCATAAATTATGAAATGAAAGATTTTCATTGAAAGGTATTAACTACATTTGACTCTGGTTTCAGTCTCTTCTGTCTCATTTTGAGTTAGTTTATAAAAAAGCTGTGGCATAGCCTGAAAGAAATCCAGAAACTTTTGCCAATGAGGGGAACAGAATGATTTTCTAATAATGGTAAGTCTTCTTCTATACTAGGCTTATCCTTACCATTCAGATGGGATAACTAATAATGAGCAGACTAATAACTACTGGTCTAATACAGTAGTAGATCACAAGAGTAGAACAACTACAACCTGCTTGCAGGAACGATCACACATACTAATTTTCCATCTGATACTCATGACACTGTTAGAACAAACAAGGACTTAATAAAACACATTATCAAATGGGGAGAAGCTGAGAACCAAGAGGCATAATTATCTTGGCCTTAACTACATATAAAAGGCAAATTCAGCACATCCAGCAAGAAGGAAACTAAACTGACTGTCAAAAACTTCAAGTCTCATTCTCACCTCTGCTCTGATCCATCACATCAACTTTCAAGTCAGTATCTGCATCCATAAAAAGAAGTTGATTTCCAAAAATTCTCAAAATAAAGTTGAAATCTGTGAATGACAGTGCTATACATTACTACTACATATATCCTACAGAAACACATTCCCCATCTTACACTCCATTTACTCTGTAACTTATTCTATGTTGCTCTTTCCTTAAAGATTAAACATTAAAACAATATTTAATGGGAAGAAGCAGGAAGACTTGTGCAAGCTCAGTTGTGAATCAGGTAGAGATTTCTTCTGTCTTGCTTTCTATTTGTGAAACAAGTTCCTACAGAAATCAAGGGACATCATAAGCCTACATATTCTCCAGGAGGGACTATTCATGCATTTTATTAAAGAAACTTTCAGAAATGCTTAAATTCTTCAAAGATGAGGGCAATATAAGAAAAGCTATGAGAGAAGTTCAACTGCTTAACTGATACAGAATTGTTTAATAGAAGGTCTTTGTATGGCTAACAAGGACAAACACTGGGGACTAGACCTAAACTAGTTATTAAGAAAAACTGCAATGTCTAATTTGATTTATAAAACCAAGTATAAAGGTAATTAATTTCTTCTGCCATACCTGCAAAACATTTTTGCTTAGCAAAAGTAAAAAAATCAACTCAGAGATGGTTTCAAGCAAGTTTGAGAGCATTTATTATAGAAAGAGACCATAAATTATAATTGAATAGAAATCAGTATTTTCCCAACATGTCTAATATAAATTTGTTTGCAATTTTTCACTGAAGTAAAAAATAAATCCATAAAGCAATAGAGAATTGAAAGTAGACATAAATTGGAGTACTTTTTCTATGATAACTTGCACAAACAAAACTTCATAGTAAATTGACCATCACTTACTGTTTATTTAAGAAATAAGCTTAGGGGAAACTTAAGGTCATTTAATTAATGTAAATTTTGTTTTAAAATAGTATTGATAAAGAATCTCACTTTAATAAAATCTGAAAAGTTAAAATATATTTTTCAGTGTAAATATATTACTGCTTCAACATTTTCTTTTATACAAATTTAGTTGTTACTTATGGCAACATAGTTGGCTGGAAAGATGCCAGTTTGTGCTCCTATTCTGCCTTCCCACCAATCAAACTGGGAATCTGTTTTGGTTGTGACTGTGATTTTGTCTCCAGCTCTGAAAGTCAAGTCACCCGGCTGTTGTCCTTCAAATGAATAAAGTGCTGTCACTTCTACTGGATTACTCCAAGAGTTCCCTAAAGTGAAAAAAAATAAATAAAAAGGATATTAGTAAACTGCACACACAGTAAGTCCTTAAGTACAATATTCTTAAATGACAAAGGAAAAATGAAAAAAAAGTGACCCCCTCCCCCCAGATTAGCTGAGCATTGAAACCACTGATAAAAAAATCCTCCATTTCCAGTATGTTCTTAGTTAAGTGAAATTTGGATTCTAGCCTATAAGCATAGTCTATTTAATAAAGCAGGAATCTATATACAAAATAAAGATCAGTAACTTTTCCTATATGCCTCATATGGTCAAGCAGAGACAGTGGGAACAAAAGTAGTGTGTTGAAGGAAACGTACTTCCTGAAAGATTGCTGAACAGAACCACTTTTGGCTTTTAGTCTTGGTATGTGTTCTCTGTGACAGTTTCTTCATAGGAACTGCAAAACTTAAAGCAAGGATTCGATTTTTTACATCAATATTCAGGATATAGGATGGTAAGATATAAAACATCCAAAGCACTTCCTTTCTCTTTCCATAGGGTTTGCAGTGTCAAGGATTTTGGTGTACCTTGAACACTAAGCAAAACACACAAAATACGCCAGTGGAAGGAACTCATTATGGTTTGATGTACTGGAAGTGACTTGGCTTGCATAGTGGTATTTTAGGTCACATACACAAATGGCTTTTAATCTCTTTCCACCAGTCTGTTCCGTAGCTCTTTCAGTCCTTAGCCATGGTTGGAAACATGCCATAAGTCTTCTGGTCTAGTTTTAAAATAATCTAAAGTCTTGGATATCATTATCCAGCCTCTTGACTTTTTCAATCAATATCTTAATGTTTATTACTAATCTAAGTTAATATTTTCAGTTTGCTAATTATGTTTGCTCTCATGTCCTTTAACTGTCTGAACTATATAAGGTACTTGCATTTGTTTGATGTTGATTTAGAAAACAGTTAAATCTCTCACATGAATGCATCTAAAAATGAAAAATGGAAGGTGCAATAGAGGACTAGTTAAGAGGAAATAATGAAGATGTTTACATAGGCAGGTGGAGAAACTTCAGGATGTATTGCTCATACAGATGTGAAGGCTGTACAAAAATGCTCAAGGATTCAAGGTTAAAGACCTGCTGCTTAAACTGTGTTTCCAAAGGGGAAATCCAAGCTCTTATTAGTCTACACATTGCAAGCACAGAGCTAGAAAGGATGATAAGAGAAACACTGATACAACGTTGGGGTTTTTTTGGCTGCCTGTCATCAACAACTGATACCCACAGAACCTTTCTTCAATTTGCTTTTTTCACTTTAAAAGAAAGAGGAAAAATTCTTTTCCCCCAAACTCCCTAGATAAAAGCTGTAGCCAGAACAGGACAGAGAGAATAATGGACTACAAAATGTACACATAAACAGCACAGATTTTTTCCCCAGCATCTATCAATATGTATGTTCAATCCATAGTTCTACATTTGTAGCAATAATTGAAGATAAATACAAATTATTTGGCCATGTGCCGGAGAGTGTTGGTTGAGGAGAAGTCAAATGCCGTCTTCCTTGATCACACTCTCTTCTGATATCTGTGTTCATCATCTAAAGCCACACACCACTATTTCTTTTGATGTGAAAACAAAACCAGACATGAATATCCATCTTTATCAGGTTCTTATTTCCACCAGTTACTCCTATCAAAAAAAGGCAGTAGCCTGCCTCACCCCATGGTCTTCCCGACAGGCTCCAGGAGAATCTCTGCACCTCCTCCCATTCCTTCACTGACCTTGGTGTCTGCAAGGTTGTTTCTCTCATATATTCTCACTCCTCTCTTCCTACTGCTGTTGTGCAGCTTTTTTCTCCCTTTTAAAATATGTTATGACAGAAGCACTACCACTGTCATTGATGGGCTTGGGCTTGGCCTTGGCCAGTGGTGAGTCCCACTTGGAGTCAGCTGGCATTGCCTCTGCCAGACATGGGGGAAGCTTCTAGCAGCTTCTCACAAAAACCACCTCTGTAGCCTCCTGCTACCAAAACCTTCCCATGCAAACCCAATACAATTACATTCCATAGAAGAATTGTCACCACCACTTTAATATGTTGGACTCTCAGCAATGGCAGCAAGAAGTATTTACACCCTCCATGGCTGAACTTGCATTAAGAGTAAGACTATCATTCATCTTACCCAAGCTACTGAGTATACAGAAATTGGCTCAGTAAAAGTAAGAAGAAAAATTAAGGGAAACTAGACATAACTTAAAGCATGAAAAAAATGTAGCAAAAGAAGTGTGCAAGACACTAAGGTGCAGAAATGCATTTGATGCAGCATGATAATGCCTCCAATCATTGATTGCTCTCTCTCATAGGAGCAAGATTACTTTATCCATTTCCCTTCTCACTTTTTGCCCCTGTGCATATGTATCTTTTCAAACATGCAGAAACCTCAAAGCACTACAGCTGATTATGCATGTTGATATCTGAGTCCTTGCCTCATTTGCTACCTTCTATAATTTAAAAGCTTTTTTCCAGCTTCATTCTTGTGAGCTATTTTAAAAAATTCTACTTAATTTCCCCTAGCAGCTGTTTTCCAATGCTATAATTTTATTTCTCACAAAGGCTCTAATGTCTTTGCTTTATTTTTGTATTTTTGTAGCATAAAACACATAAAATGTGTATTCACTGCCTCCAGATTGCAGCATCCCATGCCTCATACTTACATCCTAACAAATAGGTATCTTAAACAAATTCACTGTTATGAAATCTACCAGTTATATTATAAGGAGGAGTTATTTAATTTTCTTGTTTCCCGATTTCATTTTTCCATAAAAGGGTTTTAAATAAAATTGTCACAGTCAACCTGAAGATTGCTGAATGCATGTATTGAAACCACATTTGCAGCTCACACAAGATGGTGCTACAGTGCTACATACAGCATATAATAATGAAATCACTGAGATTTTATGTATGCACCGAGGAATAAAAACAAATTCTATTGTGTAAATTCCTTCATTCATGGTATCTGAGAACACACAGCACATTTCTACAAACACAGTGGTCAAAATGGAAACAGAAATTTTGGTTCAAGATCAATTAGTGCAGCAGCTAGTAGACATATCCAAAGCTCTAGCATACATGGAAATGGTATATGCTCTGACCATAATATCTTTTCGTTTTTGTTCATCTTGACATGCTATAATGATTTGAACTTTCTGCTAAGGACTACTCCCATGCATTGAGGACTTGATGAGGTATAAACTGGAGTGAATGTACAGCCCCTTGGATGTGGTGCAGTTACCAGCCCCAGAGTGAATGAAAGAGCAATAAAACAATCTTTTTCATGGGCATCAGGTGAGTGGTGAGATTGCTAAACTTCTGCTTTGCAAAATCCACTAATTATAAGCAACTAGTTAGCATGATTTTGCGGGTCATGTGTGCACCTATATGACAGAAACTACAGGTGAACTAATACAAACTATTACTGCTGGTTTTGGGTTATCCAAGCCATGTTAAGGAGCAAAAAAGGAGCCCAGTGACTCAGTTGTTGCTGCCAACAAGCCATCTAATCAAGGGTAGAGATGACTGACAGGGTAATTCTGTTGTTGACTGTCCTTGTATTATCCACTTTATACTAAATCTCTACTTTGATCAATGGCAGTGGGCCTAGTTTCTTTCAAAGCTGAAAGGCTATAACATTGCTTCTACTGGGACGCAACATTTCATAGGAAAATGTGATTGTCTAAGTAGATAAATCTTTCCTTGAAACTCTATCTATGTCTATCTTAATTTTTTGTGCAACCTTTAGAATACATGGCTATAATTTTTGTTATTTAAAAATCAATCTGAATGAGCAACACACTCAACATACTAACTTCTACTTTCTCTCTATTTTGTAAAGAAACAGAGAGAAGTGACTGGAACTGCCACACAAAAGATTGAAAGTCAGATGAGTCTTCAGCATCAGAGATGACAGAAATTGTAAAGTGCTAGCATAAAAGCTCCACTAAAATGTGTCAGCTTTCAGAAAAGCTATAATGAGAATTCTCGTTGGTTAAAAGGAGACCTAGAAAACTAAGAAACCACACAAACCCTGTTTGTGCAGCAAATGGAAAATCAAAAAACAGAACAAATCATGGAAAGAAATTAATAGATACTGGCAGACGCAAATATCTGTGCTTTTAAAAACAAATTCATTAAGTATCAAAAAGGTTTACTGTCACTAGTACAGTGTTCAAAGGACTGAAAGCCTCAGGTATTGCTCATACATTTAGGATAAGAACTGTAACTGACAGTGGACAGAAATCTTAGCTCTTTACTTGTTATGGGACACAGGGCTTTTGTTTGGAAAGGAGTAGTGTTGAGTTTATAATTTGTGCAGGAGAGAATTCAAAGTAGGCTGAAAAAGTAGGTTAATTACTAGGTTCTGTAAATCTGTGAGTAAAAAATGATAGTTTGTGCCAACAACAATGAAGACTTTACAGCAGATGTTAATGGCCACCCTTTGCAAATAGTCTGGACACCACCACCTACTAAGATATGATTGTGAGTGTAAATAGTGCGTGTGTGTGTGTATACATATACCAATTACACAAAACTTCCTGAAAGATCTTTGCCCCAAATTATCACATTAAAAAGGAAGACTATTATGAGGTCCCATCTGGACACAGTAAAGAGGAAAACAACCATTAACTTGATTTAACAGCTACGCAAGAGCCAGGTACTGGCTGCTGCAACAAAGAAGGCAAACAGTATCCTGGGCTGCATTAGGTGAAGTATTGCTTTAGGTTAAGGGAGGTGAGGCCCCACCTGGCATGCTGGAGCCAGTTCTGAGCTCTTCAGTACAGGATTGAGATGGACATGCTGTAGAAAGCCCAGCAAAGGGCTGTGGGCATGATGAAAGGACTGAAGCATTTCTCCTATGGGGAAGGCTGAGAAAGCTGGGACTGTTCAGCCTAGAGAAGAAAAGGCTCAAAGAAAAGGGAACTCAATGTCTAAAAATACCTGAAGGGAGAGGGGGAAGAGTATTGAGCCAGGATCTTTTCAGTGGTGTCCAGTAAGAGAAGAAGAGGCAATGGGCACAAACTGAAACACAGGAGGTGCTGTTTGAAGATCAGGAAACACTTTTTTTACTGTGAGAGCAACTGAGTACTGGCATAGGTTGCCTACAGAGGTAGTGGAGTTTCCATCCTTGGAGGTATTCAAAAGGACATGGCTCTGACCAAGTGGCTCTTGGTGGTCATGCTCAAGCATGGGGGTTTGTCCAGATGATCTCCAGAGGCCCTTTTCAACCTCAACCATCCAGAATAGCTTGTGTGTGCTCAGAACCCATGCTACCTGTGAGAGGGGATGTGCATGAAGTTAAAGCTTTGATATGTACGCATGTCTATTGAAACTTTGGAGGTCACATTTACACACTGCAGGTGTTTATTAACACTTTGTAGTTGTCTAATATTGTGATTTATTTGCTGTAATGCTGATATTGATCTTGAAAATATACTTCAAAGATTACTAGCTAATTATCTGTCATTAGTGAATTAATAAGGTACTTTGATCTTGATTTTGGTTTTAGCTAGATGAACTGAGCAGCCTTTCCTTGTGACAGGTCTTGCAAAAGTGTCTTCTCCCACAACAAAGATTAGGCTTGAGGATGAATGGCCCATGGCCATTGATGAGCTTAAACTAATAATTATAATGAAATAGCTTATTTAACTGCTGGTCTAGTAAGGAAGGCAAGTATGCATTGTGGTGATAGACCTAGGCTGAGAGAAGGAATTCAAATATGTAATAAAAAGCTAAGCTCACTAGCAGTCCCATGTTCTTTTTTTGGAGAAAGGAAAAAAAAAAAAATAAAAAAAAAATTGGTTTAGCCTAGGACTGACAGAGCAACTGGGCATTGCTCGGGTTACAACTACGATCAGAGTTTAATGAAGTAAGGGGCTGAAGAGAAAGATTCACTGGTGGACAAGCAATACCAGGAATGAGATAAGCATTAAATGGCAAGAGTAAATCTTAGAGATATTTTTGGAATTGCTGTGCTCATCAACTGATAGGGCTAGATCTGGAAACTGAAAGATAATGCTGGATCCTTGCAGGACACATGAAGGATAGAAAAAGAGCAAAGAATGTCTTAATGGTTCATTCCAAGGTAGATACAAGTTACTGCATTACAGTCAAAGTCAGTTTTAAGGGTGGAACTAGGATTTGAGTATGGAATTCAGTCAGCAACAGTTACTCAATTTTTGCACTCACTGTTATAGATAGGTTTGAACCAGTCCAGTTCTTACAGTGATTACTGTTTCCTCTCCTCCTTCATACTTTCCATACTTGAGGCCTGTTGAGCTATATTTTGGTTAGGATATGGGTAGGAACTACAAGAATAAGAGATACGTTTTCTGCTGGATCAAGCACATCATGCATGAGAATGTGGAAGGCTGGGGCGGACAAAGAAAACAGGATGTAGTAAATTCTGATGGCATCAGAGTAACTACTAATGACAGGGGTAGCTTCTGAATTAATGCTAGGGCTCATGATAGCACCAACTAAAGACATAAAATTTTGACTTGTGGAATGCAGCAGCATTAGACCACAATGATGCCTAATGGCAGGCAGAGAAATTTATATTAAAAAACCTCTTATATATAATATGTAATTCCTTTATTAAAAAGGATTGGCTCATAAACTGGTGAGAATGTAAACAGAGAAAAAAAATATCCACAGTGATATTATAAAATATTGAAACAATATTGCCTCAAAATATTCACTTTATGACCACATGCAATAATAAAAACATGATGATACAGTATCTTACTCCATATGAAAATTAGCATATTGGAGATTAAGACCTCATTAGGTATAGTTACATTTGGTAATGTCTTATGGATGTGGAAATTTAATGCAATTAATAGTCCATGCTTTGATTACATTTGAATTCTGAGGTTTTCCTATTTATAAGTAATTTTTAACAGAAATTAAGTATTGTCAACTTTGGCTCCAAGTTGGGGCTCAGATGCACAAAGGTCATGTTGAGTTCATGTTCCCAGGTAGGTTGCACAAAATTTCATAGAATCACAGACTGGTTTAAACCAGATTACTGAATGACCTAGGTTATAATGTCATGATAAGTAGAAATAAAATACCTTATAATGGCAAAATTAACTTACTGGGCACTTACTGGGCAACATCTGTACTCAGACTTTATCATTCACTGTCTGACAACAGGGCTAAAGCAGCAGCATCTTTGGGAAGTGACAACCGGTCTGTGTTTAAGGACTTAAGACGAAAATGAAATAATAAAAGTCAGAGAACGGATGAAAGGAGGTGTCATATGAGTTATTACACAGAGAAAAAGAGGACAGTAAACTAAAAATGCCATGGCTTGCTTTTCTTAAGAAAAGATGAAACATCAGTCAGTGAGGGGCTGGAAAAAAGAGGTAAAGCAGAAGCTTAGTGTAGTATGTGACACCCTGGGACTCCCTGAAGAAATTAACTTCTCAGGTCCTAGATGGCAACAAAATATTACATGTGCTACTGCCTACCTAGAAAAAAACCTTCCATGCAGCTCTCATTCAGAAATAAAAATAGCAGCTCAACTGTATCCTAAATACTACAAGTCATTAAGATAATTTCAGTTTTTAAATCACACCAATGTACAGATCTGTTCTTTTTTCAACCTAATGTGATTAATCTTCCATATTCTTGGATCACACTTCTCAGCATTTAACCTGAGAAGAAACAATTTTACCTCAGCTTCTAGAGCAGAACAGACATACATCTACTTATGAATCTCATTTTAGTTGTTTCTGGACAAATTACAAACCAAGTGTTTGTTTAGTTTTAGAAGTGAAATCTCAAATGTTCTATCCACATTAAACCACTAATTTCCTTAATGGCCTTTTTTATATTGCTTTTGAAATGTAGACTCACCTGAAAAAACCCTCAGCATACACAAAACAACCTCAGATCTCACTGAACAGATGTTTGAGAAATCTTAAATATGCACAGTAGATTTGACATTTTATATCTACAGGTACTAATCTACTATAATCAGATGTAAGCATAAATCTTTCCGTGCAGATACTTGAAGTATGTCATATGCCATCATTGATCAAATTAATCTCCAATAATTCTCATCTGATCAAAGGTCAGGAGACATGATATTCAGCAGATCATGCTCAGAAGAAATGATTTCCTGCCTTAGCTGTTGTTTTGCTACTAACTGTGGTTTGCTTTAGGTAAGTAAACAAAATCACTTGTCTTTCTCTACTTTCTTAAAAAAAAATACCAACTTCTTAAGATGCTCAAAGTATTTAAATTCGACACTGAAATCTGAAAACAATTCCTTCTTCATAACTAAGAAAATGACAACAGACTTTTTGGGCTGAGCTTCACTGACACTGCAGTTAAGCAGCACCCTTTAAATGCCCACACAAATGCCTGCTTGTTCCATCAAGTCACACAAACCTGCTCTTAAGAGGGAGGGCAGGCACGAGTTGCTTTGCTATATTCTACAACCTCTTGCAGGCAAATAATAAGTGTCCTATATCCAGAAGACTTGAGGTCCATTTTGTTACAGTAGCTGTAGGTTTAAGGTAATTTCAAAACCTTCAAGGTACCTTGGATAATATCAAGAAAGGCCTCTATTATTCTAGGAACTACAACTTTTAATACCTCTTGGTACTAAACATAAGCCCCAGTCCTGAAAAGGAGTACAAAACCAAATGTTAAGTCGTCTTCCACTTCCATGGGAACTGTCTCAGCAAACCGTATTTTCTGAAAAACTTTCAGAGCTAGATATTATGTATTACTTCAAGTAGGTATTTTGTCCAGGTTTCTAATGTTACAAAGCCTTCTGATTGATCTCCAGAATAACTAACTGTGTTCTCCATTATGAAAGAGAAAAAAAAAATATTCCATGTTTAATACTTGTTGTAAAGACAGTGCAAAGCAAAGTTAGCCACAGATGTTCTCTACAAGGTACACTATCCTCACTTTTGCTGCAGAGCCTCAATTGATAAGAAACCCATCATCACCTGCAAATCCACAGGTATGGAATGCAGGTATTGTAAACACTTTTGTAATAGACTGATAAAGCCCAGAAAAAGGCTCAACTATTTCTGACGTCTTCCACATAAGCTGGAAATGGACCATTTCAAAGCAGCTTCCATGTCACCAACCTGCACCAATTCTCAACAGTGTCATATCTAGCAAACAAAACTGGTGGTGTAATTGGTGGTTGAAACATACCTGGCTATATTTAAACTTTAAGTTACTGTGCAAATTAAGCTCATTCAGTATGAAACATATTTCACTGTTTCTGAGTTTCTGGCCTACTAGGGAACATGCTGGCTCATCATCTTCATCTGCTGATGGAATGCTTTCTATCTTTGTTTCAGCACACTCAGCTTTTGCATTAAATAAATGCCTTTTTTTGTCAAGCATCTGTGGATGTGTTTGATATTTAGGACATAAAAAACCACCTCCTGCTTGCAAGAGTCAATTCTGTAACAGTACTTTTGCTGATTACTTTTTCGATTTTTCTGCATTTTAAAAAAACATTCAAATTTTCATTCAAACTGAAATGGTTAAATAAACTATATGAATGTGCAAGATTACATTAATGCAAATAATGCCTGTGCTGAAATCATACTGCAAAAGCTGAGATGCCATGCTAAGCACAGCCTTCATATTCTGAAAAGTACAGTAACAAGAACTGAGCACTCTTTATTAAGGTCAAACCGACAATTTAGGAATTAATTGTGGTTTTAGTATTACGTTGACAACCTTCTTCACGTTTCCTCTACATATATTGAGTTTACATCTCAACTTGAACATCCTGTGTCTGCATTTTGCTTACCAAATCTCTGTCCCGCCAGATTCCAAAGTTCTGCTAATGTGCTAATGTTCTGTTACTGATAAATGTCTTAGCTTTTATCTGTCTGTGAAATTAAAAAAAAAGAAAAAAAAAAAGAAAAAAAATAGTAAAAACAACTTACAGTTTCTGATGGAAAATTTTTCTTAGTCTTGCATGGATGAAAACTCTGTCCTCATTAGAAAAAAAATAGTTACAAATAATAAAATTATATGAGGCAAAGAGGTATCTCATATAGAAACATATGAAATAATAATTTTGTGTAAGGCTTCATGTGAAGTGCCACTGACTTATCAACAGCCACCTTATCACCAGTATTTAAAACTGGATGAGGATGACCAGGAACAGGAGGCTTGTTTTCAGTGGGAAATGAAAATCAGCTTCTCAGAATAAAACCCAGATAAAAGAGGTTACTACTACCAAACAAAGGAATAAGACAAAAAAAGCATGAGACAAATCTGTTTTAATCTTGCTAAGAATAAATTTAGATGAAAAGCAAAAAGAAGTTTCAAGTAATTGAAAAAAGAAAGATCTGGAAACTGCTTTCTGTAAAAAAAAAATTGGTATCTCCTAACTATCTTAATATGAAGTTTACCACTTTCATGATAATTTTTTTGTATTATGTGACCATCTGCAACATATATAAAACTATAAACTTCTGTTGGGTTAAGGGGCTCAGGGTCTGTTGAAATCTATGCTAGGACTTAATCTTGCCACAATTACTTATTGCTGTTATTTTACGCTATTAGTCCAGCCATTTTTTAAGTCTACCTATACCACAGGCTCCATGAGCTTAAAACTTCAAAAAGTATTTAACAGATGTTCCCTTCCTCTGCCAAATGACAACCCAAGCAATTGTACTTCCACTTACAGGATCCCATGGCACCATCCTGTATGATCTGGTCACAGTGTAAACTGGTAGGAGAAAGGCAGATACCTCTACTTCATCACAGAACAACTTCAGTAGGAGCTGGAGACAGCACAGACTCATGAACTAGAGCCTAAACTGATCAGTGAAAACTCCGCAACATCCATCCTCGTGAGGATGAAGCATCTGGGACTGCCACCATCACACAACCTGTGTTCACATTACACTGCCCAGGCTAGCACAGCCAACCTTCACTGAGTACCCATTACCTCAGCCTGGCCAAAAAGCACACAGTTATGATAAAGTTAATGAAATCAGGCAGCGAACAGTTCTGCAATTTTCAGTTAAAATTTAAGTATTAATAGTTTTCTTTATAATCCTATGAACACGGAAAAGTGGCCTTCTATGACAGGGTCACTCTGTTGGTGGACAACGGGAGAGCAACTGATGTCCTGGACTCATGCGAAGCATTCAACACTGTCCTGCACAACATTCTGGTAGCTAAAATGAAACAACAGACCTCTCCACAATCAGGTAAGAAGTTTCTTGAAACCGTATCCTTTTGTAAAAGTGAGAAGCTTTACCATACCATTTTTATAACAGTTGTTTGTCATACTGATTTAGTTTATTAGCATTTGCCTTATTTTTATTTGAAAAGCCTCCTATTTCTTATTCAAGGTCTATCAGTTTTTCCACAAAATCTGAATTACTTTCTTAGTTCAATCAGCAACATCCAGCTGGATGATCTGCACAATATAACACTGAACTAGCACAGCCAAGGTAGACACAGGTCACTCCATGACAAAGAACCCGTGTCTTTTTGGGTAACCATGGCAGTTAAGTTTTTTCTGCTCATGGAAAATATATCTTAAGTGGTTATTCCACTAGGGTAAAAACTAAAAGAGGGTAGATTTAGACTAGATATACGGAAGAAAGTTTTTATTCTGAGGGTGGTAAAACACTAGCACAGGTTTCCCAGAGAGGTGGTAGAAGCCCAATCCCTGGAGACATTCAAGGCTAGGTTGGATGGGGCTCTGAGCAACCTGATCTAGTTCAAGAAGTCCCTGCTCACCTCAGGGGGGCTGGACTAGCTGACCTTTAAAGGTCCCTTGCAACCCAAGCTATTATATGATTCTATGAAAATGCTATCTAGTGGACTAGCCAGCTTTGAAACATGAAATTTTAAATAATCTATTTCATAAATATGCTACAATATTAAGCTGCACACTTTACAAGGGCCTCAGACAAAAGACTTCAACCTATACCATGTAACATTTTTATGTTCACATGAAAAAGTTCACATTTTAACTGCTGTGAATCAGCATTATCATCTTAACGGTGTTTTACACTTCAAAGTAACTGTAAATGACACTGAGAATTTCTATGATTTAGCTCTAATTTCCTAATTTTTATTCTAAGTCATTAAAAAATGCCAAGAAAACATATCGTTCCCCATGCCAGTAGACCTGGTTCACACTTAGTATAACAGCCCTCTGCCAATGCATTTATTGCCCATACAAGACCCTGATCTGATCCTAGCATGACTGACCTCAATCTCTCTGTATTGCATTTCTCAGGTTTTGTATTTTGAGTTAGCAGTCTTTTGTTTTAGTATGAACAGTGAAGTCTTGCATGCTACATATCTTCCTGTCAGCTTGCCACAACATAAGACATAAGCAGCTTGATTATTTGACTTACTGCTTTCACAACAGCACTAGTATGATCCCAGTAAAAGTGAATCAGGGATAAAAATAGTCTCAAAAATAATTTCCTGGGATTTCCTGGGTTTGGTTAGTATTAAGACAGAGCTCATAATAGCAAGAAAATTAATACTGTGGGAGACCACCAGATGGATGTTTTATTTTTCCAGTAACTAAATATAAACATGTCACAAGCCTTGTCACAAAAAACACAAAAATAGACCAAACTTAGCTAAAACTCTTAAAAGTAAACAAACAAGAAAAGGTACTTTAGTTACTTTCTAGGGGGTTAACTTCTTCATTTTTACTAAATTTGTAGCCAGGGTCATGAAGGATTATGATGGACACATGAATCTCACTTTGTAAAAATTTTCTAAAACGAATAAATATTAGTCACACTGACCTGTCTTGTTGATTTTACAGTTCATAATCTGCTAGAATTCCTCCTCAAATTATAGCATACAAGGAACAGATTACTGCACAGCTTGATGAGCGTTCTTGCTTACAATGTGAAATAATTCTACTTGATCCTACTGCAAATCTCTGCCTTTCTTGGAAAACAAGTAATTAATGAACTGAAGAATGAAAAGTGTGGGTTTTTTCAGTTCCAAATACACATCACACATGCACAGCCCCAAAAGGAATACACACATATCTGACTTTATCTGAGCTCGTTATTTTACTTATTGTCTCCAGTTTTCAGTTAAGTATTGAAATCAGTATTTTTTTTTCACCATTAAAAATTTCTACTCCATTTTTTCATGAAGACACAGAATGGGAGAATAATTTCATTAAGGGGTCAACTTCATTATCTACAATGAGTGAACAGCAGCACAGAAATACAGCAGCATAATATGGAAAATTCAACTGAAAGAACCACTTCCTTTATCAGCACATCAGGTAGAGTGATTATTCTATTTATCTCCAAATTCTCATTCCCCCATTGACGAATAGATTTTTCAAAGTCTAACGCCTATGAAGATGACTCAGGATCAACAATTCTGTAGTATCAGCCAGTCTCGGTGACAGAAATCAATCATGTTTCCATGGACTATCTCATTTCCAGTTCAAAGCAAAATGCATGTTTCCCCTCACTGTGAACCAGGGAGTCTTTCTCCATCCTTAAAAAGAACAGGCTTAGGATTCTTTCTCCCTTCCAGGTTGACGCAGATAGCATGGCACAAAAAACATTTTATAATCTTACTTAAGAGTTAAGTAAGATTAAAAAGTAACTTAAAAGTAACTTAAAAGCAACAAGTTGACACCATTTGAAACCTTCTTGATCCAGAACAGACAGAAAGAAGGAAAAACTGCAATACTGACAATATTCTAGAATGACATACTTTAAGCATATGCTTTCTGGCAACACAGGAAAAGCAAAAATTCAGCTATTATACCAGGATAAAGTTAGCCTGAGACCACAAAAATATCAGAATTTTACTGGCTCCAAACCCAAGGAAATAATGTTACTGTTGTGGTGTTTAGTCTTAATTAAAAAAAAGCTCAAGTCAAAAGTCACTCAATAGGATATTAGACATTATTAGACAATATTAGATATTAGGATATTCTTAAAGTGTTGTTGTCAGAATTTCTAGTCAGTGGGTATTTCTAAATATGGAACTGCATACCTGACATAAATTGCTGAATGTTAGATTTCCAGTTAAATTTGAGTTACTCAAACATAGCACTAGTTTAGTTAAAATTAAGTTAAGAGAAGCATATGAGAAAAATAAAGTGCTTCAATACACATTTAGCAAAGCAAGTGTATTTTAAAGTTGCAAGCACATAAAGTGATGCTCTCTTTCAGCAGCTCTAGCTAAAATCTCCATTACTACATTGTGCTTAAACAAGCTCAGCGGTACGTGAAATTAGAGGTACTAATTAATGCAGAAATGGCTAGAATGGTGTACACATCCCAGCTTATATTTTATCTTTTCCCTGAATTTGGTCAATGTTATCCTACAGGATAGTACTTCTAAGAACAACATGATCTTAAGTAGGTGGAAACTGAACTGCAGAGCAGGCATGCAAGCAAAACATGTGAAACATGTGAAGTTACTAGTAAAATGATGCTATTGCCTTCAGACTGTTACAAAACAGTTTGGGTTTTTTTTAAGCTTTTTACCTCAAAAGCAGTCTATGAATTCTTAGTCCATACAATTGTGTTGGCTTAGTTAACACATTAGTTAACTGGCCACAAAATGAACTCCATACTGTAGTAACAAAAATAATTCACATACAGATTCTCCAGTTTCCTTGACAGAATACACTTTAGCAGGCAAGAAAATCTGTCATGACATTCTCACAGCAGAGATTTTCATAGATATACTGAACCATCCGGCATTTGTAGATTACTGAAACAAACACAATTGTGCCAGACCTGACAATTCCTACAAAACTGTAACCATGAAAAGCTCCACCTGTAAGAGGGATTTAGATAACATACATTGAGTTTACCACAACCTCATGGTACTAATCAAAAAGAGTCAATATTGTCTCATCTGTTTTCACATAGGGTAGCAACATATGAGAAGGTTAAATTAAATAAATGGATAAATAAATAATAAAAAGGTAAGATGTTGAGTTTAGTTGAAATTCATTATGGCTTTTAGAAGCCCAAACTTTACTGATCTCAGTAAGGTCACATTTCAGAATTTGGTATTTGCAGCACTATTTAAAATCTGAGAGGAAAGAGATGACAAAATGACTTAAGACAAAATGCTTGTCAATCTGTTTAGCAATCAAAAGAAGTATCAAGGAAGATAAAATGGTGATTTGATTATAGCACAAGTGTTTCAAAGGGAACAAGAGGGGGAAAAAAAACCCCTCTCAGTAGGAAAGGGCTCTTCAGTACAGTGAAGACAGCCATAACAAACACAATATTCTAAAATATGAAGACAAATTAATATGGGAAGGTGTGAATTTTTAATAAGGAAGATGAAAAATCACTAAAAACCAGCAAAGAAGTAAAGAGGTGGTTTTGGGTTTTTTTATTTTTAAAACAGTGACAAATTTCTCATCTGCCTCCTTGTGTTCACTGGTTCACTTATTTCACTAGCTTGAAATGCTACTTCTTTCACTATGCAAGAATACAAATATATGCTCAATAGAGCAGTAACAATCTGTTAATATTTTTGTATTATTTTCAAGGCGAAAAGTTCCTACTGAAAAAAAAGTAACAATTTGTGTTTAATTTTTAAGTTTTCTGGTAATCAAGTTTGGGTGTGATGATTTCATGCACAATAGCCTTAAGGGTTTAAAGTCTGCAGGTAGATAACTTATCCCAAGAAGAGAGCACACGTATTTCCCACAATAACATGAAAATTAAAAATATTTATTTCAACATGTGGAAGGTAAGAAAGCTAGTGTTTCTGAGAGAAATCTATTAAAAAAACCCCAAACCTTGAACACTTAGGCTTTTACAAGGAAAAGTTCTTACGAATTTCTTAAGCAAATCATATGACTGCTTAAAAGATGCAAACAGCACCATTAATTTCTCCTAACTATAATAAAATACTTATGCTGTTATTAAAAAAAAAAAAAAAAGTGCTTTTTTGTTTATGATGAGCATTTTGTCTCACAGTATTGTAGCCACAGACCCACCCTAGTGGTCATAAACATTCCTGAAAGGGAACATGTTACTGAGCAGAGGCAGAAACACTAAGCAAGAATGCATTCTTGAGGCAAGAGAACTCTGGCCCATGATGATTTTTGATAACCGTGAATTAACAGTGGAAGAAAAGGGTTTGGAAGGAAAAAGGGTTTTTTGCAATTCCATCCTCATTTCTGCCTCAAGTCTATTTCCTGACTGTTCTATCATCCTGGCAATTGTAAAATATTCTTTTCCAAACATGTGAACTAGTCCTTTTCTGGCTAGCTGGGTTGAGGAAAAAGTGAAAAAATATGTGACTTCTGATTCTGAACTAATTGCCTCCTAATGATTCAATTCTCACCAACATTCACTTTAACCCAGCTCCTGCTTTTACTAGGAGATTGTTATTTCTGTTGCTACGAGGTTGGAAACTAAACCCCTGCAAGGTTTCAGGATTGTATAGTATTCAAAAAACTGTTAGGTGGATAGACAGATAACTCAAGTAACCATTTATCTACAGTTTTGGTTACCTGCTGCTCCATGACAGAACCCCAAGCAGAAGTAATTAGAAATCATTACACTAATGAAAAAGTAGTATCTAGGATTATATAGATATCTACTGTGACAAACTAACAATCTAATGTATCTAATAAAATAAAATTCTGAGTCTACAATATCAAAATAGTCCACTAAAGAACCACAGGTAATTTGTATTACAGATGTGGTACAGAACTCTGCAGAAACCTTCCATCCAGATAAACATAAAGCTAGATCATGGTAATAAAGCTTGGAAGACCCAGACAGCCTTTTTATTAGAGTGTATAAGATAGAGGGGACAAGCAGAAAAATGAAGCTGCAAAACCCTAATTCTAGTACTCATACGCAAATCTAATTTCTTTATCTGAACAGGCTCCAGAAAAAATCTCTACTGCCATAGAAACTTCGTACTTCACTGAATCACAATAACTGTACCAGTTATCAGGCTGTTGTTTTTCCAGAACTGTAAAAGGTCTCTGCAAATATTTTTTTTTAAATAAAATTTGTGGTATATCCAAACTTCTGGAAACATTTGAAAACATTACTAAACTTCATGTTACAACTAAATGCATTAACTGAAGTATTATTCAGTTACATGAAAACAATCTATTTGCATCTGAGTTCCAAGTATCACGTTATCAGTTTAGAAAAACATGTTTTTCATGTAACATTCTTGCATTTGAAATAGTTTATATAATATTACCTATCTAGATAATTCAGGTCCACATAAAATAATTAAAGATGTTTCATCCAGAAGTCTAGATCTTCTTCCATCTATCTAATGAAGAATTAATGAGAAGAATTAATGTTTCATCCTTTCTACTACTTCTGTAACTGTTGCAAAACCAAAGCCTCCTAACACAAAGCCAACCTCCCCACTCCCTGCGAAAGAGGCCTTACCACTAGCAACCCAGACAAGCTTGTTGCTCAACATTAAAACCTACTCCTGCAGCAGCCATTATAAAAGTGTAGCTTCCCAAATATTAGTTTCATGCACTCTTCTATTAGTTATCTAATAAATTTTTTAAATTAGAAAGACAAAAGAAATGTTGAATGTTTTTTCCAGATAGGACATCCATTGTAGCAAGTAATCCTGCAATAAAGATTGGCTAGTACAAGCTATAGCTGCTGGGCAGCTCTGTTGAAATCATCTGGACTACAAACTGGAAGGAAGGAATTATTGGCAGGAGGGAAGGCCTTAAGGCTCCTTCTATTCCATCACGCACTGTAAACACATCCTTTGTTACTGACTTGAAAGGTACTGCAACTCTTTTCCAGTCTCCCATCAATGTGTATGAAAGTTACTAAATTAAGAGACACTGAGGGGAACTTACTTCAACCTTGATTTTAACCTGTGAGAACAATTCCTTAGCCTTTACAAACATACAGTACTTCTGTGGATTTAGACAGCATTTGAACTTTCACCTACGGAAATACAATCTGCCATATAAAGCAAAATATAACACATAAAACTTGCAAGGTAAACAAAAATTAACCACAAGACAACACTACGTGCAGGAAGAGTAATTTACATGAGGATCCTACTGCCTCTGGCACTCCTGAAAGGTAAGCTTGTGTGTTTCTACACATTGTTAGGAATCCTCATTAGTAGATTGACTGAGTCTACATTTTGATGTAAAAGAATCTTGATAGTCATCAACAGATAGCAACTGAAGTTTTTTTACCTTGTCACTTGCATCACAATCAAAGAATGCTCCATTTAGCAAACACTTGTGCAGTTTTTTCCTACAGCTTTAGAAACCCCTTCTCAGTGGGTCAGAGCTTTTATTAAGACTGGGGAGGTTTAGTTTCAATGGTCACAAGATCTATTTTTCTTTCCTTTTGGATGACAGCTCTGAGTACAGATCACTAGAGTGATCATTCTTTTCCTGGTAAAAGTCCTACACCACAATGGCAAATTTTGATTCTCAAGAAGTCTCTGATCTGCACATCAAGAGCTCAGCTTAAGACCTTTCTATGTCTGTTGCCTCAACGTACACACACACACAAACAGCATCTACTTAGAGAAGATATGAAGGAAAATGTAAAGAGAATGACACATACACTTTACCTTAATTAAAATTTCTAATTACATGAAAAAAGAAAAGAAAAACACAATAATGACTTTGGCCTTCAGACAAAAGAGTTTAAATACTGTGCTAAATCACAGTACTCTACCTGAGATATTTTCACTGTGATCTATTATCAAGCTTGATTTCAGCTCCATTTTCAAAAGAAAAGAAATATTTTGTTTCATTTTATTTTCAAGTGGTGCATACAATATGTGAAAATGTGTGCACATTTTCCCATATATATAAACATATAAAAATGTATACATATATGTAATATAGAATGCCTTGGTTTTGATCCAAGTAGAATCCACTAAAACATTTATTTATCCAATGGACATTATATTTCACATGAGAAAATTTATTTCACTGACTTTGAAACAGCTAACAGTCTTTTCCCTGTGAAAGATGAGGATCCTGGTGGGAGAGAACACTATAGAAGTCAAATGAACACAAATACTTTCATAATACATTTTTTTCCTAACTGATTACAGGTTTCCAGATGATGGGCTCCAAAATTCAAGCATTACATTGCAAATACTACTGAGTAAGATTCTCCCCTTAGAGCTGAAACTGCTTTAAACTTAAGAGAATCAGAACAGAACAACAAACATGTACTATCTTTTTAATATACTGCAGAGTTATCTCAACTGAATACAAAAAACCTCAAGGAATATAACTGCAATGGAAATCTGTGTTTATGCCAGCAGAATCAGCTATGACCTGTGGATGCACTTTTTAATTAGAAAAGGAGTTATAGTACCTTGCATAAGGACTTGGACAGAAGCTTGTTATATCAGCTTTCTTTTTCACTTCAATTAGGTAGTAATGTAAAACAGTTTTACTACTTTCAGTGGGTTTTTCAAGCCCACTAAACAAAACAAAAGAACTTTTGCTGTTCAGAAAATGAATCACATCGTTGGAATGTAGAGTCAGGGAATAAGATTCATGTTTATGAACTACTGTCAGGAAAGCATACAAGATCTGAATTTCATTACAACACATAAAGAAAAATACATAAGGCCAGATATTGTTAGACGTCTTCCAAAGTAATTTTAGGACTTCTCCGATTCCACACTGCATTAATAAAATATGTGCAAACTTAGTACCTACCCACAGAGGCATAATCATTTGGAAGTTCAGGATAAAGTTTGTTTGTATTCTTTTTAGCTAAAAAAGAAAATAAAGTAGTAAGTTATATGATACACAAACATATATTGCTATATTTCATATACTGCTTTTCTAATACATGTTCAATAGTCATAAAACGTTTGCAGTTATCTAAGGAGCAGTACAGGAGAACGAAATAAGGACTTTGCCTTATTTCCCTGTTCCAGAGAAATCTAGTTACCAACAGGAGGAGCTGCACAATAAAGCTCCACTTTCAAGGAGAGTACTTTGGTAGACAAACTATTATGGAGTCAGAACTCTGTCTCCTCTGCTCTACTGTAAAACTTCAACCTATTAAAAGATAATGATAACCTAAAAGAGAAATTAAGTTTTTTAGAAATCAATAGTTTCTGTAAGTAGGACTGTTCTTTTTATTAAGATGTTTCATTGTACCATGGGGTTTCTATGTATCCAATAAGTATTAATGATTGCTTTGAACTCTTACATGCTTCTGTAAATATACAAACACTATTTCTATAGCAAATCTGTCTGACAGAATAGGTTTGTTAAGATAAAACAAATAAAACCTTAATCCTTTATCACTCATGGCACTATCCCAACATACTTTCATTGTTTGCCCAAGGAAGACTATTACCAAAGTATTTTTATAGACAGCTAATACTATAATAATTGCATAACATTCATTAGTTTAAATGCTCTAATTTTATGAGAGAATAGCTTAATCATTATAAAAATGTTTTTTACCTGGTGGTGTTGGCCTAACAGTGGGCTTTGGTGGTTCTGGTCTTGATGATGGTCTAGCAGGTGGGTCATTTACCTAAAATGTACAAATTTTTATGAAAAGATGCATCACACCTGGAAGTAGATTGTAACTTCAGAGCCTAGAGATATGCCAACTTACACTGAAAAAATATAAACCATTCCTTCTCCATTGCAATTTTATGAACTTCAGAAACACACTGAAAAACTAGTAACATACTCATGACTGAAGTAATTCACCATGGGTTTAACAATGATAAAAAAGTAAAGGTTTATCAGTAACATTAACATCTGCAAGAAAACATCTGCTACAGTTACCAGTATTATAATGTATATGTGATTGTTTTAATGGAAGACAGAAAAAGTAGAAAATCAAGGAGTATCCACATCACATGTGGGATGGTCATTGTTTGCATATTAACATGATCAGAAATAGTTAAACAAAATTTTCTAATCATCACCTTAATTTGATTATGCACTACTATAAAAAAAAAGACATACTTTGTTATTCTGGAGGATGCAAAGCAAAACCAGCAACTTTCTTGTCCAGAAGAGCCTACCAGGGCAGTACTTGAACAAATGAATGACATGCAGTATCTGCAAAGTGTTACACCTTTGAGCATCCAATACAGAATTAAGAATGCCACACAAACATCAACATCACCACTGGCTGCGAACACTTCAGGAACATCAAAAGCCTTGGTGAAAAAGAGGTCCACAAACCCTTCTTTGTTCCCTTACAGCTTTTCCTGGATTATTTTTTTGCTCCTCATTTTCATATACTTCAGTGAAAGATGCTAGAGTTTCATAAAGATCTTCTGCTTGAGCAGGAAAAGGCACATCACCAAGCAAGATGGCACTGGCGCGAATGTCCTGCCCATAAAACCTGATCCAAAAGAAAAGATGCCAGGTGTTTGATCATCATTACATTTCAATGTTTAGATAAATTAATCTTGTGCAAATGTGCTCCCCCCTCCTCCCTAGCCCTGCATTTCTCCTACTGATCACCTACTGATCTCTAAACATTCAGCATAATCTCAATGCCCACTGCAAGATGTCTAAATTAAAGAAACCCCGCCCCTCAAAAAACTCTAAACTTAGCCCAGTATGTTCTCACAACAAACTCTTTTTCCAAGATGAATGTGCCCTGGTTCATTTTATCATTATACCTTCACTGATTCTTCTAGATTTGAAGACAGCTTACTTGCGATTTGTTTCTTTCCTTTCAATTAAACAGGTTCCTTCCAGAGATACACCTGCAAAGAGTCCTCGAGATTTGCAATATGTATAGACAGCAGCAGAGCTTCTCAGGGAAACATCCCCTTCTAAATTTCTAGAAGAAAAAAAGTTTTGGTTGACATTCTTCAGTATGGCTTTGCAACACAAACAGCAATTGTCTTTTATTTTAATCCTACAAAGTCAGCAAGAGTTTCACTTCCTTTTGTTCTTACAAACTCTATCAAATATATTAAGTGGCTCAGACTTGAAATCTGTTTTCAGTTCTTATTTGAGACAGAACCCAGTACACAGTCATTAAGATGCTTGATAAGGTTTCCTCTCAAGCACCGAACAATGTTGCCTCACATGAATGCTCCACCTTACACCACACCTCCCGCATTCAGAAGTCTGGAAATTATTAACCCATGTTTTATTGGTGTTTTAAAATTATCTCAGCATGTTTGTGGTGACTTGCAATTCTATTCTATATACCCAAAGCGTCCTTAATTTTATGGTGCCCAAACCAGCACAAAGTATTTCAAGTAAGGCATTATCAGACCTTGAAAGATTGCACCCTGACACCTAGGCCACAATGTCTCAGCTTGGACACAGAGATGTTGCAAGACAGCATACTGAATGCCTTTGCAAGGCAGATGACAGTCACTGCCCTCCCCTGATGCACAGATCTCTCTCATCTGTGGAACAGGCATTATATTATCCTTTTATTTTGTCAGAAAGGCTGAAAAACTGTCAGTATAAAACTTATTCCTAAAAAAAATAATTTAAAAAAAGCACATAAGAAAGCACAAGTCCCATGAGTCTGAGGCAACTGGGCTTGGTAAGCCTGGAGAAGATGGAAGAACCTAACAGCAATCTAACAGTGCAGCCTTCAGGTATCTATGAAGAAGAGGCTATCAAGAATATGAAGTCAGGTTCTTTATAGCAGTGTATGGTGAAAGTATAAAAAGCTACGGATGGACACAAAGAAAAAATGTTTTGACTGGATGTAAGGCAAAATTTTCACCCAGAGGACAGCTGAACAGTAGAGCAGGTTGCCCAGAAAGCCTGAGTAGTCTCTGTCTTTGGAGTTTTTCAAGACCCAGCTGATATAAAGGCCTGAGCTGGCTGATAGGAAATCATAACAGATTCCTGCTTTGAGCAGGAATTTGGAGCAGACATCATGTCTTTCCTTCTCTGTTAAATTATTCTCTGATTATATCACCTCATCCTTCAAAGTAAGCCAGCTTAAGCATTTAAGGTTTAAAAGTAATTATTTGGTGTATTTTTTATTTACTGTCAGTTAGATATGTGATGAGAGAAAGCACAGATCTATAGGTTAATGAAAATAATGCTTTGGGCAGGCACAGTAGCACCTGCAGTCTTTATTTAGCCTAGCCAAGCAGTCTCTTGAAAAAGAGAGAATTAATCTCAAAACATTTCCTTTCTACCAAGGAATGCCTTTATCAGGAAAAAAAAACAAAACATAAGGCAAAAAACCCACAACACAACAAGGGACTGAAAAGGTGTAATGCTACAAGAACAGTAAGGTCCAGTCAACATACAGGTTACCCAGGTTGTTTTGAAACACACCAAAAAAAGCTATGTTGATGTTTATACACAGCTTTAAAATCTATCCTCCATCTTTAATTCTACCCCTTATTTAAATCTACCCCATACCAGGAAAGTATTTTACTCACCTCCCTAGTGGTCCAATTGCCACTGTAAGATTTCCTCCAAGTGTAAGATTCCCTCCTTTGGCAAAAGCTTCTACTGCTCTTTCATGATTCAGTATTATCACTAAGTCTGAAACCTACAAAATATCAAAAAAAAGTACTGTGCTTTTTAAGAAGAAAGTTAGAATGGCCTAAGAGAACTGTCTTCTGTTTTGCAGGAAAACAGGTGGGAGAACTGAAGATACTCCCTTCCCCAAATGCAAACTAGTTTCAGATTTATCAAGGTTTTCATTCAAGCAAGAATCTTTCTCTCAGAAAATTACTTCCTTTCTTGCAGAAGATGCTTTTGAAACAGTTTTCATAACAAAGCTGATCTTTCTTCTGCAAGGTTTTGAAACTAAAAGTAATTTCACATATTTTTTAAATAAAATTTGACTGATTTCTTTCAAGTGCTTATATGGTGAGTATGTGGTAACTGCTGCAACAGAAACCCTATTTTTAATTCAAAATTTCCTAATTATTTTTTTAATGGCTTTTGCAAACAATTATGAAAGCAGTTTCAGATGTGAGGAGAGATCGTATTAAGAATATATTTTTTGATCCTTTGATAATTTAATTAATTAGAAAAAGAAATAACTTAAACAAAAATTACTGTCCAAAGAATAAACAGCAAGGACATAGTTTTACCTGTCATTGAAAAAGTTTTATTTCTTGACAGAAAATGAGGGATTTAATTTATATGTCCATATATATATATGAATTAGTATGTAATTTTTTAAGACTTGAATATATGTGATGTAGGCAGTTTCTTCAGGAAACTATTAAACCAAATAATTGAAGAATTACCAAAGTATTTTTGAAATATTTAAACATAAAATGGAAAAAAATCACTATTTTAAAAAGACTTAATTTGCTTGGATTGTGACACAAAATTCATATATTAAAAATCTTCTGCTACTATTTAAGTTGATGCCTATTACCATTAGTACTGTAAAACTAGAACTCTCTTCAATTTAACAAATTTCAATAGAAGTCTCTTACAGCTGTTTTCCCAAACTAGCAAGCATTTTAAAGAAAGAAAAAGTCTGTCAAACACAAACAGGATCCTAGAAAGATCACTCTGTCTTACCTGACAGGTTCAGTAAACTCTTCATATATATTAAAAAAATTAAAATACTGCAGCAGTACCAGCCTGTTCAACTGAGTACAGTTCACTTCTATAACTTGCTGTGATCGATCATCTTCTCAACAGGTATCTTGAGTAGTCAAGGACTACTGTGCCTAATCTTTCATCTGACAGACTTGACTGAAAGGCAGGTTCAGAAAAAACTTTCAACTTACCCCAAATTCCAAACAGTGACAGCAGGGAATATAAGAGGAGATACCAGATTATTTGGAAAAAATAAAATAAAAAAATGCTGGCCCAGAAGTATTACACACAGTGTAAGAGAGGCCTTTGTTGTTAGCCTCCTGGTAACCCCCACCCCATCCCATACAAAAGATGGCTGACATAAGTAGTTTCTTAACCATTCAGGGATGGAGAGTTTAATTCACTGAGCTGCTACCTCCTCTTACCCATTCATTAAAGGATGAATCGGCAGCTAAATTAAAGCTAAATTAATCAACAGCAAGAAAACACTCAAGGCAAGTATTTTGATGGATTTCAAAATTGGTCTTTTGTTTGAGGTACTAAGTTGTTTCACTTGGAAAACCATACAGATACTGTTCCTTCTGAAGTCTCTGATTTCCTACTTCTTGTTTAAAACCACACATATGGACCACTACATCTATGCCAGCTATAATATCTCCTACAGGAATAAAATTCAATTTCTACAAGGTTCAAGTTTGTATATGACTAAAAGAATGTTGAAATTGGACTCTGGACTCCTAAGCCACTTAGGTATTTCTGAATACCATCTCTTCTCTAGAAGAAGTAAGATTGTATTATAATAATGCCAGTAAGGAAACAGTATTTTGTAAGCTGACTAAATTTTCAAATGAAGGGCACATTATTGCTCAGAAAAAAAACCCACCCTCACAGGAATACCTTCTGTATTGAAATTATTTTAGTAATTATCAATAGTAAATGGTTACATTATCTAAAATATCAGATGGAGATGATAAAAGGAAACGTTTCATAGATTAATCAAAGCATATGAGGAGTCAGTTTCATTGTCATCAAAACAAATAAAAACAACAACCCACAACCCCAAACAAAACCAAAACCCAGTCCTAGGGCTCAAAGTCAATGTTTTGTAATGCATTCAGATTCTGTAGTCATGAAAATCAAAGAAAAACTCCTACAAAATCTAGTAATTTTGTATTCACAGCAGCCTTTAAAAAGCACACAGTAATAATCCCTGAGATAAACAACGAGGCTAAAAGAAAACATTGATCTGTAGCTCAATACATGAGTGCTGGATGACTGACTGTCAGGACAGGGATAGCTGGTTGTAGAAGACATATTGGGGGCTGATGTGGACCAATTAGATCAGTTATGCATGGATTCCTCTGACGAGTAGAATACCAATAGCAAGAGATCTTGTTTGCAGCATACCTTTACTTTGATTTTCTTTGGGAACCAGTAGAACAAAAGCTAAACAGAAAGAAAAGAGAAGGGCAGGACTGGATGCTAGGGTGTGAAAGAGGAGGAAAGATGGTAAAAAAGACGAAGGACCTGTGAGGAAGAAGAGACTGGAAGAAGAGGCAGAGAGATGTCAGTGTTGTCAGGGCTCAGATGAACAAGATTTCTCTGAATATGCTGAGTCTATTACTTGACCATTTCTTTTGGCTGGAAACTGGGTCATTTTCTGCACCATTCCCTCAGAGCAGGCGCCATCAATTTTGGTGCTTCTAAACTAAAGGATGAAGTCAGTAATCACAAGTTTGAGTGGGAAATTCATGAAGTACAGTAGCACTGGCTAGACTCCACTTTACACCACCTTCAATTCATTTCACTTTCTTGCCAGATTAAGTCCTTGTGCTCTTTAATAAAGCATTTGATACACTATTAAGTATAGGATACTTTTAATTAACTCCAATTGGCCTATGTGTGAACACCGAAAGGATGTTTTCCCTAAGGGAAAGATTCTGCTAGATGTGAGAAATCAAGGAAATATCTGTTATGCAACTTATTTTAATTGAAATATCTCCAAGAAATTAGACTGATGGGATCCAAATCCCTATTTTGCATGTATTTTTTAAATGAACTTTAAAATAGTTTACACAAAAAATAGATTCTACTGTCTCACTAACATTTAGATATTTGTCAATGCATTTTAATTTATTGCAGAAAGTTACCAACAAGTATTTAAAATGCAAAATTATACCTCAATTCCAATTTCAAATCCACCACCAAGGCCAGCAATTCCTATTGCAGAGGGAGCAGACCAAGCTGTTATGCAAAACAAAACAATTTACAGAATTTTTATCATGTTACAAGAAATACTAATTTTATTATTAAGAGTTAAAAAATGCTAACAAATTTTCTATTTAAAAATGTGTTCAAAACCACTACAATGCAATCACATAGGTATACCAGTTTATCCCACTGGAAGGAATTTAGGAGATACAAACCCTTGTGATTTAAACAAATCTTTGTTACAAATTATTTATTGTACAGTTGTCCCTAACTGGATATAATTCATTCTTCTAAAGAGTTTTAAACTATACACTTATATTTCATCCTTTTCTACAAAGCTACTGAAAGCCTTTATATCTGGACAGAAGTAGGTACAAAACTCTGAAGACAGCTTTCAAATCAAACGTTGTCACCTACTGGCTACTACTTCTGGCATCTCATGTTTTATGATATGAAAATAAATAATGAAGAAATATTTTTTTCTTTTAATTCCCCCATGAAGCACAACAGAATATTCACTTACTTCCATTAGCAAGACGAGCTAATACAATTCCACTTCCACCTCGAGCAGTCACCAAAAATCCAGCTTTGATAACAGACAAAACTGCAAGGCCTTTCGCTTTAGCTATTACATGAGCTGAAACAGCAAAATAATTTATTCACGATCTTGTAAGAGAAGTTCTAAGAGAACAGGAAAATAAAAATCTGTATTTAACAATTTTGAACACATAGGAGTCAAACAATCAAAGGGAAAGCCTTAAGAAAACTCCAATAAACCTGAGCTGATATAATGCCTCTGCTCCATAGTCAACCACAGAGCTAGTCACAGGTCACATTAGCCTGTGCTGATCTCTATGATGCCACTACTGCTTCAGCTGTCCTGATTAGCTCACAGAGAATTATTTTGCTTATTGCCACAAGCATTGTGTGTGAGTACACTTAGCAAGGTAAAGAGACAATGAATAGTTGACATCCCTGTCACTATAGATTTTTGGAGGAGTCTGAATTGAAAACGCAGCAACACACAGCAGCCTAAATCAGCTTCTATCATTAGACAGTGTTTATGGCAAATAAAGTGTCATCATCCTGCATGTCTTATTACACAACTTCTGGAACGTAATAGTTATAAATCCAAAGCCACAAGCAGCAACACCAGATGAAGAAAGATACTAGGAGAAGCACAGAATAACAATTTCAAAAATAAAAAGGAGAACAGCAAATAAGAGCGCTTAATCAGTACCAAAGGAGAATGCACAATGATCTCTTTCCGTTAGCTTATTTTCATCTAGCTAATTCTAATAAACACAGGTATTCAAGAACTGGAGCTATTATTGCAGGTCGTCCCTTTAAAACAGACGTTCACAGGGTGAGCATGAGATAGTCCGTCTGCCCCCAGAGGGAAGCCTTCCTGTTAAGATAACCTTTGGTTATAAACATGGAAAAGATCTCTCTGAGTAAGTAATGTCTGCTGACAATACAGCAAACCAAGCACCCTTACTTCCAAAATATTTTCACAAAAGTTATGGAACCCCTAGATGTTAATTCCTAAGTTACAGTCAGTGAAAGCAGAAAGAACTGGTAGAGAGTACAATTACACCACAGGGGAGTGGTGCTAGAGGTTTTAGCTAAATCAAAAAAATATTTTCTTTACTCACGAGGTATGATTTTATCAGGTCCATTTCTGGAAGTTATTTCTGTAAATTCTCGTAATATTTTAGCTGCCTTTTTAGCTTCTGACTTCAAGTTGGAAGGTATAGGATTATTCACTGTAAAATATGAAAGAAATAAGAAATGTTATCTACAGTCAGTTCAGGCTAGCTCATATAGAAATAAATCAATGTAATTTGTATGGGAAAATTAATTATTTACAAATTAAGACTAAACCGAACAAACTGAGAAGCAACAAATATAAGAAATTATCTTCTGTATCAGACCCACATTTTGTTTCAACTGGTTGTAACAGAAGACACCACTCAGGAAGAGCAGAGAAGCCCATTTCTTTATTGCAATCTGTTCCACTTGGACCTCAGAATCCATGCTGATAATAGCCAGGGTGTTGGAGACTGTTTCTGTCTCCATCCATGGGCTTGTGGCATACAGATTTGTAGAATAAAATCAAATCTACTGATATTCTTGCAGCAGCAGTTCACTACCTGCTATTTAAATAAATACTTGATTTATTTTAAATTAACCTACTAGTAACAGTGAATGCCTTCTAGTTCAAGTCTCACGAATTCTGGTGAACAACCACTGCATTCAACTTATCGACTACCTTCATGCTTTTATAAATAGCCACAGCCTCCCAGTCTTCTCCTCTTTTTCAGGAGTCCCAGCCTTCTTAGTCTCTCCTCTGGGTAGTTGCTCCATCACTCTGATCACTCTAATTGCTCTTCTCTGTACTACCAACAATGCTGTTGTCCTTCAAACCAGCAGCTGTTGACCAATGAATACTAAAAGGTTAACATCTGTTCAGGAGATTTCTCCTGGAGAGCTAAACTTGCAGTGTGTTCTGAAAGCAAACAAAAGTCTGTTTCACACCAAGAAATCAGCTTTAGAAATCTACCTGCCATTGAAGGGCTTATAAATATTTTCTCTTCAATGCAATCCAGCACAAGCACCTCTGAAGATTTCAACTGAGGAAAAAGCAGGGATTAGAGATAGTATAAAGCAGTAGATCACAGAAGCACACACAAAAAGTCTTGAAATTTCACCCCTAAATCTAAGAGATCATAAATTCTACAGAAGCATGTTGATTCCATTTAAATCTACCAGACCTGCTGTCAATAATCAACTACTGAACAGAATCAAGTATTATAAGATATTAATATTTTGCAGTAGTATGAATATCTCTTTATAAATGAATAGTAACATTTCACCTATAGGTTTGCAAGAAGAGGCCTTAGTGGAGACAAAAAGGTATGAGTTGGTCTCGATTCTCACATATACTAAACTCTTCACAGCTATCACTTAAATTATTCTTATTTTCCTGTCTGGCCATATCAACACCCACCATTTCCAAGTTTATCAGCAACAAAATGTCCCAGTAACAAATGAATGTATTGCCAAATATGCATCTAGCCTCCTGCCTTGTCTCTGAAAAGAACTAGCGACAGTATTTCCATAAAATTCAACTGTTCCTAAATTCACAAAAACATATAAAAGACTATGCACAAAGAAACAGCTTTCAGTCAAAAGTGGCCTAGATTTCTAATCGGTGTTCTCTGAACATTCATTCATCTCTTCACTCTGGGCAACATTCCCACCCAGAGCCATGAAGGTGAGGACTAAATACAGTTTGAGATTAAATTAGTGAAGCTTGGAGAGCAATTCAGTTCAGACTAAGTGAAATAGTAACAAGTCAGCCAAGTTTCTGCCTGCTAGAAGAGGAATTACACCTCTGCTTTTCAAATGAAGGACATTAATATGTTCTTCAAGCAAGAAGGAAGACTCCTAGAATGAAAGATTTGACAGCTGAGTCTCTGAACTAGCTTCCCCTATGAAAGCTTGCAGCAACACATGGCTTTCATGAAAACACAGTACCTGCAACACTGGAGAGTTTGAAGTTACACCAGCCATCATGAAGTTGTGCAGAAGTGTCACATGCTCTTGGAAAAGAAGGAAATAGATGCATAGAAAGAGACAGACTCTAAACTACACTGCAGTAACAGAAAGACGACATATTAAATCTGTTTCCTAATAATCACTTCTGTTTTCAGAAAGTTGAGATTAAGGAATGGGGAAGCTATAAACTCAAATAGCTGAGAACTTTCAGAAAAAGCTGCTGGCATGTGCAATTTTCTCTGTCTGTTATGGCACTAAAATTGCAAACTAGTTGGCAGGAGTTTTGAATGTGCATTTCTTCCTTGGTTCAACAGGCTGGAACCTGGCCACACAGTCACAGCAATGAGGGAGGCCAGAGTAGCCCTAACAAAACATTAACAGATAATTGCTTTTGGTAGATTAACAAACTCAGCTGGAGCACATGTCTCCATTACTTCTGTTATTTGTACTTGACATTGCATTTTCAAGGCTAGAGGGGAAACATTACATTACATTTTGTAAGAGAAATTAAGGAAGATTTTTTGGTTTATATGGAGATACATCTAAGCAGTCACAAAAAGCATATTGCATCACCATTCTTCTCCAGAAGGCATTAATAATGCACTTTTAGCATGATAACATATAATTCATACTGAATCTTATAACATACCGTGCATGGTCATTTGCATAATCAGGTGAACACTTCTGTATGAAGGTTTTCACTTAAGATATTTTATAAGTCTAGAGGTCTTGATTTTGGGGAGGGTAACTTACCCAGTCTCCCCAGGATACACATTTCATGTTACTTCATTTTTCTAACTGTTCAATAAAATTAAAGTGATAGATATGTTTTATTTAAATGGTGGTAAAATGGACAGTTACATGCCTGACTGATGTGGGACTCCTAGCCCAGGTTGCCCAGAGAGGTGGTAGATGCCCTACCCCTGGAAACATTCAAGGGCAGGTTGGATGGGGATCTGAGCAACCTGAAGATGTCCCTGCTCACTGCAGGGGGGTTGGACTAGATGACCTTTAAAGATCCCTTTCAACCCAAACCATTCTGAGTCTGTGATTTATCAGCACTATGACTCTAAACATTATATTCCCAAACGCAAACTTTGCACAGAAAAATAGCATTACTTGAGGAAACTGAAAATTATGTATTTCCACTCTAGTCCCTCTAAAATGCCTTTTTTTTTTTTTTTGTGCCACATGTTGTGGAGCTCCTTTATTACCAGGGGATGGGAGGAGATTAAGAGATATTCCTGATCTAGCTGTACACTGCTACTGTAAGCATGAGTAACCTAACCCTCCCATCCCCAAAATAATAGCTGAAATTTCACTTTTTCCCTGTATTATTTGGTTCCTACATCAATATTGCTTCTGCATTCCCTGGGTATCTACAGGAATTCATGTTTCCATCAGCCTTTGCTTTTTTTCCTTCCTGCCATAGGCTGAAGTGATGCAGGATAATTTTTCTGGACTAAGAAACAGTAGGAAGATTCAACAGTAACATTCTGTCAGTTACTTTACATGAAGCCAGATTTGTGCACTTTCAGGAGTGGACCAAGTAATTGGTGATATTTCTAAAGCAGAGTGATACAGAGGGTGTAAGAGGGAAGGAAAAAAAGGAAGAGGTTCAACGCACCACCAACTGAAGAGCTCAAAGCTACACCTTGTGAACAAGGACTGCAAGAAAGAATATTTACATCCAGATTTTAATTTAGACAGTAACAGGTACAAAAATTAAAGTGACTTTAACTGGCAAGCAAGCATGGCCCAGAAAGTTTTTAATAACAATGGATACAATCAACAAACTAGCTGATCAAACTTTTTTCTTGCTGAAAGTCAACGCAGTTACTCGAAGTTCCTACATATAATTCTTTCCATACTGACTCATTTTGAGTTCTTTTGCTTACTTCCATGTTACAACAGATACTAAGGAACTGGCAGGGTGCCTATTGGGAACTTGAGGAACTGACAACTTATTTAAAAATAAACAAAAAGCCCACACTCTGAACTTAATTATACACAACATGATGCTTGATAAAACCTGACTGGATTCCCACTTTGCTAAGCTTGCTACAGCCAAAGCAAAAGAAATCTAATATTTTTATTACTGAAGGAAGGGGGAGGTTTGGCCTTCCCTTGTAGCCTGTGTCACAGAAAACAATCAACACTAAAAAGGTAAAGTTTAATTGCTACCTATATAGTACTGGTGAGGCCTCACTCTTACTATTAAATGTTAGATCAGTCTCATGAAATCTTGTTCAAAGACAAAGTATTGCACAAAGGAAAATTACGTAAATATGTTAAAGAATTCAAAAGTAGTTGTTTATTTAAAAGAAAAAGTAGTACATGGAGGTTTACACTATGAAATGGTGGTTTCTGTCCCTAAATACAACAGAAATAAAAAGGGCTGAAGATTATAAGCAAGGTCAGGGATAAAATCTTGGTTTTACTTATTTTAGTCACTGTATAAACAGACAAAACCCTTAGTGGGATTTCTGTGACAAGAAAAATAGTTTAAACTTCTGGTCACCTATCAAATTGTCCAACCCCACCTCCCCCCTCTAGCTTACCTTACAATTTTAACTGTTAAATTATTTTCTTAAAAAACTGATTTAATACTCCAAGTCTATTGAACAGATGTTATAGAAATAGCTGCTTTTTATTAAAAATACCGTATTAAATATTTAGAAATAAGCAGAAGTTCCATGCTCATTTTACTCCTTCAGTAACAAGGAATAATTCTGTAGCACTGTCTTCACTATTAGCTTTTAAGTATGCATATATAATTGTCTGTTTTGTATTCGGGTAATGCTCAGGCAAGAAGTAACCAGGAGCAATAAGACAATAATATCTATCAGGAGGATATACTGATTGATGGATTTGGAATGCCATGACCAGTGAATACTCAGCTGGGATCAAGTTTCATTTGCACTGCTGCTTGTTGTTGAAAGGAGAAGATATTGAGCATATGTGAGTCAGCAACACAAACCCCATGGGGGAATATCACACCAAAATTGATTAACTGCTTAATTTGTAAGCTGATGAGGCAAGTGCGTCAGTCTCTAATTTACATTCTGACTAACAGTAATGATGTGTTGGCTGAACATTTGGTGAAATTATCTGAGCAAGGTGTAATAAAGAATAAAAAAAGCCTTTTTGCTTAAAAGCTATAACTAATTCTGATATAATCAACATTCTGCTAAATATGAACAGATTAAATAAAGCATGTGGCATTATGAGGACCTGAACATCAAAAGTACAGTTTCAAAGAAGTCTGGTTATAAAGTGGAGACAAAGCATCACATGAAGATTTCATACATATGTTGCCCATGTCTGATGGATTTTGATGGAAGGTAGTTGTTTTGTTTGGGTTTTTTCAGTTATAAAAAGAAGAAAAATAAAATATGGAAAATACCTTCTACAAGCCTCAGACAGGAATTCACTCTTCACTTTCATTTCACTAAGAAGTTCAGACACAGCACAAGAATACATTAAAGAATAGCTGATTTGCTAATGGTTATTTGCAATCATCATTATAGCAGCAACATCAATGCTCAAAAGATTGCATTAACAGAGAACATTCAAAATTAGGAATTAAGAGCATTCATAAACATGAGAACTAGCATACTCAAGAAAGGTTAAAGAACATCTAATGGGAAAGCAAAACCTGAAAAGCAAGACAGCACAGCTTTGGAAAAGAGCCTCAACCTAATTTTGGTTTCGCAAATGTGTAACATCATGGTACTGTGGTAGGCAACTCCAGCCTTGGTATTCATCTGGTACTTGCAACTCCTAGTACAGCGTGCAAGACGTGCATCACAAGCACTTTGCCTAACCCAAGAGAAAGTGAAGCAATATAGAGCAGATGATGACAAGTAGTAGACTATGTTAGACATGTCTCCATCAGTCTCCCTCCACTTACTACTTTCAACACTTGAAGACAATGGCAGACAGCGAAGCAGTCAGGTCAATGAAGTATCAAGAAAAGATACGTAAAGTCCAAGGAAATAGTGGCAGAGTAGAAAAAGAACCTAGAAGAAAATTATGGAATGAAATAAAGGCAATAACACCCCCTTTGGTTGAAACCCAGCAGACTCCTGTTTCAGAGCCTGAGCTCCTTACTCCTAGTTTTGGAGTCAACAGCAAGAAGCAGATGTCTCTTTCAGACTCCAGGAAGCATGAAAGAGAAATGTCTCAGAATATGCACGTTGATCATCCTGGCAGAAAGCACTAACGGTACAGAAGATGGGGACTAGGAAAGCTGTAGCAGGGAAGGAGAAAATAGCAATTATTGACAGAGAGGTTCATACCCATTGTCTATGTTGTACAATTCTGCCATAGGCATCTGGAGAAGAGCAAGGGAGATGGCAGACAACAGAAAATATGTAAGTGTAAAGCCAGGGAAACAAAGCTGAAAAGCAGAAAACAAGGTCTCTGTACAGTGAAGCTGTACTCTAATCTCATGCATTGCTACCATGTCCCTCATCACTTGAATTCTTGAAATTTTACCAAGTTTTACACAGTTCTGCTCCTCAACAAGCTTGGTGTGAGTATCTAGTGCAATGTCAGAGATAGTAAGAGTTGTGGCAGGGTACAACTACTACAACAGGAAGTACATTGCCTTGCAAAGTGGCAGCTGAGCTGCACTGAGACTGAGAGACTCTAATGTGTTCCTACCCAATCCTAAAGGTTTTCATACCGTGAATTACTGTAACTACTCTATCCTCCTTCCTCACCCTGGATAACAAGCTTACTGGGTGATGGTATTGCATTAAGAAGCTGGTGCTGGCAGTGGGAGAGAGGGGAGGAGGGAAAACAGAAAGGTCAGCAGAACCTGCAGCCTTCAACGTAAACAAGGAGTTAAAAGTATTTTAAGGTTTACCTAAGACAGATGGAAATTTAAGAACAGATTTTTCTTTCCAAACACTACAGTGGAAGTGAAATGGCACTTAAAATTAAAACAAAACAACACAAACCCATTTAACTTTGCTAAAACCAGCCTATTTTTCCATGTTTTACCTACATTAACCTGCTCAAGTTAGCTTTTGATGACAGCTTGTACACTGGAAACACCTCACGGGCATAGCAAAGTTACAACTAAATTCAGCCTTTAAGAACTCAAATATGAAAAAGGAACATCACATAACAGAATATAGCACCTTCTCTAAAACTAAAATAGCTCAATAATTATATTTCTCACAGAGAAAGTTCACAGATATTACTATCACTATGTAAAGCTGAGATATTTACAGTATTTCAAAGGATTTTTTTTAATTGAATTGGGGACAGTGCTATAACCAGAAATAATTCTTGAATTTATTAAGTTTATATAAATATATAGATGTGCAATTTTATAAATGTATTTAAATCACAGTAATCTGAGAGGAAAAAAATTACAAACATCATTTTAAAGATTAGTACTTCTGAAAACCTGTATAGAATCTTGCCTTGTATCTGAATGTTTATTTCCAGACAGCTAAGAAGTCAGACAAGAATGATGAGAAACCCAGTCATCTACATCAGGATTTTGGTATGCAAATACATTCTATGAAGTCAACCCAAAACCTATAGAAACACGAGTTTATTCAAAAAAGAACCACTTCAAACACAGAAGTCTTTCCCTTGCTAGAAATGAAGTAATGGAGATAGAAAACAAATTTCTTCCTTTGTTCTCATCTCTGTAAGCCTGCATGTTGGGGTTTTTTTGTTTGTGTTGTTTTGGTGTGGTTTTTTTTCAATCAAAGAAATATATCCCTGTGGATTATGGAACTCAATACAATACTGAAGAGAATTCCAATGAAGCGAATATTATTAGAAGCACATAAATGTGTTAACTCTGAACCTGGAGAAGGAAACTGTACCACTCTCAATGTGCACTTAAACTACTTCTACTATTAGCTGGTGTTTCAAGGCAAATTGTACTCTGCAGCCTTTATAAGCAACTAACTTTGGTTTAGGGCTTTCTACTATGACGTTTTTTAAAGGACAAAATTTCTCCTTTGTCAAGTTTTCAGGCTGTTGTACTGTAAGCACAAGGATTTTGTAAACTCAGACTTACAGAGATGCAAACTGAGATGTTAGCCAATGACCCTTCATAAAGCAAGGCAAAATTTGAAATGCAGTAATTAGATAAAATAACACATCCCAAAAGAAACTTGGAGAAAATTCTAATTGGAGATGCTGAATTTCCTCTCATCTTGTTGAAGGATGAACTTTCTTATTACAGTTGGATTACACAAAGGTAAAATTAGACTAACATAGCTGAACAAGGCAATTTAGAGAAAAATATGTTCCCTTCGTATGTGCAAAATGTTTCAGCTAGGTGATGTCTCCTTACTTCTAAGGAAATGTGGCATGTGAAGACAATCACGAACTGCCTGAGACACAGCTGAATCAGCAGATTTGTTCCAAAAAGTACATGAGACATCTGTTCAACTGCATGGAAGGAAGGCAGAGCAGTGGAACACCTGCAGATAAAAGCCTTCAAAAATCCTGGTTACTTTTAGCAATTACAAGAATGTGAAAATCCTGAGTCCACAGTTTACAACTTTGCACTAGAAGAGAGGATCAACCTGCAGCACATGGGGAAGAAATAACTAATTTGGTACAGAGATGGTCAGAAAACAGCATTTTTAAGAATACAGAGACAGTGGTACACTCTACAACAATCACCAAAGGCAGCGTTACCCTGGGGACTGTCTGAGTCTAGCAAGTGAACTCTTCCAAGGATTTGTACTATGAGAATTGTAAACTTTTGCTCAAAACACACCACCACACTTATCCATGCTGCCACCCATGCCCTGGGAAACTCTCTACCTGAAACCCTTTTAGCAAGTCTTTCATATATATACTTATTGTAATATGTTTGATGTGTAAACAGTTGGTACCAAAGGGCTTGGGTGCTGCCCACCAAGCAAGATAAATAACATGACCAAAGTTAAGTTGGAGCAAGGAATTCAGTTCTGCCTGTCTCTCCTCATGTTAATACAAAGTTGGTATGGCATGTGAAATTTAGACATGGGGGTAAGTGGAAAAACCCAAACGGAATCTCAACTTTTGCTTAAGTCTATTTTAACCACAAAGAATACACTTGAAGGCAATCAGAGCAGGTAAACAAGTACCTTAACTTTTACACAAGAAAGTTTTAGTTAAAACAAAATGGTGCTTTTCAGAAAGAAAATTGTAAAAATCATTTTGTTTATCTTCTTATCAAGGGCAGAAGCATAGAGAGAACAAAAATGTGACAGACCCCAACCCCAGTCAGTGTGCACTACACAATAGCTCCTTAAGCTAGAATAATAACCTACATGAAAAAACATTTAGGTTCTTTAACAAAATACAGACTCCAGCTACTTCCTGAAGAAAGTATTTAATTCTACATAAACTCTTAGATTGCCTTGTTCACAACAGTTTCTCTCCCACTAAGTCATATACCCTAGTCTCCATAGATGTTACAGGCTCTTTTACAACAACGCAATGGATGTTTGAAAAAAAAAGGCCAAAATTTCAGATCAGAACTAGAAAATCTTAGTTGTGAAAAGCATGATACAAGACAAAGAACAAGAGTGAATTCTGTTCATTTCCATGGTATCAAGCTGACATTAACTGAAGCTACAGACTATGATTCTCTTTAGCTACTGCATGTCTAGGACAACTGGCCTCTGCACGTATACACACCTCCAACTCACCACTGGGAAAACTGAATGGTAGCGCTCAGTCACCACCACGAGCAGAACCTTGGGAAGCAGGGGGCTCTGCTCTCAGTGCTCTGATGTCTGCCAGAAAACTGTGTGTACAGAGGGGAGTTCAAGTCTACGGCTCTCACAATTTGCAACATTAACTATGAGATAAAGGCAACTCAACCAAATGTATTACAAACAGCTCGTTTCAGGTCACAATCCTGAACATCACTTTTAAACCCTGTGTTTTAATGTTTTTCAAATGCATTTGTTTAAAATTACTTTTAGAAAACGTTTTTAGATGTTTTATAATTCCATTTATTTTCCATCACTTTTAAAGACTGTGTTTTGATGCTTTTTAAATTACATTTGTTTAGCATTATTTTTAGAAAATATCTCATATTTGATAGAGTTTCCTTTATCTCATCAATTTTTCAAGTGTGACTGATACACTTCGAATCCTCTCTATACACAGTTTCCTTGCAAAAATCAGAGCACTGTGTGCAGAGCCACCTGCTCCTTCAGGTTCTGCTCACACTGGTGAAGGAGCATCACCTGCTGATGAGCGTGCAGTTGCCCTAGTGCTGAGTCTGCAGTGCAGAAGTTTCCACAGCCAGTTAGCCCTTTCTTGCCTCTGATGGCTGAAAAGGCAGAACAACGCTTAAAATAAGGATCCTCTGCAGCCCCCTCCCCAAGACACAGAAACATGAAATACTTAACCTCAAAGTTCTAGAGCTGGGCATGTGCCTACATGTAACATTACACACATAAAGATACTGGGTTTTATATTACCTTCAGAAAGGTCTTTCAAAACACTCACTTCTATCTCGAATCTCACTCTCCCCTGACTCACAAACACACAGAAATGTGGTGGTGAATCTATTTGCTATACTGACATCTCAAGGCACTCCACTTGATAGAAGGCAGCAATAAAGGCACTCTACACTGCTCAGCTTATCTAACACAGCAGAGCTACATGTGAAAATTACACAACTGACCCATCTCACCCTCCTGTGCTTTGAGGAGGCCCCATCTGATACGTGAGCCCTGCCATGGCCCCCTCCTGGCTCCTGACACCTGCAAGCAGGCCGGTGTGACCGTGGAACCCTGAAGTGCATCAGGAGGGGGACCCTGGACAGCCAATCAATGTGTCTGACTACCAACCACTTGCATCGCAAATAAAATAACTATCTCAAAACGCAGCTGTAAAAGTGCACTTACCAAAAAGTGACACATGCAGGCCAATATATGAAGCTGCACAGGAGAAAATATACTATTTTTTCCATTCCACAGAAAGCATGCTATATATCAGCTTTTTGAGTTTTAACAGTTAATTAATCGGTCCGTTTGAAAGTCACAGATTTGGCACAAAATCTAGAATATGGCACTTCTATTGAACTTCCAACGTGTTGCGTTTTGACGGAACGAGGCAAACAAGTCTTAAAAGCAGCAGAGGAATGCAGTCCCGGCCGCACCCTGCCATCACGGGGCCGCGCCAGCTCTGCGTAACAGCCGTACAGGTGCACGGGACAGCCCAACAGATGCAACCAGATAAAACAAGCCGAAAACAACCAACCAACAAAAAAGCTCAAACAATTAAAAAAAAAACCCAAACAACAACCAACAAAAATACTCAAGCTTTTCTGGAAGAGCGCGTGTTCAGCCTCACCAGCAGCCCGGCAAGGCCGAGACCAAGACCGTACTCGATGCTTCGTTAAAATTTCAGCACCACACGCTGCTGCGTTGGGCGGGAAGGGACACGAAGGGCCAAGGCCCGGCTGCCTCCCCGGCCCCGGCGGCTCGCGGGGCAGCAGAGGGGCAGCCCGGGAGGGGCAGGAGGCGGCGGCAGGGAAAGGCAGGGCAGGGCAGGGCAGGGCAGAGCGGCCAGCGCCTCAGCGGGGGCCGCCC
>NW_009953496.1:13373847-13403459 GCF_000747805.2 Chaetura pelagica | reverse complement strand
GCTGCTAAACGCGCTCTCAAATAACTGCTGCTCCTCAAGAGCAGCCCTTAGTGATGGCTGTGAACATCTTTCTGAAGCGGGCTGCTCGGTGCTTGGGGAGGAGGGAACGGAGGAGCCGCCGGCAGGTGTCCTGGCGCCGCGGGACACCCCGCAGCGGTGTCACCCGGAGGCGGGGTGTAGTTCTGAGCCCCTGACGCGGAAAAGGGAGAGAAAACGGTGACAAGAATGGCTGAAGTTAATGGAACTAAGGGAGGGGGAAAGGAGGGGAAATACGTTAGGACTTACAAGTAAGAATTTGATGCAGGGTGGAGACGATTTTGATGTGTGAAATGATGGCAATGATGAGAAGGAATGAAAATAATATGCCTTTTTGAAGGGCTGCCTAAAGGAAGAACTAGGAAACGTGTTTGGGTTGGAGGTTTTTTAGTTTGTTTTTTTAAAGATACTCTACGCATTTAAGTTGTGAATCTCGTGTAACAAAACGGAAATGTAAATCGGATCAGAAAGGGTTTGGATGCTTTCCTGAAGCTTAAAACAGCTGATTACTGATAAGATTATAATCTGCATCTTCACAACCAAGAAATTGCTAACCTGAGGCCATGGATTATAGGGCTGTACCCCTTTTTGTATATCCTTCCTCTAAACATCAGCTTTTGCTCTGTTTTAGGGATAAGCTGGATGGCTCTTTGTTCTGATCTAGGGAGGCTTTTAATATCTGCTTCCTAGCCCTTATAATCTTACTTATGCGTTGAGAATGGATCTCAGTGAATTCCTGGCATTTTGCCAATTTTGTTACAAAACCACTGGTTTGTATGTGTTGGTTTTTTTTGCTATTGGCTTTTTTGTTGTAATAGGAGAAATGCAAATTAGTTTAATAGCAAAACAAGAGTTTAATTACGTGAAATCTGCCCTCATGTTTACCTTAGTGTAAAATTGGCCCCCTAATAATGACTTAGAGAAACTATTCTTTATTAAGGGATTATCAGTTGCTGTATGTTTTGGAGCTGTGGCCTAGACAAACATTTTTGTATAAAACCTTCTAATTAACGTCCATCCTTCTTTCCGTATACTGTGTTTCAAAGGCAGTAGTAATCTTCACAAAATGGTTCATATGTATCTATCAGCCTGTAAACCCATGATGGTGATGTGCGCTGTAATAAGATCCTAACCAGTTGAGTCTATGAGGAAGTGTTCTTAGTGGAAGATAATAATTTAGGTATGGAGTGAAGTTATCAATATGAAGCTTGAGGAAAAGTTGAACAGGTCAGGACCAATATTAATGGAATAGATATTTTTTTTTTCTTAAAATGCTGTCAATACCTTTTAAATTTTGTCTTTTCTGTTCGTATGTTATGGTTATAAAAATGTGTTATGGTTGTTAAAAAATAACCATAATGGTATGTGGTGTGTGACACAAAATCTAATTGACATGATAAGCACTTTTTTTGTTTTCCAGTTAAATATGTACTTTTTTCAGTTAAGTTTTGAAGGTAACTTGTTTCTTTTTCCTGTTAGAAGTTTGTATGCTTTTTGTTAGTCTTGAAGAGGGATACTTATGCCTTAATAGATTTTTTTCCTCCTAAATTTTATTAGAAGTAATAGCTGTGGTTATTGCTGAGAACAGTATTAAACAGATTCCTAGAACTGCATGTATCTATTGTATTCTGTGCTGATTAATGAAGCACATTAATTCCAAAGTTTGCCACATTCAGTGAAGGCTGATCCCTGAAAGTACAAGCCTGCATAAAAAAATAAATTTTCTTTCTTTGTTATTTTCAAAGAAACCTATTACTGAAATATCTACTGGCTGTGTTTTTTGTTTGTAATGAGATAAACAGATATTCATTACACAACAAAATACAATCTAGTTAATGAGCATAACCACGTTAATGATAAAAGTTCCTCATCACTGTTAAATAAATGAAGCACCCAGCAGCATATGTAATTACAGTATATGAAAAAGCACCAGGACATTTTTTGTTTTCCTCTAAGGCAGAGGATAGAGGTGAACAAAAATGCATTTTTCTCTCTTTACACTTATATAGCTAATCTAATTAATGATTGAGCTGCAGAAATGAGCTTAATGTGATGCTGTATTATGTAAGGCAGCCTCTTTCACTCTGATGACTTGTCTGCAATAACATAACAAGCTACGTGGGCATCTTACTCCTTTGTGTATGGAGATACAGTTGTAAGACATTTGAACAGTAAGCAAAGTGATTTTGGCTGGGTCGTCACAAGTGCTGCTTATGAACCCACTGAATATGAGTATTGCCATCAGAGAGCTAGGCTGCATAAAATAATTTCTAATATGGCAATGTATTGAGTATGAGGAAATTAGGTTACAGTTACAGAGATATTTGAGTTTTGCCTAGTTCAGTTGTCACCACCCATTATATGCATTTAGATACAGCCAAATACAATGACTCTTCTCCCAAGTAAATAACAATAGGACCAGAGGAAATCGCCTAAAGTTGCTGAAGGGGAAGTTTAGGTTGGATATTAGGAAGAATTTCTGTACTCAAAGAGAGGTCAGGCAGTGCAACAGCTTGCCCAGGGGGGTGGTTGAGTCACCATCCTTGGAGGTATTCAAGAAATGTGTAGATGTGGCATCTCAGGGCATTCTCTAGTGACTGAGGTTGTAGGGTTTTTTGTGGGTGTGTTTTGGTGGGTGTTGGGGTTTTTTTGTGCTCACGTTTGGACTTGGTGGTCCTTTCCAGCCATGAAAATTCTGTGATTCTGTGAAATACAACAAAGGAGAAAGGAGCACCAGAGGAGGTGAGGTAGGAAAGGTGAAGTGTAGATAACATTTAGGGAAAATATGGTTCAACTCCAAGGAGTAAGATAGTCTGTGAATATTTTTGTGATATTTTCACCTTCATTCCCCAATTATGTCTGTCAATCCATAACTTACAAAATATTTTGCATCTGTGGGGAACCTCGACAAAGGCTGGCAACACAGATGTGGGATATAAAACTGGACATGAAGTGCTTCGAAATTATAGTGGGAAAGGGATGATAACTGGAAACAAGGACTAAAGTTTGCTTATGTCAGTAAGATAAGATAGGGCTTTATATTAATGATATGATGAACGATGGCACGGGTCAACAGAGTTAGGATGTAAATACTATTGTAGAGTATGTGGAGAAAAGAGCTTCTGTTAAGTAAGTTCTGGGATTCTCTCCATAGTCGCCAATAACAGACTTTAATGGTTCTTGCTGTTCCATAATAGTGTTAATACTTCTGGTAATATCTGGAATATGTCATCATATGGGGAGAAACACGATGAAATTCAGCAAGGGGAAGTGCAGAGTTTTGCATTTGGGGAAGAACAGCACGATGTCCCAGTATAGGTTGAGGGCTGACCTGCTGGAGAGTAGTGTAGGTGAAAGACACCTGGGGGTCCTGGTAGACAGGAGGATGACCATGAGCCAGCAATGTGCCCTTGTAGCCAAGAAGGCCAGTGGCATCCTGGGGTGCATTAGAAAGGGTGTGGTTAGTAGGTCAAGAGAGGTTCTCCTCCCCCTCTATTCTGCCTTGGTGAGGCCACATCTGGAGTATTGTGTCCAGTTTTGGGCCCCTCAGTTCAAGAAGGACAGGGAAGTGCTTGAAAGAGTCCAGCGCAGAGCTACAAAGATGATTAAGGGAGTGGAACATCTCCCTTATGAGGAGAGGCTGAGGGAGCTGGGTCTCTTTAGCTTGGAGAAAAGGAGACTGAGGGGTGACCTCATACATGTTTACAAATATGTAAAGGGTGAGTGTCAGGGAGATGGAGTTAGGTTTTTCTCAGTGATGACCAGTGATAGGACAAGGGGTAATGGGTGCAAATTGGAGCATAGGAGGTTCAAGGTGAATATCCAAAAAAACTTCTTTACAGTGAGAGTGACAGAGCCCTGGAACAGGCTGCCCAGGGAGGTTGTGGAGTCTCCTTCACTGGAGACATTAAAAACCCACCTGGACGTATTCCTGTGTGATGTACTCTAGGTGACCCTGCTCTGGTAGGGGGGGTTGGACTAGATGATCTTTCCAGGTCCCTTCCAACCCCTAGGATTCTATGATTCTATGATCATGGAAGACATTAATTTTTAAGTCACGAACACGTGTTTATTTCAAAACTAATATAACTGCGGTTTCTAGTTATTGCTAGAAGTGGTAGTTAATTTACTTAATCAGTCAATGGTCATGGTGCCATTCATTGTGGAGTTTGATATCATATAATCAAAGGTGATACTTATGGTATTTATTTTCAGTAGTGAGCAGGTTATAGAAGAGTGAAAATTTGAAACGACATTAAATCCAGGTAAAGCAGAAGGTAAAACAAATTTTTAAAGCCATGAAGGATTTATTTCAAAAATACTATTTTGAAATTCTGGGAACTAGTTAACTAGCAGGGCCACCAGTATTAATCAGTACTTATTACTGAAAATCTGAATGTAGAAATGAAATTTACTGTTCATGCACAAGTTGCACAGGATTATTCATAGAGGAAGAATATTTTACAGGAAGTGGATGACCTCAGCAGCTGGTGTAGTGGAAACAGAATTTAATAGCTTAAAAAGAAGACTTAAAGGTTACCTATTTGAAGCAACAGTGAAAGAGAGGGGATGGACAAATTAGGAGTAGGGGGTTATGATGGCAAATTTGATACTCATAAAGGACATAAATGTGATTATAGAACTTATCTCAGGTTATTTTCAAAAGACTAAAGTAAACATTTCTGAGGTTTTTTTTCTTTTATAAAATAAATGGGTAAAAACTTTCAGTGCACTGTAGTCTGTGGTTTTATTTGTTAGTATTCAAGAAAAATAAATTCAAATCAGAACAAGTGCAGAGTTGGCTTAACTGAAGTGATTAGATAAGGGTCAGCTAATTTCACGGGGAAACTTGAAAGCCGGGTTTGTTTAGTTTAGCACAGCTATACTTGATAAAGGTTCTGTATTTGTTGAAGGAAAGAAGGATTTTTAAGATACTGCTGTTAACCAAGATCAGATGAGCACAGACTTCCAAGAATAAGTATTAAGTGGGAATTGGAAGGTTTCTAGCAGGAAATTAGTACCTGGAATGATCTTTTAAGATAATTGATGCTTTTTAAAAGAGAGCTTGATGTGTTTGTAAGGGAAGTGATACTGTATATACCTGCAATATCAAAGGATTTGGCTCATTGATTATGAATGTTCTTTTCTGTCTGATGTGCCATGTTTCCTCTGTTTCCTAATAAAATAGTATTAATGCTTCACCTGCTTACTTAATTTAAGAAGGTTTTTTTTTTTAATTTATTACCATATTAAGCATTTTTGTAATTAATAAGTATTACTTATTTTCTCACTTAATTTATAAATAAAACAAACTTTTTCCAGCCTTATTTTTCTTCCAAGACTGATTTAGTTTTTCTGCTTGGAATAAATTAGTTCAAACAAAGGAACTTCTCCTGGAAGATCTACTGCCATCAAAATTCACTTAATGTTCCAGCAAGATCACTTTCTCCGTGGTCAGCTAGTTCTTTTTTTTCCCATTTAGTGATGTGATGTTCTCCAAAATTTTTACAACAAATTTGTATTGCTTCAGTGCTTCACTTTCCACTTTGTTGTTGTATGGGTTTTGTTTTTTTTTATAGTTGGCATGAATGACAGCAAGTTATTAAATGCTGAGATCATAGCAGCTTCTTTCTCTTTAGCAGTGAAGTTTCTACCTTGATGTATTGTTTGAAAATATAGGTATGAAAATAAGGTTAAGTGCCTGACTTGAAAACTTTTTTTTTTGGCTGCTGGAAATTTAGCTTTGTTCATGGGCATTTCAGCTTTTTTGTTGATGGAGATTTGGAAAGAATTTAACTAGTAGTGAAGAGTGACTTATTTAAAAGTATAGAAATGAGTGTTGTAATTTTATACTTACCTGCTCAAAAGTCAAAGATGAGCAGATTCTCTTTCATGGAAACTGAAGAACTGTTTGTACAATGTATTGTGAATCTGGGTGGCATATCAAATATTGTGAAGATCCATCTAGTTACTCAGAATCTCTGAAGGACAAAAAGGTAGGAAGAGTTCAAATTAGTCATACAGACTTTTTATTATGGTTGAGATGTTTTATTCTTTTTCAAAGAAGATGTATGTTTGCATGCACATTTGAGACATCTACCTTACATAATTAAATTAGTTACAGCTTCAGCGGTGGAGCAGAAATGCTGTAGATCCATTGTTTCTACATTTTATAGGGGGACTATTTTGGTGTTGAAATAAGTTCTTATTGAAAATAAGGTCAGATCATGTGGCTAGTGAAATTGGAGGCTATTGGAAAGGAAGGCTGTCTACATATTTATATAATTAAGTACCTTAACTGTTTGTTGGCTGATTGACAGCATTTCAGCTTTGCCATCAGCAACATCTTGTTCCTAATCCTTCATATTTTGCTCCCCCTGAAATTTGGAAGGTGTATTTTCTTGGGATGTATTTAGTACTTGTGTAATTCATTTATTCTTGTGAGTTTTGGAATTGCTATCTGGAAGCTGCTCTTGATGAGGGTTCAGTTTGACCTGCAATAACTTCACTTTAGTGGTCAGAAGCATTTCTACTACAGATAGCTCAGCCATTTCACCACTTTGGTTCCACAGTGGTGGTGACTGTGTTTTGGAATTGTCAAAAAGTTTTTGTTAACAGGTAAGTAGTAATGTAAACACTGCAGGCAAATATTCATGATTCTCCAGTAAAGCATTAGTTAAAATTTCCTAGAGTATAGAAGGATTCTTTGCTGCCATGTAAATTCTGTATTTTTGCCTTTTCTGTTTTCTGTGATTATGTATTCTTCATGGAGGAGAAAAAAACAGCAGTGTGTTTACATAATATTCCTCCTATTTATTCTTATAAGTTACATCTTTTTATACAATATACATTTCAAGGACTTATGGATAGTATAGAATCATAAAAAGATTTGGGTGGAAAGGGATCTTCAAAGATCATCTAGTCTTAACTCGCCCTTCCATGTACAGGGACATCTGTCACTAGTCCAAGTTGCTCAAAGACCCATCCAGCCAGACCATGAAAACTTCCAGTCATGGGGCATCCTAACTTCTCTGGGTAACCTGTTCCTGTCTCATCACCCTCGCAGTTAAACATTTTTTTCCTTATGTTCAATACAAATCTACCTTTCTTTCAGTTTTAAACTGTCACCCTTTGTCTTGTTACTACAGCTCCCTTTATACAAAGAATAGCAGTAAGATCTCTCCAGTCCTTTTCTTCTCCGGGCTGTACAACCCCATTTCTCACTCAGAGATGTTCCATCCCTCTAATCGTTCTTGTGCCCCTCCTCTGGACCCTCACTAACTGCTCCATCTCCTTCCTGTGTTGAAGGCTGCAGAACTGGACACAATAGTGCAGGTGGGGTTTCACTAGAGTAGAGTAGAGGGGGAGAATCACCTCCTTTGACCGGCTGGCCATGTGTCTTTTGATGCAGCCCAGGATTTGGTTGGCTTTCCAGGCTGCAAGTCCACACTGATGGCTCATATCCAATTTTATACCCACTGGTATCCCAAGTCCTTTTCTGCAGGGCTGCTCTCAACCCTTTCATCCCCAGCTTCTATTGATACTGGAGATTGTCCCAAACGAGGTGCAGGACTCCAGGTTTACACTGTTACAGAATCTTTTGGGTTATAACAAGATAAGCTTTCCACATTCTACCTAAGCAATTAAAAATCTTTGATCGGTGCTGACGAAACCGCACAATTGCCGATTTTTTGCTTTAATTGTCTGAAATTTCACTTTAATCTCCCATTTCTATAGGAAACATTTGTCGCTCTCCAATAGCTGAAGCAGTTTTTAGAAAACTGGTAACTGATGAAAAACTTGAAAATAAGGTAAGCTGTTTATTTCTGTTCCTGCCTAACAAAATGTCTCATAGCCAGTTAATAGAAATATAAGCAGTGAGAAAGGAAACATAAAAATATGAATTTGTTTTTCTGTAGTGGAGGATAGACAGTGCAGCGACATCTACCTATGAAATAGGAAGCCCTCCTGACTATCGAGGACAGAATTGCATGAAGAAGCATGGCATTACCATGAATCATATTGCCAGGCAGGTACTGTACTTAAATTTTCTTTAAATGTGCATATGTATTTGTTTTGTTGTTACAGTGGATGACAGACAGTGCTGCTGTTTCAGACTGGAACGTGGGGCGCTCCCCAGATGCAAGGGCTTTAAGCTGTCTAAGAAATCATGGCATTGAGACAGCACATAAAGCACGGCAGGTAGAAGAGAGTATCTTTTCTTTCTTATTCATACCCGTGTTTTGTTTAGCCCTAACCATTACAGTCACAGAAATCATTTGACCAAGGCATGGTTAAACATCAAGTAATAAATACTGTGTGCAGTTTTTCAAACAATTCCAAGGTGGTCCAACTCTTGTAGTTGAGGTTAGCGAGCTTCTTTTTTATTGACCTTCATTGAAAGTATAAGTAGGAAGCCTTGGAGTGTTTTCTGCATTACAGAAAAATCCTGCCTTCAAATGTTTAATATTTTGGGCACTTTTCAGAAACATTTTTTAATACGTTTAAAAAATGGTCTCACCAGTCATCTGTGATTCTACTTTAAGCAAGGAATTGTCTTTTTATTTCGCGGGTCCAAAAAGAAGTAAAATACCTGCTTACTCATCAGAAAAAGCTTTTGCTCTTGCATGAAGATCTTTTAAAAAAATGTTGAGTGCTAAATTAGAATGAAGGCCCTCAACCCAAGATTAGTAGCATGATTGATAGTAACTTCAGAGAGAAACTTAGCTTTTAAGCATTCTTAAGTCAGGTTTGTCACTTAGTGAAATCCTCTTAATTTTACCAGAACTCATCTCACTTTTCATTTAACAAAATGTCTATTTCCATGTTCATTCCAGAAATATTGGAAATAAATGTGTCTGTATCTGTTTAAATCAGACACACAAATTAATGCACATAACTTGCTTCAGTTAACTGTTCTGTGGATATAAGATATTCCTTGAGGGCTTCACCTTTACTTATCTTGAGTTTATGCCACTAGTGCTTGTACTGACAAAAAGATCAATTAGTCTTGTTATTATCTTCTATTTCAGTTCCCTGCAGGATATTATTGTACCGTAGTAGGGTCATATTTACTTTCTTAGCTTTCAAAGATTCTATGTTGAGTTTCTTTTTAAAATAAATTCCCTCAATTAGTCAATTGCCATCTGCTGACTTCTCCTGCTACTAATCTCTGTTATATAATAAGACAAACGTTGAGCACAACGTCATTTCACATTTTCAATGTTTTACTATTAGAATAATTACCGGAAGAAGTCTGTTGTGATCTTTTTACAAGTTCTGGATTTACGAGTTATCAGTGCTAACAAAGAGCATTATTTACCATTATACAACCTAAATGGTACTGAAACTAAAGTCAGTGTTTCAGTCACAGTAATGTAACGGTTGTGTTCTTAAGAGATAAGCCTTGGAAACTTAAGAACTGTTCTTGGGTATTTACTGGAGTGGTTTATGAGCAGATAAAAAAAGGAAAGCATCCCAAACCAGTTGATCCTCTGTCTTGAAACAAATCTATATATCCTCCTTTTGCAAAGAGGGAATGGAAATACTGTAATGAAGACATTTGCTGATACATTTTGGCAAATGAAGAGATTTTTAAAGCAGAAGAGCCTAAAATGTTCTGTATACGGGGAGAGAAAATTAGCAAGAATGAGACTTAACAGGATGAAAATTCTTCTGAAATATCCCAATACAAGCAGTTTCTTTCAAGAAAATTTTCAAATCCACAAACTACAGATAACTTAATTTTGCACTGATGTTAACTATGCAACTCCAATTTTTTTTCCAAACTTCTGTCAAATGGTCTCTGCTGATTCTCTGAAGTGTGAACCTGATATGGTCTTGTAGTACTTCAGCAAAGACAGGGACTCAACAGTGTAGAATAGGACATCTCAAAGTGATCGTGGTAGTACCAGTGGAAGTGTATTTGTTACACTATCAGAGACAAACTAAGCAGAGAATTTTGCATGTGATTTGTTTCAGGACAAAGTAAGGGAGATTTAATACAGAAGTTGCAGAAATAGAGGAGGAATTTGTCTTCTGTTGCCTTCAAAATGCTGTCAGAAGATGACTACCTCATGTAATTATCCTCTTCACTCCTGTGGAAAACTGTTATCCACACAGTGAAAGGCACTTTCTTTCATGTAATTTTTACGTAATTATGATAACCATGTGTTGTATCTTTTTTTATTCAAAACGCCTATAAACGGTGCAAGTATGATTTATGTAAGAGTGAATGTTAAATCGGATGCATCCTATTATCATATACAATGGTTGTTTAAGAGAATTTTAAAAGAAAAGTGCATATTTATATATAAAATCAAAGAGTTTGTTAACCCTTCAGTTGATGGTAGGTTGCTGTATGTTAATGCACCTGTTTAAATTCTCTAAGCTCTTTGTCTTCATGCACAAAACAGACGGGTATTAATCAGTTCCACTTTTATTCATGCTGAGGCCAAAATTGATTTCTGTGTGACTCATACTGTGCATTTGCCTTAAATATGAAATTGAGATTAGAGGAAGGCTGTATTAAACAGTTTCACAATTGGATGAGTTTGAGGACTATTGCCTCTTTTTGGTTTTCAGACAGAGAAAAGGAGATTTCCCTTCTGTAAACAAAGGGAAATGTTCAACAAATAAATTGAAATTATTATCTGTTTCTCCATTGAAGGTCTTTGATAATGGTTAGATGCAATTTTTTTAATGTAAAGTTATTGTTGTCTAGGTCATTCCATCCAAAGTTGACTACTTGTGCTCTCCATTATTCTTCTCAAAATGTACCTAAATTTTTATTTTCACTGGAGTTTGCTCAATTAAAGATTTTGTATCTGGTAATACTCTAAGGCTTAAAGAGCACCAGGAATCTTGTTTATAGGGCTGCATTTGCAGCTGTGTTAGTGCTGGTTCAGAGGGTAGTAACTGTCAAGTTGTCAAATATACAGAGAGTGTGGGAAGTGTGGCAGGTTTGTTTTTCCTTTTCACTGGTTTTTATTTTATCCTTACATATTGTCTACAAAGAAATTCATGCTTACATATTTTTCTAGGGGCCAGTGTTTAGCTGTGTAGAGCAATCAGAAGTAGCTTGTAGAGGTACTGCTTAAGACTTGCCAAGAAAACAGAGCTATTTCCACTGCAAAAATATTTTCATAGGTCAAAGGCATTGCATGAATACAGCAAATATTTTTACAGTGAAAATAAAGTCTGCATTAGTTTTCAGCATTAACCCTTTCTTATCAAATGCTTGCCTCCCCCTTTTCAATTCTCCCTGTGTGTAATGTTCCTTTTGTGGCTTTAATCTGGTGAGAATTTCTGTAGAGCTTTTCCTACTTGTGTTGTGGAAGCTTAATCAGTATCTATTTGCTATTTGCACAGAAAATAAGTGAGGTTTTTTTGTAATCTAAACCTTTTTTTAATAGGGAAATAATTTTTACAAGTTAAAGCTCTGACTTACAGGATAATACGTTTTGGCTTTTTATCTGTTCACTTGCTTGCTTACTTCTCTTGCCCATCCATCCCAGAGATGCCAAAAAAACCGGTACTGAACAAACATCTGCAATATTTGCTCTCTGACTCTGAACTTGGATCTTTGAATTTAGTTAATATTAATTTTTAGGAGTCAGCAAGCTACGGAGAAAAAGAACAGACAGTGTGATAGTAGAAAGGTGTACAATAGATACCAGTTTTTTTCACATCATACCATAAATTTTGCAAATTTATACGGCCCAAAATACTGTGAGTGCATTTGTTTTTAAGAGATTTTAACTCATACCATCATAATTCAGCTTTGAATTTCATTTGGTGTCTTTTTCTGTACGGTGACAAAATGTCTAGATTGGAAGTATTGAAACTGATTCCAGGGTACCTGCTTTTTTTTTTTTTCCTATCAATCAAGTAGTTTGTCTTCATTTTTATTGCATGGTTTCCACAACTGGAAACCTGCTTTAGTTTTATTAACTGGAAAGCATTCAAAATGTCACTTGTAATGATGTTCCAAGGTGATGCATGAGGTTTTTTTGTTTTAAAAAAGTATTGGTAAAATAGCTAACTTGGTTTTTTTTTATTAAAATTTGCAGAAATGGATAGTCATGGCAGACAACATTTAAAATACCTTAAGTTATTCTAAAAGTTGATGAAGGTACACAGTTTTATTCTTTCCACCTGTGCCTCTTGATGAATCAGAACTGCTAAATTTGAAAACACTTTTTTCCTCCCTTTTTATAAATCAAACACAGTTTGTAGACTAAATAACATATCTTTAATTTTAGGTTACTAAAGATGATTTCCAGACCTTTGATTATATACTTTGTATGGATGAGAGCAATCTAAGGTAATGTATGAAGAAATGGAACAAAATTCATATGGATTACTTGTAGTCATGTCTCCTAAGTCAAGCTGTCACATCTTACTGCTTAGCTTGTCTTGGTTGTTTTGTACCATCATAAAACCAAGATTGCCTCCTCAGTAGGAGGCAATGTAGAAGAAAGGATGTGACAACTGATTAAATGTTAATAGTATGTGAAAGGGAAGAAAGGTCCTGCTCACTAATTTACCATTTTCTGTTTACTGGATGTAGTGGGACTTCACAAGAGTTAGAGGCAGTATTGAGAGAACTTGCAGCACACAAATTTAAACCACTGGTTTTGAATGGGTGGGCAAGGCTTACTTATACTTCTGGGAAAATATCTAGATAATTTTAATTATTTTTGTTCAATATAAGCTAAAGGTGGATATTGAAAGTACTAATGACTGATTTGAGGAAGAAGCTGATGAGCTTACTGTTACAAAGTTCTGTTAAGCTGTACGTTCAGAGCCTGACTGCTTATTTATTCTCTGAAATAAGTTTATGTATATGTCATACTCATGTAAAAGAAAAAAAAAAACCAACAACAAAATGCACAAGAAACAAATGAAAGCAAGCAGCAGCATTCCACAGAATTGACTGAGTCCAGATGTTTATTATTTTCCTGTGTTCTCAAGAAACAGTTATGAGCATTGCATACTGATGCCAAAAAGGTTCTGAAGAAAAATTAATGAGAAAATTTTACTCTCTTTTACAGAGATCTGAAAAGGAAAAGTAACCAAGTTAAAGACTGCAAGGCCAAAATTGAACTACTTGGAACTTATGATCCACAGAAGCAACTTATCATTGAAGATCCATACTATGTATGTCTAAGAAATTCTTTGGGTGGTTTGATATAAAAATGCTGTATATAAAGTACATAATCTTCCTAGATCCCACAGCTGACAAGTGACACATAATCTGATGTTACACTAAGCCAACTGTAAACTTTTTAATTCTTTAACAAAACATTAGAAATTATTTGGGTAGGAAAGGAAAACATCTTTATGCTTATAACAGTGTCTTAATTTAATAGTGCATTGTGCCTATATTTTCAATATTGGGGGAAGCCCTGGCTGGTGTGCCTCCTTGCAAAGGAGATGTAATCAGGAAAGATGGAGGCAAAGACACGTACAGAGAGGTCAAAGAATTTGAATAATATCAGCCAAGAGTAACCACTTAGATTAAGATTCTTCAGTTTAGGAAAGAGAATTGGATGAAGATAGAGTAGCTTTCTATAAAATCTTGGTATCATAGGAAAAGGTGAGTAAGTATTTTCTATATATTACCCAAGAAGAAGAAAATATCAAATGGCATTAGTGGGAAGTGGATTCAAAACAAAGAAGTGGAGTAGGGGTTTTTTTTCCCATCTATTACTTTATTAAACTGAAACTCAACATGACAGGTTACTGTAAACGTAAAGAAAAAGAGAGAAGACTCAGGAGGGCACAAAAAGGGAATGTAAGAAATACGCAAAGGAAAGTTCATTCCGGGACTGTTGAATACAAAGTCACAGTGTTTGGCTGTGGAAATTCCTGAGCTGCAGGTAGTAAATTAGGGAGAAATATGCCAAAACTTTCACCAAGTATTTGTACTGTTGTTCTTCTCTAATGTGAGTTATTTGCCATAACTGACAGCAGGAAAGTAGTTTGCAAAATTTTTTTGAGTCAGTATTGCTGTTCTTACATTCTTTTTCTTCTGTGTTTCTTTTCTAGGGTAATGAAAAGGACTTTGAAACTGTTTATGAGCAGTGCGTTAGATGCTGTAAAGCATTTTTGGAGCAGTCCCATTAATGCTTCATCATTTTATTTCTAAAATAAAATAATTAGCTTCTCCTGAAATATGTAAGGTTTACTTGATTGATGTACTTAAATTGTAAAGTCATGCCTCAGTAGGTTCAAAACCTTTTCAGTTTAATTTTATATTTTCGTTTTTCTGTCATTAATTAAAATACAGAAAAGATTCAGTTGGATTAGATGATCAACTATTTTGTCACACATCAGTGTTATAATAAAGTGTATCTTCCAGAATAAATTTATCTGTAAACTCTTCCAGTGCTTTCTCACAAGCACTGCAAAAGTAACATTGTGCTTCTTTATGTTCTGTAATAACTAAACTGAGGTCTTCTCATTATGCCCTTAGTGAGCTAATTGAAATCAACTTATATTGGGAGCCTGTGAGAGAGTAGTTCATGCATGATAATTCAGGCTTGTCCTCCTAGCATCATTAGACAACCTTTGGACTGAAGCTGTTTCCTGTCAAGCCTTCTAGAATACAAGAACTGCCTGCACCCAGACAGACATTGCTCTGAGCACTACTTCAAAGCTTAAGTAGGCAAAGCTTCTGTGTGTATTTGTGTCATCTGGAGCCTGTGGAAGTGGGTTTTTGTATCAGTTTTTCTCAGTTATTCAAAAAGGAAATGATTTTTGTTCCAGTGCATTTTTATACTAACTAAGATTAACTCAGTTCAGCAATAGTGATACTGGACTTGTCTGGCTAGTCTTCCTTTGGTCAATTCCTAGCTCACTAATATAAGTACATGTAAGATAGCATTTACTTTGAGGACAGAACAGGTCAGCTTAAAAGCCTACATGTAAAATGTGATTTTATATCTCATAGTAATAAAATAACTAAAATCCAAGCAATATAATCAATGTGAATCTGCTATAATCTGAGTTCTTTTGTGGGTGTCAGACCATACTTCCAGATTTACTCAGGAGAATGGATAGCCTGTCAAAAGTGTTCTCTGATGGTACAGTTCAATATGAGAACAGTTCCTCTGTAATATAATACAAAGTTAACAGGAGGCCAGTAAGTTGAAAGTTCTGCTCTTGGACAAAAATTGAATGCTTTGTAAAAATCCATGCCTTTTTGTCTGAACATCACTGTTCATTTCTGCCTTAGAAATGTAAATGTACTGAGATCAGTCATGTAACTGATACCATTATAATTTTCCTCTTTGAATAATACCAACACTGGTATGAACTAGCATTATCACATTATCTGTTAAACTGGATCTGTAAAACTTGCTTTCTTACTTATTTGGCCTTGGTTTTGCCTCTGACTGTCTTCCAAACTGGTAGAGTAGCCCCTGTGTTTGTCACCCTGTCTCCATTCTGGAAGAGGGATGTGTTTTGCCAGAGGACCCTGTTACTCCTGGGAATGAAGGAATCCTGGTGTCACTCAGTGTGTGTGCTGCAGACTGCACAATGGAGATTCCGTTTTCTGGGACTTGCTGTAGAACAGCTGTGTTAGTGTTTAGTGAGGTTTCTGTTTTGCACTAAAATTTCAATCAGACATAAAATTTAAGAACCTGCTTGCAAAAAGGCAAGTGGTAGATGGAACACTTAAATACAGACATCAGGACCTTTGTGCATTAACTGCATTACCAATAGTTTTGACTTTTAAAGAACAAGCTAGGAATTTGCAAGTTAACAGCAGTTATCACTTCAGGGACAAGGAGTAATACATAGATAGCATTTCACATCAGATAAAGCACTGACTGGAAAAAAAATTACTTTCTATTCCTTTTATGAATGCTTTTACAAATTAAATGAGGGAAAATGATGGGCACTTAGGGACAAACCATCTTAAATGTGGGTTTATGCACTAATGTTAGAAGTGCAAGAATTTAGGTGTAATCTAATGTTACTCTCTGCCAGAATTACCATTTAAAATATTCCAGTGAAAGTAAAATAACTCAGGAGATTGAAAATCTAATTATTTGTGTTTTTGCATTCGTGGCTGAGAAGGAATTCTACCTATAGCTTTCTATATATTAAAGTTAAGATTTAAAAGGCTTATCTTTGAACTGCTGGGGTAACAGAAAGGAGATTAAAGGGTATTGTTGTTTACCTTCACTAGGCTTAGGAATCTTCCTGTAATGTGATACTAAGTCAAAACTACTTGTGTTAGATTTAAGTTTCCGTCTTGAGGTGTATACTCAGCAAGTAATCTAATCCTAGAAATAATTCACTAGCTCTGTTAGGAGGAAAAAGCTGATCAATTGATTTTATCCTTAGTGGGTTTCTTTTGGAGGAGAGGAAGAGAACACTATGGTATTTTAAAAGAATTTGTGGAATACAAGAATACCAAAGAGGAAGAGCTTTCAGGAAGGACAGTTGCATAGTACCATTATTTGGGTTCCAAGAGAAACAATGAACCTAGGATACACAAATTTTGTACCATACAGATAGCTAAGCTCTTAAAGGTTTAAAACCCCTCATGAACAATGACATTGAATGAAAAAATACAGAACCCACTTCTTTCCCCTTTCCCCTACCTTAACTTTTTTTAGTTTAGATAGTAAGCTTATACCTAAGACTAAAAAAAATAATCTGCTCTGGGATAGTTGTATTTACTGTGAAATCATAGAATCATAGAATCCTAGGGGTTGGAAGGGACCTCGAAAGATCATCTAGTCCAACCCCCCCTGCCAGAGCAGGGTCACCTAGAGCTTATCACACAGGAACACGTCCAGGTGGGTTTTGAATGTCTCCAGTGAAGGAGACTCCACAACCTCTTTGGGCAGCCTGTTCCAGTGCTCTGTCACTCTCACTGTAAAGAAGTTTTTTCTGATACTCACATTGAACCTCCTATGCTCCAGTTTGCACCCATTGCCCCTTGTCGTATCACGGGTCATCACTGAGAAAAGCCTAACTCCATCTTCCTGACACTCACTCCTTACATATTGATGAGGTCACCCCTTAGTCTCCTTTTCTCCAAGCTAAAGAGACCCAGCATGCTGACTTCTGTGAAATCTAAAGAAATCTTCCATGGGAGTAATTTATTTATATTAATTTATTAAGTCATTAATTACTGCATTCCTTTTACAAGGAAATTTTGCATGAAGTTGTTATTTAACCAGATTTCAGGTGTCCTACTACAGAAAGAAAGATTGATATTAATTTAAACTCCCATATTAAATAATATGTTATGATCTAATTTCAGTCAGTGGAACAACAGCAAAACATCGAGTTCCACCCAGATATTTACAGTAGGTGATCATCTATATTAATGCTGTAGCAGTGGATTCCTTTAATTATCAGTTTTTTTGTATGCATGTGTTACTCTTATTGAGAAATGAAACTTCAGCATTCAGTGAGTACTGAAAGTAAATACAATAGATGTACTTCTCCTGTACTGAATACAGCCATGTTCTAGGAAGAATTCTGTACTTCTATAATTTTTTTCATCTAAAGATCTAGATGCTGAAGGCTCTTAAAAATGTGAGTCAGTAATCTGAACTCCAACTATTTCTCAGGGTGGGGAGGAGTGTGTTTGATTTTTGATTTTGTTTTTTACATTTTGTGGAATGGAGGATAAAATGAAAGCTAAATGGCAGTATTAACATAAAAGTACCTGAAGTTCATCTGCAGATCACGCAGAACATTTTTCCTCCTATTTGAGCCATTTTTACAACTGTATTTAATGTGTGATTTAAGGAAGAAAGGCAAATGTGTATCAAAGCTTCTTGAGTAAGTGTTCACTGACTCCTTAAAAATTTTATGATACTAAAATGATTAATTGGACATCAACTGGTTATATTGTCCTTCTTTAACCATTTCTTGTAAAAAAATAATCAGGTTTATAATGCAATAGAGAATTGGAGCAGCTTTGTGGTCTGGGCATTTTGCAGGGTTGAGCCACACGTATCTGTCCGTCCTCACAAATGTACAGAGAGTGTCCAAACTACTGGACTTCTCAGAGGTGGGTGTACCTTTATTTCTTACTTCGGTCAACTCTTCCTGAAAGGAGGTTTAAGTGTGGATAAATGATAGTAGCTATCAGAAGATAGCTTGTTTATCTGGATTCAGTGAACAGAAAGCAAACTTGAGAACAACTTCATACCAAACACTTTATTACTTATGCTTGTTATTTACAGTATTTACATATTGCACGTTTGCTGGAATGTTTTAAACATTTGTTATATAAAGGAAATTAATAGCATTTGTGTTTGTGTACAAAATCCATGCTCCGCTGTCCCAAAAATATGTTTAGTTGGAATTACGTTCCTGTTTGTCATGCAGCTTGTACTTCTAGGGTACAATGTGACCCCAATGCAAGTCTGTTTTAACCAAACTTTTTAAAAATTGCATAAGCATGAAGGATATCAAGTGACCATAAGTACTGCGGAGCCGATCTTTAGTAATTCTAGATATACAAACATTCCTTAAAATTGTAGAATTAAGCAACAGAACATCAATTTTCTTGGTGAAATATTTGTGTTTATGTATTTTTTGGCAGCATTACACATCAGTTGTAAAGTGTGTTTTTAAGTATGGAGCATTAAGTACTACTGGCAGTTACGCTATCTGTAAAGAATGTCAATCTGCAAACTGTTGACGACATACAAAACGCATGTTAGAAGAATTATGGGAAGTAGTCTGTCAATCTGCAAAAATAAATCTCTTGTTCACAATGGAGTATGTTATAAAGGTAGTAAGTTCTATTTCCCTGTTGATTTCCAAGGCACTTCTCTTGGTTCTTGGTGTTTCTTTTCTTGGTGATAACATCTGGTGGGTTAAAAGAAGAAAATTGCCTTTCATCATTTTTGTACTCACATTTGTTTAAGAATGTATTTATCATCTTGAAAATGGTAAATAAAACTGGAGAATCCACTAATAGCTTTGGAAATCTCAGTTTAGTTCATAATCATCCCGACTGCTAAATTACTGCTTTGTTAATCAAGCCTGAAATTTCAGAAAGCGTCACTTTTTGTGCTGGTTCATTTTACATAGACAGATTTGGAAAATACAGTTCCACCTATTGAAAATGTGCTCATAATTATGTTTAGCCTGTTCCTTTGAGCACAGCTGTGAAGTCAACAACTGAATAAAGACTGCAAAATTCTGTCTAAATGCCTTGGTGTCAGAAAGCTGTTGATATGATGTCCAGTAATATAAATCTGTCAAGGCAAGGCTTGAAGGATCTAGGAAGGATTTGATTGATGTTTCATTGGGCCCATTAGTGAAGAAATGTGGACTCTATATATAAACAAGAAACAAACAGAAGTAGCTTTCTGATATTTGGTCATATAGCCACTGGAGGATGTGCAAACATTGAGGCAACACAAACTGAGCAGGAGCTGCAATAGTTCAATTTGCTGCCCATTCAATTTACTCTTCCCAGAGTAGTTTCTTGGAATGAAATAAAAATTATTTTACACTGGTATTACAATCACTGATAGAAAATTAAAGGTTTCCACATTGCTTATATAGGTATATTGTCTGTACTGTAGAAAACAATTCAAATGTTGAGCAGTGCAGATTTCCATGACCCTTTTCCCCCACACCTTTAAGAGAAAATGTAACCGTTTCTGCACACATGTATCTAAAAATCCATCCTCTCTCCACTAACTTGAGGTTTTTTTGCAGCCGCATTTTTTAGACAGGTGACCACTGAATGCTGCAACTCTGCCTACCCAGTTTCATGTGTTTCTTACACAACCTGTTTATGCCCTTATTTTGAAGTAAAAAATAAACTATTAGTCCACAGGAACTGCACAGGTGAAAGACACTGCTCTTGCGTGCAAACAGATTCAGCTGAAGCTTATGTGTCTCATACACACCGGGAGTCTTATGTGGTAGATAAAAAACAGCGATTCTCTGATGCTAGAGTTCCGATTTCATTTTTCCCAATTAAAACTTTCATCTTATCTGTCTGAACGTAACTGTCTTTCCCATGGTCAGTGTGAAATCTCTGGTATTCTGAGTTTCTCTGCATCATCGACTGTTTAATTTGTAATAGAATCATTTGAATGCAAAGTCAGTCCGACTTGACATAATCCATTGGAAATCAAGCTATTGGTGCATACAGAAATACTTGTTAGTATTTAAACATATTTAGTTTTGCCATTTTTTAAAAGCTATTAGGAAATGCAATAATGTTACAGAAAAGCTTAATGTAATTTAGAATTTTTCTGGCTTTGCAGACAGGACAACCACTTTTTTTTTCTTTTAAATATCCTTCCTTAGTGGGGAAGCTGACGTAAATTTTCCTTGTCCTGCATTTTCATCTAGCTTATTCTCTGTATGTATGACCCTACTGTACCCTATTTAAGCTGTGATGTTTAAAGACAAATTAACATGCTTTTGTTTGATCAGTGTGTGGTACAACTAACAAGTTAAACACTGAGAATTTAATAAATAGGTTTTCATTACTGAAACTAATGGGACTATGCAGCTCACTGAAGGTGAAAAACTGGAAATACATAGGATGCTCATTTGTCATCTCATCTATAACCTGCTTTTGTATGGATATCCAATCAAAAGCTGTGGGGTTTAGATTGCCAGTGCTTAGCTAAACTGCAGTTTTCTAAATCCCTGGCATTTCTGGAAACCCTTGAAAAGGTCCCAGACTTTTAACATTGATCAATCTGTTGTACCTTTTCTAAAAAATATTTCACATAGTCTGTGTTACGTGCCTCAGTCTAGGAAAATGAGGCTGGAATTTAGCTGAAGGATGGCAGGTAGTCTTAATGTACATCTAGAATACTGTTTGACTGCAGTCTCTGTTAAGAACAGGGGTGGCTATAAAACTCCTTTCTCCTTTCATTTGATTCTTAGTTTTCCTTTGTTAAGGCAAAAAAAAAACCCCTAACAAACTAAACCAGCAATATTAACTGAAACCAGCCAAACCCTACAACCCTACAAAACCCCAGTTTTAAAAAGCACAGATGAAAGCTATTGTAAAGGCATGATAGAGCTTTCCAGATTTTGTTCTAGTCATCTGTGCTTTATGATAGAGTCATAAATGCTTTATGCATTATGCATAATGCACATGCATTTATGCACTGCTTTATGGAGTCTGTAAGAGAAAGCTAATCTATTAAAAAGGAGAATTTAGTGGTTAAAATATCAACATAAACTTTAATGTGCCAGTAGGATTTTGTAGCAGAAGTTCCATGTGCTAACGTAAAAAAATTCCCTAGTGTGAAAAACCACGTGGAACTCTTCTCTAATGTGAGCATCAGATCACAGATCCCTGCAATGAAGATGGTAAAGTTCTTAATGTTACATCTGGTGCTAGCCACAGAGATCCCACAATATGGAAAACTCACAACTGCCTCTTTAATAAAGGTGGAGCATGCCACACTACTGCACACTGGTTGCCTATTTAATTCAAAGCATATCATGGGAAGTTGTGTATTAAGCTATATTTTCTAGAAGAAAAAGGGTCTGCCTTCACTGAATATGCAAAACCCACATCTTAATTCCACCTTCAGTTCTTTCATGAAATGAAAATGTGCTCCATGTTGGTCTGAATAAGAAACTGTAAGAGAGAAAGCAATTAAGGGCTATTGTCTTCATTGTTACAAAACACTTGAAGCAAAACTTAAAAGAGCCCAAATACAGGTAATATTATCAATACTAGTAGATACATCAGAGTAGGGAATTATTTTCTCCCATTCCTTAGAAAGTTTTGTTTATATCTTCACATTCTATCATGCAAACACAATCTCATAATATGAAAGAACAGTAACTAAGGTATTTCATATCTCAAGCTGTGAGTGTTTTTAAGAACATCTCGTTTTGCTAAACAACTCCCATTTTTTGCAGGCGAGTATCATATTATAGCTAGTTTGTCCCATGCTTTCTGGATTTTACATTTGACAGGTTGAATCCCTGGCATTTTTCCTAACTAGGAGGTGGAGGGATTTACCTGTTTGTTAACTTACTGTTTTGTAATACTATATACAGTTGTTTCCATGATCCCATCCCTGAACACAGGATGTATGGTAAGATTCCTCTCCATGGATGCATGTTGTAAATTACAACAATGAGTAATGTACGAGTTACTGGGTGTTAAAAACATTCTGCATTGAAACTGAGCTAGTTTTGTTTTATGTGAGGCAGAAAATACTTAAAGAAATGTTGAGGAATTTAGCATAAAGTGAGGATGCTAAATTACATCTAATGTTTTAATATATTACCTCTGCCCCTGTAATTAGAAAAGTTGTTCCTAGTATCTAGCTGGAATCCTTTCTTCTTGCAAAGTTAAACAGATTATGTCTTATTTACCCACACTGGATAGAAAGAATGACTTGTAGTCACTTGTTATGAAACTGAATAGTGCCATCATGTTTTCCTGCAGTTATTTTTTCTTTAGATTTAAGTAATCAAAATACCTTTTAGCTGTAACTGTAAATTGTCTTTTTCTAGGTCTTTGCTTATCCATGTTACTCTTCTTTGAACTCTTCAAAGAAACACCCACATGTCTTCATAGTGTCCTTAATTAAATACTGTATTCCAGCAACAGTGATTGTTTTAGGTGTTTTATAAACAATGTTACTATTTATATATTCCAGTACATTGTCTTTTTTTTTTTTTTTTGCAAGTGTGACATGGTTGACATGCTTAAGTTTGTGATCCACTACAACTCCTATGTTTTCTACAGGTCTGTCTAGTTATTCACAATTTGCCAGGTATTTCTGCAGTGGCTTTGTAATTGAGCTAATTATTTTAAATTTTATCCTGTTTTTAGACTATTCCGCTAATTTTTCCAAGATTGTTTTCAAGATTGCACTCATGGTTTTCTCCTAAACTGCTGTCATCCATAAATAGACTGTCTTCTATCACCCAATTATTAATTAAAATACTGAACAATATCATACCCATAATGAAGCTGCGTGACTCTGCTCAACACACTTTTCCAGTCTGACAGTTAAGCACTAATAATTTATTTGCGTATATTTCCATTTTTCTGTTTGTCTCAATGACATTTCCTTAGCTTGCTTCTGAGAATGCCATGCAAAACAGTGTCAATGCTTTAAAAAAAATAAACTTAAAATGTTTAGAATTTAATGCTTCTCACTAACTTTCACTACAAGATGTGTATTTTGTCACAGAGTTAAATATCTTGGTTTGACAGCATTTGTTACTAAAAAATTCTTATGAATTATTGCGTATCCCTTTGTCAGAGGTCACATTTTTTGTCTCTGGCGAAGGTTAAGGACATATTAAGTCCTTTTGTATACTTATGTGTCAGATTGCTAGAAATACAAATAGTTTGGAAATGCATCTTTGTTTCTTTGTTTGGGTTTTTGTTTTTGTTTTTACTTTTGCACATGGTGGAATACCCAGAATGAATAAACCCAGAGACATAAGAGGTGAACACAATGAAAATCCAAGAAATCCGAGTAGCTTAGTTTATCAGTGCTCCTAACAATAGATTTCAATTTAATTACTATAAAAGCACCTGTGATCTATCTGCATTTATAAAGCTTTCATGTGTATAGCTATGTATATATTAACTCATACTAAAATGGACACCATAGAGCTATAGCTGCTCACATAAAAGGGCTGCTGTCGATACAGGCAACTGTGTACTGAGTCAACTCTTGAGGAGTAAACTACAGCTGTTGTCTATTGTTCTAGAACAACATGTTCACTATCTGCTAACTGTGTGCTGCTATGAATAAATCACAGCTGATGCACATCAACTTTTATATGATGACTTCCAGTAGGGGGTACCATTTATTTATTGCCAATACTTGCCAGATTAAGCCTGTCCCTTCAAGTACTCTGAAAGGGGAATACCTTAGCCAAGGGACAATTATTACTATATCCCCATGAATTTTCATGTATGAAACATAAAATCCACTGCTTTGCTATGCAGTAGAATGTCATCACTGCTATGAAAAAGCTTACCTTCATCCTTCCATGCACATTGGGCTTACTGCCAACCGAGTAAGAAGCCTGGCACATCTTTTATAATCTGTCATGAAAAAAGAGCATAAATAGGTAACTGAAGCAACCAAATTTGCCTTTAAAAATAAAAATAGGTAACAGTGTGCAAATTAATTGTTGTAATAAAGTTCAACGAACACCTTAGTTTGCAACAGTGTAGAAATCGGCTCCTTCAACTTAGAAATGGAGTATGTAAAAATTGCATAACTGAAAGCCATGTCTAATGACACGTAACTATAAAACCAACTTCTGCATACGTACTGTCTATAAATAAATGGCATGAATATGCCTGGAGGCTCTCCAAGTGTATGTGTGTATGAAAGTTTATGCATCTGTGACTGTGCTTAAGTGTGAGATCTAAACACGCGACTGTAGTATTTCCATACTAGAGGAAGAGTAAGTAGTGCTCATCCATTTTTGAAATCCAGCCCTCAGTAAGCAAGTCTATCAACTTAGTACTAAGTAATGCAACTCAGATAAATTTTCCTCCTGCAAAAATTTAAATTGGACAAATAACATTTCCTGGTCATAGGAATGTTAAGTCCAGCTCAAGTAGGTGACCACATCTTACAAATTCATTTGTAACTGTTTCGGGTCTCATCTTAAAACTAGTAAAATTGTTTTTTCTGCAGTAGCCCTGTTGTTTGCAGTTCTTACTTTAAGTACCTTCTGCATTTTGAAGCATTCATAATGAGGGACAGAACCAATGCGAAACTACAAAATTAATCAAGACTTTCTTTTTTTTTCCTTTATCATAGCAAGCTGAAAGCTAATTTAGAGAAAGTTGGTTATGCACAGACAGCAGAATAAATTACTTTTTAGGTGCCTATGCTACTCTGCTGTACAAAGTACTAGAAGATATGCCAACTTAATGCTTTTGTAATGACTAACACTGTTGCAGCATCATAGATGCTTTTCATTTCTTTGTGTTTTGTTTGGCCTTCTGAGATATTATCAAAAAGTAACACCATACTGCATATAAATAATTAAAGCAGGTTATTTCATTTTTCTAGAAGAAAGTGATACTTTCAGGAGATACTAGTCTGGTGACCGATGTTGATTTTCCTTAGGCTTTATTCCATTGATGAGTAACTACATCTGATGTTTCCTAGAGATGTAGTGTTAACACTCCCTAACTCACAGCACAGTTATGCTGTAATTGCCATTCATATAAATGATCCTCCATTATCCAGACATTAAGCTGGTGAGTATGTCACCCATCAAGAGGAAAGGGTAATTCAGATTTTAAGAACAACTAGGTTTTAGCTTCACAGCTTGGAGTACTCATTAGTGCTGACTCAAGTGATTTTTATATTGTGATTCTTACAAAAAAAGTAATATGACCTTTTGCTTGTTCAAAACATTCTAGTTATGAACAACTTCCATCTTCCATCCATGTAAACGGAATGTGATTTGGTTAGCCATTATCTATAAATCCTTATCTTTTGAAGGTATTCCTAATCTGAAGCCTTACAAATAGGGAAAAAGTCTGCAATTCTTACCAAATATGCCTTTAAAATATATTGGACTGAAATATTTATTAATACTTGAAACTTGGAATCTGTAACTTGTTTCTATTTCCAGCTTTGCTTCTGACCCAACTAGTTGACCTCAGACAAGTAAAATAAAGCGTCCTTCCATTCTGAAAAGCCTGGACTAAAATAGCATCTGCTTACTTAACAGGTCCACCTCAGTGTGAATCTAGAATCCTACCTACTGACTGATAAATGTCAATGTTTAATTTTATTTTTTTTAAGTCTCTGTGCTGCTAACGTGGATGAGAGATGATAAGCTCAACTTGCTTACTTGTGTCCATCGGCACTATTTTTTTCACTAAGCCTTAGGAAGTTGTACTTCTGTAATTTACTGAAGACAAGGGTTGCAAAGATTCTCTGTTAACATCACTGGTAGACTGGTAACTGAACAATTAAAATACAGGATATTGATAAAATATGTTTTATAGAAGTAATCAATTCAATGGAAATAGCCCCACCTGGATTTCTGATCCTATGTTGAACTTGCAGCACTAGAAATGGCATATGAGAGGTTTGTGAGAGAAGCCATGTATTTCTACAAAAAGAAAACACCTTTGGTTTGGAACCAAAGATGCATATACATCAGTACCTAAGGAAGCAAAGGTTACAGCCATTTTATGCAGTGTATTTGCAGTAAAAAAGTTGTGTTTTCCTCACTGTAATACCGATGCTGGTCTAGCAAGGCTGTGAAGTGTACCTAGAACAATTTAATTAGAGTGCTGCAAATTCTTCACTGCAAGGAATGGCTTCTAACATTGTATCAGTACTGGTACCTCATAGAGCTATTTAATTTTACAGTTTTTCTGTTGTTTCATGGAAGTTCTGGGTTTGGCACTTACATGCTGGGATGGTGCAGTCTCTTGTATTGTGATAAAGCCGATGAAAGTGTTTACTACATTTTGGGCTAAAGTAGAGTGGACCTGAAATACAAAGAGAAAGTAAGTTATGAATCAGCACAGCTCAGAGGAAGAAGAGTGCAGCTTACAGTATGTACATGAAATGATGGATGGCAATGCAAAATTAAAGCATACCTGTTAAATGCTTTAAGAACTTGTCTTTCATCCTCAGATCTCTGGGAACTATTTCTGTTGGACAGAATAAAGAATTGTCACTCTGCTGCACTGGAACTGTGCTTTCCAAGCATCATATGAGAAAATGGAATAAACTGTCTGGCAAACATCACATCTTGACAAATGCGCAGAGGACAAAAGTCCTTTGCACCCAGTAGGCCCAAGTGTAAGCATTTGTTTGACATAAAAGTCACTGTAAAATGCACTGTGAAACACATTCTGATGACAAAGCAAGTAATGCCTCTCAGGTGTGCAATCATTTATGATGATGACAGTTAACTAAGAGTCAGACTGTAACTCTCTATTAACATTATCAAGTTGATATAGATTTAAATTACTCCAGAAATTCTAGTTCATGGTTACTCAGAAATTGCATATCCTGCTAGTGGTAGAGACCCAAAGATACATTCAAGTTTGGTTTAGTGTCTTCAAATTCTCTTATCCTAATTTATCCACTCTTTTGTATGTTTGTATAAGCATTGTACTTCTGCAATCCTGCAACTGGATTGATCTCCTTACAGGAATCCTTTTTTCCCCCCCTTTAGCAGTAAATAAAACTCACAGGAAATGATCCCAAGCAAATTGCCCTCTTCTGGCTCGCTGTGTTTGTGGTTTACCGCCTTGTGTTTTGTGTTCAGCAGATGGCAAAATGAAACTGGTTTACTGAAAACCATTTTAGCCCTAACCTTTGCTTGTGTCTTCCTGATTTACAGCTATCTTTGATTGCTTTCCGTTACAAACTCTATGCTGATAGCTTAGTGCTGATTGTGTATGATATACTACATGGTGCTTTATTTATTTGTCCATAAATGCCTAAGCAGCCTTTTTCATTCCCTTGGCACCTCTTATCAGATATAAAAGAGAGAGCATTTCCATCCAGATCTGATTCACTTGTGAGGATAGACACTTCTCGAAAGTCATTCTTCATTTACTTCTAACTTTAGTCAGTGTAAGTAAAATTGACCTTATCGTATTTGACCTAATTATGTCATGAAGAGCATTAAAAACACACATGCTTCACTCAGAAATTTCCCGTGGGACAGGCTCACTGGCAAAGTGATGCCAAAACTGAATTGAAAGACTCTTAGGCGGCAGTTCCTTTTCAGAGTTGCTGGGAATAACTCCATTATAATAACAGAATGAAAAATCCTGCTTAGTAGTAAATGACACCACTACCAACTAATCTGCTCTGATGTAGGTTTATTATTTACACAGGTAACTGTTCAGCACAAACCAGATGTTTTGCACCAATATGCTGATGTAGGATGGCCAAAAACTATACCCATGTTCCACATTGAGATTGAGAGTTGTGCAGATCTGGATTCCCTGCTTAGTCTGGTGTCCTTAACTTTTCAACATTTATTTACAAAAAAAAAAAATGGTCTCACTACGCTGATCTTAAGTGGAACAAAATTGTCTTCCTTTGTAAATTCATTAATCATCCAGATGAAGAAGTAACATTTACATGACAAACACCAACAAATGCAAATCTTGAAGATATTAGAATATGAATGAGAATTAAGAAAAGGTTCAATTAAGCTTAATGAGATCAATAAAGACAAAATAAATAGCATACTAACAAAATAAAAGCTGGCTTGGAAAAAGGTGAGTAGGCATCTTCTGGAAAATATTCAATCATTTTCAGTAGGAGGGGTAAGATGAGCAGCAGTGATGCTGTAGGGGTTTGGGAATGACAATGAATGACAGTAAATGAGACATAAGCTTTCAGCTGGATGCACAGAAGAAGCGGTAACTACCCATCACTCCGTGGCTTGGTACGACTGCTTCCGGACTGCTCCACACAACCTTGGATGTCTTACAAAGCAACCAGGACTTTCCATTGGAGGTTAAAGAGCCACTCAAATAAGTAGTGCTGCAGGGGTGCCCCAAAGTAGCAGTAGCTTGTACAGTGACAAAGGAATACTGTTTCAGTTCCCTAGTATTTCAAAGGCCCTACCTCTGAAGTGTAAGAGGGACTAAAAAGCAGGGCAAAAAGTTTAATGAAGCTGAGCTGCAGTAAAGGCTTCTAGATGTGGTATGTGTAAGGACATACTGTAGTCCTGCAGGGCACTTAAACTACGCACATTTTAGAAAGTGGTAAACTTCCAAGAAAAAGAGCATTTTAATCCTTTATTTCTTTGATCTCAGCCCATTCCAGTCTTTTTACCCTTATTAAAAAGTTTTGTTCAAAACCAACACACAGGAAGTCAGACTTTCAGTTGAGTTCATCATGCAGAGTATAAGAGACTCTGGAGCTTTTCTATTCCAAATTTGCCATCTGTGTCAGTTTCTGATACCAAAGAGAATCTGCAGGTATTTTGAGCCATGCATTCTTGATATCAAATTAGTAACCTGATGCGATATCTGATTCACCAACACACCCTATAGGGAAAAAAAAAGTCTCCCAAATCATGGATTGTGACTTACCAACTCTCTGCTCATCCCGGTAACCTTCATAGTCAGCCACCTCTCTTCGATCTAAGTTATAGTCATCTTTGGAGAAGTACTGCACCCCACTGTCCTTCTCCAGGTGGTACCTTTTCAGTTCCTGAATGATCTCCATGATCAGATTTAAGAGACTTTGCCTGTCCTTCAAATCTGCAGAGTCAGTTTTCTCTTTGCAATATCCTGCTGAGAGCATTAAGAGCACCAGCCCCAGCAGCCCAGGAGACCTCAGTCCACTCATTGCAGTCTGACCTGAAGGGTGCGCGAGCAGATGCAAAGGAAGGATCCGCTGCTGTGGGAGGCCTCCTATTTGACTGGAAAAGAAAAACGGGGCTGGGTCAGAGGTGGGGAGACTCATAGGCGTGAAATCGGAAACGTGACAGGAGGAAAGAGCGGAGACCGCAAGTTACGGGAGGTGGGAACCCAGCCCCGCGGCGGGGCGAGCTGCTGCCCGCGCCCCACGGGCAGGACCACCCCGCTTCTTCGCCGCCCCCGCTCG
>NW_009953496.1:13371961-13372307 GCF_000747805.2 Chaetura pelagica | reverse complement strand
CCCGGGCGCAGGGAAGGTGCTGCCTCCCAGCAGCGGTGTCCTGTCCTGCTGGAGCGGGATCCTCCTGTCACAGCAGCCCCAAAACCTCCTCCCTCCCCATTAAGAAATGCAGCCCGAGTCCTCTGCTCCTCTCCCCGCGGAGCCCCTCGGAGCGTGTGGAGAGGGGGGGAGGTGGGGGTGAAACACGATCCGGCTGAACTTTTCTGTTTACTTTGATTGTGTGGATAAACCTCTCCCCTTGGCAGCTGAGACGGGCAAACACGGACCCGGACCGCATGGCGGGCGTACGTCCCAAACCCCGACTGGCGACGGGGTGGGAGCGGGCGGCGCTCCGGGCCCTCTTCCT
>NW_009953496.1:13352618-13371477 GCF_000747805.2 Chaetura pelagica | reverse complement strand
CGGGCACATGATCCGGGCGGGCTCAGCAGCCGGGCGGGCTCAGCAGCCCGGCGGGCACAGCAGCCGGGCGGGCACAGCAGCCGGGCGGGCACAGCAACCGGGCAGGCCGGCAGAATCACCGGCAGAGGAAAAGGACGGTTTTCTTGTCACATCCCTCCCTGTATGTATCTTATTATATGCCGTTATATTCCCTAACAACTGCTTAATTACTTTTACCTGTATTAGCCCATTTCTATGTCCTTTAAAAGCAAGATGTAAACGGCATGTATGTCTGTTGCTGCAAGTATCTCAGCCCGTGCTGTCACAATGGGGTTACAAAAAAAAAAAAAAAAAAAAAAGGAAAAATGCAGTGATGAAGAAAAGACACAAGATTGAGCAAGAACGGTTTGTCAGGTGTCCAGAATTCTTCCTCCACTATGGCTGTCGTTTGTTTTCAGTCACCTTAAGACTCAGGGAAAAAACAAAACAAAACTGAATGAGAAGTTCAACCGTGAGACAGAACGGCCCTTTGCATGACATAACTTGGTACGGCTATATTTGCAAGTTAGTCATTCCAAATATTGACACATGAGGGTCACCTAATGGAGATAGGGAAGCTGGAAAACGAGCCAGGTAGTATACACAGCCTGGTGCTTTGTTTCTACAGTTATGTTTCAAGTAGTCCTTCACCTGAAGTGTTCTCTTTGGAAAAAGGCTGGTACCGTTGCAGAATTGAAAGAGGTGTTCAGGAAGTCAACGAATGGCTGGATGGATTCTTTCCTGGCTTACAGCTTCAATTTCCATGTCCTTTTCAGTCACTATCCCATAAGGAAAGAGCACACCAGTTCAACTCTGGAACGTGAGGCTTTGTCTTTCCTACTAAGTTAGATGTATCCACATGTTTGTCATGTCTGATATGGACACCAGCTGGCATGGAACAGCCTGTGAGTCCTTAAAGAATATAGTCCTTAAATAATACAGCTTTCTTCATTCCGAAGAGCCAGTGGACACTGTCAAAACTCTGCATTAATGCCCTTAAGAGGTAACTCCACTGTTAGTCTGCAAATGGGATTGCTGGCATGGACCAAAGACGCACTAAGGACAGGTTAACATCATAGACAATTTCTTTCCAGTGCTCAGGAACATTCCCTTTACAGTCAGTAATACAGACATAGACTCAATTTACAATGAAGATACTAGCTGAGATATCATGTAGATAAGTAGTCTATTGCCTTTTTATGCATGCAGAAACTGAGGCAAGCTTCCCTTCTGATTTCTTTATCCTGAATTATACAAAGAAGCGTAATAGCTCCCATGACTCCAGTTGACTTAATTGAAATTCCCATTGATAGAGTTAAGATGATAATTTAATATTCCAGCAGGTTACATTTTCTTAAGTACATTTTCTTAGGGTTCCATGTAAGCTAACCACTTAGATGCTAACCACCTAAATGCTACCAGACTCCTACTCTACATGTGTGTTGCCAAAACTGCGATTCCTGAGACTTCTATCCACCTTCAGTCTGACTTCTGAGGATTCTGAAGGGAGTAGATGCACTGTTTGCCGTGACTGCTCACAAGGCTTCTTCCCTGGATACTGGGAAGCACCTGACTCTTGTCAACACTAAGCAGCCAGGATGGTGAAGAAAACATTATCCCAGGATTACTGAGATGTAAATTTTAATCCCTTTAGGCAGAGATTAAAGATTAACATACCTTCCCAGCCAGGACAAAAACCTGCTTGCTTTCCTTGAAAGAAGGCAATGAGGGAGATATGAAACCCAGTCTCAAAAACCAACGTGAATCTGGGAGAGAACATCATTAGAGGTAATGCTATAAAATGAGTATGGGCTAGCTGCATCAGAAGAAGCATGGCCAGCAGGTCAAGGGAGGTGATTCTCCCCCTCTACTCCACTCTCATGAGTTCCCACCTGGAGTACTGTGTCTAGTTCTGGAGTCCCTGGCGCAACAATGATGTGGAGCTGTTGGAATGAGTCCAGAGGAGGGCCACAAAGATAGATGTTCAGAGGGCTGGAGCACCTCTCCTATGAAGACAGGCTGAGAGAAGGCTTCAGGGAGACCTTCTAGTGGCCTTCCAGTGCCTGAAGGGAGCCTACAGGAAAACTGGGGGGGGGACTTTTTACAAGGGCATGTAGTGATAGGACAAGGAGTAATAGCTTTAAACTGGATGAGTGTAGATTTAGGTTAGACAATAGAAGGAAATTTTTTTAGTGTAAGGGTGGTGGGACACTGGAACAGGCTGCCCAGCGACGCTGTGGATGCTCCATCCACTGTTTGCCGTGACTGCTCACAAGGCTTCTTCCCTGGATACTGGGAAGCACCTGACTCTTGTCAACACTAAGCAGCCAGGATGGTGAAGAAAACATTATCCCAGGATTACTGAGATGTAAATTTTAATCCCTTTAGGCAGAGATTAAAGATTAACATACCTTCCCAGCCAGGACAAAAACCTGCTTGCTTTCCTTGAAAGAAGGCAATGAGGGAGATATGAAACCCAGTCTCAAAAACCAACGTGAACCTGGGAGAGAACATCATTAGAGGTAATGCTATAAAATGAGTATGGGCTAGCTGCATCAGAAGAAGCATGGCCAGCAAGTCAAGGGAGGTGATTCTCCCCCTCTACTCCACTCTCATGAGTTCCCACCTGGAGTACTGTGTCTAGTTCTGGAGTCCCTGGCGCAACAATGATGTGGAGCTGTTGGAATGAGTCCAGAGGAGGGCCACAAAGATAGATGTTCAGAGGGCTGGAGCACCTCTCCTATGAAGACAGGCTGAGAGAAGGCTTCAGGGAGACCTTCTAGTGGCCTTCCAGTGCCTGAAGGGAGCCTACAGGAAAACTGGGGGGGGGACTTTTTACAAGGGCATGTAGTGATAGGACAAGGAGTAATAGCTTTAAACTGGATGAGTGTAGATTTAGGTTAGACAATAGAAGGAAATTTTTTTAGTGTAAGGGTGGTGGGACACTGGAACAGGCTGCCCAGCGACGCTGTGGATGCTCCATCCCTGGAAGTGTTGAAGGCCAGGTTGGATGGGGCTTTGAGCAACCTGGTTTAGTGGAAGGTGTCCCTGTCCATGGCAGGGGGGTTGGAACTAGATTATCTTTAAGATCCCTTCCAACCAAAACATATAATTTCAGATTCTATGAAATTATTATTCTATTGTGGCTTGTCCTGGAGTGGTGGTTTTCATTTAAAAATAGCTGGTGCAGTTCTTTGGCTTATTTTTACAGGACATCAAGTTAGTGAACTCTTCTGCAACCAAAATCTATGAATAGATCAGTCTACAATGTTATTAAACATACCCTATCTTTAAAGTAAACATTGTGATCCTCAGAACAAGGAACTTGTGAAATAAGGACACACAAATGAGAAGATCAAACACAGTATTTTGTGTATAGTTTTAAATGGTGTGCTGTTCCACATTCCCTTGGTGTTTATGAAACAGAGACATGACATTTCTGATTCAGAACAAAAGTGGGACAGAATTTCTAGCTTTGTTAAATATTACACATAGTCACTGTTTTCGTCAATTTCATTCTGTTATGCCATGCTAAGACAGTAAAGGAAAAGTATCTTGACTTCTTTTACTCTACATGGTGTACAGGAAAACAAGAAAATGTGTTGTATTCGTTTCTGTCTTCCAAGACTGGTGAAATTTTCATGCTAAGAGCCCTACAGTTTCAAGCGTGCTCTTGTTTCAGCTGATTATAACAGACATAAGGGTTCCTATCTATATTTAATAAAAGCAAGTGCAACATCTTCTGAAGTGATTGCGGAGCAGAGTTGATTGTCTTAAGTCAAGCTCATAACCAATACATGAACTAAGTATATGCTTGGGAGAAAATGGCAATGGACATTCATGTGGCTAGACTACAAAAATGCTTTGTTCATTGTTCTTTATTGACCTCAGAACAAAAGAATATTTTGAAATTAATTTTTTTTCCTTAAACATCACATCAACTTACAAAAATCTTAAAAAGTCAAGTTGCACTCTTCGTTTAAAAAACATACTTTTCAGTCCTGAGAGAGGAAAAGCAGCATTTGATCCTCAGGTTACACATCAATCCCACTAAAGATAAATATAATGGAATGAGATGGGGCTGGTAATTCTGTTGGGTTAATAGAGTGGCTATCAGTTGGCTGACAGGGCAACTGGACTTCCAAAATTTTGACCACACACATAGAATCTACATGTGTAATATTTACTTATTAAATCTATATAGAAAAATATATACAGTGCATCCAACAGATGATGCTTTCCTAAATCTCTCATCCAAGTTATGAAAATGCAGAATATGTTTTCAATATAGTGGATTGTACCTAAGTATAAAATAATATTTATACACCTGGCTCAGTCATCTCTGTGAGCTTCCAAGTCTCAGAGGCAATGCCCAATGACAGCTGCTGGGGAGAGAAAAGATGAGACATTCCCGTAGCACTGAAATCAGCCAGAGAACATATATAACTTGTACAAAAACTTCAACAGTTTGGGGTTTGGGTTAATCCCATTCTAATAAACTACCTTTCAGGCTGTGAGTGGTTCTGTAGATACAGTGCTTTGCTGTTCACTTAGTTATAGCTGCAGCTGTAGAATCTGCCTTTCCATGTCAGATTAAGACTACGAGCAGAAGTCCTAGCTGATGCCTCATTAGCTGGTAGAGTGCATTGCATTTTTGGTCTATTGTGATGTCTCTGTGCCAGGGAAAGTGTATGGCTTCAGTGGGTATAAGTACGCAGTAGTTTTAGAGGTAGAGTAGCTTCCTCTTTCATTCCCAAGCATGGTTCTTAGCTCAAGGAGAAAAGTGGATCATGTTATACAGACATTGCAAATAAATAACATGTTTTGGTCGTGTAGCCTGAGTTTGAGAATGTTATCTCACAGTGTGGTTGCACCACTTCTTAAAAAACTTATGCTGACAAATGCCATCTTAGGCAAGCAGCGGGATATCCCATATGACTCACTATCAGCATCTGAAAGCTAAGCACAAGTATCAAGAACTTTAAAAAGCAGAGTTACCTTGTTGCCTTTTGCAGGTCATTAGGAGGCAGGTATGTTGCTCATTTAGTGAGCAGGCCCTATGACAATCTGGTGGGCAGCTGGCTGACTTTTTCTAGATCAGATGTAGAGCAGGCCTATCAGCAAGATCATGGTCCCAAGACTACTTGTAGGCAAGGATACTCTTTGGAGGAGCATGTGCATAGACAAGCAGCTAAGGGAGAGTGGGATGTGAATCACATTCTAAGAAACTATCATTCAGGCCCTAAGCAGTTCTGTAGGTACTGTGCAGCAGTGAGCCTATTGTATGTGTGTTCACTGCTGATCAGTGGCTTTCTCCTTCCAGAAACTGGCATTGCAGTCTCATCTCTACCCAGGCAGCCTCCTCATGACTGCCTTCATAATGAAATAAGCTGCCTTCCAGGGATAAAGTCCATCAGCTTCAGGGAAAGACTATAAAGAGCAGTCTATAGATTTAGGATTTCAACTCTTAGCCTTTCTTGATTCTACATGTGAAGTGATTAAAAACAATTCATCTACTAGGCCAGGGATGTGAATGTTGTCCCTTCTTTTATGGAAGTCTTCAGTCCTTTAGAGGAGACAAAACATCTTGAGTCAGCCAAACTGTGGGAAGTCCTGGACCTGGTATACACAGGTTGCATCTGCAGGAGTAAGTGTAATGTGCTTAAGAGCATTGATAAAGTCTGTGGCACTTAAGCCAACCAGCACAGGATAGGCTAGATCCATTCTGTCCGTCCTTCTTACTACGTGTGAGAGGACAGCTTTACACAAACTGCTCATTAGGAACACATCCTAGGCTTCCCGCCATCCCAGCAGTGCCCAGGAGTTGATAGGAGAGTTGTAACAGACTAACCATGTGCCAGGGACAACTCTAACAATTTAACAATATTGATAGGTGGGTTCCAGTACCAGGAACAGTCCCTAGCAGTGTTCAGTCCTGTCTTTTGGTATAGGCACAACCTGTGGGTCCCATCCATGTTCCAAGGAAAGAGGCAGCTGCAAACCAGCTGTCCCTTCACCAATACCAGCAGGTGAAATTGACAGGAGCCTTTTTTTCATCACTGCCTAAACTAGAATAAAATAAGCATTGGAATCTGGGAACTGCATCAGCTTCAAAAAGCAGCTTCAAAACTTGAAACCAGCTCACAAAAACAATCTCACATCTTCATGGTCAGGCAGCTGAACAAAACATCCCCTGGAGGCAGCAAAGAATCAATGTGAAATCAACTTAGTTACAGAACAGGATAAAACAATTTTCTTTTTTCCCATCATGTGCATTGTCTGTATAAATGCAAAATGCTTTAAATCTAGTATGGCAGTGGACCAAAATTGTCAACATCTTTAGTTTTGGCCCAGAGAAAAAGGTTAAAAAATGATTTTATACGACCTTTACAAGCTGCTGTTTCTTCTAAGACAGAAAATTACTTTACCTCACACTACATTATTTTTAACAAGCTGCAACATACTTACTGAATATTTTGCTACTGTGATAGTTCTATTCTGCATCTTGCCTGACATGATTTCCACCCAAAAAATTACCAGTCTATTTTTTAATGGAGAAATTTGCAAACATAACAGAAAAATAGTGTTTTCAGACAGGTGAAAACTTTCTATTCATTTGAAGGGTTGTTTATTATATTTTTTCCCCACTTTTTTGTCTTATTCTCAGAAATGTCAAGTTTGTCCAAGTTTGTCTCACAGAACATGAATGCCAGATGGTTCTGAAATTGGAAGTTGACTTGGATTTGACTTATTTTATTGTTGAGGTGTCACATTCAAAAAAATCACATTTACACTTTTGTCTATAATTTTCACTCTAACTTGTTTCTATTTAGGAAACATAGAGATAAAAACAACCACCACAAAACAAACCAAAAACCAACACAACCAACAGGTCTAGCTACTACAAGACTTTATGTTGCTGACTTAGTACCTATTTGTTATCATAAAAGATACAAATCTAATTGACAATTCACTGTTTATGTTAATTGTTTCGATTTTACATTGAGGTCAGCCTGTGTAACAGAAGCAGACCAATTGTTTTCAGCTTTTCCAGTTGGCATAGTCATCTACAGAAGACTTAATGCATTTTTATAGTTATTTAGTGACAAATACCACAAGTGAAAGGTTTCTGTCTTAAAATGTTAATTTCCAATTAAAATATTGAGCTGAGAGTTTATTTCTTTCATACGCAAATATTGTAAATGGTTGTTCTGATATACAAAACATTTTTTGTCTGTAATTAAAGGAATGCAGATGAACTTCTATCACTGTCATCAGGTGCTGCACATAGATATGGCTGTTTCCACCGATCTTACTTATTTTGCAGTGCTGTTTCAGTGGAAACATCACTTTGGTAGTTTCAGTTAAGTCAGGAATTATGGTCAGATGTTTCTGTTAGAGGTTGCCACAGAGTGAGAATACTCCCTGGTCAGGGTTGACCAATGCAGCTGTTAGCTTTACAATTATTCTGTTAAAAAACAGAATTCAGAGAGAAACATATATGTTTCAAATGAAGCTATTTTCTTCTTTTCTTTGTCCATTCCTCATTTGGTAGAGGAGCAAGAGGACAACACTCACAGGAAAAGGGTTTTGACCATAGTAATAGTGATTAGGAGCTAGATGAAATCTGGAACTTCCATTCTCTGAAGAAGTCTAGCATTTCAAAACATCCTTCTTTAGATTTAAGACAATCTCACAAACAAATAAAAAACAAACAAACAAACAAAAACCACAAAAAAACCCCACCAAAAAACAGACAAAACAAAAAAACTTTTAAAATACTGACAGTGGAAAATAAATATTAAAAGAATTTTAAGGAATCAGAATATCTTAAGATTTTTGAAACCAGTTGATCTTTAAGGTCCCTTGCAACACAGACCATGATACTATGTTCCCATGATTCTTTTGAATCACAAATTAGAGGAAGATAACAGAAATATGTTATTGTGTTTACTTGCCCATTTTAACAGATTTTCATGTTATTCAAGGCAAGAACAATTGACTCTTGCTCTTTTTTATATTGGAATGTTTCTTTTGACACTTTCTACAGTCCTTAAATTTTTATTTTTTTATTTTTTTTTAATGGTACTTCCACAGTTTTTCCATCCTTGTGTAAAAGGAAATATCAAAAGAGTTCATAGCATGCCAGTAACAGCCTTGGCTCTGGGGTATCTGGGTATACAATTGTATCTTTCTTGTTGGTAAACTCAAGTGCCAATTCATTCTCTCATTTTGCTACAGGATGGCATTGGTTTATTCTGTTAGTGGCACATAGTTAACTTCTTAACAATATTATATTTGTGAGGTTACTTTTGTCAAAAATCTCTTGTCTAAAAAACCCCTCCATCGTATTCTGATTGATAAAACCTTTTTTATTTTTAATTTTGCAAAATCTTTGTTGACTGACATTAACTAGAATCTTCTCTTAATTCTTTATTTATTGATTTTTAAGTAATTTTCTATTAATTTAGCTCTGACTGGAATCAGATTAATCAATTGTCTTCCTTAGCACTCCATTTCCTCATCCTGAATAAGGAAAAAAAAACAAAAGTGTTTTAAGTCTCCTACAGTTTCATTCCCCATTCCCACTGTAATAAATAAATAAAACTAAAATTAGGAGGCCAGATATTTCCTCAGAAAACAATTAAGTGTTACTGGAAACATCTTATGTGCCTGTAAGATGGTTATCTCTTTGATGTTGTCTGATATCTTTCTCAGTTACTAGTGAATTAGGAATCTTTCCGTTATTCCTATGTGATCCATGTATCTTATCTGGCTTCCTTCTAAAGACAGAACAAAAGTATTAATTGAATAAATGTTCCTTTTCTGCACTATTAATAATTTAACAATTCATGTCTAGTTAAAAGGCCCGTTTCATTGCTATGATTCATTTCTTTTTCAGTGCATTAGAATTCCTCGCTCTTAGCTGTGCTGCAAATGGATATTTTTCCTTTGCTGTTAGCTTTCTTACAGTTCAGGTGGTATTAGCTACCTATCATTGTGTTTCCATATTATTAACATGAGTTTTGTAAAGGAAAATCATTCCTTACAAACGTGTTGTGTGTTTTTGAAGGAATCAGCATTGCTTTTGGGAAATCTGGCTAACACTGTCAACAAAGTCTCTGACAAAGCTTCTCCATACAAAAAGCATCCACTGAACAAGAACCAAGGTCCTTACATAGATAAGTAATTGCCTAGAATACAGAAAAGGTAAATTGTAGTAAGGAGTAAATTTTCACAGTACAGGAAGATTATCAGTAGAGCCCTTCACAGATGTGTGCTGAGATTGGAAATTCTAGCATATTTATAAATGAAGCATTTCTTGGAAAATGTGGTAGTGTTTACTGACTTTAAGTTACGCAGGAAAGCCTGAACATGGAAAGTCAGAAAAGAGCCTTGTAAGACTGAATGCTCACTGTAATGGCAGATGAAATTCAGTATAGATGCATCCAATGTTAAGCAAAATATATAGGGAAAATAATCTGAATTGTACACAAAAAGTAGACTGGTCTCTGAGGTGATTACTATTCTTCTGGAATGATATCTCAAAATTAGAATAGATAGTAAAATCAAGTCATAGAATTGTACAATTATAGAACTATAGAATCACTTTGGTTGGAAAAGACCTTTGAGGTTGTCAAGTCCAGCCGTAAATCTAACACTGCCAAGTCCACCACTAAGCCATGTTTCTAAGCACCATATCTACATCCATTTTAAATACCTCCAGGGATAATGACTCAACCACTTCCCTGACCAGCCTGCTCCAGTTCCTGAAAACCCTTTCAGTAAAGAAATTTTACCTAATATCCAATCTAGATTTCCCCTGACACAACTTGAGGCTATTTCCTCTCATGCTGTCACTTGTTACTTGGGAGAAGAGACCAACCCCCACCTCACTCCAGCCTCCTTTCAGGTAGTTGGAGAGAGTGATAAGGTCTACCCTCAGCCTCCTTTTCTGCAGACAAAACAACCCCAGTTCCCTCAGCTGATCCTCATAAGACTTGTGCTCTAGAACATGAACCAGCTTCATTGCCCTTCTCTGGACTTGCTCCAGAACCTCGATGTCTTTCTTGTAGTGAGAAGCCCAGAACTAGATACAGTATTTGTGTGGCCTCACCAGTGCCAAGTACAGGGGAACAATCACTTCCCTAGTCCTGCTGGCCACGCTATTTCTGATACAAGCCGGGATGCTGTTGACCTTCTTGGCCACCTGTGCACACTGCTGGCTCATATTCAGCCAGTTGACAAATATCCCAAATTTCCACTGGGCAGTTTTCCAGCTGCTTTGCCCCAAGCCTGTAGCATTGGGGTTGTTGTGCCCCAAATGCATCACCTGACACTTGGCCTTGTTGCACCTCATGTAGTTGGCCTTGCTCCATCAATCCAGCCTGTCCAGATGCTACTGAAGAGCCTTTCTACCCTCAAGCAGGTCAGCACTCCCTCCCAACTTAGTGTCATCTGCAAACTGACTGAGGATGCACTCAATCCCCTCCTCTAGGTCATTGATAAAGAAATTAATGAGAACTGGCCCCAACACTGAGCCCTGGGGCACACCACTTGTGACCAGCCACCAACTGGATTGAACTCCATTCACCACAACTTTTTGGACCCATCCATCCAATTTTTTACCCAGCCAAGTGTATACTACTCCAAGTCATGAGCATCCAGTTTCTCTAAGAATTCTGTGGGAAACTGTCAAAGGCTTTATTGAAGTCTAGATAGACCACATCCACTGCCTTACCCACATCCAATAAATTGGGTCACCTTGTTATAGGAGGACATCAGGTTCATTAAGCAGGACCTGCCTTTCATAAAGCCATGTTGACTGGGCCTGCTTGCCTTGTTGTCCTGCATGTGCCACATGATGGCACTTAAGATGATGCGCTTCATAATCTTCCTTGGCACTGAGGCCAGACTGATAGGGCTGTGGTTCTCCAGATCCTCATTGCAGCCCTTCTTGTAGATGGGCATCACATTTGCCAGTCTCCAATAAATTGGGATCTCTGCAGTTAGCCAAGACTGCTGATAGATGCTGGAAAGTGGCTTGGTGAGCACTTGTGCCAGCTCCCCCAGTACCCTTGGGTGTATCCCATTTGGCCCTGTAGACTTATGTGTGTCTAAGTGGTGTAGCAGGTCACAAACCTCCTCCCCTTGCATTATGAGAGCTCCCTTCAGTTCCCCTTCTCTGTCTTCCAGCTCAGGGAGCTGGGTACCCAAGGAACGACTGGTCCGACTGCTAAAGACTGGGGCAAAGAAGGCATTAAGTACCTCAGCCTTTTTCTCATCCTTTGTCACTAAGTTTCTGCATGCATCCAATAAAGAATGGACATTCTCCTTAGTCCTTCTTTTGTTGCTAATATATTTGTAGAAGTATTTCTTTTTATCTTAACACCTGCAGCCAGATTAAGTTTAGAAGGGATTTGGCCCTTCTAATTTTCTCCCCACATAGCCTAACGATATCATTGTAGTCCCTTTGAGTTGCCTGTCCCTTCTTCCAAAGGCCATAAACTCTCCTTTTCCCCCCCTTAATTTCCAATACTAAGAGCTATTTAAAAATAACAAAGAGCACAGTGAAAACCACTCCTTCCCTCTCCATAGAGCAGGGTGAATGGTCTAGAGCTGTGTTCCCTCTTCTGTCCCCACTGCACAAATATGTACTAGTACTGGAGGAGGTTCTGAAAAGTTTAACAAAGGTGATCATTGTCATGGATGAAGTATTTTGTAACAGTTATTATTTAGCAATGATTCAACATTTATTAATCAAAAGATTGAATTTTAGCAGCCCTTAACCATTATATGGTTCAAAGATGAACAAGTAATTCAATAGAATATATTATGATTAAAACAGAATGTTAATTACAAATTTGAAAATGGGAAGATTCACATTAGCTTAATGCAAGATATCCTAAACTAAACTATATATATGTTCATAAACATCAACATACAAACACAGATCGAAATATTTGGGCCCAGTGAAATAGAGGCACCCACTCTTGTGACCAACAATTTCCTATATTATATAATGATTATACTTGCTTCAGAGATAAACATCACTTGATGGCTACAGACCTCCAGCTATTCCTGAAGATCCTGTAAAATCTATATCGCAAAATAAATAAATAAATAAATAAATAAAATATTTTCAGCAGTTTCAGTTGAGAAATCTTAACTGGAACCAGAATTAAGTCTACTGTAGGTCAAAGACCCATGACACTTATAGTCTCTCACTCTCATTATAATCCTGTAGATGGCTATGCTTTACTCTTCAGCTCCTTTACCCTTATAAACCACTATCAATGCCTGCTAGAAAGTAAAATAAAAGTCATTATATACCTGCTGGTTCCTGACTTTATCCTAGCCACACAAGCTTGACAGGATTCAAGTTTAAAGCTAATTAATCTATTCTTCCTGTTCTGAATAGTTTCACTTTACCAGCAATGCAGCGATGACTCACAAGAACTAATTTTGTTAACTTCCTCAAATAGAGTCCATGTGTCTTTTTTGAATCTAGCAAATCAACTGTTTGTGTTCCATAATCAAATGATACATGCATGCTTGCAATGAGCCCAGGAGGTTAATTCCCAACCCAGCGAGTTAAGGTCCAGTTTAGGAGGAGTAGGAGAGCTTGCATACTAATTTTCTAAGTACTCATGAATTTTAAAAGAGTGGGGCTGTCATTGTGTGTCCTGATTCTTCTGTAATAACTGAGAAACCTTTTTGTTTACTCAAGGAAGAAGGGTTTTGTTGTTGTTCCCTGGATAGAATTGCTACATTTGCTTTCTGTTGAGACAGTGATCAAGAGTTTTCTAGTGGAGTGATCCCAGCGGGACCTCTTGTGATGACCATAGGCAGAGCCAGTCCACCTGAGATGGAGAATTTGTGCAGCAAGGCTGTTACCAGTAGGAAACACAGATTCAGAGCTCCTTAGAAAGAAAAAAGGACTTAGCAGTGCACCACCAGCAACAGGTGCAGCAGCTGTACCTCTAGCCACAGCTACAAAGGCAGCAGCAGCAGTCTTAATAGAAGCTTCAAGAACAACCTGTAAGCAACTGCAAGAATTTAGGGCACAATAAGAACTGCAGCTATATCTTGCAACATTGAAAGCAAGAAGCTTCAGAACTAAAGACAAGTATTAAAACTGTTGCTCTGGTCAGTAGACCATGATAAAAAGAAAACGAACACATAGAGCAAGTCTAGTGATGTTGAAACTCACAGGGAATTATTGACTCCAATGAAATCAGCCTGGGGGTTACCTAGAAGCATTGCTAGAGCTTTCAAGTGGTTTACTGATATTCAGGCACCCTTGGATTGTCAATCCATTCAGTTTGTGAAAGGCAGTTTTGGAAATCCCAGACCTGCTGCAGGAATTATTGAAGAAATGAAAGATCACAAGTCACAATGCATTCACGAAAACTGGAGGCTAGATCTTCTTAGTTACTTGATATAATCACAATAAAAAAAGCATTTTTGGGAACTATGAGAGTATCTGTGAACCAATACTGTATTTTACTTTATTTTGAGAGAGCAAGCTCTTGATCTTCGTGGGACTTTGTGGCATGTTGCAAAGGTTGACTAAGTTTTACAAGGGGCCTGGATCTATGTTATGTTTAACAAGTCCTTGATGCTTTCAACTGGCTCCTGATTTTCAGGACTGAGGCACAGTAACAGACATGGAGATTCTGTCCTCGGGATAATAGAGTAAGCAGCTGCATGGGCAGTTTTCAGAGATGCTTGTTTTGATATTAAGGACATGCACTTTGAACACTTCTGTACAGTTGGTTGCGCGACTTCTGAATAAAGAAAGCCTCTAGCATACTGTAAAAGAACAGCATCAAGATGGGTGTTAACAACATTGAAGAATTAGATAGCAAATAGGATCGCTCAGCCATATGAGCTATAAAATGTGACAGACATCTGCTCTATATTGACTGTGATACATCTGGTGCCACAATTATCTTTTACAGATGTTGGAACCTTTTAATGTCTATCTCAGCTGAATATCAGGAGCCTAACCTGGGTTCCTGTCTTTCATGGGCTGCAACAATGCTAATAGGTAAGAATACTGCAAGTGTAACTGAGAAATGAGCTGAGAGGCTGTTCTGTTTTCTTAGGTGCGTTGTTCCTGATAGCATGTGTTCATTCAGTCCTCTCCTAGTAGTTTGTTGCTGAAATGGTAGAAAGGTGTTCCCCACCCACCCTTTTAAGGACCCTGACCCTCCAGCCTTTTCTTCTTTCTGAGGTGTTTGAGCACTTGTGGTCAAGGCCAGTTCTGATACAATGCAGCTGTGTAACCTGGGATCAAACTGCCATGAGAGGAGTTGAGGAAGAGCTGCGAGAAGTTGTGTTGGAGGCTTCAGATGGTTCAGGAGCTGAATTTCAATTCAGGCGCTTGTCCCTGGTTCATATCAAACCCTTACATTCACCCCAAACCCATCTTTAACATACCAAAGAGTACCTGAAATAGCTAGAGAAACAGCTGTAACACGTTTACCTGTAACACATCAAGCACCCATCTCATTTTGAATTTATGGCTGTTATACTCCTAAGTGGAACCTTTACTAAAACTAAGCTCTTAGTTTTCAATAATTCAAAGATCCTGAGAATGCAACAGATGGGAGTTATAGACTGGAAATAACTACATTGAAACCATTACCTCTATCAGTTGAAGTTTTGCTTTTTGATGGCCATTTTGAAATCAGGAAAAGTTAAGTTTTTGCTGTGTCTTTTGTAAGAACCTCACACCTTTTTCAGAAACCTAGGCACTTCACTGTGGCCAGAAGATTTAATTCTTCCATAAAACCATGGGTCAGATAATCATGCCCACTGGTTTCATAGCATTATAAAGTTACAAAGTGAGACCAAATATCTGATAATACAGTATTGGAATAAAGCCTCATGCCAATGGTATAAACACTGGTGCCAACAGGAGAGGGGGAGTCAAGCTTTGTTCTGTGGCAGTTATGATTAATAGATGCAAATTGAGACCAAAGATTAGTAACAGTGTTGCAGTTAATGCTGTCAGGATGGATATTCAATAACTTGATCTTGCAGCATCTTGCAAGCTGTGTGGAGCTAAAATGAGTGTTGAAGCCATTAGGGCAACTTTAGGGTTTTTTTTGACTAAAGGTGGGTGTGTGCTTTGATACCACATTCGGGATAAGGATAAAAAGGATACAAGCATTCTAGACCCAGCTTTCATCCAGTTTCTGCATGTCTTTCAAGATCCAGCAATAATCTTAAGAAATCAATCACTACTACTAATCTTAATCCCAAAACTGGGGCTTGGGGGTGGGGAGAGTTGGGACATGAGAGGAACAGAGGTAAAAGCACCATCTAAAATACAGCTATATCCACAAATTTCTATAATCTCCTCTTCCCCATAGTACTACCAACGCCAAACTCAAATCTTATTTTCAGGCTCATTATCAGCCTAAAACAACATAGGAATTAACTGTGAGATACTAGACAATGCCAGGTTCCACCCAGTTTGCCTGGTAGCATGCCTTAACAGTAGAATGCAGTAAACCCTTCATTTTGCCATAACCCCAACTTTTCCTTTGTAGTAACTCCATGCTAACAGGCTGTGAAACACAAAATTATCTCCCAGGTGATAGTCATTAGAGACCTCTTCCTATGGATGAGACTACTGTTAAAAAGTTTAAAAATAAGAAGCAGGATTATGATAGCAGAGACTACAAAACTGGGATAATGAATTTGTCTTTCCTGCAAGGCCTATAGGGCCAGAATTATACCTGGTTTTGGTCTGAGTGAGAAATTAATCTTAGTTTTGCAAGGGAAGGTAACATAGTTCTCTGGAAAAGGTAAAGTCTGAGGCTAATTTTATGGTGAGGAGTAGCACTAAGAAAAGAAGAGACTGCAGTCTTTTAAGATGTATTTTGGGGAGGTGTAATGAGGGTGAATGTTGTTAGAGAAAATCACTTCTTTTGAGTCTTTAGGTATGATGATTGTGTTGGAGGACCTAGTGTTTTAATGAGCTTTAGGAGTAGAAGTAAGTAGTAAGGGGATGAAGAGATTGAGATGACTGCTAGACTCAGCACACAATAAACGGCCAAGAAGTTCTGTTACGGAGTTTAAGAGCCCTTAAAGCATAGCAGAGGAGGGGGTAGAATTGGGGCTAGGGAAGGGTGAAATATAGGTTCCATGCAAGAGGTGCTGAAAAGTTTTGAGAATGTGGTGGTTTATAATGCCTGCAAAGTTAAAGTGAAGCCACAACTGGCCTGGGTAAATGGTTTTATTTCTGGTTCAAGTATGCTTCACAAAAATCTAGGACAGGTGCTGTAATGATTGTAAGGGAGTATAAAAGGTCATCAGTGACTGAAGAAGTTCATTGTTGCAGCCTGTGTAGACTAAAACAAAGACTGGTGTTTAAGAGAAAACTGTGGTTATGACTGGAGTAAGGACTGATGTCTCATTTAGGGACTAGTACAGAAGATAGCCAAAATCTATGTTTATACTGGGACCACAAGTCTCACAGAGCTGGGCTAAGAATTTAGCAATAGGGACGAGTGGATTTTCAGTAATATGAGGCAGATTTATGTTGCATATCTTTTTTAAAAATATATTTATGCTTGTTTTAAAGATTAGATGCTATAAAGCAAGGCCTCTAAAGCTAAGCTGGTTACAATACAGTTCAGGATCTTCTGAGCCAAGATGAGAAATGGTCCTGGAAAGTCTAATGTCTAAGTAGGCATTGATTGCTGCTAAAATGACATTATTTATTGCAGCTAGGTGTGGGGTTTTTTTAAGACAGGAAATCAGCTATAAGAGATTTCTTTCTACAGTTCCTGTCTTTTTTGCAGCTTCCAAAAATACTGTTAGCCACATAATGCTTACTGTCTCTGATTCTGTGAGTCATAGGAGTTACATGTAGCCCAGATCTTCAGAACATCTTAAATCTTTAAACCGAAATAAAATATAAAGCAAACATTAACAATAAACTTACCTGTCAGGTCCATCTCATTCTGATGTATTTGACCCTACTAATCACACTATCTTAGGCCTGAAAATCATACACAATGAATTGAAAAATTCAGTTCCTGCTTTGCAAAGTTAAACTGCCACCAAACCCAGGAATGTCATTTGTACTCTACAGTTGTGGGTTATATTATACCATGTATGTGACCCACTTCAAGCCTCCGGTACTGAGCATTCTAGAGTGCAAGGCTACAGTAACCTGAAAATAAATCTTATTCATCGCTTCTTCATATTCTCAAAGCTAAATCAAAGCTTTCTTTAGGTATCAAAACGTTCTTCAGGTATGCTCTAATCCATACTTTTTGTAGGTAGCATGGCTGGCATACCCCTCAGATTCTGGATGATTCTGTTTATATTCTCAGGACCTAACTTTATCCCTATTGATAACTATACCCAGAATCCTGTAGCATCTAGAACACCAACCAGAACCAGTTTGCTACACCAGCACCATGTCTTTTTCAGCCCTTGATGCTTTTCAAGTGCTGTCATTAACACTATGCTCCTTCATCCCTCCAGGTCCTGATTTTTACACCTTTTCTTAAATGAGCAGTTCATATTGCCTTCAAACTAAACAGAAACCCTTGTCCAGGCCACTTACATGCACCCGTTTTAGCTCGCTAGGCATTGAAGGATCGAGAAATTACCCTGAATCTTCAGTCTTGTCTCAGACACTAAATCTGTTTCTAATTCAGCCTTAGCATTACCAGTAGGCTGAAGTTCCATCTCTAAGTCAATGCTATTTTCTCATGCTCTCATCTACCTAAATATCCTTATCAAAAAATCAAACTGCATCTTCAGTCCAACTATAATTGTAACCCTAAATGTAGGTTATTATCTCAAAAACATAAGGAACTAGCTAAAATTATTGTTGGCTTCTGCTGTTGTACCAACCTTAGAGGCCTTGCAAATGTGAATAAATAAACTTTACAGGTTACTCTCTCTAGGACTTTGAAATGTGTGTTAGTAAAGCTTTTTCATGTCTAATGAGATATTTGTTTTAAAAATGTTTTAGTTTATCATTATTGGTGCTAGCATGAATCTCTGCTGGTGCCAAACCTAGCAGCAGTGTCAGGAATTTGCCAGTACCAGTACAGGGACTGCAGTGTTGGGCTAAGCCTCATTTCTCTTTCTCAGGATTTGCTTGATATATGAGTGGTAGTAAATTTGCTTCTAAAATGCATGATGAAGTTCCCTCACACTCTGTTTCTGTTTCAGAAAAAGCTTTATGGAACAGGGCTTATCTTATATCCTAATTTAAAAATACATTAATAGTTTTTTCCCTAAAAATACGTATGATTAAGTACTAAAATATTCTATGGTATGAAACAAACTTTGTTAAAACTTTTCACATGCATTAAACATTAGAATTCTGTGTGCTCAATTCAACATATAATGTGCCCACATTCAGTATAAAAAATCCGTACTCAGTTGCCAAACTTAATTAAAATTGGGCTATGTTTTCTGTATCAGAGTTAAGGTTTTTTCTTTTCACAGATGCTTCCTTGTGTTTTCTATTAATGAATGAGTTCTTTAATGACATAACATGGACAGGAGGCTGTGTAATCCAGAATTTATGCTTTCTAAAAATACATTATTTTGCTTAAAAAAGAAAAAAAAAGTTACACAAATCTCATTAATGGACAAAATCAAGCGTTGTTTTTGTTGTTGTTTTTGTTTCTTTGTTTTTGCTTGATTTTGGTTTTCTTGGGTTTTGTTGTGTTTTTTTTGTTTTTCTATAGGAACTCTGTTGAAATCATTAGTGGAAAAGATGTTGACATAAAATGCTGCCTTTCACTTCACTGTCGTAAAGTATATACAAATCTGTATTTTACACTAAGATAAAATA
>NW_009953496.1:13340958-13352572 GCF_000747805.2 Chaetura pelagica | reverse complement strand
TGATTTATTATCTGACTGCTAAAAAAAGCAAACACATTTTTTAATAATTGAGAGCTAGAACTTTAGATTCTGAGATCTTAATTTATGTTAGCAATATATGCTACATTTAAAATTATGACTTACTGGTAGGTTGAACTAACTACAAGGTTACTTGTAGATCTTATGAAAAATTACAATGCTCTATTAGGATTTATTTTTTTCTTCCTTTTTGGTTTACAATGACTTCAGCTGTAGTGTTTGTGTACCTCCATTCCCTAAAAATAATCCCAAACAAGAGAACATAGTTGTAATAATTATCTATTTAATATGTAAACTCAGCCCTAGAAATGGATGAATCATGGTAACAGGTGCTGAAAAGAAGGTAATCCCAAGACTGATATTCTACACACAATTTCAGCATTAAACAAGTAAAACAAAGTTACTACAAATGTCCATTGATTCTGTATTTGATACTAATTGGATGTATCACTGCATACTTTGCTCACAACTGAAAAAAATTAGGAAAAACACAAATGATAATTTAATAAACATAAAGAAGTTAAACAGATAACAGGAAACATGAATGTACATATTTTTAAAAATTGTATTATCTAACTTTGAAATAAAAAAGAGGTTATTTTTCTGTAATTCTCTTTTTGGTACCTGAAAGTAAATTATTCATTCATATTAAAAGTCCCTGAATCTTTAAGCAGAACCACATTTTTATACAACATGAAGATTAATCTTGAGGAGATCTGTGTACAGTTTTTACATTTACCTTAGACCTCCTTAGACACAGGTGGTTCTTTATATCTTTTTGCCTCTGAGCATGATGAAGTTCAGTTATAGATGGGATCTCTTTAACTGTCCCTTACCTACAAACAGTCTGCTCTTGAAAGCATTTAGTAAAACATATAACCCTCTGAAGTTTAATAAAAGTACCCTTTTCCTATCAAAGCCTACTAAAAACCTTCAAAAACCTGTTAGGCTTGAGAGGTCTTTTTTTAAAAAAATAAAAGCAGAGAAATGCATATTTTAATATTTAGCCTACACTTATGTCAATAAATACTTGTGCTTTTTCAGTTTTATTCAAATGAGATTAAATTATTAGCATAATTACAGTCTAAATGTGCAAAGATCTCTACTAAGAACAGTAACAACTATCAGTTAGTCCTCACTTGTAAATAACTGTATTAGCCCTGCCAACTGCCCTACCACTAAGTAGCCAACTTTGTTCCCCACATTGACCCTAACAAATTTTTTGTATTTAAATTCACAGTTTCCTCCAGTGTTGCAGTCAGTAGCATGGTGCCAAAACTACTTTTTCATCTAAGCTTTTTCTGTGTAATTGTATTTCTTCACTTAGGAAAGACAGAACATAATGGCCTAAATTAACATCCAGCCTCCCTTTCCTACATGTTGCCCATTTTGTATATATTTAAAACATTTAGATGAAGTGTGGAAAACTCTGAGCACAAATCTTTTACTTCTGTTCCACCATATGGCTGAGGTTGATGCTGAGCTTGGCAGAAAGTGCTTTCAGTGCACAGAAGCATTTGCAAACACGAGCACAGTTTTGGACCAAGCTGAACCAAGCCGAGATCAGGCCTTCTTCCCCTCTGTACAGGGGGGAAGACATGGTTACAGCCTCCATCAAGAAAGCAGAGAACCTGAATTTTATGCAGTATGCAGCCTAAGGGGAATCATGCACTCCAGGAGAACATATCTGCATGAGAATATTATTTAAAGTCAGGTTTAGGTGGTGCTGACCTGGCATTTTGCATCTCTTCAGAAGTTGTGTCTAGAAGGAGCTCAAGATTAAGAAGTAAAAGGGACACATAAAGAAAAAGAGCCCAGAGGATGAACTGTGACTTCATAGTCTAGTGACCAGGCATCTCTGCTGAGAAGACAGCTTCATTTTAATACTGCTCCTTGTTAACTTTCTACATTTTATACTAAACATTAATTTGATAAACAGCCCTCCTTTCTTCACAAGACTGGCACCTGGTACCAATGTTATGTCTTCACTTTGTTGATGAAATTTTTATTTTTTCATAAATTTGAAGTCATGGCTAATTCTTAAATCCTTTGATGCAGAGAAGGTCTGCAGGAGATATGTAGAGTGTCCTTTCTTCTTGCAAAGCAACAAGTCTTAGAGAACTACCTGAGTCACTCTAAGGTGTGTATGTCTGTGTATGCATGTGAGGTCCCTTCAGACTCCAAAACAAAGTGGAGTCTTGCCACACTTCACAAGAGGTGTTTGAGTGTGCACACACATGTGGGCATTGATCAGTAAAAGATGGAAAGATCACATTCTTAGTAATTTTCTGCAAGAAATCTCTCTTTGATCTTTGACAGCATGGACATTAGCATATCAGGGACAATTTAGGCAATAGAGATGTTCAAGGACACATTTTTCTCCTCAGATTTTCGAGTAGCTGCTTTGAGCTGCTGCCTTCTACATTATTTGTTTTGGGTTACACAAATACTATTGAGGCACTACATCTGAGTATAAGTTTCAGGGGTCTAAAAGTTAGCTACAACATGTAACTTCATTGCATCTAACCTAAGCTCAGCTGTAAACATAGGCTTTTTTAAATCTTAATTTAAATAATCAACCAAAAGTTACTTTCAGACTCAAGTTTTTTTTTAGCTATTTGTCAGTATCATAAATGGAATCTTACTAACTGATGTTAGTTTCCCTCATTTCTGTGTAAATTGTCAATGAAGTACCATCATAAAAAAAGAAAAAAAAAAAAGAAATATAATGCTGGTAAAGTACCTTTATCCCTTATAAGTCCATGTCTAAAAAAGTCTGGCTAGACAGGACTTACACTCTTCAGGCATTCTCTTCCTAATAGAAGACATCTGTTGAATGTGTTACAGGAGCAGGACTCCACAAGACCAATGGGAGTTTTTCTTTATTTAGTAGGAAAAAGTATGGCAGAAGCCCCTTGGCAATTCAAAACACAAGAAAATATTTGGACTGTTTTCTCCAAATCACTCATAGTCTGTGATCTAATTTTATTTAGCAGCCTTCTAGTACATAAAGGGGCCTACAGGAAAGCTGGGGAGAGACTGTTTGCAAGGGCATGTAGTGATAGGATGAGGGGTGATGGTTTTAAACTGGAAGTGGGGAGATAATATGGAGAAATTCTTCACTGTGAGGATGGCGAAACAGTGGAACAGGTTGCCCAGGGAGGCTGTGGATGCCCCCTCATAAAATGAGGAAAATTAGTACACAAATTGATGGAAGATTGAATTAAATATCAAGCAGTTACATTTGCAGCTATAGTCATAAGTATGTTAAGGTGGGCAATAAATTATTCTGGGGAAAAATAATTTGCGTTTCTTACTTAAATGTCTCTGAAAAATGGGCATTTCAGTGTTGATACTAACAAACCACTGCAGCAGATGCAATGCAATTCTGGCTGCATTGAAATAAGAATAGTTTTTCCTTCAGTAGGAATTAAATTTCTTGATAGTCATCAAGGAATCAAAAGACTAGTTGGAACTAAAATAGGGCTCCTAAGTTCCTTATGTGGCTTTATCAATTTTCAGTAGGGTATGTCAGGCTCAAAATGTTTCGATTTGGAAATTCAATTTCATGTGTGAAATGTGTCATATTCAAACTAAACCTGAAGTATGACTTTTAATCATAGAATCATAGAATGGTTAAGGCTGGAAGGGACCTTCAACACCATCAGATTCCAACCTTCCTGCTATGAGCAGGGACACTTCACACTAGACCAGGCAGCACAAGGCCTCATCCAACCTGGCCTTAAACACCTCCAGGGAGGGGGCATCAACAACCTCCCTGGGCAACCTATTCTAATAAGTTAGTAAATTTTATAGCAAAAAGGAATAATAGAATTAATCCATTCTGATATTAAATGTAATAATATCAGAATTTAATTCCATCATTCTTATTTTAAATTAAGATTTCTTTATATCTGGCTCAAAAATGCAATGTCTGATTTCACTTTCTCAAAATTTTTACAGAGATTGTTCCCATTGCTTATTGTTTTTGTAATATACTGTAAAATATACAATGTATTGGAAAAAAATCTATTTGAGAATGTACAGATAAACAAACATGAAAGATTTTGGTGTCAACATACTACATGTTGCAACATTCTGAGGGTTTTTGTGTTTTCTCAAGTGTTCTTTCTTTTTATGTAAGGAAAGGATTTAAGGGTTCACAAAGTTAATATGGTGTCATGACATTTTTCTATTTTTATACATAAAATTTTAACATGAGAACAGTGAGAAACTTCTTCCATCCAGACTTTCTTGCTGAGAGGAGGCACATGGCAATTTGTAATTTTTCCAAGATATAAACAATATATATGTATATTTATATATTCCAAAACATATGATCTTGGCAAATGACAACATAATGGACAAAACCTTACCAGATCTAGACATGTGGGACTATTTATATTAAAAGTAATGTTAATTCTAGTTAAGTTTTACTACTTTCAGTAGGCTATTTTTGCTGTCTTTCCATAGTATTTTTTTTTATTTTGCAAATGCATAACATGACCTATGTATGTCTCTGTGAGACACCTCCATCTAATGCACAACTGGCCTGATATGTCTTTATATGTCTTTGTTTTATCTTCTTTATCTTCTGTCTCCCTGCTTGACAATCACAACCTCTGAAATCACAACCAGCTACTGGGCTGTTTGGTGTGGCAGCAGTCAGTTTTGAGTTCACAATGAAAACCAAGACATCTATCTTACTTAAGCCACTATCTATGACAGAGACCAGGAGGGGGTACATAGGAAATAATATTTCTAAGTATGTCCTCCCACAGCTATTTTTCATAGAAACTTCCCTTCATTATTATTAACACTGCTAGATTAATATTTTTTCCAAAAATATAACTAATTACTTTTAAAACCTATTTTGATAACTTTATTATCCATAATTTGCTGTATCAATGAGTTAGGATTGTGAGGAAAAAAATAATAATTTTTTTTTTTGGTTACTGTAAAGTGATCAGCTGTGATCACTTTAGCTACCTTTAAGCATTTGTTCGTGGTTTTCCACTTAAGGAGTGGGACTGAAATTCTTAAAAGCCTATAGGAATGGTCCTGGCAGATGGGAAAGAAGTTTCAGCAAATGTATATTAACATCAGTCATTATGGCCCTTCTAATTTGTCTTATGGATTTATGCTATTAAGGAACCAATAGGAACTCAACCATATAAATCCCTCTGGATTTTTGAAGAATATAACGAGCATTTTAATTTCTCATCTTGAGACACTGTGATACCTCTTTTCATTCCCCCATTGTGGCCCTTCACCCTTGTCAGAAATGGGTAAATGAAACAATATCTTATATATTTATAGCTTCCAAGGGCATTGTTAAACTGATGGCATTAACATTTGTACAGTGGCTGATCAGCACTGCTGCAGAAACTTGAAGTACTAATCCAATGCTCAATGAAGTTAATAAAACGATTTCCACTGACCTCACTGGATGCCACATGGTTCTTAGGCTCCAGAAGGCTAGGACGTGACAGCCTTCTCAGGAACATTTCCTTTATATGTTAATTATAGGCTAGAGGCCTTTATTGCAAGGCTAAAATACCTGATATCTGCTCTTGGATGCTATCCTTGAAGATATTGCATGAGTGTAACTAATGTCATACAGTAAAGGATGCTTAGCGGGCAAGAATACTGAAAAAATAAAACTGTACTGAGACATTAGTGAAAAACATAGTGTGTAATTCACCTAATATATAATTTTATTGCAGAAGCCAGGCTGTTAAGGGCACATTTTTTCAATCTGTTCAACTATCTGTCAACTAGCACGTTATAAACACAGAATCAGTGATCACAGTCACAACACAGCTGCTATTGTAGTATTTACATATGAATGATATAGCTGGTGCCAGAGCTGTAAATTTACCTTGATTTTCTGGAAGAAGAAACAGCTCATCCTGAAATTCATAAGGCCTCTGAAAGAGGAAGCAGTAAAGAGGTAAAAGGTATGAGGAAGAACAATTTCATAGTAATTGTCTTGCTTGTCCTATCTTGGCCTCACTGAACCATCTGCTAGGGTTGGCTGTCTTTAGCTCCACAACAGAAAAAATCCACATGTAACCCCAGCCCAGAGTCCAACACAGAACTCACAGTGCTGCAGTGCTGCTGTTTGTCCTTCAGGAAGATGCTAGGTGAGGAGGCGGAAAGAGCCATCCATGTGTTACTTAGAAGCCAGGCACAAAAGTGCCCAGGCTAAGGGCTGCAACTAGGTTTAGAAGGATGTGCACACCTTTACAATATGAATAAAATATTTGCTGGTCCTTCCCAGCATTCTGAGCAGTCTGCTTCAATTTCATACTGAAATATTCTTATTGCCAGAATATAGGCAAGACTGAGAAAAGTGAGAATATAACCATTTTCCTTGAAGAAGTACCACTTGTTGGACAAAAAAAGGAAGAACCTATATTGTGAGAGGCAGTAAGGATATGTGAATACTTTTCTACTTCCCACTGATAAGGTCCCTCTGCTTGGAGGAAGGAGTCTTGATAACTTTCTCTTTTGCCTACTAGGGCACTGGCTTGAAACCTTAAAAAAAAAAATAATTGCTTTTGACCTTTGTTGATAAATGGATCAAAAGAGGAATCCAAAGATATTTAAAACTGCAGATAGGGACAAACCTCCCCAGGGAAAAAATTGTTCTGCCAGCATCTGCTGGCAAGTAAAGGTAGCTGCCAGGGTAGGCTAATCCTCATTTGCAGTCAGGATTTGTAAGTAAGGATTTGAGACATTGTTAGCTTTCCAAAATGTTTTGATTTTAAAATTTTTATTCAGAATTGAAAACCTGTAATGAGACATCTCAGTTCAGTGGACTTGAATGAGGCACAGACTAGATAAATGGACAATGAGGTGGACTGAAAACTGTGATGCTGGGCTCAAAGGGCTTGTGATCAGTTGGGCTGGAGGCTGGTCACTAATGGTGTACCCCATGAGTCCATATTGGGTCCATTACTGTTTAACATCTTAATTAATGAGAAATTATGTAGCAGACTGCAACCTCTGGAAGTTTGCAGACAATACAAAACTGGGAGGAGTGGCTGATTCACCAGGTGGTTGTACTGTCCTTCAGATAAACGTCAGCAGGCTGGGGAAATGGGCCTATTGGAATGTCATGACTGGGGGTCCTGGTGAGCAAGAAGCTGATCACAAACCAGTGATGATCACTTACGGCAAAGGCCAACAGCATCCAGGGCTGAACTGGGAAGAGCACTGCTGGCAGGTTTGAGAGTGGCAATCCTTCCCCTCTACTCAGTACTAGTGAGGCCACACCTGGGGTACTGTGTCCAGTTCTGGGCTCCCTGGTACAAGGCAGACATGGACTTAATGGAGCAAGTCCAGCAGAGGGCCACAAAGATGATTAAGGGCTTGCACCTCTGTCATATTGAGAGGAGAGTCTGAGATAATTGGGACTCCTCAGCATGGAGAAAAGAAGACTCACTGGGATCTTGTCAGTGTGTATAAATATCTGGGAAGGAATAAAGAAGGGGGGGGGGGGGTAAACTGTTCTCATCGGTGTCTGCTGACAGGATAAGACCCAATGGGCACAAACCGAAACACAGAAAAAACTGTTTAAGCATAAGAAAAATCCTTTTCATAGTGAGAATGGCCAAACACTAGAACAGACTTCCCAGAGGGATAATGGAGGCTTCATCTTTGGACATATTCAAAGCCAAACAGGACATAGTCCTATTACGTGCACTGTTGCCCTGACTTTGAGCTGAGTGTTGGACTAGACAGTCCACATGTCTCTTCCAATGTTAAGCATTTTCCAACTTGGTGATTCTAATTCTACCCTGAGTATCTTTAGCCTCTTTGTCACCTGATTAACAAAACAAAATTACAGCATTAAAACTAAACAGTGTGCCCTACTGATTGACAGAACTTCATGTTCTTAAGTTCATGATGCTCTGGAAACAATTAGTCTTTTCCTCAATCTGTCAAACTGATGGTAGGCATAAGGCTTTTATAGATTTATGAGTTTTGTAGAAAAAGTTATATAAAATGCAGAATATTATTGTACATGTTAAAACATTAAAAAGTCAGCTACTGTTCATGGATCTTTGTAGATTACTACTGAAATTTGAGAAGTAACTACAGAATTTATTATGCAATGCTGCCCACTTGTTTCTATTTTCATTTGGAGAAACTGGGGAAGATGTGCTGTAGGTGTATACAGTCTCTTTTGGCAGTGTACCTGGTTTATTTGGGATGTTTAGTGCCATTAAACAAGAAATGTTTCATTCATTTTTCTCAGATGACTTATGGGCAAAATTTTGAACATATCTCTTTCAAGCAGAACTTCTATAATAAAATTTCTCATGATTTCTTAGTTCTGTTTGTAAGTAGGCAGCCCCTAGTTTCAGGTAATTAGGTGCTTGTTTCATGGTCTTTTGCAATCCTTCTCATTAATAGAAAATTAACATCTCCCTAGATAGGCGGTCACACATTCTGGCATTTTTGCAGTCTAGAGGAGTGCAGTGTTATAATTATGAGAGATCTGTTCCTGCTTCTCTAGTTTGGTACCAGATTCCAGAGACTATTTATTCAGTGTCTTGACAGCAGTTGGAACCTCTTCAGAGCATGAGTGTCAGAAGTCTTTAACTCCAACCCAAGTGCAACTAGGAAAGACCATGTAGCTTCTATGGCCTCGTGAGTCCATCTGGCTTTGTTGTAGCAAGTGACACTGCTAGTCTGATAGGAAGACTTGGTTGGTAGGAATGATTTGTGGGGAGCATTCTGGAAATTCAGCTTTAAATTATTTGCTATTAGGGTCACTACTAAACTGAAAGCTCTTAATGAATGAGTAGACATGAATTTATGAGTATATTTTGTCTGACATAAAGATGCATTGCAATGTATATGTAATTCCTTCTTCGTTTGCTCCATAGTCTCTACTCAATTCACAAGGTCAATGCATACTACACCTAACTGTTGGTAATATATTTTTGATAAATGTTTTTCAGGTAAAGTTGTTTAGGAATATTATAGATAGAGATTGCACAATCAGAGGATTTTACTAATACAGCCAGCATAAAGGACAAGTGAGAAGTGACCACAAAGCCCACAGAGGTCTTGTTTACCCCAAAGATTTCTTGAGAGAAAGCACTAAGCAGAGAATTGTTAGCATATGTGAATGGACCTATGCAAAATTCTCCTGAAAAAAAAGTAAAAGTAATTTTATGGTATTATATGGACAACTATGTATTTTTACCAATTGAGTTTGAACATAGATTATTTTCCAATCTCCTGTCCCTTCAAGTGGAAAAAAAAAAAAAAATCATAAAATTGCCCGTTTTATATTAGGGGTAAGACTACACTTTAGAAGCTCTACAGAGTAGAGTAATACAGAGTAATAACAAGTCTTCCTCATTAACACTAGGTGATAGTCTTTATGCAGGCTAGCAAGTGAGGTGAGTCAAGCATGTGCTTTGTTAGCAAGTCTCAGTAATATTTTATGAATGTAAAAAATTAGTAAGGATCAGAAATCTAGTTCCGTTTGAGATTAGCTTAAGTTAACCTATTTATTAATCTTTTATGTTTGCACAGGGAAGTGCAAATGCATGGGTGCACATATATTTGCAGTATTTGCAGTGCAATTAGAATGTTGCTGTTGCAATCTAATTCTCCAGGCGTTTCTGAAAAAATAACTGAAAACAGGTACTATTCTCAAAGTTTCTTATTGAAGAGGTTTTAGTGATCACTGACTACATAATGAATGAAGATATTGAACAGTACCGGTCCCAATATGGAGGGACACCACTTGATACTGTTTTCCGTTTGGACATGAAATCATTGACTGCAGCCCTTCATATGTGACTAATAGTATCAAACCAATTTGTTATCCATCAAAAAGTCCATCCATCAGATCCAGCTCTCCTGTTAGAGACAAGGATTTTGTGTGGGACCATGTCAAAGGTCTCACAGAGGTCCAGGTAAATGACATGAGTTGGTATTCCTTACCCACCAATGCAGTCACTCTATCATAGCAGGACAGCAGATGGTCAGTCCTCAGCATCCTGCTCTAAGTGACCTGACTCTGAGCAGCAGGCTGGACTAGGCTATCTCCAGAGGTGCCATCCAAACTTAAAACTTTTGTGATTTTCTGACTCTATGTTCATAATTTTTGAAAGTGACTCATTAAAGGGAAGTACTATTTCACTAGTGTGTCTTTTTTCAGTCCAGGAGTATAATTGTAAAGATGCCTAAATATACATACCACCCACAAAATTATTTGAGAACTTTAAATATTTTTATTTATTACTATTTGTGGTAGGCTGCCAAATATATTAGTGAAAATACTTTCTTTCTTCAGCTTTGAATGTTTTCATGCAGTCTGATTAAAGAATTGAAAATGTCACCTGCTCACAGGTGGATATAACTGAAGCTATTTGGTGAGGCTTTTTATGAGCTATTATGCTGTGAACTGAGAAAAACTAAATGCATTCTTACCACCTGCCACCAAGTGATGACTATCATCATCCATAAGCACTTACAATTATAGAAAAAATAATCTTGTAAAACAGGAAAGACCAGATTAATGTGAAAAATCTAACAGTCATCGGTTTCATTATACTTGCTTCAAGACACCGAGTTTTCCTTCTTCAATATGTAGACAACCCTCTGGATAGAGTTTTGAAACTGTGAGGAGAAACCTTGACAAGTGAATTTGAGTTAGGAATTTTTCCAGCCGACTACCTTATTTCACTAGTGTTCAACTTTCAAAAAGTTGTTGACTACTATTTGCTGTGATCATGTCAACCATAACTATCAAGAAATTATCTCTTTTTCGCTGTTAACAAGAGCTGTTATGATTATTTACAGATTATTTCATCTAGTAATACAGGGTGCTTTTGTATATCACCTATATATGTAATATATAATGTTATATAATGTAATATATAATGTATATAATCCTATCCTAAGTATTCCTGATAATTTTTCACAGTATTGGATTTTACAAAGTAACACAAATGGACAGTATCCAGTATAAAGCATAAACTTAGCAAATGGGAAGAATGAATAAAATTTTAAACTATAATTTTGTTGACTATAAAAAGAAGCATTAAAAGAAGCCATTTAAATGTGTACAAACAGAACAGCAAGCCCATGGTATTCTTCAGCAGCGTAATATACATCTTTGCAGCAGGACTTCAAAGCAAACACTTAGCACTTTTTAGGGTGTAGTGCCACTAATAGGCTAAGATTTCTCTCTCCTAATTTTAGCTGCTTAACTGAGGAGCTTTACTGTTCAATGAAGAGAGGAAATGACAAGTATTTCCACAGAGTAATTCACTCAGATTTATGTTCTCAGATAGACTGAATTGCTAGAGACCTATTTCTTTTCATAATTGAGAGTGAAAGTCCTAGGTGATTAGATAACTTAGTCATCTTAGTTGAATATCTAAATATAAGGAATATAATGTGCTTCCAAATTTGGCTTATCTATGGAGATGAATTTTCATTGGAACTAAAATTATTTCTCAAATTCTTCCAGTAAAGGGTCAGAAACAAATGCAATGGTATAGATTTTTACCTGCATCTATCTTTGGGATACCAATCTCAGCATGTCTAGAAAAGGGAAAGA
>NW_009953496.1:13334103-13340806 GCF_000747805.2 Chaetura pelagica | reverse complement strand
GGAAAGAGTCAGAGGCCCCAACCATTCCTCCTGCCAAATAGATGTAAGGAAAGAGCAGGGAAAGTCTTACAAAGGGCAGATCAGTTTACATTCCTTCTAGTTTCCAGAAGTACAGTGCTTTCTCCATGTGTTTCAAAGTCAAATGTAGCTCTACTTTGTCTCTATTTTCTGCACTGACAAAATGCCACAGTTTTTTCCTGTTGCTCGAGTTACGATTTTTGTTTTCCATGCTGGGAAAATAAAAATTAAAAATTGTTGTCATGAATTACAACTAACTCTTCAAACTTTCATTTTGTATTTATCAAAGTCAAGTCAGTATCCTGTCAGTTGAAATGTCTCTTTTCCTCTAGTCTTTACATGTGTCATTTTGTTCTATATTTTAAAAAGACCATTACACTCATTTGCTCAAATTTAAAATCCAGAAGGGATATTGGACAAATAAGTTTTATCTTTATCTACTGCAATTTCAAAGCTATAAAGAAAAAAAAAAAAGTGCAAAGAAAAGAATAATTACAATTGCCTTCCTTGTGAAAATTTTTGGCTTTGACTGTCATGATCCAATAATCGGATATGTGAAGATTCTTTGAGATCCCGCCAGGGCAAAACAAAGATAATACAATATAGGGTGCACAAATGGGCTTTTATTTAGGTACAGATCAGCTGGTAAGAGCTATAACTATGTATTTGTCATAAGCTTATAATAGATGTGATAACTAATCCTAAACTACAAAAGAGAAAGATCAGGAAAGGAAATAAAGAGTTAAAGGAAAGTCACCACCTAGAGTTTCAGTGGCATCTCGTTAGTTGGTCTTGTAGTAGAGGGGGGAGTGGTGGTCCAATCCTAGGAGACATCTGGAGACTGGTGCTCTTATTCCTTTATACAGTTAATTCCTGGGATACACCATGTGATGTTGGTTACCCAATCACTGTTCCATGCTGGTAGTGAAAATTCTTTATCACCTCCAGCATTTCTTTGGTCCAGTTATTTGTATAGACCTGAAGTCTTTTCTGCCAAGTTGATGATTTACATGAAAACACTCTGAGCCTCTTAATTGAAGGCCCAGTATCACCAAATGTCCTTGGCTCTGGCACCAACCCTGTGCCTCTTTGTCTACAATCTCAGCACATCCCACACCAAACTCCCTGATTCACAATTGCCTGGGCATTTACCACATTGTGGACACATCTCGAGGTGCTTGGCTTATCAGTTGAGTAAAACCGGTTCAGTGGGTTGCCTGAGATGTCTCTTTGTTAAACACTGCTTATGCCTTGGGAGTCAGACAAACACCAGACACCCTAAGTGTTTGAATACACTATTTATCTCTTGGATTGTTCAAGACAAGCACCATGCATCTCAAATCTCACAGACTGGACACCATTTATTATGAAAAAGTATTTTCTTAAAAAATTCTTTGCTAGCTTTACCTGATCCTCCCTCCCTTTTGGTTTCCTGTCCTTACAAAATTCCGTCTTAAATTAATCTCTGCAGGAATAGGATTGGACCCACTAATTATACTGATCTCTAATTTTTGCTATTAGCTCTTTCAACACAAAGATGAGGCCTATTGTTGTTCTGCCTATATCCTGAGATTGCCACTGCTGTCAGTGTGGTAAATTATAACTGCACAGCACTTCAGAACAAGAATAAAGAACAGAAAAGATTAGCTCAATTGCATTTCAAAACTTGCTAGTGCATCATTCAAATGATTCAGTTCTTGTGTTGTTTTTAAGCTTATTTTCCAGAAAGCATCCAGCAATTTTGTTAGTTGAAAGATAGCTCTTGCATCTGTAGAATTTCATATGCTTGATCCCCAGCTGTTTCAACAAGCCCAAATCCCTATCCAGTCTTGAAAATTTAGAACAGGCTTTAACTTCTTTCATTCTGTAACTTGTTATTTGTAAAGATAGGTGAGAGCTGAAGAATCTGAAAGACCAAGATGTGAATCCACAACAGGAAGATTTTCATCTCTCTTTTGGTTCCCTGAAAACAGAGATAAAGGTGCATAGAAAAATCAATGTATACTACAGCTCTAACTCATGTAGGAAGTGAAAATAATCTTCAAAGTCTAAATTGCAAGTTGAAATGTTGCACAGAATTCTTTAGTTCTTTCAGAGTTTTTAAGGTGTTTGAGAGTTTTCTTTAAATCTTGATCCAACAGGCTGCATACACTTTAAAAAAAATCAAGCCTTCTGCTGTTCATTAAGACATTGTGAAGACAGGAGAAAGGCCTGATTAGAGTAAAGAGCCCTCTCCTATAAAAAAATATTTAAATTATTATGAAATTGTGGTCTTAGATAGAATAGTTTTATTCTGGGTGTTTTTTGGGGGAGGGGAGGTTACTGAGACTAATTCTTTCTAGATGTTTTCTAGTTCTCATACAGTACCAACAAATAGGTAGAACAGTTGTGCCCCAAATGTGTCCTGCTACAAGTTGGCAACCCATCATCTACCAGGAGCTGAAGAGCCAATGTGACCCAGCCTAAGAAGACTTAAGATACTCATAGAATTACATGCAAAGTGGTTAGTGTGAGAAGAACAAGTGCTTCTGTCAATTCTTTCAGCTTTCTAATATTTTATACAGATGATCCCTTGTCAGACAGATTTAATACATTTCTGGTCTCATCTACATTCTGAGTCAATTACTCAGCAGCTCTGGATAAATTTGGTAGAAAATCTACAATACTAAAATGCTTTGTAGCCCATGTCTCCCTGTTAACGTTCCTTCCATGAAGGATTTTAATCCTGTTCTGCAGGGTACTGATCATAGAATCATAGAATCTTAGGGGTTGGAAAGGACCTCGAAAGATCATCTAGTCCAACCCCCCCCGCCAGAGCAGAGTCACCTAGAGCACATCACACAGGAACGTGTCCAGGCGGGTCTTGAATGTCTCCTGTGAAGGAGACTCCACAACCTCCCTGGGCAGTCTGTTCCAGGGCTCTATCACTCTCACAGTAAAAAAAAAATAATTCAGATATTCACCTTGAACCTCCTATGCTCCAATTTGCACCCACTACCCCTTATCCTATCACTGGTCATCACTGAGAAAAGCCTAACTCCATCTTCCTGACACTCACCCCTTCCATATTTGTAAACATTGATGAGGTCACCCTTCAGTCTCCTTTTCTCCAAGCTAAAGAGACCCAGCTCCCTCAGCCTCTCCTCGTAAGGGAGATGTTCCACTCCCTTCATCATCTTTGTAGCTCTGTGCTGGACTCTCTCAAGCAGTTCCCTGTCCTTCTTGAACTGAGGGGCCCAGAACTGGACACAATACTCCAGATGCGGCCACACCAATGCAGAATAAAGGGGGAGGAGAACCTCTCTTGACCTACTAACCGCACCCTTTCTAATGCACCCCAGGATGCCACTGGCCTTCTTGGCCACAAGGGCACATTGCTGGCTCATGGTCATCCTCCTGTCTACCAGGACTCCCAGGTCCCTTTCTCCTACTGATGCAGAAAAAGAGCAACAACATAGCAGGCAGAGTCTCTGGGATTGCCAGCAATGAGTGAATAGGTACTGTTTGCTCTCTAGCAGAAATCCCCTTTAACTAATTCAAAACAGAATATTCAGCATGACTTCTATGACTGGAGTGTGGGAATGGATGGGCACTAGCTTTTTAGGCTCCGGCTACACCATCCAAGTTGCAGAAGGCAAAGGCAGGGACTGTGAGAAGGATCAACCCATTGTAGGAGAAGAGAAGGTTTGAGATCATCTACAGAAAATGAAAGTGCACAAGTCCATGAAACCTGACAAGATCCATTCACGTCTCCTGAGGAAACTGGCAGATGAAGTTGCAATGCCACTTTCCATCATATTTGAAAAGTCGTGGCAGTCTGGTGAATGTCACACTGTCTGGAAGAGAGGAAACATTTTCAAAAAGGGAGAAAGGAAGAGCTGGGGAACTACAACCCATTCAGTCTCATCTCTGTGTCCAGCAAGATCATGGAACAGATCCTCTTGAAGGCTCTGCTAAGGCACATGGAGCACGTGGAGGTGGTTGGTGGCAACCAGCACGGCTTTGCCGATGGCAAATCATGCCTCACAAATTTATTGTTCAGCCTGGAGAAGGCTCCAAGTAGACCTCATAATGGCCTTTCAGAACTTGAAGGGGGCCTACAGGAAAGATGAGGACGGACTTTTCACAAGGGCATGTAGCAATAGGAAAAGGGGGAATGTTTTTAAACTGGAAGAAGGTAGATTTAGGTTAGATGTTAGGAACAAATTCTTGACTGTGAGGTTGGTGAGACACTGGAACAGGTTGCCAGGGAGGTAGTGGATGCCCCCTTCCTGGAAGTGTTCAAGGCCAGACTGGATGGGGCTTTGAGCAACCTCCTCTAGTGGAAGGTGTCCCTGCCCATGCAGGGCGGTGGAACTAGATGATCTTTAAGGTCTGTCCAACCCAAACAATTCTATGATTCTATTATATAATTCTATGGTGTCATGAACAAAATCCTCATTCAAGATTTTGTCTTGGATGATATCAATATGGTCTTCTCTCTTGTCCTTCTGTATTGCTGATTTTCATCCAGAATGGATGCAAAAGCATGTTTCTAATAAATCAAAGTCAGACATAACTACTTGAGACAGATGACTTGTCTATTACGCCCTTTGCTGAGTGCTGACAGATGCAGACATGCTGGACTGAACCTGTTTTAGTCTAGTGTTGGACAGCTTTCAAGCAAAATGTCTTTTCTTTTACAAAAAGCTCCTTTGACTTTTTAAAACATAATGAAACTTTCTGAACACCTTTAGCATTTCCTGACTATTCTGATTTAAAATCAATATTTTGTAAACATATATTAATGAAAAATAATATATAATGTTTCTTTTATTTTAGTCTTGTTTATCTTGCTCCTACTTTCAGGAAGAGACCCATTATTTATCAGGAGTGGAAGCTTTCTCAAGATTTGAAAAAAATGTCTTTATTTCTCATTTCAGTATACAAGTTCATGAAGTAATGAGGGGAAAATATGTATTGCATTGGAGTGTTACAAAATGGCAAAAAGTATAAGTTAAGAACTTTTAAGGAAATAATTTCCTTAAAATTTCCTTTATTTCTTTGCCTCACCATATTTTGTTTTATTCCCAAGAGAAGAAGGAATTGTTATTCTAGAAGCTATAAATTAAGGTAAGTTATGGATGAAGAATTAAACTTTCCACCAAGTAGAACAGATTCTCTAATTAGTCAGTCACAGCACCTTGCCTTTAACTTCTGAAGAACATACGGACAAAAATCTCAATTCATTCTCAAGATTTAACTGTTGGTGGTATAGTTGTTTTTCTTTCTGCATCATCTGTTTCAAAAAATCTGTGAACGTAGGTTACCTAGGAGGCCAAACCAAAACAGAAGAACTTTACTCTTGAGATTAAATATCTATGGTTTGGTCTTCTACCACTGAAACCAACTGGAAATTTGGTTTTGATTTGGACAAAGTACCTTCTTTGATGAAAAGTTGTTGTGTACATTTCTAGTATCAGAGGTTATATGAGTTATGGCTCAGTGAAAACTTGAACTAATGATCTTTCAGCTTCTAATTCTCTTGCTACGCCTATTGGATGATGGCATCATATTTGTTTAATTTAGAGATTATGGTCCACATCCTCAGCTGGGATATGAACCACCAAACATAAATACAAATCCTTAGAATTGATTCTGCACTTCCAATTAAAGGGCTGAAAGTTTGGTCATGTTTGAGCTTTCACTAGGCATTCTTCCACATTAAACAAAGGAACTAGGGTCACTATCCTCTAACTTCTAGACACAGCTGAAAAAGTGTGAAATAACAAATGTCTAGTCTTTAAGGATCATATTGTTCCATTCATTTTCATGGGTCAAAAATTGAGTATTCTGCAATTTACAGCTGAACCAGGAGGAGAAATCACATGGCAGACATATATAACAGTCCAAATATTTTGTTAACATAGAGGTTAAAATGCAAATGAGTTTCAGATATAGGAATATTGCCATCTTGTATGTTTTGTATGTCTGAGACAGAAGAGAGCTCTCTCTCATACACACCAAATAGCAAAGGCACAAAATGTGTCTCTACATACTAACACTCAGACACACTGCTGGTAGCTTGAGGTAGGTTGGCTCTACCTGCCCCAGACTTTGCCAGCCCATCTTTGTCTGACCCATCATGGAAGATGCATGTACATTAAGACACAGGTCAGTTCAGGGAACCAGAGTTCGATTTAACCATGTCCATAATGTAGTCCAAAAGTCAAGTGTGTAGTCCAAGATCTTTCTGAAGGGTTATGGGTGTTTGCGTTGAAGTTGTAGTTTACATCAAGAGCTGAATTAGATGTTATGATAGCCCTCTTTTCTCAAAAAGCTGCAGACCTAAATTCAGCATAGCTTTGGAGAATGCTACAGATGAACCTGACATTAAAAAGTAGTAGCATTTTGCTGCAGATTATTACAGCAGCTGACTTGGGAAAAAATATGAAGTCTTTACAATTCTGAAGGTAGATGCTCACATTTCATCAGGCTATTTCAAATATGCTTGAAGGTGCTTTCAAGAGGTCATTTAATGGGTAAACTCTACTTAGGGGATGGGTTTCAAAAGTTCTGTGAGCCTCTATCCATTGTCTGAGCAGGCATTGCACAAAATGGCTCTGACCTGATAATAATTTAGGTGCTTTAGCACTAAATGTTGGCTAATGAAAGCAAAAGAGCCCCCTAGTCTGTGTATGCTTAT
>NW_009953496.1:13318742-13334059 GCF_000747805.2 Chaetura pelagica | reverse complement strand
TGACCAACTAAAAGAAAACAAATGAAGGTTGCATTTGTTTTCAAAGGAAAAAGTTTATTGTGAAAATCATTCTGGGGCTGTGTGCTTTATACATAATTTAGAGTTTATTAATTCCTTGTTGCTTGTGCTCTCTCTCCCCTTAATATAAATGGTTTTGGGTGATTTTGTTTTGCTTTGTGTTTTTTTGTTTGTTTTTTTGTTTGTTTTTTTTTGTTGCTGTTGTTTTGTTTTATTGTATGCACAATATTATGTATTCCTTGAGAACAGGAAAGTATTGACTACCTTTGGCCTTCAAAGGAAGGCTTTCATTTTCCCATGTGCTTGAACGAATGCTCATCTGTTTTAGTTTTGTAATTTTACAAAGAACTTACAGATTTTGAACCTGACCCTTCCTGCTGCTGACAAAACTTGGCTGAAGTGTTCCAGTGATATAATACAGAAATGCAACACTGAGTTGTTCCTCTCCCTGTGATGTAATGCACCTACAGTGACCTTACAGAGTGACTCATAATATAGATTTGTCATAGGCTTAAAGCAAAACAGTACTGCTTTTATCTGAAGGAAACTAGAAGCAAGTAATTGTACTGCAAGTGCAGCCATCTTCCTGCATCTGAGAGGGACAATAAAAATTAGACCTCTAGCTTTGCTTTATGGAGAGAGGAAGCTTCAGTAATTTTATTTAATTTGTAGCAAAGTATGTATTTTAAGCAGGTTATTTAGAGTTTCAACTTAAAAATACAGAGTGGTAAGATATGCATAGAAACATAGACCAGAGTATAAAGGAAAATAAGGACAGATTAGGTGTTATAGAATGTTGATTCTGAAACAAAAAATAATTGCAGACTTATGTAAGTGCTGTATTCCATTGAAGTCTCTGCCACAAGATCACAGTTACTCAAGTATCTCTGATGAGACTCAACATGCTATCTCCACTTCCTTAGGCTATTGTATTATACTTAATCTTTAATTTCATTGGAGCATACTGTTGTGGTTTTTTTTTAATATTGTCAATCTCACACCATGTATGTGGTTATAGTCACATGTCTAAGAAGGATAAAAAAATGCATCCCAGGATATTTCTTAAAACATCCATGAAAGTAATTTGTAAGCAAAATAAGATCAGTAGTTGTCCACAGTTGTACTGCTGTCAAATTCTACTCTTAGCTTTTGTCAAGACCTTTGCATTACCTTTATCTCAGTTACATGCCAGCCTCCTTATTTTCATTTCCTTGTCTAGCTATCCCACATCACTCAAATTTCTTTATCTTTCCTTAGCTGGAACCACAGCAGGACCTACTCCTTGCTCTCAGTCTTCTTCATTATATCTATGCATATGTGCCCTTCAATTGTCTGTTCTAATGGACCTGAATTGCATGCAACTGAAAAGGCATAGAAATGTGACACATGTGAAGTTCAACCAGGCTCAGTTCTGGGTCTTGCTCTTGAGTCACCACAAGCCCACATGCTGCTCCAGGCTTGGGCAAGAATGGCTGGAAAGTGCCCAGCAGAAAACAACCTGAGTGTGTTGGTCAACCGAGGCTGAATATGAGACAGCGTGTGTCCAGGTGGCCAAGGGGGTCTGAAGCCTCCCTGGCACCATGGGCCTTGGGAAAAGCCCAGCTGATTCATTGACACAAGCACTGCTCGTTTTTGGCTTTGTTTTTTGGGGTTTGTTTGGTTTTGTGGTTTTTTTTTTTTCCCATTAGAAGGAAAAAGCAATAGATTGTAGTTTTCTTTCAAAGCTACTATGCAAAGTCAAAGTGTATTTATTGTACATACAAAAGAATTTGAAATGTTGCTCCCAGAGTTGGACTCACTCCTTCCCTTTGCCCCATGCAGAAGACCAAATTGCTGCCAAAGATGGTGTCATATGAAAGGATGAGTTTCCTGCCATCACATGGCAAGGAAAATCTTGCTAAGGAAAACAGAGGTGCTGAGATATGCCAAAAGGGAAGGAGCTGTTCAAGATTGGCTTGAGTAGAGTTCTCCTTTCAGCAGACAGGTTCATGCACACAAGTGCCAGTATTAATTCCAAAACTAACTAAATTGCAAGGCAAAAAGTGGCTGTATCATTCTCCTTCTGCACAGAGGAGATGCGTTTGTGTCTCCAGGAGCTAGGAAGATGCTCTGAGTTATTCACTGACCAAACAAAACCTCTTCTGCAGTTCAAAGGCCTTGTTCAGGTCATGTGGACAGGACACAACAAGGCAGGAGTTCCTAAGACACAAACTGCAAGGAGCTGCAGAGCATGCTGGGTAACAGTGCTGCCTGCACGATCGAAGATCAGGGTCAGTCCAAGAGCCCATCCAGCCCCAAGTCCTCCTAGACCAGCCTTGGGCAGGTTCTCAGGGAAGGTCGGGAACAGAGCAGGCACATACAATGCTTTCTACGAAGACTGGCACAGCCTTGAACTATCTTCAGCTTTTAATTACTCAGACCCTGAGGTAGAAAGGGTTTCTGTGCATTTTGTAAGCCTCAGTGGGTTTGTTCAGTCTCACTGTTGGTTTGTCTTGAACCTGGAATCTGAGACCTTCAAGTCATGCTCCTCTTGTGCTTGTTTGGAGAGGGGGAAAGAGCAGTCTGGAATAAAATTAATGACTCAAAATACTCACCAGGCTGTTTCTCCCTACTTTTACCCCCATTTACTGTTCAGGGCCTTTTCCTAGTATCTGTAATTTTATCATTTCCCTAGCCAGCGTGTGGCCAGGTGACCAAGAAGACCAAAGGCATCCTGGCTTGTGTCAGCAACAGTGTAGCCAGCAGGACCAGAGCAGGGATTGTGCCCCTGTGCTTGGTGAGGGCACTACTGCCCTTCTCTGCACACACACCAGCCCCTCCACCTCCTCGTTGTTGTGAAGGTCCCAAAACTGACCCCAGGATTTGAGGTGCAGCAATAGTGCTGGGGACAGGGCTGGAGGACAAGTCTTACACAGAGTAGCTGAGGGAACCAAGGGGGTTTAGCCTGGAGAAAAGGAGGCTGAAGGGAGACCTTCTAGGTCTCTACAACAAAGGAGGTTGGAGCCAGGGGGTTTGGTCTCTTCTCCCAAGAAACAAGCCATAGGACAAGAGGAAATGGCCTCACATTGTGTCAAAGGATGTTTAGATTAGATATTAGGAACAATTTCTTCCCCAAAAGGGTTACGAAACTCTGGAATGGTCTGCCCAGGGCAGTGGTGGAGTCACCAACCCTGGACGTATTTAAAAGACCTGTAGATGTGATGCTGAGGGACATGGTTTAGTGGTCGTTTTGGAAGTGCTGGCTTACCGGTTGGACTGCATGATCTTCAAGGTCTTTTCCAAAATGATTCCATGATTCTCTGATCCTGTGCCAAGGCCATGGGCAGTGGCAGCTGGAGCTGCTGGATGCAGGTGGGACTGAGCTCTGCAGAGGCTGCTGGCATCAGGGGAAATGGGAGCTGTTGGCTTGGACCAGCCAGCTGCAGCAGGTCCCAGCCAGTCCTGGGTGTGAGCACATCCACAGCCACCACCAGAGCTTTGTGATGTGAGAGGCCTGTTGCCCAGACACCCTTGTCACAGGGGTCTCCACGCACCCACAGTCACCACCAGGGCTTTTTTGATGTGAGTCCTGTTGCTTGGACACCATTGTCCAAGGTGACCATGAGGGTATGTAAGAAGCCTGAGCCCTGGGGTGCCCATTCCCAGGAGAACACCTCCCTCCTAGCCTGCCAAGGGGCTGCCAAGCACGTAGAAGATGCACCAGGTGAGGGAAGGGGCAGGAAGGAGAGGCCGATGGTGGGATGGGGCCGTACAGTGCTGCTTTGGTGCTGGGGCTCGGCTTGCCATGGGTGCTCTCAGCAGTGGCTGTGGGCTGCAGGGGGTCCAGCCTTCTCTGTGTCAGCTCTGGGAACAGCAGGGCGGCAGCCACCTGCAGGGCTGAGCGCTGCGCTGGGGCCTGCCAGGGGAGCCTGGCCAGAGGAGAGCTTCCAGCTGGGACACAGGGGCAAGGGCTGAGGACCATACTCATGCCATCTCACCCTCGATTTCTCTTGCAGTCGGACAATGTTGCGCACAAGGTGGCACTGCCCTGCAGCAGGGTGACATGGCAGGACACAGCCCGTTGGCCAGCCCTGCTGCGGCTGGCAGCAGAACCTGAACATGCACTTGCAGCTCTGCCCCATGGAGCTGATGGCACCTGCTGCAAGCTGCATCCTCCTCCAGCAGCACCCTTGGCATCTTCTGCCACAGACTGCAGGGAAACGACCAGCAGCAAGCCCAAGCAAGCCCTTCCAGCGATGCGTGTCAAGGGCTGCCTCAACATCAGGTCACTGCAGGTCAAGCAGAAGGCTGTTGCTGATCATCTGGCCACCCTGTCCATCAAGACAGAGGCTCTGGAGGAGCAGGAGAGGAGCTGCAGCTGTCCAGCTCTGCTCAGGAAAGACACCCTGCAGCAGCAGCAGCACCAGCAGCAGCAGGGTGGCCCAGAGCAGAGGCAGCTCCAGCAGCAAGAGGATGAGGAGCAGCAATTCTCTCCAACGCAGTTGGGACAGCTCCCTGTCAGACCCAGGAAGGTGAGTTCCAAGGAGGGCATGGGAAAAAATTGAGAGGGGGAGGAGCCTCCCTCTGCCTGGAGCCTGCTGCTGTGCTTCACAGCTGCAGTCCCACCATCTCGTGCATCCCTGACCCACTCTGGCAGTCATTTGCTGCTGTCAGCCAGGCTACCTTTACCAATCCCTTTCTCCTTTCAGATCTTCAAGGAGAAATTATTTTGCTACCTAACAGAGATAACACAGGTGCAGCTCCTGAAGAACATGCTAGAGCGGGAAGCGTGTGTCACCAGCAAGCAGGAAGTAGGGACAGCAGGGGGGACAGTCCTGCCAGTGTCGGAGGAAAAACCAGAAGCCTTGGCTCAGGAGGAGGAGTGGGAAGACAACAGCCACAAGGAGCTGTCCCAAGGGGAGGAGAGCAGAACCTGGGTCAGGCCCTTAGTCCCAGACCTCTTCCAGGACTCCCACGCTGACCCCCCAGAAGGACTTGATTTGCCCAGCAACAGGGGCAGAGAGGTGGCAGAGGACCCTGGTGTCCTGCAGAGCAGGTCTCCTGCCCCAAGGGGGCTCCTGCTTGCTGAGCCAGCAGCCCCTGACCTGGCCGGACCTTACAAGGAGGAGGAGGACTGTGCATCCCTCACTCCAGCATCACAGGAGGCAAATGCACCAGCTTCTCCTGACTCCAGTGAGCAGCACAAGGCAGCACCTGTGGAAAGCCAGAAACATGCCCTGCACAGCCCCACGGACAGTGTTCCCATTCTGCTGGAAGACAGGGCTGTGCCTGTGAATGAGGGACACAGCCTGCAGCTGGAGGAACAGCAGGACCTGGCACAAAGCAGGGATGAGGCAGCAGCAGCAAGTGCAGCTGCAGCACCCTGGGACAGTGAGTTGCTGGCCCGGGCCCTGGCCTACCGCTCTCCTTCCCCCGTGGGCATCGCCTCGGTCCTGCAGGCTCCAGCTCGATGGCGATGGCCCTCCCTCTTCAGGAGGCTGCTCAGGGCTCTGCGCAGGGCTTTCTCCTCCTGCATGGCAAGACAGGAAGAGGAGCCGAGCTCCCCTGGCGATGGCGGGTCCCTGGAGATGGCCACCAGCCCTGAGCCTGCGCAGCATGCAGAGGGAGCGGCACCATGAGGCAGGTGAGGGGTGGGTGCCAGGACGGCGCCCCAGACATTCAGCTGCCCACAGGACGCAGTGCTGCCAGCCACTGCTCAGCCCTGGGCATGCTTTGAGCCCAATAAAACCTTACCCTTTCCCCCCAGTGCTCATCTATGACTGGTCCCTCTTGGGAGAAAGATGGGAGCAGGCAAGGCCCATGCTGGAAGGCAGAGCTGGAGAGTCCCTGTGCTCCCCCCTCCTTCAGGCAAAGCTGGGCCAGCATCCTCAGCTTCTGCCCGTGCCTCTGGCGCTCCAGCTGCCAACCAGCCGGGGCCTCTGCTGGCCTCACTGCACAGTGCCCATGTCTGCCTGGACCTGGGCAGACCCAGCCCGCACCCACTGCCCAGGAACAGCCTCCCTTGGGCCCACTGGTTCTGCGAAACCCCGTCCCCATGCTGCCGCCTGCACCCTTGCTATCACAGCCCAGGCTGCAGGACTGCCCTTGTGCCCAGGCATGCTTCCCACCCCTGCCCACCTCCAGGGCCTTTCCCACAGCTACTGCTGCTCTCCATCCGCCTGACCCCACCCAGCAGGTCATCAGCCCATCCGCAAGCCAGGCCTTGGTGTTTGCCTTTGCTAAACTTCCCAGGGCAGCTCCCTGTATGACTCAGGAAGGTGAGTGCCAAGAAGGGCATGGGAAGGGATGGGAGAAGGGAAGGAGCCTCCCTCTCTCTGGAACCTGCTGCTGCACTGCATAGCTGCAGCTCCACCATCTCTCCTTGTAGAGGATAAAGGGTAATTAGGAGGAAAGACTTCAAGGCTGCAAGTTAAAACTTGAACAGGTTGACGAGAACAAGAAAGGGATGGAAACATGTGGGATAGTAATGAAACATATACACACTGATACAAAACCTGATTTCAGTGGCCACTACTATAAGGGTCTGAAAGTGCCTTGTGGCGGAATAGACTTGTGGAAAGGGTCCAGGGAACTGATGGAGTCAGATCCTATAGAGCATGTGGTGAGCTGAGGACAAAGAGCAGCAGCTGTGCAAAGTAAGGCAGGAGGGAAGAAGGGAGCAGGAAGAGATGGACTTTCCAGAAGCACTTCTGGCTTTTGTAGGGTATGGCAGGAGATGGGAGGGAGTCCTTACCTCTCTGTTCTGGCCTGGGTGGTCCCTCATGGTCCTAAATAACAGCCTTTCCCTAGGGCCTCCTATTGATACCATAACACTCTCCTGTGCCCCCTCACACCAGAAAAATGTGCCAGCACAGTATTTGTCAATAATTGTACAGAGAAAAAAAATGCAATGAAGTTCAATCCAGCTGGTGGTGGGTCACGAGTGGTGTTCCCCAGGGCTCAGTACTGGGGCCAGTTCTCTTGAATATCTTTATCAATGATCTGGAGGAGGGGACTGAGTGCACCCTTAGCCAGTTTGCAGATGACACATGGATGGGCAGGAGTGTCGATTTGCCTGAGGGTAGGAAGGCTCTGCAGAGGGATCTGGACAGGCCAGCTGTGTGAAGTTCAACCAAGCTCAGTGCTGGGCCCTGCACTCGAGTCACCACAAGCCCACATGCTGCTCCAGGCTTGGGCAAGAGTGGCTGGAAAGTGCCCAGCAGAAAACAACCTGAGTGTGTTGGTCAACAGCAGCTGAATATAAGCCAGTGTGTACCCAGGTGGCTAAGAAGGCCAAACAGCATCCTGGCTTGTGTCAGCAACAGCGTGTGGCCAGCAGGACCATAGCAGGGTTCAAGCAATTCAGCAACACACTCAATATATATAAAATATGTTATTGTATTGGGAAGAAAAGCCTCTTCTTTACGTTATCACAGAGCAAATCTCAACTGTAAGCTATGAGTGTAAACTTTTTACAAATATATTTATAGTCTATATTTAGTGAATTAAAGATGGAAGTACTTGGTAAAAATCAATGGCAAGGACAATCATGGAGGGATCATAAGCACTTTGGAGGACTAATGATGATTTTGATACATTTGAGAAATTGTTTTTAATTACAAGAGGAAAACTAATACAAACAGATAATTGAGAAAAAAAGAAGTTGGATACTAGACTAATATAGATAAGATAACGTATAATAGCTCCTGCTTTTTTTAAAACCTGGGTATTATAAATGAAAGATGGCAGCCTTTATAATTAGACTTATAAATGAAGTCAATGATTAGCTTTACTAATATAAAAATTGTGCTAGAAATGTTTTTTTAGGCACCATAATCTCAGCACTGTTTTTTTAAAACAAAACCTTTCAGAAAGCCCTAATGAAATCTGAAATGAATGGGATTTCAGAAAGGGGTCTAGGTTGGACATGAAAGATCTACTTTTTTTTGTTTGATTTTATTTATTTATTTATTTGTCAAAAGGAAAACTGCTTATGTTCTAATGAAGATTTTACAGAGAAATCTTTCTGGAGACATTTTTTTATTAGATGATTGTTGATCTGTAGCTTAATCTTAACATGAGTCAGACTCATACATAATGGTGAATTAGCCTTGGGTAGCAGCCAGACTCCTGCCCATCTGCTTGCTCACTTCCCATCCTCAGTGGGACAGGAGGAAAATAGGATGAGAGAGCTTCTGGGTTGAGATAAATTCAGGGAGGTCACTTACCATTGACCATTATAGGCAAAACAGACTGACTTTAGGAAAAGTAATTTAATTTGTTGCCAATTAAAATAGATTCAGGTATTGAGAAACATACCTTAAACCAACAATTTTTGTCCTCTTTCTTCCCACTCCTTTAGCACTCCCCTGATAGGCACAGCAGAGATGGGGGTCAGGAGGCTATGGTCAGTACATATCTGTTCCTCTTTGCTGCTTCTTTCTCTTCACAATTTTCCCCTGCACCAGTGTGGGGTTTTTTCATGAGCTGTAGATGCTCAAGATAATTCTGCTCTGTTGTCAGGTCTCCATTTAAGGTCAGGGTGGTTGGAGCTCTAAGCAACCTCAATATGTCCCCCCTTACTGCAGGGGGGTCTAACTAGGTGACCTTTAAAGGCACCTTCCAACCCAAACAGTTGTATGGTTCTATATTCTATGTTTGACTTTTTTGTTAAGAGAAATAAAATACAATTTGAATAAATGAATTCCTGTTTTTTGTCTGGATCTTACACCTGTTTCTTTAAATAAAAGGCAGGGCACCCAAGTGTCTGCTGAGATATGGACCTTAGTCACTAGCATCTACGTTTGTTTCTAGGGGGAACTGATTTAATTTTTACTTGTTCTAACTTCCTTCATTCTTAACCAGCTCTGACTGTGCTTTTTCTAGAGAATGTATCTAATCAAGGCAAAGCCACACATCCTGGGTACTTCTGTGCAATTCATGGTACCAAGTTTGCTGTACAATAACCAGAAGTGAGGCAAGGATATAAGGCCATGACCCTTCCAAGTGCTTCATGCTATATTAGCAGGGACTAATCATTAAACAGGACATTACAAAGATTGCTCTATTTCCCATTAATTTCATAAGCCTCACACTGAGTTATCTGTGAATGCATGTGTATCACTTACAGTTACTTTTCTTAATAAATGATTCATATTTAATGGGAATAATAAGTGTTGCTGCAAGTTTGTAATATGATTTTTTTCACTGCAATTTCCTTCTCGCTGTTCTTTCAAAACACTTTATCTTCTATGCTAATAATTAGCAAATTCTTGTTAGTTGAAGGGGAAATCATATCTTACAGTATTTGCATCAGATAAACCAGATTCATTATAAACCATCTGAGTACTATGTTTTGCAGGTCATGGGAAATGAATTCCCAAAACATAAAAATATGCATTATTTTTTTATCATGAATCTAAAATATCATCTCTTTCTGTCTTCTACTGTAAATATTTTCATTTGTCTTTAGTAGTAGCACTCTGGATTAAATGGTGAATGAGAAATGCAATACAAAAAGTTTTGTGACTCCATCATAAATACGTACAGTACCTGGGGTGGTTTATACATTCAAGTATGCATGTGCTCCTTTTAAACATGTGCATTTTCCATTTAAACTGGAGAATCTGGTTTAATTAGTAGTGCTTTAATTTAATTGATTCTGAGAACAGTGACAATCTCCTAAAATTATTCTGCTTGTGATAGACAAACCAACAAAAGATCTAAGTGAACCAACAAAGAAAGGTGGAAACACAGAATCAGAGAAGACCTGAGAATAGAAGGGGCCTCTGGAGACTGTTAAGTTTGACCATCTGCTCCGAGCCAGGTCACCTAGAACAGGATGTCCAGGACCATTACCACTCTCTCTGAACATTTCCAAGGATGGAGACTCCAGAACATCTCTGGACAGTGTGTGCTAGTGTTTGACCACGCTCGCTGCTAAAAGGCTTTTCTTACGTTTATATACAATGTCCTGTGTACATGTGGTGAGCAGGGACATCTTCAACTAGATCAGATTCCTCACAGCCCTGTCCAACCTGACCTTGAATGTTTCCAGTAAGGGGGTATCTACACCTCTCTGGGCAACCAAATGTCTTCTTTATACCTCGTCTAAATCTACCTTTTTTTTTAGTTTAAAACCACTGCTGCTTATCCTATTGCAACAGTCCCTACTAAAAGGTCTGTCACTATCTTTCTTATAAGCCCCCTTTAAGTATTGAAAAGCCACAATAAGGAAGAAGTAGATCTGCTGAATTTAAATGGGATCATTCATAAGACTTCAGTCACTTCATATTGTACTTACCTTGTGCAAAGGGATGCCTACCCTCCCTACTTCTGCTTATGCCTAATTTTCTGTAAGTAGGTAATGCCACTGTTATTGGTTATGTTCTCTATTGTTATGTTATGTCATCAGTTGTGGGCACATTTGTAGAACAGCGAAAGTAAATTCTTAAATTATTTATGAAAAATATAACTTTCATACATTCTTTTTTTTTTAATATATTAGTATATTTCATGGAAAGGGAATGTTATTTCAGTAATAGTATTTTCACACCAGCCAATGAATTTTCTCCATATTTTAAACATCAGGCACTTTGCAATTATGCCCAAATAACTTAGTATTGCACACAGATCTGTCAAGGCACTATGTAACTTCTGGCAACAGATTTTATTTAATTTTACTTTAATAAAAAATGTTATACAGCTTTAGTTGTATCAGTATTTTATCCTGAACCATATGTCATTGCAACACTTTATTTCAGAAGGCACATTATAAATAAAAAAAATAAATGGCAGTGAAAGTGGAAGTGGCCTGGTAGATTTATATATTACATTAATAGACATAATAAGGCCTTCCTTCCTTCCTAACTAACTAACTAACTAACTAAAAAAAAGCAAACAACAAACAATCAAAAAAACCCTCTATGAGATTCAATCAGCTTTGAAGTGTTGAATTTATTTTTTTTTTATTTTATTTTAATTTTCCTGACCAGTTCCTTTGATTTCCACAGGTGTGGAGCAAACACAGCATTCCTCAGCAGCCTCAGGAGTTGTTGCTGTTTGCACTTTTCTTACAAGGCCCTGATGGATGGTAAGTTATTAGATAGATAATCAAAGAACAGCAGAGGGCAGGACAGCTTTCATCTTCTAATTTTCAGCTGATAAAGACATTGTTCCATTTCTTCAAGACAAAAGATCAAATGGCAGCAAACGTTGGATCTGACACTATGATTCACTGTCTGTAGGTATTTCCGCTAGATAAGCCAATCCTTCTTAAAACACTCACAACATCATGTAATGAAGATGATACAAATGTAAGTACTTATTTATACCAAAAGAGTATAAGATTCAGAGAGAGGGAAAAGGTTTCTTAAGGTTTATATTTATAGCTACAACTCAGAGTACTTACGCTGGCACTGCTTGTCAAAACCATCAGTGAAACTTCCTATGGTGCTAACCAGTGTTAAGTGAAGGGGAGTAGGGGTGTAAAGATAACAGTATTAAAATGGACAGTTGTGCAGCTGCCAAAAGTTCTTCTATACTGAAACTGCACACTTGTAATTTGACAGGTTTAGGGGCTGGAGTACTGTCTCGGCTATAGGGCTGGGTTACATTCTCTGCTGGGCATTAGTTTTTACAATTTATGATGTTTGCAGCAAGTGCATTGTTTTTTGTGGCTAATGAAAATGTGGCAGAGAATGGAGGAAATATAGGTAACTTTTTTTTTTTTTCTTCCCCACCTCATGAGGAAAACCCTTCAATAAATAATTAGAATGTTAGCAGAGGAGGAAGCTCATCAGGAAAAAAGTTCTTGTTTTAATAAGATCCATACTGCTTTTAATACTGCTTGATGGCAAAACATTTTTAAGTAACAAGACAGAATTTAGACGAGTGTTTGAATGGTGGCCCTATTATTTAACTGTATGATATTTTCAGGTGGGTGAAATAAATAATTGAAGAAATTCCTGACTGCATTGGGCTTTTTAACATCTCTCAGTTTAAAGGGCAAGATTACTAAATTATTTAGCTCACTTCATAGATTTTGTCCTTGCAGTAATAAGGAGGAGAACAAAATTATCACGTACTTCTGCTAAGGTACATGATGAAAGGAGAAATTAAAGAAACATAGGAGGTACAGGACAATGACATCCTCCTGAATGTCTTTTGAGTCCCAAGTGGATATTTCTTTGCTTATAATTTTTACTATGTTTTAAAGCAGGAGTAAAAGAATATGAATGTCTCAGGACAACTTTAGACATGTTTTAAATATTGACTCTAAACAAAATAATAAAATGCACCCCCTATGCCTGCCTTCCTTAGTAACTTTTGTTGTCTACAATTTTTGCACTGCTACTTTGTCTGACAAGGGATATCGGGGCTGTTCAGGAATCACAAAATAGGTATCTCCAGGGCTCTCTTCAAAGGGGCCTTTTCTGATGCTCAGGGTCTCCTAGAAAACACAATGCTGACTTTAAAATGATGGGCATGCCAGCACCATGGTTGTTACCAGCATCCTGCAGAGGAGGAAGAGTACTTTTTTATATTGGAAACTTGGAGATCTGGATTCAAGGCTCAAGGCTGAGGTTTGACCTTTGGCTCAAACTTCTGAAGATGAAACCCATGTGGGAGCATGATATCTCAGCTGTATCAGGCTAGCCTGAAGTGCTTCAGCACTCCTCCCATCCTCCATGTTGAAGCTGAAACGAACATCTGCAGAAATCAATGCAGCCAGAGAACCCACTGGAAAAACCCCACTACATTTTGCACCAGTACTCCTTAATGCACATGACAAGTGTTCGAGGCATCTTCTGCAGAGGAGTACCCTTTTCATTCTGTTAAAGAATTAGGAATCACTTTCTCCCTGAGGACCTCAGATTTGCTACCATGAGGCTGTCCGACTTTTGCAGGTTTTCTTCCAGTGTTGCTGATCACCTAGTGTCTGCTGATCGCAGCTGCCTGCTGAGAGAGTACAGATGACTCACAGATAGAGAAAGGTCTTAAACTCTGGTGTCTCATTTCTGGATGAATCAATTAGCTGGTGAAACTGAAAAACACGTATTAGTCTCCTGAGCCTTTGCCTATTATCCTTCAGCTAGGCTGCATAGCTTCTAAAGAACCAACAGAGGAGAGGCAAACAGCCACATATATAGGAAATGTACAGATAATTTCTTCATGTGGTGTTCATGGATATTTTCTTTATATTTATCTATATATAATATATTCTATATATAAAATACATAATATATAATATATATTATGTGTATAAATATATATTATATATATATTTTATATATTTATATTTTCACTCCTGTAAGTAAAAGCATATTCTCCAATGCACTTGCTGATCACTTACAGGTGTTTCTCACAGATCAAGGAGTCTTGAAAGAGATACTGCAGAATGTGAGAAACCTTAAGACCAAAGGTTATGATTACACACAAGTTAAAAAAAATAGGTCTCTGAGTTTTCTCATCAGGGTGTGGAGTTGAATATTCTGTCATATATGGAGTTGTTCTTGATAGTTGGCTTTCACCAGGGTAGTGCTTTGGAAATTATTTTGTTTGGTGACTTTTGTAGGAAGCTTTTTCTCCTTTTGTTTGAGTACGGACTGCATTGCCAAGGGATATACAGACACCATGGCATATTTTTGGATAAGTGAACAAATGAATGCATTTTCTAAAGCAAAAGCTTATAAAATTAGGTTAAATGTCTATAAAGATGGACCAGTCTACCCAAATCCTTGTCACGGTGATCTTATAAAAACACTTTTGTTGCAACTTCTGCTACTTTATTTTTTTTGTTTGTTTTGTCTGAAACATGTTCAGTTCATACTGGACAATTTTCTTTAAACCAAGCGTCTATAATCCAAATTTGCAAGTCTCAAAGGATATGATAAGATCATGTGGCCCTCAGTCACCAAGTGCTGAGTTTTGCCCCAACTAAGGTAAGTCCCTGAGTCAACACCCAGAGAGTCAAATAGATTACTCATTTCATAGTCTCCTGAATTTTGACTGATACAGAAGTAATGAATCTAAATTGTAGTGATGATCCCATATACCTTTCTGGATTATTAACTTGTCTAATAATAATGATGATGATGATGATAAAAATATTAGTAGTCTGTCATTGGCAACTGCACATTATTACCTCAGCAGTAGGGTTATGGAATCTGGTTTGTTTTGTACAGTTTGTACAGCATAGGAAGCTTTTCTAAAATCAAGATCCATGTTGTGTACTGTGTAATTCCTGTAGCATTATTCCAGTGCCATCAGGGACATCCATCAAGTATGACCTTCATTTAATTAGTCCATCCAGTTTCCTCTTCCTACTATATATATATGGGATTTATGTTAGTCATCCTGTGCAGCCTCTGGTACTTGCTGTAGCCAGACATTTTACACTTTTTCTTTTGCCGCTTTCACAAAATTCATGGATTCTCTCTCTATGATTCTTTTTCATCGTAATTTTTTTATGTTCTTAAAGGTTTTTGTCTATGAAGGCTTTAGGATTATGTCAGAAGTGTTGCTCAGAGGGAAAAAAAAACCCAGGCATGTTCAAGCCATGTTGTTACTCTCATTCTTCTGCAGTTACACAAATACAGAAATCTATTTCAGACACAGTATTTCTTACCTGACAAGAATAACAACAGGTACAAAACAGCACCAACACCAACTTCTCCTTTCTCAGACAAAAGATTTATCCAGCTTTTTGTGAAAGGTTTTAATTTGGATCAGATTCTCTTGAAAGGATCTTTTCAACTTCCCACAGAGTGGCTGAGCTTTCTGATTAATCATGTGAATGCCTAAAAAAAAGGACCACAGGAATATTATGTGTGAATTGCTCAAAATGGGGAAATACCAAGTGTCACGATCCGTGACCTATTATATCTCCTTTTTGGAGTGTATTAACTTATCAGGATTTGCTGAGAGATCCACACGTGGGTATCGCCTCACACAGAGGAGACAGGGGCTTATGCCCTGACTTTTTCGAGTGAATAACTTGCTCAGTGCTTACTAATATTTCCAATAACAGCAGCCAATCCCCAATTAGAATTTACGAAATGCACGGTTTATTGTGGGGAAAACAAAGCAATTTGGGGCAGGAGGTTCAAAAGGAGTGATTAAAACACATGAAATACACCTTAGTTACACACCTTATTTACTTATTTAAGTGAGGGAAGGAGGGGGAGGGATATGCCCGACGAAGTTCCCGTATAGGGTCACGATTTGTACTGTCTCCTATAAGCTGAGGTAGCCGGAATTATCTCACCACGCGGCGGCGCAGATAGGACGAGCTGGGTCGAGCTGGGTCTGGCTGGAGC
>NW_009953496.1:13301403-13317629 GCF_000747805.2 Chaetura pelagica | reverse complement strand
CCCTGCTTCTGGCCGCGGCTCCTCCCCTGTAGCAGCTGCCCCCCCCCACACACACACACAGAGGGTTCAGCGCCACGTGGAGACGCCATTTTAAGTCAGTTTTGTCGGCTGACTCAAAGGACATTTCATGTTCGTGTAAGGAAATACCTGGTCCTTCACACCAAGTTAGAAAACAAACCAAGCTTATTGGAAGTTTTTGTTACCATAAGTGAGACTTTATTTACATTGAAAATGCAAATATATGCTTATACTGATATCAGAAGTATTATAAGCCTCAGAATCATAGTACAGTGATAACAACTGTATTGTGATATCACATGTCATGAACAAGAGAAGCAGCATATCACAATAGCTATTTTTTGAATATAAGTCATGCTAAAAGAATACAGATTTAGTTCCTGTGTAGACAACTCCGGAGATACAAAATTAGCTTTTTCAAAGATTTTGACCACATTAAATGTGAACTCAACCTTTCTGCATGATCGGCTTTTTTTCACAAGCCCTGGGAACAGCTCTCTAATGTCACTTCCAGTCCAGCCTTAAAATACATGAATCTTATGTTTGCTTTCCTGTCATCATTGTTTCTTGACCACCTAAGGCCTCATTTTTCAGCAGTGGTCATAGAAATTTGATTTGCTGGAACACTCCAAGGAAGGCTAGGAGCCAGACTCACTGCTCTCTCATTTGGGCAGAATCAGCCATAAAAACAAGTGTGAAATAATCAAAACAGCTGAGAAAACACAACACGGTCTCCCTGGTAAAATCATATTTGGTCTTTGGAAACAAAGAGTTGTAGCTCAGGAGCTGCTGGCTATATACAGTACCTGGCAGAGAAATGCTTTCTGAGTAGTGGTCTGAGCAAACACACTCACACTTAAAAAAAACACTGTGGTTTATTAAGATTGTTTTATTTCAGCAACATTTTATATAATTACTTCTGAAGTGACAAAAGGCATGGACAACTTTGTAGAGTGCAGTGCTCAAAAGTCCCCTTTTTCCAGTGAGGAGCTATATACCACTACATTAGGAAGCTGTGCACACTTGTAGAGTGTTCTTCTTGCCACTCCACATTTCTGTTGAAAATTTTGCATCCTTCTATGCAGAAGTCTTAATTTCAGCAAGAGTGATGTGTCTTTTTATTTTCCTTGACTTCTGTGGACTCCCAGCAATGTGCAGACCCCACTGAGGACAATCTGAACCCTGAACCCTCTGAACCTTGATTTCACAAGTCAACATTATGGTATCTTCCAAAAATGTTTGTAAGTAAAACGGACTATGTCTGTATTTAATAGTGATAGCTCATGTATGCTTGCCAGATTGGGTTTTAAGGTGGCAGCTCAATATCTGCAGAGAAATTTTACGTTTTAAAATTTTTTGGAGGAGACACAGACCTTACAAACTTTCAGGTGTCTAAGAGCTTATTAGGATTTTATGGGTCTCATCTTTGACTTCACATTCCCTGAATTATGCTTGTGTTCAGCCTTAAATATTGTGGGGGGTTTGTGTGTGGTTTAATTAATATGAAGCTAGTTTCTCTGACTCTAACTGTAGACAAAACACTGAGCTGCTGCTCATTTTGAGCAAAGACAGAAAGGCAGTGATGCATTATTTTTTTCTGTTTAACTGAAAGTGATTTGTAAGACAATTAGAATTGCATAATGCCAGTGACAGAAAGTACATTCAGTGTATAAGCACCTTTCTAATCCTACTTGGGATTGCAATGTTATTTGCACCAATGAAGATAAAATAGAATTCTGCTGAAATCAAATGTGTTATTCTCAGGTATGTGGGGTGCTGTAAAGCACAAAGAATGATGTTGTGGCTTCCAGACAACCACAGTTTTAGTAGGATACAAAAGTAAGAGTAAAAGTAAGAGTAGTTACCTTTCACAATTATAATAGTCAGGATTAGCTGATTGAATTCTGCGCTTATCACAGAATCACTTCAGTTGGAAAAGACCTTCAAGGTCATCAGGTCCAACCAGTATCATAGCAGAACTGAATGAAAAGGAGAGGTCTGGAAGAGCAATGTTTTCTTCTTGACAAAAGTATTTCCAACTAGAGATTTAAAGAGAAATCACAACAAAATTGTAATCCAAACAGAAGAAATGTGGGCAACAAAATTTTTAAACAAAATTACTCTCCTATTTTTCAAACTTATGTATGAGACATGAGTTCTGGACTTGTATTAGCATCTCACTGTGTTAGTGCAGGCCTTTGAAGGCTATTCAGGGAGGAAAGAACCAGGTAATTTGAATAGGAAAGATGTTTCTAGTTTCCTTTTAATAGTAATTTCACATAAAGTGATAAAAAGGTGTTATAAATGTAGATCCAAGAGTAGAAGGAATCAATACGAATCCTTTTTTCCAGATGTCTTATGTCCTAGATCTGTGGTTCCCAAGAAAATGAGAGCCTTGCTAGCATGTAACACAAGCTAAAAATTACAGCCTGACCTGTGCTGACTGTACAGGAGAGGATGGGAAGATGGTAGTAGATCTGGAGCTAGAACAAGTTAGAGGGAAGAGGAAAAGCTGAGCCCAGTGACATACACAGCAATAACTTTCGGTACAGTTATGTATAAAGAAGTTACAAAAATCTTGGATTCTGTTGATGCTGGAGGTCATCCATCCCTACTAATATATCAGCAGAAGCCAGGGAACTTTTCTTTTAATATTTTGTCTGAAAATTTAACTAAACAAAAACTTCAGGGTCTAATGGCCTAATGCTCTGTGAGTCTTCCAGACTAGCAAAGTTACTGATGTGTATGGAAGCTAATGAAATCTCAAAAATAAATTACCTGCATACGGAAGCAGAGATAGTTATGAAAACTAAAGCCTTCACTTTTGATAGTGATTTTCTGTAGGAGAATCTTGAAATCTTGAATTGCTGTGTTGAGTAATTTTGTACTAGTCTAAAGTCTAAAATGTGTTGGTTTGCACAATTAAGACTCTTTTTGCTTGTATTTCTAGCACCTGGGAAAGTTGACAGAATCGAAGCAAATATTTTCTAATTTGATTATATATGACAATGTTAATGGTCCAAATGTTTATTCGATGTATTTAAATTTGTTTATACTTACTTGGGACATATCCAGGATGCAGTGGAAACATGGCAAGTTTAATTAATTTCAAATGTCCAGCTTATTTCCTCTGTTGATACTCAGCCTGATGTTAGTAGTAACATATTGTGTTGTTCTTGGAACTCAATAACAGCTTACATATCTGATACTTGTGTGCTTCTACTTTGTTTTCCCTCACTATTCTCAGATAAATACAGGCTAAGTCTTTGAGAGGCCCAAGTTCACACAGAGTCTTGTAGTTACACTAATTGCAGTATGTCAAGATTTGTCCCACATTCTCCTCTCAAATACTTCGGATGTTTGGAGGCAAACTGATCTCTGTTTCATATTAGCTTGATTAATAGACATGTGATATAATTGAGCAATAAAGCTTTGGTCTCAGAGCAAGTTATGCACAGGCATATATATATATAGCTTGTAGTTATCCAATAAGCAATCCTGCAGTCACTGTCATCACTTTATTACAGTATTCCATGTTCTTCTTAATGACAACTGATTTTTTTTGGCAATTAATTATCAAATAATGTTTTCACAAAAATGTTTTCTTCTACTCAGTCAACTTCATAGATGGTCAAGCCATATTAATGAAATTAATTATTTGCAATTTTGCCCATTAATTCATGAATAATTTATCTGAAAATAATTGGTCCAGATTCTCAGATGCTTTTCATCAGAAGAACTCCATCGGAATCTGTAGAATTTTACTGATTAAAACCAGCTGAAAATTTGACCCATCTGCTGCCACAATGGCCTTAGTGTTGAATATAGGTTTTAACAAGTTATTAATTTGTATAAACTAAGATTGCTCTATGATCTAACTTTTCTAATCTTTCCTGACATGAGTATTCTCACATTCTTAGTGGTATCTTAATAATACGCCATTTGAGTTGATTTAGTTGGTTAAATCTTGAAAAGCTTTTCAACAAGACATCAGTTGCTCAAGAAATATAAGCTTCTAAGAAAACAGACAAGCCATGATGTTTTCAAAGTGACATAAGGACAATCCCTTTAATATATTGATTGTGACACTCAGTGTCAATCACAAGTACTACGCTCAGTTCCTGCTCTCCTTTCTGTAGCTACATTTGCAGTTGCAAGTTGCAGAGTGAGAGAATTCAAGGGTGTTTGAAGAATCACTTCAATATCGTCTGAAAAATTACAATTTAACTAGTGTGAACTATTATTTCATTGAAGTTCACACTAGGTGAACAAGAAAAATGTGGGGCCATCTCTGAATACGATGGATCATTTAGTGACAACAGGTAAAGATAAGGTGATGCTTTCTGGGTGGTGCTGTAAGCCATCCAGAAGATTCATGGAGGGTATAGATTTATAGAATCATAGAGTTGTTAAGGTTGGAAGGGACCTTAAAGATCATCAAGTTCCAACCCCCCTACCATGAGCAGAGAACCAGACCACTAGATCATGTTGTACAAAACCTTGTCCAACCTGGCCTTAAAAACTACCAAGAATGGGGCATCAACAACCTCCCCGGGCAATCCATTCCGGTTCCTCGCCACCCTTATAGTGAAGAATTTCTTCCTAATATCTAACCTAAATCTCCCCTCTCTCAATCTAAAACCATTACCCCTTGTCCTATCACTATTTTCTCTGATGAAAAGCCCCTCCCCAGCTTTCCTGTAGGCCCCTTCAAGTACTGGAAGGTGCTATAAGGTCTCCTCAGAGCCTTCTCTTCTCCAGGCTGAAGAGCCTCAACTCTCTCAGCCTGTATTCATAGCAAAGGTGCTCCAGGCCTTTGATCATCTTGGTGGCCCTTCTCTGGACCCTTTCCAACAGGTCTATATCTTTCTTGTGCTGAGAGCACCAGAACTGTATGCAGTATTCCAGGTGGGATCTCACCAGAGACCCCTCTTAGGTGTCAACCACACCACACAGCTTGGTATCATTAGCAAATTTCTGAGGATACACTCAATCTCACTGTCCATGTCCCAAAAAAGACGTTATGTAGGATGTATGCAGGGCAACTTTTTAAACCAGAAAATAGACAGCTCTACCAGAAAGAGGGGTTGGACTAAAGACCTCCTGAAGTGTTTTCTACTCTGAAAGGTCCTGTGACATTCTGATTCCCAAACACTCCTAATAATTTGACAACTACTGTTGCCTTTGAAGTTACATATTGTTAGTCACTTACAAAAATCTAACTGATCAGGCCAAGCATATAAGCAAGTGTGTGAACTGCACCCTGCACTTTATGCTAGATATCAAATAGAACAACTTCATTATAGTTATTTTTTGTGGTTTGAAAACAATTTGGGCATTATAAGAAAACTGGCCATACTGCTTTTGAATAGGTAATTTTGTAGAGCGAAGAAGTGCAAAAATCAAATGTTAGAACACATTCCCATTTTATGTCCATTACCTTGTATTTTTGTTGCATCTATGAATGAGCTAGATAAATCAGGAAAAGCTTCACTGGGAGTAGCTTTATATACAAGCAAGAACACATCATTATGTTTTTTAAATGGTTTCATTGTTTCTGTATCATTCTTCTTTCTTAGTCTGTCAATGTTATTTCTCTATTATGAAGTCCAATGTTTTAATTTAATCAGCTCAAGCTTTTCTGGTGTAATCAAATATAGTCTGCTTTGTCAGTTTTTTGTTTTTAATGGAAAGTACCTGGAGTCACTTAATTTAGACATTTCTTCCCTCTACAACTTAATTTTTCTGTAAGTACTAATAAAAGTACAATGTTACAACTGTAGATGATTTTAGGTACCTTTTAAGCTATAGATACACTTTATAAATATTTTCCATTTAATTTCCAAAATTAATATTTCATTCATTTTCCATTAAGAAGTCAATATTTTTTTTTTTCAAATTAGTATATTTTCACTTACTCCTTTAATATTTTTTTTATTCCTTAAGAAAAGTTGCTTCAGGCATATGTATTTGTGTGTGTCTGTATATATATATGTATATATTTTGTTACTGTTTTAATAAAATACACTTCCTCATCAGATATTACATATTTGTCACTTAAAACGTTTTATGAGCATTATCACTGGGAGTTTAAGATGAATATACCTTATGTTTTAGGCTAATTACATATTTCAGAGCTAGTAATGGTAGGAACTGCCTTGGCAGGCAAAGAATCTCATTAGCGTGAGTTCACCAGGTGTTCATAAGGATATTTGCCTTATGGGACAAAGATAAAATTGGAAAATCAGGAGGTTTTTTGAATCACAACGTCTGACATTTCTTTAATATGAATTGGGAGTACAGCAGAACCCAGGTCCACACTTTTTCCTGTAAGTATTAAAGAAGCAATTTTTCTGGCTAGTAAGAAACACCCTTTGTGGGAAAATATGGCCCTGGTTATTAATTTTAAATGGGAATCACAGTCAAAACTCTCCAAGAAGGCTGTAATTTTTGTGGGTCATTTACTTATTTTTAAAATTTTTCAAATTCAGAAGTGAAACAAGATGGCAAACAACTGACATCTACTTTCAGAGGGTTTTCTCCATCAAGCAGTAACTACTTGTGTAAAGGTATTGCCCAGATTTGAACACCTTTTCAAAAATAAAAACCAGAAAAAGTCCAGTCATCCAGATAGGCAGCAATTCACATAGGAGGTGGAAATTAATTGTAGCAGATTAGAAATATATCAACACATCTCATTCAGTGTCTTCTAGTAAAAAATGAGTAAACAGAGACCCATGGTGGGAAAGAGAAGTTTATGTCAAGTCATTTTAGAACACTATAGGTAACCCTAGTAAAAATATTACATTTTGCACTAATATAAATTGCATAAAACCATTGCATTAGCTATGAAATGAATGCTGGAATAATAAATAAGATCAGAAATCCTCCCAGACATCATATTTAGTTTATCTTTAATTTTAATATGATTCGGAGGATTTGGACTTGTCACTAGAAAGCATTCTGCAAGATTTTTTGGTCACTGAGCATGATTTGACCTTACCTGCATCAACTAACTTCACTCTAGTAGAATTCTGTCCACTTCAGTGGAACAAATCTCAAGTTACTTAATTTCACTTTCAGTGAGTGAGAATTCTCCCAGTTGCTCTATGTTTAGAACTTGGAAGTCAGGGAAGTTTTTATGCACATGCTCCACGAACACTTGACATAGGAGTTTCAAATTTTCAACTCCTAAGGGTTTGGATTTTCAGTTTTCCCTTTAGAAATGCCATAGGTATGGATATCTTCACTACCTACAGGGAACTTGCTTTCCCTAGTTACCTTCTATGACTGACTAAGAATCACTGACCTCATAATTACCAATGTAGGATGTTGAGTTTTACTGTTTGGAAGAGCTGACTGGCATTTTGTGTGTTCTAGCCAAAGTTACTTGTTTTTTTTTTGTTGTTGTTGTTTTTTTTTTTTTTTTTCTTTTTTTTTTTTTTTTTTTTAAGGACAGCTATGTAGTCTTCATCTTCACCCTCTGTAATAATGGTGTGCTGCTATTTGGTGAGATTTCTGATACTAAATAGCGGAGACATTTTAGTCTGCTTTAAAGCAGTAGTCACTGCAGAAACTGTTGGTAGAGTTTCTAGAAGAGTGAAGCCTGCCAATAGAGTCTAAAGTCTTATGAGGAAAGGCAGAGAGATCTGGGTCTGATTAGCCTGGAGAAGAGAAGACTAAGAGGGGATCTTATCAAACCTTATAGATACCTAAATGTGGGTGCCAGGCTCTTCCAGTGGTGCCCAGCAACAGGACAAGGGGCAAAGGGCACAAACTGGAGTAATAGAAGCTCCATCTGAACATGAGAGAAAACTTCTTTACTGTGAGGATGACAGCACGGGAACAGGCGGCCCAGAGAGGTTGTGTAATCTCCTTCTCTGGAGATATTCAAAACTCATCTGTATGTGATCTCGTGCAACCTGCTCTTGGTGAAACTGCTTTGGCAGGAAGAGATGATCTCCAGAGGTCCCCTCCAACTCCTACTATTTTGCAATTCTGTGAATCAACAATTCTTGCTACCTTTACTTTCTTCACATTTTTATGGCTTACTGCATTCTTACCTCTTTCACACAGGTGATACCTGCCCAGTTAAGTTTGGACTTCTTTAGACAAACTGTTACCTCTAAATAGATCTCTCTAGATGGACAGATTCTGTGAATGGTTAGCCATTAGACTGACAGATTTCTGTGTCTAGTCATTTCTGGTGACAAAGCCCCACCTGAAGCATGTCATCTCCTTGGGCACATAACTGAACTCCTTCATTAATCATGACATTCACATTAATCAGACACTGAAGTCACCCTTTCTAACAGCTAAATGTCAGCAGAGAATATTCCACAGGCCTAATGGAACTTGCATTTAGAACAGTGATGTCTAAAAAACTCTTCTGATTGCTGATGTTATGGATGTTCCGTTCCCATAAAAAACCCCACCCTTTAATACTTAAACACAGTAATATTTAATCTCCTTCTAGCTAAACTTAAATGTATTGTGTTTTATGAGTATGTATTTGCTACTGTTAACAAGTATTACAAATTATCTGTGTTTTAAGGCTAAGCCTAGTGCTGAAAAATTATAGGAAGGAGAATCATGGAGAAAAAATTCTCATGGATCAGAGAATATATTGGTATCTCCAAATCTTTAGCACACCCATAAAAATATTTTCTATTTTGGAATGCAACATCTCACCTCTTATATCAGTTATCCCCATCAAAATTCAATTTGCTGTACATTCAACATGTATTTCCACACTATATCAGCATAGAAGAAAATACAGTAACTGATCACTAATAAAACCCCTTCTATTGGTGCCAAGAATAACTGCACATTATCAGCAAGAAAAAAAACAACAAAACAAAACACAACTTTTTTTGCTATGTAAATAATAGATAAAGAACAACAAAAAAAGCATAATCCAGCTATCTTGTCTTCAGGGAAAAATAAACCCCTATAAGCCCAATTTATGTAGAAAGATCCATTAGGCAGGAAGTTAGTAAGCCAGAGTCTGTCCTATGACTCTGAAGGGAATAAGTTAATGTTGGGTGCCTTAAATAAGAAATTGCAGAAGGAAGGAAGAAATTTCAGCATTTCATTATTTCTCATTTGCAATTTGCTCTAAAAACACTTTGTCTAGACAAACATCTGACAATATTAGTGTATAAGCTTGGGGAACACTGAGTGTTATAATAAAGTTATTACTATCAAGAGGCTACCTTGTGACTCCCAGCACTTCCATGCTGGTTGTATTGCACATCCCCAGGAGGCTTGCAGAGGTGTGTCATTTTAATACACACCAGGAAAAAATAATGAGGTTGGGAGTATCATTTGTCTGAAGGTTAGATTGTCAATTGGGTTATGCACAATGAGATTTCTCTGCCTCAGAAGACTGTAACCTGTTATGTTCTGGATACAGATATGACATTTCACCACTTTTATTCCATTAAGGACAGTAGTCCATGCTACCACTATTTTAGGCATAAAGCTGCATTTTGAATGGACTTAAGACACATCTTCTTCCAGATTAGCAAAATGTGATAGTGAGATGCTGTGGATATTCTGACACACCATGTATGCAAATTCAATGTTCCCAATCTTAAGAAAATGCATACAGTCAAGGTTTGGTTATAATGTAATAAGCTTATGTGATTTTTTTTTCTGTGCCTACCTTTGAAGTCAATGTGGAAATATGTATGTGCACTTAAAGGTGCACACAGTTACTAATCTATTTGCCACTGAAGATAATGCCAGCCTTTCCACTGACAGTAATGTTGGCTGACTGGGACCGTACATATGTACACATTTATTTTGATGTTCACAAGATAGATTTAACTCATGTTTGCATTATATTTATAAGATGACTGGTATCTGTATTTTCAAATTCTTCTTGTCTTTGTCTTCCTTCCCTTTCAACTTGAAATGGAACCTGAAAAACCAGTTCATGCAGGTAAGGTGGGAATAGGATCAAGGATCATGAGAGAGAAAAATAACAGAACTGGAAGAACAGTATTACCAAAAAAGCTCTTTTTTCTTGTAATATTGGACAGGTTTCTCTAACTTATTAGAAGACAGGATCCCCCAGGTATTTTGAAAATTCCACTTGGTTTGCCTTTAACAAGGCTGTTCTTACAGATGGGTCGACATTCTGCTTATTGCTTATGAAGACCTTAAGACCCCACAAGGAACATGCCTGATACAAATCTTTTGTGAAAATTACCTGGCTTGGATTTCCTGGAGATGCAGTCACAACAGTACATAAAAGAGCAAAGAATTAAGGGTGTGATACAACTCTTATGAAAGTTATGTGTGGATGGATCACTTCTTAACACAATGGAAGTATATTCGGAAGCAACTCAGCGATTCCTGTATTATAATTCAATTCTGCAGGGATGGCAGTGCAGAATAATAACTGACTCAAAGAACAACAGGTATCAAAGCTAATGTTCAGAACCCAGGAATTAGTCTGGAAAGTGTTTTGTAACATAGAAAACCTCTTGAAGTTGTTGAATTCAAACATGGTGGGGTAAAAATGCATTGCTGCTAGACACAGACTGTGGAGTCATTTTGCTTTGTCTCCTACTTAGTGTTAAGTCCAAAACGTATGCAATCGTGCTTTCCATTTTCTGTCAAATACAGATTATACCTGTGTTTATATAAGATTATATCCTTGTAATGAAGTCTACATATTGGTGGGGAAGATGTTTTCTCTGTAATGTTGATGTGACTACCAGCACTGAATGATCACGATATCCAAAGCTGTGCTCTGAGTTCTAGCTAAAGAGAAGCCCCACACTTGATATTTTAAGTATTTGAGGACTCATAGGACTTCATTCTGTTAGTCATTATACACTAGTAAATTGCCAATATTTTCACTGACATAAAAGTAATAAGGAGAGAGTATTAAGGACTAGCAGGCAGAGTAGAAAGCTCTTCTAAGGTTTCTATCTGGTACAGTAAATTTTTTTTTTCTGCAGACCTGACAACTGTAGAAAACTTTTGGTGTGATTTTCTCTACTTTATGCAAGATAAGTCTGACAAAAACTGTGCATGTTGACCTTCCATAGCATTCAATGTACAGCAACTCTTGGCATACTCAACTATGCTATGAACTGTCACTTTTCAGATGTGACTTGCTGACATTTCCATGACAATCCATGGCAGTACCATAGAGCTGTACTATATCAACCTAATCCAGTTTAGCATTATTGTCAGTCAGGCAGCACATAGTGGCTACACAGCATTAATCAGTCAACCATTGTGTAGCATCACTTCTTGATTCAGTCTCTACTGACAACCACTCCCTCCCTTTTATTCTGCATATTCACAGTTCTACAGCCCTCAGACCACTCTGTACTGTACGGCATGCACACTATTATGCCTCAACAATGTAAGTCTTCCTACTTATGTGCTTCTCTCAAAAGGTGACAGAAGATAACCTTTATTTCAGTATTGGTTAAAAGCAATTGATGTCCCATGTGTTTGAAATTGCTCCCTCTAACAAGCAGGTAAATTACTATTTGGTGGTTCACAATAACTCAGTTTGCTGACTTGAATAATATATTCCCACAAAAATACAGGTCATGCAGAAATATGGAGGAGCAAGTTAATTTGAGTGTTTGAAGTTACAAGTTCAACTTCATTCCAGAAGCTTGCAGTTGCCACTTTTTTGTATTTTTTTGCCCCCATTATTTGGATTGATCCAATTTAATTTGGATCATTTCACTGATATAATTGCCTTTCAAACAGCATAATGCCCAAAGAATTATGCTGTGTGCCTAAGCATAACTGAAGGGTGGCAAATTATTTGCCTTTTGGGAATTACCACACAGGGATAGATAAAAACAAGAACCGTTTAAATAGTTTGGATTCTAGAAAAAAATGTACACTAAACAGCACCTTGAGGCTTCCATAGGAGGAGTGGACAGCTGCTCCAAAGTGGGGACAAGAGAACATCTGGGTTATTGTAAGAGTTGACATATGATGAGGGATGAACTTATTTTCTTCATAGACGATCACAAGTATATTCAATGACCCCCAGTCTCCTTGGTGGGATGAGAGAGAGAATCAGAAGCGTAAAGAGCATAAAAGTGAGAAAACTCATGAGTTGAGATGAAGACATTTTAGCAGATAAAGCAAAAGCTGCACAGGGAAGCAAAGAGAAATGAAGAATTCTTCCACTACCTGTCACACACAGATGTTCAGCTGTCTCCAGGAAGCAGGGTTCCAATCACACGTAATAGATTCTTGGGAAGACAAACACCATCACTCAGAACATGCCCCCCTTCCTTCTTCTTCCCCTGGCTTTATATACAGCGTATGACAGCATATGGTATGGAAGATCCCTTTGGCCAATTTGGGCCAGTTGTCCTGGCTGTGCCCGCTCCCACCTTCTCACTGGCAAGACATGAGAAGCTGGAAAGTCCTTGGCTAGTGTAAGCACTACTTAGCAACAACTAAAACATCAGGGTGTTATCAACATTGCCTTCATATTAAATCCTAACCACTATACCAGCTACTAGGAAGAATATTAACTCTATTCCAGCCTATACAACTGGACATAAGCCCGGGGTTCTAGGTAGTCACTGTCACTTTGGAAAAGAGGCTTTTTCCTGGCTTTGCAGTGGTTCAGATGGTTTGAGAGGTGCCTCTACTTCTGTGTGTGGGACTAGCACATTCCTTTCAGTCTTCCATTTAGATCTAGAGTCTTTTTTCCACCATATACATCTCCCTAAACTAATCTCTACTGTGAATATTTTTTACAGATTTCACATGCTTATGTTGTTGGTGTTTTTCCCCATGGTAAACTAATAACTGATGGTAATAATGATTGTCTTATTTTCTGCTTTGTTTTTAACAGGTAATTATTGTCAAAAAAAGGATCAAAATGAAAGAATGTTATGCACACCTTATACATATCTTTTATAGCATGTTGCTGATCTCAAACTTAGGAAATGCTTTTTCACTGCTTGAGTCTTTCCATTGTATTTCTGAAGGGGAACAGAGAAAACAAACAAAAAAAGATTTCATAGTTTCTCTGATCTCTTTCCTTTTTTCCTCAGCTCCTATTCTCTCAGGTCAGCCTCAAAATTATGTCTATAAAGTGGCAGGAACCAGCTCAACACCACTGCCAAACAATACAAAGAGGTTAAGATTGTGCTTAGTACATAGGAACCAGAATAGGGTTTTCCTCAGGGAAAAAGCAAAGCAAAAACATTTGCAGTTAGGACAACTGGGTGGAGGAGAGGAGAAAACAGCAAGGACTAAAATCAAATTACTGGGAGAGAGAGATTGGAGTTAAAAGTAGCTTAAAATGAAGAGCAGAAAAGGAGAAGGTGAGCATATTGTTAGGAGAAGAACTGGAATAAATTTACTGAATAACTGTTGATTTGTAGTCATGTTGTGGAGGATGATGGGTATGCAAATCACAGTTGCAGTACATAAACTGGAATGGTGACAAGAGGTAGGAATATTTCAGAAAGTCAAAGCCTCAGTGACACCCAAGACAGCATGGAATATTTTCCCATCTTGCATGCATTTGTCTGGAATGAATAGCATATAAGGCAATCTCAGAGAATTGCAGATACCTGTGGTTTTTTTGACTTGGGGCTATCAGAGGATCTTTCATTTCTCTGTCTCCTTCCCAACTTGGAAAGTTTCTGGGGGAAAATCCTATGTCTGGATGGGGAGATGGATACACATGCACTTCACAAATCTGTATCAACTATATTCCCCAAATAGCCCTAATCAAACTGATCACAGATGGGTGGACATCCAACACCATTGCTTTGTTTAGGTATTACACCAAAATTTCTTTCCAAAACTTCCAGCAATGGTGGTGCAGTTTTAATGGTATCTCATAATTGTGAATTGGCAGCAATTACAACCCACACTTCAGGTAAGGACATACTAGAGGGTATAGCTGATTCTTAGCAGACATTTTGTTTGCCCACACTTGAACCTATTGCACCTGTATACAGCTATGTCTGACTCATCCTGTGTGCTCAGTTCAGAAAGCTGGAAACTTTGTAAGTGACAAATCATGTCTCAGCTAGAGGAGGTTTGTCAGTAAATGTATTAATATTCCTTTGTTATGAAGACATGATATGGATACAATTTTGATAGATAACAAACACACCATGATTCATGTACTGAAAGGATATCCTTATCGTATTTCTGGCTTGGTATATACAAGAATACTCTTCTTCTTGCACTGTGCATGGCATTTTGATTGAAATTATGGTGCTGGTAAAACAAATATGATCCTGCTCTTGACTTCACCAGAATGAAATTACATTATGTATTTGTTACATGATGAAATACCCACTTACAGATGCAACTGTCCCTTTATCAGCTATAGTATCCATTGAGATTATTGTTGTTTGGCATACATAAACTGAGGTTAACACATAGGTAATTATTGCTAAAATCCTCACAATCATATCTCCTGCTGATAAAAGTTTCAGGAAAAAAAGATGCGAGCAAATAAAAGTGGATCAATCCTAGAATTTTTTTCAGAGCTTTTTGCTGTTAGTTCTTAGTAAGATCATCAATACACAAACTTCTTTGAATTGTGATACCTGCAACACAGCATGAGAACTAGGAGCAGTTTCTTTAAAAGAAGGATGGCACTGTCAAGTATTGTGTTGTGACTGACAGCTAGTAGTGGGCCTGGTTTGCAGCTATGGACCATGGTGGTCATAGTCCATGAGGACTTGTTTGTTTTTTGTTTGTTGTTGTTGCTTGTTGTTTTTTTTAAATAAAAAATAAAAATAAAAATAAAAAAGAAAGAAAGAGAAAGAAAGAGAGAGAAAGAGAGAAAGAAAGAGAGAAAGAGAGAAAGAGAGAAAGAAAGAGAGAAAGAGAGAAAGAAAGAGAGAAAGAGAGAGAGAGAAAGAAAGAAAGAAAGAGAGAAAGAAAGAAAGAGAGAAAGAGAGAAAGAAAGAAAGAAAAAGAAAGAAAGAAAGAAAGAAAGAAAGAAAGAAAGAAAGAAAGAAAGAAAGAAAGAAGGAAAGAAAGAGAAAGAAAGAAAGAAAAGAAAGACGAGGGTGTGTAGATTCCCAGTATAAACAAAGTCCTCCTTAAATAACTGAGTTTGTGATTAAAAGTATGACAAATCTGGATACTCCATTGAGACTATTTGTTCCAGGCCATTTAGAGGAATGCAGCTAAATAAGCCGCAGAATGGTGGAGACTGAATTTGTTGCCTGATACAACAGCAGGCTGTCCTAGCGCTGACTGTATCCTTGTCCATCACAAGGTGTGATCAAGCATCTGCTAGATATAGCAATTTCATTTGCTGTTACCTACAGCAGGAACAGACAATGCCTGTTTGCCATGAGGGTTAAAAAAAGAATGTTTAGTTTTCTCTATCTGGATCATGAAACTCACACTTGATTCTCACAAACCACTCACCTTATAGAAAGCTGAATGGAAAGGCAGCATGAGTTTTGATATTGAGGAGAGTTCTGTTGTTTTTCAGACTACGAGAGGTAGTATGATCACAAGTAACAGAACAAAGAGCAAAGATTATTGAAACTGAATTGATGAAGCCTACTGAAAATGGAAGCCCTAGACAAACAGCTTCAGAAGGTGTAAAACCTATCAAGTGTCTGTTTAGATCATTGCAGATAGCTTGGTGATTCTACGTAAGAAGGCAAGGTAACTTTTATTAGGCTGGGACATAAATGAAAACAGTCAAGTGGGGCTACTGAAAGCCAAAAATATACTTGTGATTCAGGAAAGCAGTCCAAAGTTAGAACACCTAAACTGGAGAGACATGATCTCTCATTGCTTTAAGTTAAAAAACTCCTAATATTATACTATTGTGAACATGAAGTGATCAATCTCATCAATGTTTACAAATATGCAAGGAGTGAGTGTCAGGGAGATGGAGTTAGGCTTTTCTCAGTGATGACCAGTGATAGGACAAGGGGTAATGGATGTAAATTGGAGCAGAGGAGGTTCAAGGTGAATATCCGGAAAAAAATTTTTTTACTGTAAGAGTGACAGAGCACTGGAACAGGCTGCCCAGGGAGGTTGTGAAGTCTCCTTCACTGGAGACATTCAAAACCCACCTGGATGCGTTCCTATGTGATGTACTCTAGGTGACCCTGCTCTGGCAGGGGGGTTGGACTAGATGATCTTTCGAGGTCCCTTCCAACCCCTAAGATTCTATGATTCTATGATTATATGAATCTACATTAAAAAAA
>NW_009953496.1:13250193-13301345 GCF_000747805.2 Chaetura pelagica | reverse complement strand
AAAAAAAAAAAAAAAAGTTCAAGGAACCAAAAGAACTGCATGAAAAATTGTCTCATATAACCAGTGGATCCATTGAAATGGTCAGGTTTCTATCACAGAATACAGGATCCATATTTAGGTCCAAAATATCAGGCTCAGCTGCTTCTATTACACTTTTCCATTTTTCTTTATTTCTTATGTGCACCAAGAGAGTGTTAGAACTGGTTTAAAACCATTCCTAAAGGATTTCAGGGTACATGAAGAGCCTTTTAAAAAAAAGGAAGAAAGAAAGAAAGAAAGAAAGAAAGGAAGAAAGAAAGGAAGAAAGAAAGAAAGGAAGAAAGAAAGGAAGAAAGAAAGAAAGAAAGAAAGAAAGAAAGAAAGAAAGAAAGAAAGAAAGAAAGAAAGAAAGAAAGAAAGAAAGAAAGAAAGAAAGAGAAAGAAAGAAAGAAAAGAAAGACGAGGGTGTGTAGATTCCCAGTATAAACAAAGTCCTCCTTAAATAACTGAGTTTGTGATTAAAAGTATGACAAATCTGGATACTCCATTGAGACTATTTGTTCCAGGCCATTTAGAGGAATGCAGCTAAATAAGCCGCAGAATGGTGGAGACTGAATTTGTTGCCTGATACAACAGCAGGCTGTCCTAGCGCTGACTGTATCCTTGTCCATCACAAGGTGTGATCAAGCATCTGCTAGATATAGCAATTTCATTTGCTGTTACCTACAGCAGGAACAGACAATGCCTGTTTGCCATGAGGGTTAAAAAAAGAATGTTTAGTTTTCTCTATCTGGATCATGAAACTCACACTTGATTCTCACAAACCACTCACCTTATAGAAAGCTGAATGGAAAGGCAGCATGAGTTTTGATATTGAGGAGAGTTCTGTTGTTTTTCAGACTACGAGAGGTAGTATGATCACAAGTAACAGAACAAAGAGCAAAGATTATTGAAACTGAATTGATGAAGCCTACTGAAAATGGAAGCCCTAGACAAACAGCTTCAGAAGGTGTAAAACCTATCAAGTGTCTGTTTAGATCATTGCAGATAGCTTGGTGATTCTACGTAAGAAGGCAAGGTAACTTTTATTAGGCTGGGACATAAATGAAAACAGTCAAGTGGGGCTACTGAAAGCCAAAAATATACTTGTGATTCAGGAAAGCAGTCCAAAGTTAGAACACCTAAACTGGAGAGACATGATCTCTCATTGCTTTAAGTTAAAAAACTCCTAATATTATACTATTGTGAACATGAAGTGATCAATCTCATCAATGTTTACAAATATGCAAGGAGTGAGTGTCAGGGAGATGGAGTTAGGCTTTTCTCAGTGATGACCAGTGATAGGACAAGGGGTAATGGATGTAAATTGGAGCAGAGGAGGTTCAAGGTGAATATCCGGAAAAAAATTTTTTTACTGTAAGAGTGACAGAGCACTGGAACAGGCTGCCCAGGGAGGTTGTGAAGTCTCCTTCACTGGAGACATTCAAAACCCACCTGGATGCGTTCCTATGTGATGTACTCTAGGTGACCCTGCTCTGGCAGGGGGGTTGGACTAGATGATCTTTCGAGGTCCCTTCCAACCCCTAAGATTCTATGATTCTATGATTATATGAATCTACATTAAAAAAAAAAAAAAAAAAGTTCAAGGAACCAAAAGAACTGCATGAAAAATTGTCTCATATAACCAGTGGATCCATTGAAATGGTCAGGTTTCTATCACAGAATACAGGATCCATATTTAGGTCCAAAATATCAGGCTCAGCTGCTTCTATTACACTTTTCCATTTTTCTTTATTTCTTATGTGCACCAAGAGAGTGTTAGAACTGGTTTAAAACCATTCCTAAAGGATTTCAGGGTACATGAAGAGCCTTTTAAAAAAAAAAAAAAAAAAAAAAGATTTTGCCTGTGGCCTATAAATAGGGCAATAGTAAAAAGAAATAAAATAAATAAAATCAGGTAAAATGAAAATGCTTAAGGACATGTAGAGTAATCATTATGCAACTGGTTTAAGAGAAAGAAACAAATATTAATATGTAGTAAAATAAATTATGAATGCAAAATAAATTAACTCTGTGGATGGACAAAAAATGAAGCTACTTGAAAACTAGAAATTGAAATGGTCTGCTCTTGAAGAAGTAATAATTTCAGGGGTTACTTATGTTTATTTGTCAAACACTGTGATCTATCAATGAGAATTATAAAGGAGTTTCCAGATTTTCTTCAAAAAAGTGTCACTGTGAAATTCAGCTGAAATACGTGATCTCTACTACATGCCTAACAATAATCCATAATGGCTAAAAGAACACGAGGTGCAAGGGAAGCTATTACTAATGAAATGAGTGTTGTAATCAGATAGTCAATGAGTCATCAGGTAAAGCAAGTGTCAAAACAGATCTGGTAAAGAGGCAGATGTGTTAATTGAGGTAACATTCAGAGTGTCATTAGCAATGCTCAGTTGGTAGGATCTTCAGGTATAGTGCTGAATACAAAGCAACACTACATAGAAAGAAAGATTTTCAGAAGATATATAATTCACAACAAGCAAGGCTTTATAGTTAACAGTAACACTGACAGCACTCTGTGTGGCAGAATTTGACTGAAGGGTATATTTAAGGAGGAGTTGCCATGGCAAGTGAAAGTAAAAAGATAACCCAAAAATAAGAAAAAGCCCACCCAAAAGTAAAAATACTTGGTACTTCATTTCAGTGTTAGAGCACAACAATAAAGGATATAGATGTCCTACATGCTGGTAAAAACCAGGAGACCAGACTTACTGAAGAATGGTAGCTATTGAAGTAACACAATGCAGCAGTAAATTACTCTGAAATCCTTTAGAAAAGGTTGGGTTTGAATAGGAATCCATTTATCACCATGTAATTTGAGGTAACTGCTCACATATACATTCACAGGCTAGTGGACTGGGGAGATGGTTTAACTTCTGTGGGCTTCAGTGTCACAGATAATGCTATTATGGTGACTCAGTAAATTGTTAACATCACTTTTCCACAATAAGAACAGCTCTTCAAATCAGTACTTCAAATGAAATTAATCCCCTTGCAGTGATCCTGGCTGATGCCTGCCAGTGGGGTAACTCTGCTGAGAGGTCCTGGTGGACAGTGACCTGAGCCTGAGCCCTGAGCCATGGCAGCAGTGATGGCCAAGAACATCCTGTGCTGTATTAGTGGGAGCACAGCCAGCTGATAGAGGGAAAGAACCATCTATTAAGCACTTGCTGCCTCCATCTTTAAGACATTTTAAAGACCTGACTGGAAAAAGCCCTGAACAACCTGGCCTGATCTAATAGATGACCCTGATTTAAGCGAGAGGTTGAACTAGAAACCTGAGGCTCCTTTCATGCTTAGTTAACCTATGATACTACAGTCCTAATAAAAGGAAAATATATCATTGGTTTAATACAATGACAGACAAAAGGAGAGTATGAAGATGCAAAAGGATCATTATCATGTTTTTCTAGGTTTGTTTTGGAGGAGAAAGATGATAAATGATCAATATGCATAGAAAACAGAAAACTAACCCCACAGATTTCTGGCTTCAGAGAGATTTAAAATGGTTCTAAATAACTTCGGCAAAAGCTTAACATTCATATTCTCTGATTAAAGAGAAATTAATCAGAAGTTTGTGGTCATCACCTAGATTGTGGCCTAAGACTCACAAGGAAGAAGTCACATTTGTGTTGAACTCTTCCATGCCTTGTATCATTTCAGCACTATTCAAAAAACTGCCCAAAGGATCTCAGTAGAGAAGTATCACTGTGATGGTATTCCACCTGAGTACGACTGCAATTTTAGATACCATACTAAAAATTATAGGAGAGTTATAAAAAAGAAAAAAAAAAAAAAGGTGAATTTACAGAAAAGCTGTTTGTCTTACTGCGGAAGGAGAGTGTCAGCTGGGGATTGTGCAATAAACTAAGTGATGTAGCTGTTCGTCAGATGTTAAAACAAAATGCCTCTTTCTGATGAGGGAACCTAAATAGATAAATAAATATATAAATGCCAAAGTCCTGTGAGGACCATAACCCTATAACGGCTTTCCAAGAAGGCAAAGTGACTGCCTTTTTTGTCAGTCCCAGATACTGTGCCTTCTGAAGACTGTTGAACGATGAGGAGTTATTGATCCCCACAGCACCTGACCCGAGTGGGTGCAGGCTTGTGCTTTACTGCTTATATTATTTAGCCTTTAGGATTGTGCTGTAACTGAACAAACCCTTTGACGTAGGAACAACAGTGATGACACCACTGGCATGCCCTTGTCTTTATCTTGAAGCAAACCAGCATGTTTTCATATAAACAACCTTTTGCTCAACAGCAAGATGATGAATGGAATTGTTTACTCGTAGGAAAACCCAATAAAGACTGTAATGCTGGTGAACCTTAGCCTGGACAGGATATGTACCATGTGCTGTGCCCTGACCAGAGGTCTGTCAGATGCTGCATCATCACAGCGTTTCCAGAATCAGAATGGGTGTAAGATTTTGTAATTCACTCTGTCATTTCTGGGATGTTAATAAAATAGTTGTCTTTCTTCAAAGTCTGCTTTAGGATTAAAAATTAACCAGCACCTGCTGGTACAAAACACCTTACAAAAGAAAAAATTGTTATCAGACAGCTACTTCTTAGCTAAGTGTGAGCAAGACCAAAGAGCTGTAAAGCAGTTGACTTAGAATATCTTTAGTCCCCTACTTATGGCCTGCCCAGACTCAAGACACCTTTTCTGCCCATTCTTGTGTAATCAACCTGAGGTCAGTACCAGTACCAGGAAAGCTTTTTTGTACCTGTCTACAGATCAAGATCTTTAATACTTGTGGAGAAGAGAAAAGGGAAACAAGAAGCTCCAGCCTAGAGATAGTCTGATAGGGAAGGTCTCTTCTTTGCCATTTGTAGTTTGCAATGACACTAACATAATCAATTCACTATGAGCGGCCTATATTGGTGGTCTGCAGGGAGCTCAGATTTCAACTTCACTGCAACATACAGTCAGCTGGCACCAGGCTGTATAACAGGCAGGATGCATGTGGTAAGCTGTCCTGAGGTCTCCACTAACTCTCAAATCTCAAAAACAGCCCAGGGAGTTAAAATCCATTAAAGTTAGAGATTACATGACTGACAGATTTATAGTGCCAAATAAAAGCAATGACATGTTGAACTAGGAAAAAAAAAAAAAAAAAAAGATGGGGAAAAAAAAAGGGAATCCTGCAAAGTCAGATAATTTCTATAAGGGTGACCAATTTTGTACAGTTCTGATGGTGTTCTGAGATGCAGGATGTAGGATCTCCAGGGCTCACTTGAGCTGCTAAAATAATGTAGGAAACAAAAGAGTTACAAAGAAATGTTTCACTTGGGAACAAAGCAAGCAATAAACCTAGCCAGACACAGTGTTTTGGCTTATGATGTGAGAGAACACATAGCATTATATCACAAGAGCTTATGAATGTGTGAAGCAGGAAGCCCACATATACTTACCAGACATAAGTATTATTTTCCCAACACCAACTTTCTTTCTAGCCCCATTGTTTCCTGGTTTGATTATGCCCTGAAGCACAATAGCTGTTCCCCTTATAAGTGATTTTATCTGTGGTGGCTCCAAATAAATATGATTTTAATACTCTTATGCTGTTAAATATCTTGTGGCAATTCCTCACATAGGTTATTTACACTGTTTGTAAACAAATAACTTATTGTGTTCCTTTCCATGCAATTAAACCTTCTAGTATGCTGAGGTAAGTACAACCAGAATTCTAGATTAACCATTCTTTTCTGCATCTTTTTTAGTCTTTCAGTCTCTATTAGAGGGTTTTCTAGGACTCTTATTATTTTTTATCATGTATATACCCATCCAATTCCACTGTAATATTATTCATTAATTTATTTGAAGTGACTAGGCCAGACTTCCTGGTTAAGACATGGCATTTTGTAGGACAGTGTTGTCACAGTCTTTCACACAGGTCAGTTTTCCATGTCAATGCTCAAATCTTTTTTTCCCCAAGTAGTTACTTTAGTCTCCAACAGGTTGCACAAGGAGTGGAATCTGTTTTTAACAAGGTTAACTTCCTCAGAAACAAAGTTTCTTTGACAGTTTACAGCCTACTGTTGTAGTTTTGTAATGTTGTGGATTAATCTCAGGTTTGTGGGTTTTTTTAGATATAGTTTTTCTCCTTTCTTTCTTGTATGAGGAAAAGTAACTTCCTTGATGTACATAAAAATGTTAAGGCACCGAAGACTGTGGATCATGTTCTAATATATGTTGTTTCTAGAAGTTAACCAGTGTCTCACCTTACAAGTTCATAATCTCTTACTCTGTTTCTATTAACTTCTATTTACTTCTGTACTTGCTGTTTAGTGAATTGTTTGAAATACTTTCTGAAGTGCCTGTTATAATTTGCAATGCTTTCTTTTAAATTTAAGTATGGTCTTCCTGCTGCTCTTTGTGGAAAATAACTTCAGCTGCCATAAACTGCTACACCCACAGAATGGATCCATGCGAGCATTGTAACTTTAAAACTTCCAAAGGTTAACAGATTTTTGCCATGAAATACCAATATCTCCATGTTTTTAAAGGCCTGAATCTTCTTACCTTGTATAAAGAGACATATCTTTAAACTGCACCAGTGGATGTCTTCCCAAAATACAGAGGTCTTAGGAGATCAGATACCTATCCTGAACATGACTGTGCCACAGTCATGTCCAGTTAAAGTCATGATTAGGTGTTTAGAATGAGCTGTTTGATATGGGGTAAAGCAGCATCTGAAACCTCAAGCAAGTCAGCACCAGGAGGTATAATCACTGACTGTACTTCATCAGTTCCTGCCATCAGAAACCAAACAGGCTGACTAGCTTTTACAGAAATTGAAAACTTAAATATTATCAGCTGGAAAGAAATTATAATTTGGAATAAAAATGGAAATTAGTTGCAACCAATAGAGAAGAGGAAAATTGTTAAGATACTGGAAAGCGACAAAATAGATTCTAATTTATTCAGATTACAGAGCTTTCGAAGTACAGAAATATTCCTTAATTCAAAGGAAACAGATGAACTGTGAGCTAAAAATGGCCAAAAAAACTGCCTTGACTTTCACATTGGAAGAACAGTTATTTCCTACAGTTTTTGCAACAGGCTAAAACGAGCCATGTATTTAGTATTTATTTGTCTTCAGACATGTTTCTATTTATGGCCACATCGTATGCTCAATGGAGTCTTAAAATAGCGAGGCTGGGTTGACTGGATGACTCAGTGGGTCGGAGAGGAGCAGAGGGCGAGCGCAGCCGCTCAGGGGGTGGAATGGGGACAGAACAGCAGAAAGGGAGCCTTGGCACTCCCCAGTGGGTCTCTGCAGGCTGCTGTGGAAGTGGCTGGTCCCGTCCCAGCATGACATTTCTGCACTAGCCACAGTTGATATTTGACATCCCTGTTGGTCTTATCAATTGTAAGGCTAAAGTCTAAACAATGTTGGTGCAAAATATTGTCTCTCAAATGTTGGGAGCACTGCGGTCAACTTGAGGAACGGTGATGGTTAGGGGTTAAATGCTTCCATTGCTGTCACCAGCAGCACACACACTGTGTGCACTAATTGCAGTTTTCTCTTCATTAATATCATACTGGGGCACGTGCCTCTGTGCTGGCACAGGGCTGCGGGAGGGTCTCTGTGAGAAGAGACTGGAGCTGCCTAAGGCTGGACACAGACCCTTCCAGCTGGCTCCAGCTGACCACTGCTGGGCATGCCTGAGCCCCCCATCCAAGGTGATGGCAGCTTAGGGAAAGTGTATGTAAGAAAGGATGTGTTCAAGGCCAGGTTGGATGATGCCTTGTGCAGCCTGGTCTAGTGTGAGGTGTTCCTGCTCATAGCAGGGAGTTTGGAACCTGATGATCCTTAAGGTCCCTTCCAATCTTAACCATTCTATGATTCTATGATCAGTTCTCAGAGTCAGATCCAGCTGACCTGATCAGGTGGCTTAATTTTAGAGAACGCTGCATCAAGTAGCTAAAAAGGTGGTGGCAAACTTGCAGCTTCAGGTGAATACTGATGTATGTTTCATCTGCAAATCAACACTCCAAAGTCTGTCCAGTGAAGTTGTACAAAAGACTATAAAAAGAAATGAAATTAATTATGTTAAATCAAACACTAGCTCCTAAATAGACCATTCCTAAAAATAATCTATGCTTACCTTTCTATGAAATTCTTCCTCTGGACCCAGGCAAGACTGAGATTACATATAAGCTAATATTGTATCTGCTGCTAAGACTCTATAAGATCCCATAGAAAATGGAAGAAATTACTGCAGTTTTGTTAAAACAAGCAAACAAACAAACCAACCTTAGCATTGCAATGGGAAGATATTGTAGCTCTCTCAGAATTGTTTTTCTGCACTCTACTGTCCCCAGGGAAAGTACGTATTGAAATGGACGTCATTGATACAGAATTTCAGCAGATAGTTCCAGACATAGATCAAAATAGACTGTTCTGCAACATTTTTTAATGAATTACCAGGTGCATTTTTTATATAAGAAAATATTTTCTTATTATTCTATTTTCCCTTGGAAAACTGTCCTAGCTGCTTTTTCTGTACCTTGTTCTTAGAAAGTTTTTATAACTTCTGTATTTTTATATCATTCTTTTGCAATTAATGATGTAAATTTGTACTAACTTATTTCTTGTTTATTCCACTGCTTCAAAAAAAAAAGTTTACTGACTGAAAGCAAAACCTTTATCTGAATATAAATGTTTACTCTGAAAATACATGGTGAATATTTACTTTCATATCATGTATTATGGTTAATCTATACAGCTGGTCATGGTTGGTTGAATTATTTTTTTTTCTCATCACTGCACAAGAGTTTTCTATTCCAAATTTCTGTCTTTGTTAGTGTTGTTATTTCCCTCTCCCTCTCTAAAATATTTTTAATTGGGGAAAGTGTTTTGTTTTGTTTTAAATTTGCTAACTTTAAGGTTCATATTAAATCAGTGATTAAACTTAATCTTGTTGTATATTTTGAAATGATTTAAAAATAATCCAGTACTCAGACAGACAAATATATGAAGAATTCTTTACACAGTAACACTGCTGCTGGAAGCAAAGTAGGAAAAAAACGGCTCACATACTTCCAGTAAATGGTGAGGGATTAAGTTTAGGCCATTTTATTGACAGACAGGGAAATACTGATTGTGTTTATACTGTTGTGGCCAACTGAATTCTGTGCTATTTGAAGGAAAATATTGATGGGAAAATTTTAATTATAGAATTGATATTGGTAATCAGTTCACTAGTACATTATTATTATTTGAGAAATCTGTAATTTTCTGACCCTCCTCCCTCTATATCCTGCAGTTGCAATAAGTTAATTAATACATATGAGCTTCAAAGGAGGACCTTAGCATCACTGAGAAACTTCGTCCAAGATTATATACCAAAATGTGGCTGACTGAGTACAGAGTATGCATGAACCAATTTCCTGCTATAAATTTAAAGTTACCCATCTCATTATTTACAAATTTAAAACAAAGGAAAGAATCATGAGCTATCTGAATGGAGTTATTTCAGTATATTTTCTCTTACTTTGAATATCAATATTTCAAGCACAAATCTGTGAAAGAAAACTAGTTTGTGCTGAATCTGTCTTCTATTAGGTGTAGAGTAATCGTGTTCTCTTAGAATGGGAATATTGTGCACTGTTCAATTAGTGATGCTACATTTGCCATAATTTAGTCAACCTTTGAAGAAGACATAATGCTGTAACTTTTACAAGGATCAATAACTAAAATAAACAGGAGGCTCATTAGAATGCAGAAGTGAGTCAGAAAAAAATGGTAAACTAGACACCCAGATTTATTTGTGGGATTTAATACTTTTCAAGAATGGTGTATCTTGCAAATGTAGCAGCAAGTGTCAGTATAGATAAATATGAGATGAAATATGCCTTGAAGAGAAAAGATATAGTCAAGCATTGTTAGATTATTTCACATCAAGTCTGGAATTAACTAGAAAATGGGTAATATCAGATATCAGATTAGGTGTTGAAGCAGTGAGCAGACTGTGACTGTGTGTAGGTTTTATAAATTGTTAAGATCAAATCCTCATTTACACTAAGGAACTTTATAAGAAATGAGAATCAGATGATCATGGTAACATAGCCACAAGCACTAACATTTATATAAAGCTGCTTTAGTACTGGTCTTCCTCTGATTTGTGTCATAATGGCAAATTCTGTTACTGCACTTCTTCACTGGACATATTCATATCGTAGAATCATATAATAGAATGGTTTGGGTTGACAGGATCCTTAAAGATCGCCTAGATCCAAGCCCCCTGCATGGGCAGGGACACCTCCCACTAGATCAGGTTGCTCAAAGCCCCATCCAACCTGGCCTTGAACATTTCCAAGGAGAGGACATCCACAACTTCTCTGGACAACCTGTTCCAGTGTCTCACCACCCTCATAGTGAAGAATTTAATTCTAACACAGTTACTTCTTTCAGGTTATGACTGGACCTATGTGAGACTGGTTTTGTGGTGTGTGTTGTTTTTTGTGTGTTTTTTTTTTTTGTCTTGTGGCACTTTTTCTAAACAGCTATATTGATATTTTAGTAAGGTTGTTTAGTTCTGTTTGTATCTTTATAGCTTCCCCTTAATCACATCTATACAAAGTTAACTTATACTGTATTTAGCATTTTGGTCTGTATGCAGAGAGGTATTTCCTTGAGTAAATTGACCAGACATTCTGAATATGACATCAGATTAAAAATATTGCCATCAGTGTTTTTGGCAACTGAGGACTGGTTGAAGTTATGTTATTAGAAATTATTGGTATATAAAATAAATATGCAGTCATTCCCACTGGGTTTGTTTCCATAGTGATGAGAAGGTTTTGATGTTAGCAACTCTGGGTATTTCAGATTCATTTTTTTGATCCAATTCCTAAAATCACCTTTTGGAACTAACTTTTTGTATTCTGCTGGGATTATTCTATCTGTGTGTAGCATCATGGCCTATGACTTTTTTTTTTTTTTTTTTTTTTTTTTTTTTTTTTTTTTTTTTTTTCTGAAGAATATGATGGGCTGGTGAGATTTGTTTTAATTAACTTAATTAATTATCCAAGCCTAACCTAGTAATTCTAAACTCCCTTTATATCCAATGAAAAACATCTGCCTAGGATAAAAAAAAACACAACTGCATTGGGTGAATGTTACCCAACATGTAGGGATAGTTTTAAGTGCTACATTACTCTCAGGTGTATTTTATGTGTTGCTTCTTATCTGACATCTGGACACAGGCAGAAATCTGTTGCTTGAAGTAACAGATACAAATAGACTCGAGATGCATGTATGACTGTGTGGCTTGAACACCGTTTCAAAACATAATCACACTCATTTAACATAAGCAATCTCAAGAGAAGTTCACCTGTGCACATATAGTGTCTGTCAAGCATTATGAGAAAAAAATCCCAAGAATGTAACTGACATGCATAATTAATTCTCTTTCATTGGAAGTCTGACCTTCACAGCCCCTCGGATATGCAAAAGCCAATCAAAATATATCTGAAGCCTAACTGCAGGCTTCACTGCAAAACAGTGAAAAATGGCTTGGGAGTCATGAGCAGATGCTTAGCTACCATCTGATGATCAAAGCAGCTAGACACTTAGATACTGGCCTGAGCACTATTGGGTTTATAGCACTGAGCCACAGTCTGAGCTATTCCCAAATTCAGTCCAGTGCCTTATTCAGTATCTCACACTCCTTATTAATTAACTGAACTTGTTGAAAAGCCCATGCCTATAAACAAATTGTAATGAGATGAGTTTGAGACTGGGAAAATGGTGAGCTTTGAGTATAACAGCTTGCTGACAAGTATGGTTAGATGAAACACAACAGGTGGTACTACTTCGAATGAATGTATTTAGTGTCACTAATTCTGAGGTTTTTATTTTATTTTCCTCTCTAGGAACACAGGCAAGAGAGACTGGAGCATTCAGTGGGTGCTTTTCCAGAGTCTCTTTCAGTCCAAATCATAAGTGAGATGGCTTATACTCCCTGTGCTGGAATTCCCTCCGGGTTTTCTGGGTACTTTGTACAAATGCTAACCTTTCATATCCAAGGATAACATTTCTGCAATATTTTCCCACAGAATTCAATCAGTAAATAAGTTCCATGTTTCTGATTTGTTATGCTAAAACCCTTTAAATTGTAAGCCATTAAAAGCTTTCCTAGCAACTCAGTCATGGTAGGCATCAAACTTTTTTTTTTTAAGGACTCCCACAGTCTGATTCTTACACAGTACTGTGTAGTGCATTAGACTCTTTCCATATGTTACTTTTTATTTTATTTTTATTAAGGATGTGCAAGCTCCTAATCTCCTTAAGCTTTTTCAAAATACAGTTGATTTAAAATCAGACAAGCATCATTCTCCAAGGTTCCAAGGAGGAGAAAGCTGATGGAACAGTTGAACATTCCTAATTAGCACTGTCAAGTGTTGTGAAAGCTCTGGTCACAGCACCAACTCCAGTGTTGTTTCTGAAACTGTTTCTCATTAACTCCATTTCTGGGAAGTGTTTTTTGTGTGATGTGAATACCAGGGTACAGAGTCAACCAAGAGCTGTCAATCGGAAACATCTCCATATATAGACAATTATCCAAATACATTGTTTTGATGTTTCAGACTGACAGTTCTCTTAAAATTATGATGTAACTTCTTAGATCTTTCCCACATAAGCACATTTGGCTTGTTCGCTTTTTGTACACAGTTTTGAAGAAGCTTCTGAGGAATCTATCCATGTTCTTTCCTTCCATAGTGACTCTGGTACTTGGAAGGAAATGTTTAATTGGCTTCATTTCTCAAGTAGTTTTGCAGATGTGTACTACAAAAGCATATATCCCATTATCCAGACAATCCCCTTGAATCTGAATAAAGGTATCTGTCTCTGATATATGGGCTTCAGAACATACTGAACCCATTCAGGTAAGATTTCAGAAATAGGAGGCTTCCAAGGAAAGATATGAGAAGGACTAATGAACTGAAAAATGTGTCTCCTATCAAAATAATTTAAAATTTTGTCTTGGTTAGCTTGCTAAGGGAATGATCCAGGGTAATGTACCCTCAGAGATTTCTAAATTACTATACAAGGAGCAGAATTGTGATGGTGGAAGGCATTCTGGTATAACATGAAAAAATGGGACAAGGACCAGAGGTTACTCCCAAAGTTACAGTAATTCAGATAAAAATGAAAGATGCTGACTTTTGTGAGTAACAGCCCATTAAAGCACCTTACCACATATGCTGGAAATGTACTCTACCAAGAGTGGATCTTTTTCTAAAAAATAAGTGCAAAATAGACACCCACCAGCAAACAGTAAAGGGATGATAAGGGGCCAGTGTTCATGTTAAGAACTCCAGTTATTTTCCCAGCTTCCCCTGCCTGACCATAAAAATTTTGGGGGTGAAAGACGGCCAAAGTCCAAGAAGAAAGTGGAAGGAAACCATCCCTCTCTGTGGGTTTAAAAGGTGCACTCCTTTGAGGAGAAGAGCGAAAGAGAAAAAATAGGTTTGGACTTTGAGCAATGAAAGGTTCCTCAAGGCCCTGACAAAATGGTAGTTATCTGCAGGTATGATAGTTATGTGCCTAACTTGCTTACTTTTGTTTTCTCTCTAACGACAGAATCATAGAATCATTAAGGTTGGAAGGGGCCTTAAAGACCACCAAGTTCCACCCCCCTTGCCATGAACAGGGACCCCTACCACTAGATCAGATTGCACAAAACCTCATCCAACCTGGCCTTAAAAACCTCCAGGGATGGGGCATCAACAACCTCCCTGGGCCACCCATTCCATTTCCTCACCATGCTTATAGTGGAGAATTTCTTTTTAATATCTAACCTAAATCTCCCCTTACCCCTTGTCCTATCACTATTTTCTCTGATGAAAAGCCTCTCCCTAGCTTTCCTGTAGACCCCTTCAAGTACTGGAAGTCTGCTGTAAGGTCTCTCTGGAGCCTTCTCTTCTCTAGGCTGAACAGCCCCAATTTTCTTAGCCTTTTATTTTACCTTGCTGTCTGTGTGTTTTCAGAGTAGGTTCTCTTCCTTCCTTCAGGATCTCAGGCATGACAACCTGTATTGGAAATAAGCAATCGAACTTACAGTTTGAAATAGAATTATCCCAGTTTCTTTTCTGCAGTAGTATTATTTTTCTTGATACATAGACTGAGGAAACTTTATGGATTTTTTTCTTCTCTGAAGGATTAGATGATGTAAAGAAAACTCTGTTATTTCTATACCTTTTTTTTTTTTTTTTTTTTTCTTGTTTTAGGGTATGGGATTTTTCTTTGTTTTAAAATTTTTGGCCTCATCCCTCATAACACAGCAAATTTTCAAAAGATTTCCCCAAATGCATCAAGTCACTCTCATTCCCTACAAAGCTCTGCTCCCTGTTGTGATAATTAAAATACGATTGATTAAAAATCTAGAATTAATTTGTTTTAAACAAATGAAACACTTCTTTTTGGGGCCAAGCTGATTCTACTCCTATGTCTAGCTACAGTCTGCACAGAAAGCAAAATATGCCATGTATTTATATATACTTTCTTTGTTTGGAAGATGTTTCACCTCACAGCTGTTACTAGCCAGTTCTTCCTAGTATTGTACTTTGTCTGAAACTCAGTACTGGAATGGATGAACAGAAAAATAAATGCTTGGCTCATATGCACTCCAATGTTGAGAATTATAAGTTGTAGTTCACAATCTGCCTATTCCATCTATCAATAAGGGAGGCAGTAAAAATCAACCTGAGTGCCAAGTCATTGCATTGCATTTTAATGTGTCAGTTTCTCTCAAAACATAATATTTCTTGTACCATGGACTGAAGCAACAAGAATGATATAAAGGAATTCCAGCAACTCATCTGTTTAATTACACAATTGGGACCTGTTTGGCAAGCAGTCCCAATCACTGCCCTTACTCTCCCAGTCACAAGGAACTTCTCAGTTCACAGTCCAGTTCCTCTAACACATATTATTAGGATTTTTTTTCACCTGTCTGTATGTCCTATCATATTTCTAAAAAGTCCCATAGTATGAAAGTATTCTTCAACATAGCTCCCACCAGATAAATCCTTGTGTTCCTTCTGATAAGCAGAGACAGTGTTATAATAAAAAGTCTATTGTGCAAATGATTCTCAGGTTTCTGTTCCATTTCACAACACGCAAGATATTATTCTTTCTAATCCACTGAGAAACAGACAGGAAAAAAGAGATGTAGTTTCTGCGTGGCCAAAACAGCCCAGATAGCTCCTTTCTCCTCCCCAAACACACAAAAAAGTCAACCAGAATCCAAATTCCCCCCTAAAAAATCAGACTTAACCCCCCAACAAATTTCAACAAAGCAGGATTGAGTCAGAAGCAGGAGTAAGAGGAAGGCTAGTGAAAAGGTACAGAAGGAATCTGAAAGGGACAGGAGCTGGTTGGGCATCTCTGTTGTGGAAAAATGAAAGTTCAAAAAGAAAAAAAAAAGTTGTTGTTTTATTGGGAAATGGGACAGAAGCTAAGGAAAGGAAGTTTCCACAGACAAATAACTGTTAGAAAAAAATTAATCAATTTATACTGGGGTATATATTTATATATTTCAAGATCATATGCTAGCATATTATGATTTTGAAAAGAATATGTATATATATGCTAATACAAACAAGAATTGATGGATAAACTAATACATATGAATATCAAAGTAAATGTATCCTGAATGTATAGAATATTATTGAATTCTAAAAAAAAAAGTTTAAAGGTAAGTCCAAGGTATGTTTCTGATATTAGCTTTAATTTCTGTGTTCTCTAGTCTTTCAAATCAATGTTTATGTTGTCATGTTTTGTTGTGATATTGCATATTTTATCAAATAGATCTTTGGACTTACACAGTATATGGTGTCTTGAAGATGGATCCATGGCTCATTTCACTAAGCCATCATGACTTCAATGTGACAATAGATATTGATATTACTATATGCATAACTATAAAGCAAAGAACCTTGCCTGTGAACCAGACTGTTTGGATTTTTTCCTGGTAAAAACACATAAAATAAAAAAGGGGCTTGCAATCTCAGGATAAGATAGAGATAGGTGGATACCAAGGTGAAAGAGAAGAGGAAAAAGAAAGCTGATCACCACAAAAACTGCTGTTTTGTACATCATGAACTTAACTGGATTTTTCATTGTTTTACAGACATGAAAAATTAGTGGACATCAAAGGTGGAGGTTCTTCAAACAAGATAACATTAGAAGGAACTTTTTTCTCCTCATGTCGACCAGCAAGATTAGAGCAAAGATAATTTTCTTAGTCTGTTTATGAGCACATCTCCTGTCCACTGAAGCAAACATGGGACTTTTTTGTCTTTGTGGTCATAGGATTTTTCAGTCCTGTTCTTTCTTAACTGATCAATCCATAAGATACTGCCTCATTCTTTCCCGCACTTCAACCCCACACTGCCAGCCTCTCCTTTTAGCTTGTTAAATTTAACACCTGCCTCTGTTCACTCGCTTATACTTCTTCCATACTCCTGTTTAGATTCTTACCAATAGATGCAAAACAATTATTTGCCAAGATGAGAAAGGAGTGTTCAGGAATCAAGGCATGAGAGCACAAGAGCTTAAGCAGGAGCATTGCTTGTATAACAGAGAAAAGGAAATCTGTATCCTAGAGGCTTGATGGAAATGAAACAGATCCTAGCCTGGATGTGGGATCTGAAAGAAAGCTACAAAGCTGGGTCTCAAACTATAGGCTTTGCAAGAGGAAAGAATGAGTCCTTCTAAATGAGACAGAGGAAGTGTTACAGTTGAAGGTAACTGAAACATTGCAATTGTGTTTGAAATACTGGACAGAATGAAAACCGTTCTGATATACTCATACACACTTCTCTCCAGTATTTTGGGAAGTTACTCCTTCTGCTCTTTCTGGAACTTCACAGTAAAAAAGTTCATCAACTTCTTTGGCAGTTTATTCAGTAAGATAATTTTCACAGTCTCTGCATTAAAACTAAACATATCAGGCACAATTTGTTTTCTGGTATGCTGGCCAGTCTTAACAACAAATACTGTACTGGTCTTTGTCTTGAATACTTTTTGTGACAAAGAATTTAGTAATGCTGGAAAGTTGCATCCACTACTAACATCTGTGATAAGTATTTTATTACTATATTCTGTAGTTCTTATGTGTTAGATAGTAACTGTTGTAGTCCTAAATTAACAGCAAAACACAGTTATTTTTAAATAAGCTGTGGATTAATTGATCTTAACTAAGAAGTGGTTGCTGAATAATAATTTCTTCAGTTTATCTAGTGCCACTCTTCTGCACAATTTCTTTGCCAGTTTTCTTCTGCACTTAATTGAAGTGTAATTTTTTACATTTGTCATTGTCTGTGGTTCCATATCTGAGGTGCATTTCAATCCATTGTATTCTATGAAGACCCCTATGACACCTTATGCCATGGATAAGCCCTCAAAATGGAAAAAAATAAGGCAAAAGGCATCAATTTTGCTTCACATGTAATGTCTGATATAGCAACAATCATTACATACTATACAGTTACTGCTACATTGATCTCTCATTATTATTGGTGAAACAAAGCTTCTGGAGAGGCATATATCCTTGGTTTGAGGGTGTCAGGAAAAAGCATATACATTCCTGTTTTTCACAGTGTATTTTCCTATATGTATTTCCTTTCAACCAGTTGTCTTTGCCCGATTCCTAACTTATTTTACTTAATCCTTAGGAACTATAAAAACTTTTATTTTTTTTATGCAGATGATACCTAACACATCCAGAATCATGTTGTTTACCATTCTAGGATGACCAGAATGGTAAGTTTGCAGAATCAATGCATGAAGCCATTTGATTAAAGAAAATTATTGGTTTTATTTTATATGTACACGAAAACCACATGACAATGACCTAATCTTCTGAAGACCTGCCATATATTTTCTAAAATTGTACCTTATAATTTGTGTGCCCATAAATATTAATGTCCTTTGGAAACTTTGGACTCATTCTCGCAGTTTTAGCCAATAACCAGGTGACAGATGCTCTGTGCTATGCCCCCAATACCCTCCCAGGCAAAGACAAAAAGAGGAATACAGGAAAGAGATTTTAAGCAAACACACTACAAGAGGTATAATGAAGTAATAAAAATATACAAATATGTATAAGCAGAATCCACACTCGACAATTGGTAATCACTTCCTGACCAGAAAATTTGCCAACTGGGCTCAGCAGCAAATGGGCACATGCCAGCCCAGGGGCCTAGTGACAGTCCACAAAAGCCTTGGAACAGCCAAGGCAGTCTCCTGCTTAGGGAAGGCAGGAGAAGGAAATCCCTCCCACCATATCAGCCAAAGAGGCCAGGAAGGGGTTTTCTGAGGAGCCATTTTATACTGATCCCCATGAGAAGAAGTACTGTGATTGGTCCATTTGTGTCACCTCACCCACCCTCTCCTCCCCACAGGCACAACTTGTCCCCCATTGTAACTGGCAAAGCCACAGCTGCTGGGGGCATCCCAGAAAGTTTCAGGTCTGTATAGCCTTAGGTGATTTTTATCCTGGTCCTCTCAAACCAGGGCACTCGTGATAGTGACCTGACTTTTGGGGTTATCCTATTTTTTTTCAATAGACTATAAAGTACCAGCAGGTGTAATTGAAAACAGCAGAATATAGCCAAATGTATAATCTAAAGCAAAAAATCATCCTGATTTCTGAAAGCTACTTTTAATATATAGCTCTACAAACTAGAGCCCAGTTTGAACAGATGGCAATAATTATTGCTAGCAAATATATTTAATGGAAAAAAATAGAAGAAGCTTGTGTGGCAACAAATCACCTGAGAAAGTCAGGGGGAGTGAATTTATTTCCTGTCTGAATCAGTCTCTATGTTGAAGTACCTGCTTCTAGGTGTATTACACATGTTTGTGGATTTTGTAGGTTTTGTCTTGATAGTAAAAAAGAACTGAAAGTTAGATTGGGGCATAAAATGTTTTTCCCATTCCCAAATACTTTTTCACTATATCAAACATTTTCCCCAGACTAAACCAGAATGAAAATTAAACTGTCAAAACTGATTAAGAAGTTAAATTAAAAGATAAAGAACAGATTTTGTATAAGAAACAATAAATAGGGTTTTCAAGAGTTTTTCAGCTTAGGAAACATATGTATGGCTGGCTGTGATGGAAGCTGCTGAAAAGTTAGGTAGGCAATTATTAATTGTTTCAAATGAGAAAGAGTTGGGAGCATGAAGTGAAGCTTGCAGGTGGCATAAAAACGCATAGCTATACTTGAAACACTTCATTATAAGATGCTTTAGAAGCTAAAAGTTTGCATGTGTTCAAAACCGGTGAATATGTCCTGGAAGGAAAATTATCCTAATGAAATATTTGGTAGTCACTGAACAATAAATTCACTCTGAATTTAAGAAGATAGTCTGATGAAGTAGAACTTTTGCTTGTTCTTATACTTTCTCTTAAGGATTTGCTTTTGAACACCTTTAATCTGACTTAATACAGACATATGCATTTGTATTTTTGTGTTTATCATATGTAAAATGCACATGTACAAATGAACATTAAAATGAGATTGTTCTCTTCTGTTAATTTAGAAAAATGTTTATTTTTTGAGGGTCTTTAAGATGTTTTTCATAACTGCTATAAGTAAAATTCTCTTAATCAGGAAAAAACAACACTTTTGAGAAAATACTGTGACAGAGCACTTAAGAATTTCAAAAAACAACTCAAATATTACTAATGGAAATTTGTCAAAAGTTCCCCCTTCTGACAAACTGCATCAGTTGGGGTGAATTGGTGTTTCTAAGGAAATAAATCCGAAAAAGATTATTCTAAATCATGTCTTGGTTTAGATTCTGCAGGAATTGTTAATCTTATAGAAATTATTTTGAAAAAAACCCAGGGCACTCTCTTGCTGCAGTGAAAGCATACTGAAGCTAATAATAGACGTTGGCAGAGCACCTCTTGAGGGCATATAACATAGTAACATGCATGACACAGGTCATGCACCAATGCTGCTTGAGTGGTCATGTAAGAATTCAGAAGACCTATGAACATGTTAGATATTTCCTTACTTGGAGAATGGAATCTACTGGTTCCATACAAAAATAAATAAAGACATCAGTAGTATCCATACAAAGTAAAAGTACTACCATAAATAGTGTGAGGAAATCTCTATCTTCTGGATCAGACTTTACTAATGAGAAGTTCTCTGCCCTTAGCTCAGTTTTGGAGCAAACTTATGCTAAGAGATTTTAAATTCACACATACTCACATATATGACACATCTGTGTACTTGTCTGCCGATGCATGTGTGTGCACTGTGTGTTCAAATATGTTAAAGAATATAATGCCTTTACACAGTGGCAAATAGTTAAGTCCAGCACTGGTTCCCTGAAGTCAGTAGATTGTCCTACATTTGTTACAATTCTTTTTCACAGCCATAACCCATGATTCCATTTATGCTTTCTGAAATCATATAACTACTCTGATGGTATTGGTGGAAAAGAGACAGCACAGTTCATTTCATGTTTCTGGCATTATTATTATTATTATTATTATTATTATTATTATTATTATTGTCATAGTCATTGTTATTATAGTTATTATTATTGTTATTATTTGTTGTTATTATTGTTACTATTGTTATTATTATTGTTATTACTGTTATCTTGCTAGATTTGCTGATAATAGCAGTATTGTTGCAGCAGTACCTTTAAATTCAACACTTTGAATGTGTACCTAGTGGATTTCCTCAGTTTTACATATGTGGTTTTTACTAGTGCTACCACTTCTGGAATTCATTGAGTTGTTATGGTTATCTACAAATAGGCACTTCTAGGCTACTATTCATCTCATGTAAAATGTGCCAAGTACCCAGTGCATAACACATGAAAAGAGGCTCTTTTTCCCCACTGCCTATGAAGACAGCTTACTGTGCCCACCTTGCAGGGAGCTGTCTGGGTTGTAAATTTGGTGAGAGAAATCCCTCCCTTCTGTCCTGTTTTGGAGTGCGTTGCCTGTACAGGCAGTTTATAACTGAAGAGTATTCACAGAAGAATGATTGGAAAATTAGCTGATATTATTGTGCAGCACTCAAAATGCTCAGTCAGTTTCATTTGTCAAAGAGACGTTGCAAATGTAGCAAGAAAAAACCTTCCAGAACTGTAACGGCTGAAGGTCACAGTTAGGTAAGAAGAAGGTGTACACTTTTGGCTACAGGGATGTCTTAATATAGAAAAAATGATCCAAATTCTTGGCATCTGGGCTGTTTTTCACTGACATTGCATGATTTGGCATGTTTTAAGGTCTTCATCACAAACAACAATTAATTCAAAGATGATTTAAGCATGCTACTCTTTCTGTTTGACAGGACATTGTGTTAGATTTAAGAGTAATTATTTCTGATACTGCAATTCCTTAAATTTTTTATTCACCTGTGAAACTCATGTAAATATTACTAAATTAGATTATAATAGTGGAAGACAAGAGAGGAAAATCTTAACAGAAAGATATTTTGTTTTCATATCATTAGTTATCATCAGTACCTGCTGTGGTAAGTTTCTTCAGTAGATTCACTGTTTCCTAGACACAAAGAGATCAATATAGAGTCAGCTTCAATACCACTAACAAGAATCATGTAACTGAGAGGTGGTATGGACAGCTTCTGAAATGTGAATGCAAAATGTAAGTGCCTTATTTCTTACATCTGGTCTCATAACACATAGGAAAACCATCAGAGAATAGGCAACTGTTGGGAAACAATGGGGCTTTGGAGACTAGCCTTAAGTAATGGATTTTATGTACCGAAAATACTCTTTTGTTATGCAGTGAAGTTGAACATATTTCCTTAAGTAAGCTTTTAATGCCACAAAACAACAATATCAATCAAAAACATTGAACAAAATACCCAGTAAGTCACAATCTCATCTTGATGTTTATACTACAATTTACCAAACGTAATTTGATGCCCAGTGTGTTCCCCATTTCTTTGCAGGACATTGTGGGTTTCCAAGCCCCGAAGTACATTCTCCCTAGTTGTGTAGCTTCCAAATGTCATATGTTTTCGTAAGGATTAGGATAATCAGTCTTTAAACCTGGTAAAGCTGGTCTTTAAAGGTGGTAGTTGCAGGCGACATAATACAGTGTTTGGAGAAAGCACAGGAATCCCATCTTCTTCAAGATGCAGGGGATTACATCTGGGTGGGGATCTACCAGAGGATTGCAGCTAAGAGGGCTACAGTCCCTCCATTATTTAGTGTGGAATAACACAAATGTGGCGCTGCACGAGGAAGGAGCAGTCCAACGGCACAATCCCTTGCCACTCCCTCATCATCCCTGTGGCAGCAATGCAAACAAAATCACATCTTTGGCAGAAAAGGAGCTGTGGGCTTAGATACCGTTGATTATTTAGTGTATTAGCAGAGTGCAGAGTTTACATGCAATATCAATTAGAAAACATTTGGCAATGAACACAAGGCCAAAGGGCTTTCTGCTTTGCAGCCAAATCTTGCTCACTTTCCTCACATGAGCAGCTCTGATGAAGTCAGCTGGAGCTCAGTAATTTCACTCCAATCCTTAAATCCTTCATAAGGTGTAGCTGAAATTTGAAAGTTTTTTAAAAGGAAACTTTTAACCTCTGTCCCTAGTTACAAATCTGACTGCTTCCTTTATCATCCTCTTCTCAGATCACTTCTATCCAAATGCTCTAAGAAACCCTTTGAGATATTTCTTCTTACTCTTTTTCTTTAAATACTGTGATTCATATTTCTTTCCCTTAGCTCTGTCATAGGTATAGAAATCAGCATCATATTGATCAGAGCTGCTCTTTGAACTTTTCCGCAATTTAGGAGGACTCAGGATTACCATATGCAGTCTCAGATTCCATGTTAAAAGAGACATTTCAGTCCCCTTTCTGCAGCTTAAGCTGTACCAACACAGGCAGCAGCTTGTCAGAGAACTTTTCCAGGGAAAGAGCAGCAGCAGCAGAGGTGGATGAGACCACTTGTGTAATGTGCTCTTGGTGCATGGTGGGAGGGTGCAAATGCTCCTTGAGCAGCAAATACCTTAGTGGAAGGTAGTAATGGCTCAAGGCTCTTCTGTTTTTTGTCTGCCTTATGATTAACCAGCCTCCTGAACGCCTTGGGTGTGCATCCCTATGGCAGGGCAGTACTTCCCTGCTCCTGGGTAAGGGCAGTTCTCCTGCTGCTGTGCCACTGCTGCCACAACTCTGTGCAGTTGGAGGAACGTTCCTTAACTTTTCTAACATGCACATTCACCTTTATCAAATAAAAAAGACACCACAGACGATAAGAATGCTGTTTCCTCCACTCAAAGAATTAACAAAAACTTGTCAGTGGCTAACCATTGCTAAGATTAGTCATATATAGCAATAAAAATGTAATCTTTCAGTGAGCAAATTTAAACTTTCGGTTTGATTCAGATGACTTTGAATGTATGAATTATTAGGAATTCCTAATGAATATGTTTTTAAGTTTTGGTGATCCTGTATACTGCTCAGTAATTAAATATGGGAAGATTAATATCTAACTAGGAGCATGTTGTTTTGGGGGTACTTTTGGGTTTGGTTTTCTTGTGGGTTTTTTTTATTTATTTGTTTGTTTTTTAAACACAATGTGGTAATTGCAAACTTTTTAATTAGCAAAAGCATTATTTTCTTGTAGAGAACTGATTTACTTGGGAAGTGTTCAGACCTGAAACCTTCCTAATACTTGGCTTGTTATGTAACAGTTCCCTGTGATTTCTGAAATTCCACACAAGTCTTTAGATTCACAGAAAAGTGAGGAATGTAGGATAAAAAATTATTCTGATTAAGTCTCTTGTACCATGTTTTTGTGTTGTTTTGTTTTCTGTTACATACAGACACTGTGAAAACATTCAGGTGGGCTTTAGATATTCTGTGAGGTAAAGAAAATAATATTTCACTAGAAGACTAAAGATATAAGAAGTTTCAAATAGCCTTTTTATTTACATTGACTTAATTTTTCATTAAGGCTGAAATATTTTTGAGAAATAATTAAGCTAAAATACTGGGTTTAGCTGGGAAAATTTCTTGCTCAAAACAAGTTATAAATTAAACGTTAAGCCATAGTAGAATTTCAAGCTTTCTTACAGTTAGGCTTCTTGCTTGAAGTATGGGAACAAAGCTCCAGATTGTGAAGAACAGGGACTTAAACACAACTAGGTGCCCTGAAATAATGTTTTTAGGGAAACAAATCTTTTCAGTTAATTTTTTTGAAATTCAATTTTCCTTCTGTATCAGAAATGAAACCCTACCAAAGCTTTGCAAGTTGGGGGGATCAAAGCTGTTTCCCAGACCTTCTATAAGTCTGATCTTCCATTAAAGAAATGACTGGGGTCACTTTAATCTCAAGCCTGACTCTAGACTCTGTAAAATGACTTCAGTAAAATCCCTAATGGCCTCCTAGCTCCTAAAGAAATTGGATTTTGTCACTGCTGTTTCTGAGGCCCTCTATCTACCAGCTGGATAATGACCCAAAAGAGAAGTTGAACAGGATTTTCTCCCTAAATGCAGGTAATGGAGCAATTCATGCTCCATGAAAAATTGTCTGTTTCTATAGCATCCCATGTAGTGGCAGGAGTTGTCTATTTTATTTTACATGCCTGCAAGCACCAGAGAGTTACAGTTCAGAGTTGCACTTCTAGAACAAAGAAATATGTTTCATCTATTTTGTCTTAAAAGCTCTTTTCCTTCAAAACCGTCTGATAAAAATACTTTGTCAAATATTTTACATGTAAGTAACATGGACTGTACATGCTCAGTTATTTCTTTCTTATCCCAAAGCTGATAGGAAGGCAAATACATTTCATAAACATTACTTTACAGCTTTTGAAATGTAACTGCTGTGAAATCTGTCTGTCATTCTGGCAGCCTGTAAACTTCTACAAGGTATCAGTTGTTACATATTGGCTTAAAACAGCCCTAAGGCTTTTTTGTAGAGGCAATAAAAGCAGCTCCAATCTGACAATAAAGCAATTCTTTGGACAAAGCTCCATTTTGGAAATTATATCTGTTATGCCTCCCAAAAATTCATTCAGACACTCATTCTTCATTTGCTTAAAATTATTTCATTTCAGTGAGAAGAAGGAAAAAGTCACACAGCTAAATAATTCGAGTCTGAATGGTCTTTGTTTATCTTCCTTCCACTCTTTGAGCCCACCATCTAGGCAAGCCAAGCTGCTTCACTCTGCTGCATTTACTGAGTCCTGATTGTTCCAGTCTGAGTAATTAGCTGCAGTAATCATCAGTCCTTAAAGATCCATTTAAATGGTATAAATCTGGAGGAAATCTCTCGCGATTAAAAAAGAGTGGCCTCAAAGTTGTATGTTTGAGATCAAAATCAAGTTCATAATTTTATGCATTTCTTATGTTTACTTTGTTTCCTATCTCATTAATATTGATCTGTGTTAATGTTTACTTGAAAACTCCAGATTTTCCACTGTTAGTCCCAAATTTTTTGTTCCTCCCTGTGTGTGGTGTTTTTGTGGTGTGTTGTTTTGTTTAATTTTGTTGTTTTGGTTTGGGGTTTTTTGTTGTGTTTTGTTGGTTTTTTCGGGTGGCTTTTTTGTGGATTTTTTTGGTGGGTTTTTGTTGTTTTTGTTGAGTTGGGTTTTATTTCTTTGTGTTTTGGTTTGGTTTTGGTTGGTTTGTTTGTTTTTCTTTCCAATAGAAAGGCAGTTGTTTCCTTTAGAGGAAACACCTCTTTTGAGTGTGTGTGTGTATTAGATTTTGTAGTAGTTTCTTTTCCTTCTGCTGTACACGTTGTTTTGGATAAACCTTATGATCTGAGGAAAGCCAGATGGCCTACCTTGGTAGAAAGGACTAACACATAAGGAGTAAACAGGATGGCACTGCTTAGCATAGATAAGGCTTGGAATGTATAGATAAGGCCTGAATTGTGAGGGAAGGTATTGTGTGGGAGGATGCTCCCACAGAAACTTGCAGAGAAGACAAGAACCTGGTGCAGACCCCAGGAAGGAATGCCAAGAGGTGAAAAGTGCACAGCGAGGAAGACATACGGCCTTCATCCCAAAGACCCCTGCCCACGACCACCAGAAGATACTGCGCAAGTGCAACAAGGAGGAGCTCGGGGGGCAACTATGCTAATAATTAATTGTAATAACCCCTCCCTATCCTCGGACACCTAATATATATGCAGCAGTATAGATGAATATGTATTACTTTGTGGCATATAATGACCTTGCCAATAGTCCTAGGGTGTGCACGCTTGTGGAGGAGCGATCCCCCGTGCACCCAGCGCTGAATAAACATACCTTCTTTATAACCTTATTGGTTCTAAAGTCGTTATTCCGCACGTCACTTAGAAGAGGCAATCAAGAAAATTCTAATAAAACAAAAAATATTCAGGAAAATAGATGGGAGAACGATACTTTAAGTCTTGCAGAATTTGTCTTTTTGGCTTTGAGCTTTTCTATTTCAGGATAGTCATGGTAGAAAATACTAAATACTCTAAATCTGTTTCTTATGTCTCTTCATTCTCCCTAATTGTGAGTGAGTGACCCCCAGGGACATGGGAAATAACAATTCCTGATTTTTATTTTAGAGAGAAAATATCATTTTGCAGGTATTGAAAAAGTCTGAGCCTGAGGCCAGCTCACTTTCATTCTCAAGCAAGAAAGGGATCCCACAGTGAAATATCCCTCAGATTCTCACAGGACTAAACATTATATAAAACTATAACCAGTGAATTTTGTGAGAGAATCTCCTTTTCAACAAAAATTGTTCATTTGAAGCAGCCCTAGTAGTTGATTTGAATAATGGTTTGTTTTACTTTGATCAACATGTGGGTTCTGTTGCAGACATGTCATTGTCCCTTTTTATACTTGAGGATTAAAGCACAAGTTCATTTCTGCCCCTTTAGGTACATGTCAGACTATTTGCATGTGGTCTGTGGGCATGAATCACAGCCTAAAAAGCAGTGAACATGCCAGCTCTGGTTTTGTTTCTGCTCTCTCTTCTCTTACTCCTAAAGGAGGGCACAAAAGAGTTAGATGAGGCTAGGGAGGAAAAAGCCACATCATGGATATCCTGCAGCTTTCCCTTTTCAGCCACAGGCAGTTAATGAGCTCTGGAGTGTCCCAGGTGATACTCTAAAAGTACATATTTTCCGGGTAAACCCCATAGACAATGCTACAAGTTTGGGAAAGAGGGGCTGGAAAGCTGCCTGGCAGAAAAGGACCTGGGGATATTTGTTGATAGCTGGCTGAATATGTGCCCAGGTGGCCAAGAAGGCGAAGACCATTTGGTCTTACACCAGAAATAATGTAGCCAGTAGGACTAGGGAGTTGTTTGTCCCTCTGTACTGGGCACTGGTGAGACTGCACCTCAAGTTCTGTGTTCAGTTTTGGACTCCTCACTACAAGAAAGACATTGAAGTGCTGGAGTCTAGAGAAGGGCAATGAAGCTGCTGCAGGGTTTAGAGTACAAGTCTTATGAGGAGCAGCTAAGGAATTGGGATTATTTAGTTTGGAGAAAAGGAGGCTCAGGGTAGACTTGAGATCACTCAGGTTGTAGTGAGGTGGTGTCAGTCTCTTCTGCCAAGTAAAAAGTAATAGAAAACGAGGAAATGTTCTCAAGTTGCTCCAGGAGAGGTTTGGATTGGATATTAGGAAAAATTTCTTCACCTAAAGGGGGCTATGAAGTACTGAAACAGGCTGCCCAGGGGTGTGGTTGAGTCACTATCCCTGGAGACATTTAAAAGATTCACAGATGTGGTGCTCAGGGACATAGCTTGCAAGTGCTGTGTTAATGGTTACACTTGAGGATCTTAAAGGAGTTTTTCAGCCTAAAGGATTCTGTGATTCTATGTAAGTACCTACTCACATCACAGAAATGATGGACACATCCTGAAGGAGACCAACCAGACAATCACAGGGCTTTTTGTTGGCTGAGATGAGCTCTTTGCTTCCATAGCTGAGGTTTGGTTGCACTTTTATATTTGTTTCTCTCACTGACTGCTTCCAGTGCTGAGGAAACTAAATAAGGTGGTGACAGCTCCTTTGGGCTCAGACCTGAGCATCGACGGAACAGTATTTAAGATAAGTGAACAACACAGGTGTTCCCAGTCCTGCTGGGCATCACAATTAATGGTACTACTCTCTACCTACTTTTTCATTTAATGAGTGAATTGCCTCTTTTTTTTTTTTTTGCTTTTTTTCTTTTTTTCTCCTGATTTTTGTGAGGTTAGACTCAGCTCACATATTCTGCTTTGTTCTTTGTGTTTTAAGTCTGAAACAAAAATCCATCACTCCATCATTGCTACTGTCTGATTCTGTTAGGTCACAATGAGATAATTTCTACCTGTCTTTCTTGAATCAAACTAAACTGGATGCAGCTTTTTATTCAATGAGTTAGTTTTACTGTATTCATTTCTAATATTCCAGTGGTAACTTTTGCTTTGGGTATGCCATAAAATGTGTTTGTAAAATATGGAAAAACTATCTCCTTTTAAAACAATGCAGTGTATTGCAGCTAATTAAATCAATGTCAACCTTCCAACTGCGTGATCTGAGCTGACCTGTATCAAATGAATTAGAATAGCAGCCATTGTGATGGATTTTGACATGTCATTGAGTTATTTCCTTGTCATTGTTCGAAAACTTTAGGGAGGTTTAGGGGAGGTATTTCAGAATAGGCAGAGAACCCTTCAATATGACACACAGTAAGAATAGCAGAATTAGTGTTTAGGATAGGAATACCAGCTAATTTATTTAATAAATCAGAGAAACAAGCTGACTAACTCAGTTGCCTCAAGCATTTACCCTTCCATTGTCATGTCTCCTTCTCTTGTCTAATTTAATTTTTCTCCTTGTTTCTATTTGACAGAAATATGAAATTTATAACTGAATACCTAGGTGACGAAAGCTGAAATTTGAATGTATAGCACACAACATGATCCTCTCTGTGGAAAACCAGATAAGGAGTTAGGAATATCTAATATTTGGGTCGTGGTATTCTTGGCAGCTGGTGGGTTTCACAGGATTAGAGGGGTGTCTACCAACTCTCCGATCTCTAATCAGTATGAAATTCTGACAGTCTTACTCCAGTCTGCTGGCACGTTGCTTCTTCAGTACCTAGAAGCTGCAGACAAGACAGGTAATCTTGCAAATCATGGCAGTAATTTCTGACATTTAGGCATCCAGCATGCAAAAGCATCTAACAAACCTTACCCCCAGGACATTCTGTGAAGTCATGGGAGAGAGATTCTCTGCCCTCAGGATTTGTGTCTCCTGCATCACCTGGTGTTCTTCCCTCTGGGGTTTTCTTGTGCCTGTACGCAGTCACAGAAGAAACCATTTTGGCCCTGTGTAATTCTATCACATAACATTTTTTATGTTCTTAGATGTTTGTGTAAGAAATCTTTGAGTATGTTACCAAGACTGAGAAACAACTAAAGCAAGATGGGTGCCAGAGAACAAGAAATCTCTGAAAAGCATCGGGGGGGTTAAAAATGACATGATCTTAATTACTCTAAAGTCTTCATGTTTTCATTTCTTTATTTTGAGAGAGATCCACATTACTAAGATCAACTGCACATTTTCAGATTGTTTGGCTGTAAGCTAGGAGAGATGATGGTGTGTTATTGTTATGGCTAAATCTGCCCATATATTGGAACACTAGACAGAAATATGCAGAAATAGTATTGGCAAGTTTCAAATAAATGATTGGGACACTTTCTTCTCTTAACATGCTTACTCAGATGACCTGTTTGAACTGATCCTTTCAACGCAGCTGTAGTGTCAAGTAACCGTGACCTTTTTCTGAAAGTCATGGAAATTAAAGGAAAACACTCAACTATTTGGTCTTTGGAAATTCATAGTGTGTTCCCTCCACTCTGACAATGTTATAGCATAAGATAATGTTATATAATACCTTATAAAGAAAACAAAAAGGCTTAATTCAAAATTAACTATTCTATACACCAAGCAAGAGCTAAGTGGATTACTATTATCTACCATTACATTGTTCCTGGGAGATATCTCCAGCCCTGAAGATCCTGTTTTTTCCCAGCAGATTGATATTTTATCTGGATATGACAGAAGTATTAAGATGTGTGGTGAATCTTTGGCTTAACATCAACAATATCCAGGAAGTTTGGACTGGCTTTCTGGATGTTGCATACTAAGATTGCAAAAAAACCCACCCCAAACCTTGGCAATTCCAGAGCCAAAATCCACCTTATTTTTTTATGAAATTAACAAATAATATCTACAATTACTTTAGATGGATCAGATTCTGACCTCAAAATCATTATGAAGAAAGCCTTCTTTATTTTATAATGAATGAAAGTGATACATAAATGCTTGTTCAAGATGATATGGACATTTTGGTGACATTTAAAACCAGAAAATATATTATCATTTGTAGCATTTTATTTCAAGAATACAATTAATTATGTCAGAATAACATTTATGGTTGGCACAACAATAATGGTTAGTTGTTTCATAAAGTTCAGAGTTCCATCATGCAGTACAAATAGCAAGTGAGAGCTGTAGCATGTGATGCTATGACTTTACAGGCAGATCAGATCAAGATCTTGCCATTTCCTCAACTTTCTTACTGTTTCTGAAAGCCCCATCCAATGTCTTCTGCCTCTCTGCAGGACTGGGGAGCTCAGACACAGCACTGTGCCAGCCACAGCAGCGTGTGCAGGTTGACTTGGTGCACTGGCAGTGGGAACTCACAACATAGCTGTGCTCCTAGAAACAACAAGCAAAAGGACAAAGTTGCCCATGTCTCATAGCAGATCTACCAGTGGTGGTGGCATTGTGGGACTGGCAAAATTATTTAAGATGTTTTGCCAGACCTTTGGCTAAACTGGCATCTTCCAGCTGGACAAAGTTAAACTGACACTAGTATGCTCTTGTCTCATACATTAAGGATGCACAGAAAGAACATTACTTCCTGAAATATTACAGCTGAGTTTATTTGGATGTATTTATATGAACTTTATTTAGAACTGCATTTCTTTAGATCGATTTATATGAACTTACCTAATAAGCTTTTTGCTTTCAGTCAGACATCTGTGCTTCTGGAATAGCATACACTGAACAACTTTTTATTTCTTAAAACACTCTCAGCTGTTAGCAGGTTAGCTCTGTGCACTGAAAATAAGAAAAATAAATGGGTTGCCATTTTTAAGGTTCAATGTCTCCATTGTTGCATCTACAGTGTTCAGAAGATAATGTGTTTTTTTTAAATCACTGTGGCTTGCCTGCAAAAGGACTTTGTGCAAATGCTGCATCCACTTTGTTCCCAGCACATTCTTCATGGTCTGTTAACAGCCACTGCTATTGGACAGTTCTGGCTTCTTTGTAGTAAGTATCTACTGCAAACAATCTTAGAATACCTCTGAGTGTTTGCTTACCTAAGCAAACCCTTTTACTGTGCCTGGCTCTAGCAATCTGTGCACTGAGGAAAACAACCAGCTCATTCTCCCACCTCCTGCCATTTCATGATTTACTCAGGTTTCCTCCCAAGGAACTATGTTTTCTCATGCTGTACGCTCCTTATAGATTAATCTTCTTCACCAGTCTTCAAATATCTCCTGTCTCACACGCTGTCATGAGCAATTCCTCTGGAGGGAAATTCTTGTTAAATATCCTTCTCAGTAAGTAGCTGAGTGTGCTAATGTTCTACATGAAATCATGGGGAAAAGAAGAGATCTGGGACCTGGATTCCTGATCTGAGTAAATAACCTATTGTTATTCAGATTAAGATGATTTATTGTCTTTTTTCCTTTTCTGAGTATCTGCAGGAGAGCAGACTATAAATCCCACTATTAGTTAGGGTCCCAGCTGCACCATCTAGTTTTCATCAGGAAAGGATGGCTGGTGTATGACTTAGGTGTATAGGGCTGGAGGCATTGCAGTGTTTCTAGAGGTTACTGCTGCTTGGATAACTGTGCTGAGAGATGCTGATCTGGTGTGGGTATGTAACAGCGTGCTTAATCCAGGCATTAATCTAGGCATTCAATCCATGTAAAAAAACCCCTCAAACAGATATTAGGAAGAAATTCTTCACTATGAGAGTAGTAAGGCACTGGAATAGGTTGCCCAGGGTGGTTGTGGAAGCCCCTTCCCTGGAGGTGTTTAAGGCCAGGTTGGATGAGGCTTTGTGCAGCCTGGTCTAGCAGGAGGTGTCCCTGCTCATAGCAGGGAGGTTGGAACTTCATGATCTTGAAGGTCCCTTCCTACCTTAACCATTCTGTGATTCTGTGATAACTCTTGATTTTTTTTCCCTAAAAGTTCACTCTATATATGGGGACTGTATCTTTTTGACCCAGGCTATCTGTAAAGACTGAAAGATGAGCTTTTACACTTTAATTGCGGTTGTTGTCGCTGCCAATGCAGCCAAATCCAAGTAAGAAAGTAAGTTAGAACAATTCAAAAGAGAGCAATTTGAATCTTTAGCAAAAATATTCTATCAAAACAGGGAGACAACTCCACTTTTTTTGTTAAGTCCTTCAGTGCATTATAACATGGTGTGCAAAAAAAAAGACTTGTGATGACTCACAGGAATGATTCATTCAGTCCTAGTTCTGGCTACAAGAAATTGTGGCTAACGCATTTTATTGTCAGCAGTAGTTTGGATAACAAGACACTTGATTTAAAAAATAGTGATATAGAAACAAAGGGAGAAGACGACTGCAAAGGCAATGAATTATGTCATTTTCAGTGAAGTTTTCTAAGAAACTGAGATATATGTGATCATGTTTCCTGTGCCTCTCAGTCCTCTTCCCATCTCTCTTGTTCAGTAACTGTGATATCTAAAAACTCATTCACCATGCCTGTTTATTGTAAATATTTTAATGTTTACCATCTAGACAAGAAAAGATGTTTCTATTTAATGTAAAAAATTGAGAAAAAAATTAGAAGAATAACCACAGAAACACAGGAGTTGAAGTGGATGAGGCAAGATTCGCCCTTTGCAATTGTATGCAAGGACATTAAGTTACACCAAAAAAACCCCACCCCAGCAGCTCCCAAGAAGAGGAATCCCTAAAGCTCTGTGTCATTGCATTTTAATTTTAAAAGGAAAATGGGTCAGAGCAGAACCCTCTGAAACTTTTGAGTTGGGCTTTTTGAAACAAAGTACCTTTTAGTTATTCCTCATAATCCTGCCTTAAACATGGGGAAATAGAGATCAAATGCATTAAATTAAGGAGTTGGATTTGTACAGTTTATGGGAGGTGGGTGTAAACAGGACATATCCATTTATAGGAGACACAGAAAGATCATGGCTCTCAGTTACAGAACTATGTTCACATTTCGTATTTAAAATAGTGGAAATTTCTCCCTAGCATGTGTTAGAGCTGCCAGCAAAGAAGGAGACCTCTGACAAGGTCTTCAGCTGAAGTTAAGCTAACTGAAGAAGATCTGGAGAACAACTTGCCATGATATGAGACCTTGCTGGCCATGGGAGATAACAGTGGGGGAAGCTGATCAATGTTACAGAGCATTGCTGGGTTTCACAGGTGTTTAAAGGCTCTGTGTGAAAAATTGCCATGTTTCAAAGGCAATTGAAGGGAAGTGCTGGGTATTTTCACAGGGCCAGACTCTTGCAAGGCCAGCAGTACCTGGGACATGACATTACTTATGCTATATAAAGCATTTTGTACCAGAAATGTGGCAAAAATGGGACCAGTTGCTGAAAAGCAATGAAATTATTATTTGGAAGGAAGCTGGGACAGAGCAAGGGATATACAAGGGTGGCATGGCAAAAAGGAGGGTCAGGAAGCAGGAAGTTATATGTAAATCATGTGATCTTTGCCGTTCAGAGTTACCTGTCTGGCAGTCTTGCATTGGTTGTTGCAGTCTAAATAAGAACAGTAAACCAGACCTGTTGTTCTCACCATACCACCCAAGCTCAACCTGCTGCTGTGCTCAAGTGAATAGCTGATTGAGTATTGACTCCATCAGACAGGAGAGTTTTATTACACCTGATGCAACTTTGTGTGTTATTTGAATTCCTCTGCTATTTTCCTCCTGGAGGGTGAAGTGTTAATTATACTGTACAGCTGTGGCAAGTTCTGGTTTTATGAGTTTGAAGATGCTGGGCTGAAAGCAAAATTTTCTTCTTATATTTAACGTAGTAGTAAAAGCTTCAAACAAAATTGTCTCCTGTAACATTATCACAGAAAAACAGATGTCTGATGCCTCTTGATTGTCTCTTCTCCTTAGTAACAAGCAATAGAACATGAGAAAGTGGTCTCAAGTTGTGTCAGGGGAGGTTTATATTAGATGTTAGAAGAAATTTCATCATGGAAAGAGTTTTTAAACACTGGAATAGGCTGCCCAAGAAGGTAGTTGAATTACCATCCCTGTAGGCATTTAAAAGACATATAGAAGTGGTGCTTAGGAATATGGTTTAGCACTGGATTCAGTAGAGTTGGGTTGATGGTTGGACTTGATGATCTCGAAGGTGTTTTCCAACCAGAATGCTTCTGTGATTCTGATGTCCAGCCTAAACAGTTCTGTGATTTTGGGAAGGGATTCTGATTTGATTTGATGTTTTTGTGTATCTGACCAATTGATCTGCATATTTTATCTTTATAAATGTCAGATGGCTGGGCTTACACTTGCATGATGTATCATTTTAATGTAGTCTGAACACACATGAATAAATGGTTTTGGCCATTAAACTTTTATCAGGTGCAAGTATATTTGTGACATTTTTATATAAGCCTTTGGGAGCCCCCCCAAAATTCTTCAGACTCTGTAAAAGCAAGGCATCAGTAGCACCAGTAGTACTTAGCTGAAAAAACAGCACCCAGTAGTTTTTTCCTCTTAATTCATAACATACTTAAAGCTTTCAGAGGTTTTATCTTCAGCAGAGATATTTTCTTCATCTGATGTCTGAACAAAGTAAGACCACATTGTCCTTAATTTTTTTCTACTTTCTGGCTCATTCTGAAATAGTTTTCACTATGTGCTTAGTATAACCTGTGAGTTAGGTTATAGGTGGGCCAGGAAAAGTTTGGGCACTACACTGACACTTTTCAGAGTGATGGGATCACACGGAATTATCTCTGTGGTAGCACCAAGGTCTTCTTAATACATGACTTGACTGAGCAACCCCCAGGACAAGGCTTTCACTTGACCTACTTTCTTTTTTGGTTATGTTTGGTTGGAAGCTGATGGCCTCAGGAAATGGAGTTTGGGATTGTTAGAAAGTCCCAAATGAATCTGGGATTTTGAAAAATACTAGGTCTAAATCTTGAACAGTGTCTGGGATTTGAATTCTTTCTAGTCCAAAGCTGGCCTTACAATTTATTCAGAGAAAGCTGTGGTGGTCATTGTGAAAAAACAAAGAACTAAAGTGCAGCGATTAAATTTTTCTGTCTGAGGGATATCAGAATATCTTGCTTTAGCTGGGGACATTGCAATGCTGGATTTGTCTTAACATAGCTATTTTCTTTTGTTAAAAGTTTTGGGATGGCAGTGGCAAATAAATTAGTTGTAGCACAGCCTCTGCCATTGTAGACAATTAATCTTGCAGTATTTAGAGGGACAATAATCTGTCTGGATAGCTAATTCCCCGTCTTCCCACACAAAATCAATTATGCATTAAATGGTGATAGTTATTTTTAATTTTTAGTGAGAATTTTGGGAAAGTATGCCAAAGATAAGGTCATTGTTTTATTCTCCTGTTCTCTTCACAATAGAATAGAACCAGTATTTTGAATCTCTGCATTAGAAAAAGTGTTCCTGGAGCCAGCTGGGTGTTCTCTGTGAGAAGTACATTGAATTAGGATGGTCATGTTTTGCAGAAAAAGGATACTGCATGGCCACTGTGGGAAGTTACATCAAGTTTGTGACCATTTCATGGCAGCAGCTTTTAGTAGCAGGCTCAATATGATATAATCATTTTTCAGCTAAAGGACTAAGCACTAGAAGGAAGTTCCAGCTTCAGGCTGGGATTGGCTGGTCTCACATCACTCACCTCTTTCTGATATTTTGATATCAGCTCACTCTCAAGCCTTTCTTCTCCTTTCAGTCCAATCTAATTTTTGAAATTGGCACTTAATCTTTTTCTGGGCATTTTTATAAACATTGGAGGAAAATGCATATTTTTAAGCTAATAGTATCCACCAATTTCCTTATGTAGCTCTTGCGAGATGCTCTCCAAGGTAACAGCTGAATCTACGGACTCTCATATGTGAATGGCACCATCTATTACTGTAGGTGCTAATGGCACAAGTCTCCACTGTGGTCTTAATCTGATAAAAATGCTCTGTAACAGACAGCTGCGGTCTAACAGACAATCAAATCTGTCATTAGAGAATGACCATTGATCCTCACTAGGGGCTTGGCATGCACATCAGACAGTCACAGTTTTTACACTAAATTCCCTGTTCTCTCCAATAACGTCTGCAAACGTATGTTGCAGATGCCACTGCAGGCAGAGTTGAGGTTTCCCTTTTAAAGGAGGCTGAAGATGAATCTGGATGCATAGCACTTGGAGACTAAAGTTTTCATGCAAATCATGGTATCTGCATTCATTTGGACTAAGAAGCAGCTCATAGTAACTTTCTGCAGCAATAAAGGAGTGTCTGACTGCATGTGCAGGCGTCTCATTCATTACTGCGTAGAACCTGATGGCACTTAAGGTATACAAAAAAAGATGGAACTTTATACTAGTTTCCAGCTAGAATAGCCACTGCAACACAGAGATCTTCAAGGTTTCTGACTAAACTCTTGTTCTGCCTATCACAGTTTATTGCTCAGTTTTTTGGTACAAGAGGCTTTATACCAAAATTAAGGATGCCATAATGGCTCTCACCCAAGCAACAAGTAGTGCATTAAGCTTTAGTTCTTTAACTCCCAGTAACGTTAAACTGTTCCTTTGTGAATGTTACACAACAAACATTATGGAAAATTATGTACAAAACCAAGTTGCTACTCCATGACAACATGAAGAATACCAACCTTTTGCCTTAGACATTTTTTCATTGTACAAGCAGTGAAATGAAGCACGAAATGTTCAGTTGTGATCCCAAAGGAGTACTGCCAGAATTTACCTTGCCTCAGTGATACTGGATAGCATTTAACTGCATCCAAGCAAATCACGGTCAGTCAGTTGACTTCCACATATCTGAAAAGGCAAGAGCTTGGGTTTTTTGGATTTTATATTTTTATTTTTTTCTTACCTGGGTGGATGATTGTCTTGGTGATCTTAGAGGTCTTTTCCAACTACGACAATTCTGTGATTCTGTGAACTATTTGAAATTTCAACGTTTACAACAGCAACAAAAAAGTACACAAAAAGGCATGAGTGAGCTCTTGTTCTGTATTCCACTGAGTTGTTCAATAACTGCTATGTAGATATATACATATATTTTTATGTCATAAAGAGAGAATAATGTTGATATAGCATCCCTGGTTTCACAGTATATTAGCTTTTTGTCACAGCCATAGGATGTCAGTAGAGTTTGGAACAAATTAGAAAATTTGCCTGATGTGTACTCAATAGCACAAGTGTGAAAATGGAATTCACAATTACCCTTTACCTTTGTAGATCTCTAATATTCCTGTTCAGACCCTAGCAGAAAAAAATAATTTAGGTGTACTTTTAAAAAGACGATAATTAACTATTAATTTTAATGTTATTATCTGAGAATATTATTAATACTTGATATAAACAGTCTGGAAAATTATAATTGAAAGTAATTATCTTTTTAACGGTTCACCCCTGTTTGATTATTTCTTGTTTTCTCCACCCCTACACTCCCAAAGCCTGCACATAAAAAAGAAAAGACTGTAGAGACAGTTGTTTCCACATCTTACTCACCCCCACTTTCTTCCAGGTGTAGCAACAGGGTAGTTAGTATATTGGGATCTCAACACAAGATATACATAATAAAAGGAGCAGTGGCATCTGGTGTTGCTTGTTGTTCAAGGACCTCTCCAAAGTCCAGGCCAGACATAATATAAAATTTACTCCTGTGATACATAAATCTTTGTAGTAACAAAGGTTTGCTATAGCATTTTAACTTCTATGAGTTTGTGAAGAAACAGCTGCCAGCAATTCTATAAACAGTGGACAAAATAAGCCATTTTCAATTGTTGTAGGTGACAAAATTAAGCTCTTCTGCAGCAATAAGGCCTACAACTGGTTGGGCAAAGTGGCATTTTGACATCTGAATTATCTGCAGATTTAAATAGTGCGGTGTCAAAGCTGGATCTGGTAATGACACTTCAGAATTAAAATTAAATTATATTAAAATAAATCTGTGTTCCTGGTTAGGGAACTGTTTCAAAGGAACTGTTACTCTATTGTTTGCCATCCACCACTATGTCAAGAATGTGCCTGTGACATAGACCAAAAAATCAGAGAAGGGAATTTTAAGCTGAGAAAACTGTTGCAGAAAGCTGCCTTCACAAAGACAAAGGCCAACATCAATGACTTCAGGAAAAAAGCAGTGGAAAATGGAAATGAACTTCTTTGTTAACTCTGAGCAAATAAGATAACTTTTAAAGTGTACAACCTTCCTCATAGAATCATAAAATCATAGAACTGTTCAGAAAGACTCTTGGGATCACCACCATCTCTACTCTACAAAGTTCTCCCCTAAGCCATGTCCACCAACACCACATCCAAGCGCCTCTTAAACACATCCAGGGATGGTGACTCAACCACCTCCCTGGGCAGCCTATTCCAGTGTCTAACCACTCTTTCTGTGAAAAAAAAAATAATTCCTAATGTCCAGTCTAAACATACCCTATTGCAGCTTGAAGTCATAGTGTGGCATAAGCTTGGATGGATTCTTCAAACACAGTTCTTTTTGGCCAATGCTGCAGCTTTACTTAAGGCTGAATAACAGAGTATTTATTGAAATGATGTTGAAGACCTAATCATCTTTGCAAACAGGAAAAGATGAAGATGGTGTTTGTGATTTATTAGCTGAAACCAACAACAAAGAATTTTGTATGTAATTATCATATGACAAGTATTACATTAATTTGCTATCACCAGACAATGACCTGTGTAGTTGACACCGCTGTTTCACTTACTAAGATTTAAATGTTTTAATAGAGTCCACAGATATTATATGTCAGATAAAAAGCCTGGCAAAATGGGAATTGTGTGTTATCCTTGGCTGGAACATTGTCCTGTGGGTAAAGCACAGGACTGGGACTGAAGCAGTGGATTAACTTTCATTCTCTCTTGTGTTTACCAAAATAGTTTAAAGCAGATTATTTACTCTCTTTGGGCTTCTTTCCTCATTTATGACATAAGCAAAATTATACTATCACAAGTGACAGGAGGCTAAATGAATACTGCTAAAGAAGTTTGATTTGCAGTATGTAAATATAAAGTATTACTAACAGTCCGCAAACAGAAAATCTTCTGGTTTAAGAAATATTTTTGTATGCTCCTCTGTCTCATGTCCTGCCAAGGAGTACTTCATAATATTGTGAGATTTCTGATGTCAAGATTTGCTCCTTTACTCCCCAGTGCAGAGTAGCTTGATGAGCACGGGTTGGAAGTGGTTTTATGATTTTGTATAAGTATTTAAGGGAAAAGACATTCTTAGAACTCCAAAGAATTCTAGGAGAAAAAAAATCCTGGTTGTCTAGGAATAATCTACTGTTAGAAAGTACATTAGAAGTCTGTTTTTTCAATTTTTATTTTTTTTAAATGTAGTGATTCCAGTGCAGCCCTTTTGCTCAAAAAATCTCTAGAGCTGGGAGATATATCAAGGAAGAATCAGTCTATACTTGCTGTGTTTCCTTGTAGCCCTAATTCCTTGAGCATTTCCTGTGTTGATCTGTATTGAAAATTGGGTTTGTTGAAGCTAAACTACTTCCCAGAATCTGGGGAAGGGAAAAAAAACACCACACAAAATTATAGGTTTAAAATGAGGGATCTGGAAGAGACACTGGAGGTATTCAGGTAGTTCATGTATGCTCTCAGCATGTAAGTACAGGAAACTTAACTGCATAATTCAAGGTGCTAGCCCATATCAGAAACAGGATATTGGAGCAGCTGAATCTTTGGTCTGATCCAATGCAGCAATTATATCCTTATGGAGCTGAAGGTAGACTGTGTTTTATCATTAGTGTTCATCTGTCCCAAACAGGCACTTTATATTTACATAAGAAGGAGAATTCTTGTCTTTATGTTTTCAGGATGTGCATTACACTCTACAGTACCTTCTGCTAGTAGAGTTTTCTCTCTTATTTCAGGAAGAAAGAAAACAAATTTGATCTTTGGCTGATTGCCATCTGTGGGAACTATCTGTGGTGGTGCAAACCACATAAAGTAAAGCCCCAGTGACAAATGAGAGTAAACACCTTGCAGAATGAAAAAGAGCTTACCCCAAATGCAGCAGGAAGCACTAGATATAACTACTAGTATTTACATTGTCTTTGTGAAATTTAGTAGCAACAGTCCTTCTATTTCACTCCTCAGCTGCCTTTCCTGTTACCTGGAGAGAATCTGTATGGATGTCAGCTCTTCCCTGTCCAGGTCTCTCCTGGTAAACCATCCTTTGCATGGCACAACTGCAGTATCCATTATAAACCCTAGATGGTTTGTGGCTTCTACAGGGGTGTTTCACTCATTATGCATCTATTAGATATTTGACCACCAGGTGGCATAAAAACTATGTAAAATATCACAAAGGGGTTGTAGATGTTAAGATGCAATTACTTCTCTTTTGAAAATGTGGATATTCAAATATTTAGTGGTCCTACCTATCAACATTGAATATTATTTGTATATTTTTTTTAAAGTAGTTAATAGCTTTTAAAACTCTTTAGTTTGCAATGTTATCCTATGAAGAAGAGCCCATAAATGACACAAATTACTTAGCTTTGTTAAGCCCATTGTATCATATTCTTAATCATGTTTTGTTTGTGTCAAGAACAAACAAATTCACAACTGGAAAGGAAGAGATTCTGTTATATTGTTTTGCTTAGAAACACAACTAGCCATGCTAGGAAGAATTCCAAGCCAAAACAATCAACTATTTTCCTATGTTCAAAACACATTTTATTAAATTATTTGTAAACTGTAGTGTAACTTTGAATATGATGATATAATTTTTTTCAATGTTGTGAAATCAATTCCTATGTTCTTACCATGGGAAAACACCAAGAAAATGGCTTTCAGTCCCGACAGAAAGGGAAGGCAGGGGTTGTCAAGTGTTACTGATAAGAAACAGAGAGATTGAGATGGCAGACACAAATTCTGAACCTGATATAGAGACTTTCCTACAATGAGGTTCTTGACATGATTCCTTGTAGGTTTGTGAGGTTTTTCCCACCTTGCTTTCATGGGCTGGATGCAAGTATGATGCACAGATACTTGATACTACATATATAGTAAGTACTATTCCATGTTATATTTTTTTTTTCAAATTTCTTTAGTTTTTGCCATTTTCTTGGGTTTTTTTATATTATTGTGGGTTTTTTTGCTTTCTTTTTCATTTCTTGATCCTCTCCATGGCATTGCTGGATGTTTCCTAACCTGCTGTTTCATTATTTTGACTGCAGCTTTAAATTACACCATAGAGAAGTAATAATCTTTTTTTAAATTTTATTTTTCCCTTCCTTTGGCCACATTCTTTGCTTTCTCTTCCCTGCTCATATTTTTGAGCTTCCATTCTTTTAATGATCTTATCCTGACTATATGGGTATCCTTTAATATCTTATTTGGTGCATACTATTTTTTGTATCTCTTTAACGCTGTTTTCCTTGAATTTCTGTTCTGAGTTCTTTTCTTTTTTTTGTTTTCTAGTATAATTATTTGTTGGTTTTTTTTTGTTAGACTGTTCTGTCATGTCTGATGCAAGTTGCTTAATCTATCCAACTTCTGCCTCAGCCTTATATTTCTGCATAACCAATAACTGAACTTCTCACCTTCCTCCACGGCCTCCACCTCGATCTCTCTTCTGTCACCAGTAAGAACTTGTGACAGATTAGTTTAATCCATCCATGATTCATGTCTGATACAGAGTTGGATTAATGTTAAAAATGTATTATGAAAATTGCTTGCAGCTTTATAAGCACAATGAACTGGTTTGAGGTTGACACCTCCAGCCTAGAACAATAGCAGAGAAAAATATGATACATAGTTAGTGGTTTACAATAGACAGCTCTTCCTAAGGCGAAATTAATCCAAATTAAGATAAAAAGACATTCTGAGTAATATATATTGTCTTTATTCACCTTCAGAAAAATCTGTTTGCTGACTTTTCTGTGTGCAAGAACAAAACCAGTTTTTCTAAGCCAGGAAGGCATGGATGTCTCAGCACATGAGTTTCTGTGAGACTCAAAAGGGTTTAAATGGGGCACCTCAGAAGCCAGTCAAGTGGCAAATATGCCTTACAGCACTGGACCATATCTCTGTTTTATTTGCTTCTAATAGAACAGAGGGCAGAATGGGACAGAGAAATGCTGCTTTTTGTTGCTCTTTTCCAGTGAAGTTCAGGTGGAATCTTCTAGCTCAGCTATGGACATACACAAGATTAGACATATTAAGTAGACTTTATCTTCTGATGTATTTCTCCCAGTAGGAGTTGCTTTACTCAGTTATCACAGGATCACAGAATCTTAGGGGTTGGAAGGAACCTTGAAAGATCATCTGGTCCACCCCCCCTGCCAGAGCAGGATCACCCAGAGCACATCACACAGGAATGCGTCCAGGCGGGTTTTGAATGTCTCCAGTGAAGGAGACTCCACAGCCTTTCTGGGCAGCCTGTTCCAGTGCTCTGTCATTGTCACAGTAAATAAGTTTTTTCTGATGTTTACGTGGAACCTTCTGTGTTCCAATTTGCACCCATTGCCCCTTGTCCTATCACTAGACATCACTGAAAAAAGCCTGGCTCCATCCTCCAGGCACTTGACCTTAACATATCTAAACATTGATGACATCACCCCTCAGTCTCCTGCAAGCTAAAAAGACCCAGCTTCCTCAGCCTTTCCTCATAAGGCAGATGTTACACTCCCTTAATCATCTTTGTGGCTCTGCACCGGACTCTTTCAAGTTCTGTACTGATAGGAAAATTTTAAGAAGAGAGAAAACTACAATGAGCTTTGCACTTTAAGAAGAGATGGCAAAAGACGGGAGCCAGAGTCTGCCCTAGCTGTACTACTGCTCAAGAGACAAGAGCTGGTATAGGTGTTGGCACACGTGGACTCAGAGGAACTTGCTACTTTCCATTGACAAAAACAGGCATTTCAACACCTCTAAGAGATAAAGCACCACTATTTCCTATGTCTTGCTTGAAAAAAAAGATATCCATGACTCTTCTTTTCTTCAACAGTTATGGCAGAAACGCAATCAAACTGATTCCTAGGATCAACTGGGTGAATTAATTAATTCAATATCTAGATTCAGAGAACCCTTCATGATCTAACCCATGTTTTGGAAGAGACATCAAAGGTTAATAAAATAGTTTATGACAAAACCCTTATGCATGAAAGGTCTTCACCTCTTCTGCATTAAAACATCTTCCCACTGAAATCTTCCAAAGTTCAGTTCCTTGCATTTAATCAAACAAAACAAATACATTTACAATCTTGTATGACCATCTACCATGAGTAAGTGATAAAAGTTGTTTTTTTCACTTTAAAATGCCTTTGTCATCTTTCTCGGCATCTTAAGCAATTTCAAATGCTTGAGGTAATGCTTTGAAGGAGCCATTTTTTATTGGTTTTTTTTTCCCCATAAGGTGACACCAGCTTAATTTGTTACACACAGAGTGCCTTCTCTTTCCATGGCTTATCTGATGCCAATAGAGTTCACTGTCAGACCTCTCACTTTCAGTTGGATTCTATGGGCAAAGGCAGATGATTTGCTGTTAACATTGTAAAGCACTGTGTACTCCTAGGACTCTGTACAAATAATAGTGTTGATTCATCAAGTGCCTGGAAACATACTCAGAAATGATTCTTCTTTTTATTTGTTTGGTGATTTCCTGTTTCTAGGTCTTTGGGATCAATAAAAGCAAATGCTTAGTCAGAGCTAAGCACCAAAAAAAAAAAAAGGCAATAATTTGATTCATATTCTAGTTGATGGAAAACTTCAATGAGGAACTTGGATGCACTGAAGGGACTGTCATCAGTTATAATAGAACTTTTAAGCCCTCAATACAATATGCAGTCACATTTACATTGCTCACTGATCCATTTTACTCACATCTCTGTCACAGCTTAAATTAGGGTGTATAAAGGTATTAAATCAGAAAATCGGGCCTTTAGATTTAATGGACACATATTCCCAACATTAAAAATATAAAGGAAATAGGAATTGCAAATTGTACAGTGTTGCAGGGAGTTTGCCATATCACGTTAACCTTATGGTCAGGACAGCTCCCCTCAGCTGATGGAGAGAGTAGCATTGCAAATCAGTTCATGCTAGAAGTCTTAAGACCGGCAGTATATCAAGCAGATATCCTCCTCTTAGTTCTAAATAAGACATCACTGACACTAGAAGTTTTGGAAGTGTATCAGGACAATGTTCTCTTCAAACATATAAGCTCAAAGACAAGTTTAAATATCCTCAAAGCAGACCTTCACTAATGGGCCTGCATCACATAAAGAGTCTGAATTACTCTACAGTGACTAGGTGGAAAAATAAAATGCTCCTGTTGGATCAGGTATGTCTGATTCCTGGGGCATTCAAAGGCTCTAAACAAGTGCCCCTCATATTTGGTGTTGCTGTTTTATATGCTATGCTGAAAGCTTTTACCTGACTCTAACCCCAAACCTTTTTGTTAGACTACTTGAGCTTTTACTATCCTGTTTTATAAATATTAAGTATCTACTATTTCCATAAATAAGCAGTTAAAAGCAGCTTAAAAGTAGTTTGGTCAGTTGTGTTTTCTCCTTGGAGACAGTCCTGCTCTTCAGCCCTCTCTGTCAGTTTTTGCTATTACCTGTGTGGTACATCTGGTGAAAGAAAGGCCAGAATTTGTTGACAATTTTTTTCTCTTGGATTCTAACAGTGAATGCAATCAAATAATCAAAGAGTTTTGAAGATAATTGCTTTCTAGTATTGATTTTTACCTATAAGACAATGTTTCAGGACAAAAATTTGTAACCATATTTGACATTTTCTGTGCATCTTTAACAAGCCCACTCAACGGAGTTGTGAACTAGAGTCCATCATCCACTGTTGATGTATTACGAGTTTGTTTAATGAGACAACACCTGTCAGCTGAGCAGATATAACTTCCTGTTTCCACTTTCTGTGGGCAGCTCACACCTTCTGACAACCTAAGTTGCTATCTGCACCTCATAGCCAGAGGGAGCTGAATGGGGATCCCTGCCCAGGGCTTGGTTCCAGGCACAGGAAGACAACAAGTTGTCTCCGCGGTTTTGAGCAGGTGCGAACACCCATGAAGCCATCACATCCATATCAGAGGGATGGGGGCCATGCAAGCGTAGGGAGGCTAAGGTTGTTTCTGCCATGGAATGGATGTTTTGCAACAGTGATCCCTTCACAGAGTAAGATCTTCAAAAGCAGAAGTAGTGACAACTTTTAGAACAGCATCTGGTGTTAATCATGGATGAAAGAAATATCAAAGGAGGGGCAGTCAGACACAGATCTTTATTAAACTCTCTTCTGCCTAATAAAATGGCCATATGAACTTCCTGAATTTGTTATCCCTGCTTACTCTGGATTTTCCTTTCTAGAAGGTAGTAAGAAAAATAAGGCCTGTGTTTTGTCTCCTGCATATTTTCCTTTTTTCAGCTACGGACGATCTGTTTTATATCTACTTTTTCTCTTCACTCAGAATAATTTTGAAGTAGGTCCTACATTTTAATTGCATGCTGTTTCTTTCCATATTGTTAATAGTGTCCATCTAGTTTCCAAGGAGGAGCTTCTTTCCATGGTTTCTAAAGGCAGATATTTTTATAGTATGAGATGCTTTGCTTTCACTGACCTTCAGAAATTATTCCTTCTAATTATCTTATATACCAAGATTTGAAACAGCCAAGCTACATCAGTCACTTCACATAAATGCAGTAGTATCCACAATGCGATTAAAAATGTTGAACCTCAGTTGTAGAGAAAGAAAGCCTGCTTTTACACTGTCACCAGTTTTTGAAAAGTTTTTAATAATTTCAATACTATGTTCTCAACATTTTTATTAAGCATATAATAATGACTGGAATTCAAGTACACATAGAAGTATTTATCCTGGCAAAACACAGAAAACATTTTGGACATATTATAAGTAGTCATACAGTTACACAGGACTGCAATGCCAGAAGAGACAATTATGATGAGGCAGTCCAACTTTGATGTAGAACTTGTGCTACTATTTTTTACAATATATGAATTAAATTAATAATTTTTGTTCAACTTTTAGCCAGACTGTTTCAAGCACATTTGTTTTTTCTTTAACATGACCCCCTAGTACTTAAATGTATAGCAGTGAAAACCCTCTGATGCAATCAATGAACAGCTGTTTTATTCTAACAGTTGCTGACCAACATCCTGCTTAATTGCTGATGGGGAAAAAACCCCTACTATTTTATCAGTGTCAGTCATTAATAAATCACTGCTTGTTCTTTTGGTTTAGGTTTTTTTATTATTATTATTTTTTTCCTACTCCTTGCATTTACTTACTTTCAGAAGCTGATATCTTAACTGAAGAAACTTCCCCATGTGATTCTCACCTTGCGTCATCATTGGGTTAAGACAACTTTGTACCTCAGATCATGAAAGCAATGTACCACCCCATCACTGTCTGAAGCAGCTCCATCAACAATATAGCTTCTTGTCTCCTTGAACCACAGAACCACAGAATCACAGAACAGCTAGGGCTGGAAGGGACCTTAAAGATCCCTTTGATCCCTTAAAGATCGAAGTCACATAAATGACCAGACCTGCATCAAGGAAAGTACTTTTCTTGTTCTTACACTGGGTTACAGAAGACCAGGCTGGTTACATTGCAGATTGTCATCACCTGTTAGACACCCCATGTGGTGCATGGAAGCTGCTGCATGTTCAGTCATGAGCAACAAGGGAATCTCACATGTGAGAAGAAAATCTGGGCATGGAAAAAGATGATCCATCATGTCTCTGAGGCCAGTTTTATGGAAGAGATAGCCAATATGAGAGAATAATCACAGAGTTACAGATGACATCTGTCACAAGGTGGAATGAATTGTGCTCCAGAGATGTTTTTTGTCTTTGTCAATGATTAACTTGAGCTACGCATTTTACTTTTACATGCTAAAACTATAGAAAGCGAATGCCATCTAAGTGTGTGATCTTTCCAGTGGATAAGATGAACAAAAAGCATTAACATACTTTGTAAGAAAATGTCTCTTACTGTCTGGCAGTAAGATTAACTGCAAGACATTTTAATTTTGATTTTACAGATTTGCTGTAACTTCCTCAAGAAATGTATTTCCCAGACAGAATCCACTATATTTCAGTTATGTGAAGTACATCTCAACTTTTGTAATTTTTCACTCAGTGTACCAACATTTAAAAAGAATTAATAGCTTTTGAATATTAAATTCATTTTGAAAATGTGAAGAAAAGTATCAGAACATGAAAAAATGTTATTCAATAATGTATGATGAATGTCTGAAAACATTATTACTCTATGGAAAGCAAATAGTCAACAGAATTTCCCCTTAAAGGCATTCACAAAATGCTTGTCTACCTGGCCAGAAAATACCTTAATAACTTGCAAGGTACAAAATCTTTCAACAAAAAACCAAACAAACAAAACCAAAACAAAACCCAAAAAACAACCAACCAAACAAAAAAAAACAAACAACAAAAAACCCAAACAAAATCAAACTAAAAAAAAAAAAAAGCCCCAAAACAACCCGAACCCTCCACAACTCTGAAATTAAACCATTTACAGTTATTAGTTGTGTTTCATAATTGCAGCTGAAAGTCTCTCAGCTGTTTATATAGTTTGCTATGAGTAGGTATATCAGAATGTGATGACTTCATGGGCAGGTTTTGCTTAAGTCTGAAGTTAAGTGCAATAGAAGTGGATTTTAAATTGTTATAAAACAAAGAAGCTTGCCACAATTTTAATTTTTTTTTTAGCAATCTTGTTATCACACAAATAAAAAGGAAGATATATCTGGCTGGTACAATCAGGAGGACTGTAAAGCTCCCACGCCTGCCTTTAGTAATTGATGAAGTGGGTCAGTGACATTTTACAGGGCTGTGATTGAATTGGACCCTTGAGGATAAATAGCACACAAACCTTTTCCTCCAGCTCTTTGGTAAGTTAATATTGGCAATTTCAATTTAAGGCTTATGAATGAAAGTATTGCAGGCTAAGTGAAACAAAAGAACAGCCAGAGCTATTGTCTGTGGTTGGTGCTCTTTTCCTCAAGCGCTGTTTAATCCAATGAAAAACAGAAACCTCATCTGTCAAAGAAATATATATAACTGGGCTGGTTCTGACCAGAGAGGAGTGTTCTGGAAGAATTAAAAATTTGTCATATAACTAAAAGTGCAGATTTTTAGAAAAAAATGCCTGTGGAAAATATTCTTGTTGATTTCTTGGTGAGGTGTTATATTGAATGGTTGTGAGGTTTCAGCTGCATGTTAGTGTTAAAAAAGTCTATTAATAATTTACAGTAAAAATAAATGTTTTATTAATGCCATCTGAAATCAATGCACAAAATTAAAATGAAGCATTCCCAATTGTTTACCTAAGCTATAGGACACGGTTGGAGAAAAGAGTTATTTAGTTTTTAGAATACATTGTTCATTTATTTTTAAACATTTCATTTAACCATAAATTAAATTCTTTCATGCTGTCATTATTAATATTTCATTTCTTCAATGTCACATATAACTTTTATACAAACACACACCGAATTAGCTTTCAGCTTCAATGGAATGCATCTGGAGTTTACTAACAAATCTGCACAGGTGTGTACAAGTAAACTGATACTAGCAGTTCCTCCAGACTTCATTTCACAGACAGTGTTTTCCACCATTTGGGCCTTCCTGGGCTTTGCTGGTACTAGTGAACTAAACAGGAACAGGACTTAAGTTTAGTCTCTGGTCTAGCATTTGATGATAGTGCAGTACTTGATGTAATTTTTGGTCTGTGGCAGGCATAATTTTCCCAGACAGTGCTTGGGGTCATCCTCTGGATAGCCTAGGGCTGTTCCAGCGGGCTGTACGGGTAGTGCTACCGTGCTTTGGGGAAGATTAGGGTTTAGCCATATGGATGCAAACCATACCATGTCACTTGTCCTCAGGGTCATAGAACAGAGCCTGAACCATTTCATTTAATAGCAGAGATGTAGCCAGTCACCATAGCTACTTTAAGAGCTGCAGATTCACCACTGGCTCCCTTTGGCTATGCTCCTGGGGCATGCTGTGAACCTGAGGGGAATTCCATGGATCTCTGCTGATGGATGCCATGGTGTAGCTGGTGGCCCTAAACTTTGTTTGAGAAATGCTGTAAGGTTTAATGAGAGGCTCAGGGGACATAAGGCAAATTTCTACCAAAATAGTTCAGGCAAAAGTATTGAATTCAAGGGAAAATTTGTCACAACTCTGTTTGGGGGTTAGCTCTGTTGCCACTGAAAAAGCTTAAAGATGAGGGAATAGAGTGTCTTCACAAATAGCTAAACATCCACTTCCTTTCCTGCAGCAAACTGCTGTGCTTGGTGTGAATACTGAGGAGCCGTGTGAAGCACTGCTCTGGAAAGACAAGGGCTTGAATGTAATGATGGATTTACCAGGTCATGGAAGGGAGAACAGTCAGAGTACATACCTTGTATGCAGGGCATATGCTCAGTGTCACACACAGATCTTCTGTCACCACTGTGGCTGCATCCGGCCCAGAGAACTTGTGTCTTTCCTGCACATGCAGGCAGAACTTAGTTCCTAGAGTTCATAATTCTGGGATGTGTGCTTTATCAAAGGGATTAATAGTTTTACTGGGAAGTAGTTTAATCAATCTGATGAAAACTTTGCTGGATGAAAGCCTAAAACTAGGTAACAAAACTGAAACTGTAAGACTGCATTTGAAAAATGTTTTGTTCCTGTTTTAAAATGTAATATTTGGGAAATAATCTTACTAGATTTCAAACTCACTGAGTAGAAACAGACCCAGCTACCTAAGCCTCCTATCAGTAAGCATCTGGTATCATCTTTTATGTGACCAGCATATTAATTTGAGCTAGCTGGCACTTTAGGAAAATTACTGTGGGATTTTTAAATCAGAAAATACTTCTGTGCACATCCATGCTCTGCAAGTACAAGTTCATTTCTATAAAGTTTACATCTTAGAAATTTTTCAAACTCAGCACAAGAGAAGGAATAGGTAAATAAAACCCCTCTAGAGAAACCCCATCATTGCAGTGCCTGGAGTGGTATTTGAAGTATAGGAATCCATTTCCATATGGGCCTGTAGCTCCCTTTTTGTTTGTTTGTTTGTTTGGGGTTTTTTTGTTGTTGTTTTGGAGAACTTTGGCATATAATGAAAAATAATGTCAGAACCTTTGGGTTTTGTGTGTGTTGTTTTGTGTGACACCATCTTGGTGTTTCAGCCAACAAAGATGAAACTTTTTAATCCTGCTTTAGGAATTAATATCTTACCTGCTACCACTACTCCAGAACTGTCGTTTATCTTGGATTCTTGCCAGGGGCAGGAAAGAATGCCTGAAGGCAACTGTTCATTTTGATACTTTGGTTACTTAAAAGAGCAAATATTCTGTGAGAGCCTCTCAGATTTTCTTCTTTCCCATTAAAACCATTGAATGCTATGGAATGCTTCTCTGTGCTCTTTCTACACAATTAGTCCATGCTAGGACTATATTGATATAGATATTTACTTAAATTTAAAGGCCATTTGGATTTCAATTGTGTCAGTACATATGCCTGCCAAAGAGTATGGCACCATGGGCATGTATTTAAAAACATTATACATAAGAATGTTCAAAACCTCTATTTTCCTAAACATAGATAATTACTATTAGGCAAGTAAATGCCTTTGGGAGTCTCTACAACATCCCTGTTTTAAAAGTGTTGACAGAGGTGCTCTCAGTGCCTTTGACAGCTCTCTCAAATGTTCTTCAATTACAGCTGATGGCAACAGCCTCACCAAACTC
>NW_009953496.1:13214098-13250177 GCF_000747805.2 Chaetura pelagica | reverse complement strand
TGTGTTAAGCTAGCACTAAATCATGTAACCTATAAGGAAAGGCTTTCATTTCTATGAAGCAGCACATGCAGAATTCCAGGTAAGCCTGAGCTTGTAGTCTGGACAACAATATCTACGCTATGGTGAAGATAGAGACTGCAAATACTCTTTTATTTCCAGTAAACGTGAAGTGACAGTTCCTGTGCTTCAACAGGATTTTTGCCATAGCTAGGCTTGGAGATTAGCTTTGTTGCCACTGAAAAGATTTGTTACATTGAGAGTGGACAGACACTAGCACAGGTTACCCAGAGAGGTTGTGATGCCTTCATCCTTGGAGACATTCTGGCACACTCCAGAGGCTCCTTCCAGCTCTAACTGCTTTTTGGTTTTGTGCTTCTGTTTCAAAAACAAAGGAAAAAAACCCAGATTTTGATACTGACTTTTGGAAAACGGATTTGGTACAAAGAAGAAATATTAAAGTTGAAATCATTTATTCTTTGAGAAAAAGGGAAAACACATTCTAAAAGCCCTTGGGGTTTGTCAGTGGCCTGGTGGAAGACGCAGTCAATGCATTTAGATCATTGCATCCTCTTAGCTCAAGACATGACTCTAAGAAAAGGTGCAATAGAAGCTGCTAGAAAAAGAGAATGGTTTGGGGGGCTGATTAGAAGACAATTGATGGAAGGGGCAAAGCAGCATGTAAGTAGCGGTCTGTCAACCTATAGACCAGGGTCAAGTATTCAAAAGATTCAAGGCTGTAACCAAGGCCATTCCATCCATATTTTGTAACTAAATTATGTCCTGATTTTCAGGCATGTTGACCACAGAAATATATAAATAGCTGCATTGTGTAAGACCAAAATGTAGTGCCCTGTTTCTGACAGTGGATGGTCAAGGACACTTATGGAAGAAGTCTAATAACACAGCAAATAGAAAGTGTTATTTCCACCACTGCAATATCTGAGAACTTCACAGTATAAACCTGGGAACTTTTGGAGCCAAAGTGTCACATTACTGAATTTAAGAACCAAGAAATGTGCTGTGACCATGAGAGATAGAAGCACAAGATCAAAGCTGTAAGCCAAAGAATTTCCAGACACATTACAGTGAATCTTCAGTTAGTGAATTGACCCAAGTCAAACTTGGTGATTGATATGGTACTTCTAATTAATGTTCTTTCTTCCAGAAGATCTCAGGGCAAGAAAAAGAACTTATTACATCCAAATCTTTTTGATCTGTTCTGTAAGTAATGTAAAAATACTCTCAAAATACAGGCTCTACTTCTACTTTCAAGAAGAAGCAAGAATGATTTGGGAAACATCTATCTTTCATCTTTCAAAAGGAATGAATTATTAATAAAATATTAATGGGATAACCTGTAAATATGTTCCTATAAGGTTATAATATATTTTACTATAGATTATCAAATCCTTAAGGAACTGGGGCCTTTAGATTTATTAGGAATTAATTATATGATCATCCCTTTCGATTATTGCTTGGAATACAGAACAGGTCAGTGCTTAATGAAAATTGTTACTCTGACACTGACCTACCTGGAATGAACTGATGGCCTCTTGTATTTCAGCAGGTGTATGCTCATATCTGAAAGCCAACAAAATTACACAGCTCTTCTCCTAATCTGTGGATATGGAATTAGTAGTACTGGAAGCCAAATGCTTCCTTGCTTTTCAAGACCTTTTCTTTGAAACACCAGTGACTTACGGTGCTATGCCATGATTACATTTATTGGGTTGCTGTGAAACTGAGAACTTCTAGGTGTAAGGGAAATCCTTCTAGATGAAAAGGCAGTTAAGTATTTGAAAAATCTGACAGGCTGGATTTACATTTTTAGAGCAGCTTGGGCAAGTATCTATTAGGAATGGTTTAATGTCATAGTCTTGCAAAACATCATTGAGGTTCTCCGGGGCTGTAAATTTCTTGTGAAGCCACTCCAAAAAAACTAAGAAAAGCAAGCCCACATTTCTTATTGAAAAATATAGGAAATATTCCTATATTTCCTCCATGGGAAAATTTTCTTGGGGTGCACAAATGGAACAAGTTCAGACAGAAGTGATGCTGCCTGACAGAAGGAATGTGGAATAGATAATTTCCTAGGGTCATTTCCTGCCTATGTCTGTTATGAATCTATGATCTCATAAGGTTATTCATTTGACTCTCTCCATCAGTTCCACCAACAGAGTCAGATGGAGGTACATTATCAAGATAAGTGAATATAAGAATTGTAGGACTGAATGTCTGTATAAACATCAGAGTGAGTCCCCAAAGGATGCAGCAGAAGTGAATATTTGAAAGATAATTCTAACTGACAGCAAGATGACAGCAAAGCATGCTTTAATAAATACGTAACAGCAAATTAATATGCTGTAATTTCAAAATCCTAACAAGCAGCTGGGTTTTCAGTTGGGATCGTGCATGCTTGTGAAGTTTAACAGTAGTTTTATCTGCAGTACACACTGTTCTGCATTACCTATTGTGTGTCCTTTAAATGATGAATGTGTTTGTCCCACACAATCTCATGATTCTAATGATTTGTTTACTTTGGTTTGCTTTCACTGCTAATCCATATTAGAAAGTTTAACAAAATAAAATCCAATCAAACTAAGAGGTAATAAGTGTTTGGAAGCCTGAAGCTAGGCTGGCTAACAAGACTGCTTTTCAGAACAGATTCTCAGTGGTGTAACTACTTGTTAAATGTTAGTGTTGTATGCAAAAAATACAAATTTCCTCCAGTTAGACATTTAACCTATCCATTTATTTTCCTTCCACATTATAATAGATCATATTTCAATAATACTATTGCCACAAACTGTTACAGTAGTGGTATAAAATTTAGCATAAAAAACCTTGAAATCATTCTGATTTATTAGAAGTTTAATCAGTTTTGAAAACTGCTTTGAGATCTATACTGCAGTGATTTCACTTTGAAAGGAAATGCCTTTAGTTTTCAAGCATTTGTAGTATGTCTTCAGAGAGCCTGATGTACTGAAATTCACACAAGGTACAAAGAGGAGATGCAATGCACTAGTTCCCAAACTGAGGGGAAAGAAAGTTTGATTTATTAGCACCTGATCCTGTGAATCATGTACCCACCCACAGCTTCATAGATTAAGTGTTTGCAGCTCTGGGTTGAAGCTGAGAATTTAATGAAACAGGATTTGATTAATTCTATAACGTTTTTTTCCTCTATCTGGAAATGAGGTTGCTATACTTATTTATGGAAATAAAAGGATTTCATTTCCTGTTACCTCTCTTATTATTTTAGTTTGTAATATTTAGATGCTAAAAAGCAAGGATTGACACTGAGACCCAATAACATTTAATAATGATATTTTATCAAAAAGCAAAGGACATAAAAATAGTTTGTGCCTATTCTTGTCTTTAGTGCCTTAAGTAATGATAAAACCATAGAATCATAGAATCATCCAGGTTGGAAAAGACCCTTAAGGTCATCAAGTCCAACCCTCCACCCTACAACCCCTAACCACTAAACCATCTCCTGAAACACCCCATCCACCTGGTTTTTGAGCACCTCCCGGGACGGTGCCTCCTAATGTCTTCCTTAAACCTGTATGTCTGTTTTCTTTACTATGATGGAACTACTGCTTAATACTTATGCACCTGTATTTAAACATATCATTTAAAGATATCAACGTTTTGTTACATAGTGCTAGGGTTTATACTGAAGCATGTCCAAAATTGATATAATAAATATATTTGTATTTAATATTTTTATGTTAAGAATATAGTAACATTTTATTGATCTTCTAAGCACTGATTTGTTTGGTAGTTCAGAAACTGACATTTATTTAGGTATATATGGAGGATCAAGAACTTTGCTGCAATTTTAGTTAGGATCATTTTAAGAAAGACACAAGCATTACAATATTCTATTGAAGACATAAACAAAAGTCTGACGATTTTTTTAATTATATCACTTTTAAACATGTGATAATAATTTCTTAGAGCTAAACCAAGTCAATTTCAAGTTGCACCAGAGTTTAGAGGAAACTGCAGAACTGGGATTGAAAAATATTGACAAAAAGGATAAATCAGAATCAGACAAGGTCTAAGAGTACAATTTGCTAATTACTTCATGGTGAATTAATAATTGCTCCATTTGATTTGTTTACAGGAGGGAGCAAGGAGGGTGAGAATCAGATCAGATACATTAGCCTGCCGACTTCAGTAGGCTGTGTGTGAACATTATGGGTTATATAGGTTTTTTCATGATCCAGTTTTCTGACAACCTATTACTATATGCACTATGACACCACTACTGATAAACACACACTCCAGAGAATAACCTGAGATATAATTTGGGATGTGCTGGCTACAAGAAAGAATGTAATCCAACTACATATAGAGAATAAAATTTCAAAACTGAGTTAATATTAAAAGCCAGATTTTTTTACCCCTTATGGCATCAGGGTTGTTCTTATGTCAGCCTTTACAGAATGAGCTCAATACATACAGTGAAAATCTACAGTTCCCATCATTTTAATCCAATTAAAATATACACATAGTAAATATGGCTCAACCATATACGTGCGTAGAAAAGGAAAGCATTATTAAATATGCATCCTACTGACTTAATTATAGGAGTTAAGGGGAAACTTGAGAAAACTAGGATTTTTTGGTATGTTTTTCTTCTCCTTAATCTAATCAGACAACACTAAAAGCCCAAGAGGTATATAAACTTGAGTAACAAGTTATATTAAACCAGTGTTTACTTAGATGATTTGTATGAGATAAATAAGTAATTACCCAAAGGATATTAAAAAATGGAATATATGAGACTGCGTGTGAGCAAACTAACACAAGGCAGAAAGCTTGACTGGTGCATATTTAATAAGAAGAATTCCCTGTGTTTTTATATCCTCTTCTGTTCTATAAAAGTCCTTATATCACCTTTATCACCATAGTAAATCAGCACTTTGCAGTATTCTCCTTCTATTAATCATATTATTTTATCAGTTTAGAAAAAGATAAAGTATGTCCCTGATCATCCCCCATTTGGTGCCCTGCCTTGTGGGCATCCTGTCAAGACATAGTGTAAATAGCTAATAATTCTTCAGTCCTCTACAGAACTAGAAGTGATCCCTGATTTATACTTCTGTCCAATTAATTTCTCATTGTAATTCATCCTCACATTTAAAAATAAATTAATTGTCAGAGCTTAATATCTTTTAAACACTCGATAACCATCTCTGTATCCTTCTCAGTTTGAAGTATCAATTATTATGATCTTAAGTCTTGCACAGGTTGAAGACTGGCTCTACAATTCTCTTTTTCAAAAAGCTGAGTTCAGAAAAGACAGTAATTATTTAGGTTTTCTAGAGCGTATTTATTTTTCAGTTGGTATTACAGTACACCACAAAGGAAGGAAGATGCCAAGAAGGCATGTTTTGTAGCCTCACTTTGCTATATGATTCAAATATGAATAACCATAACAGAACAGAAAGAATAAGACATTTTCCTTTGCATCCATATCTGGTAATTTCCATTTTATCTGTAGCATATGAAATTAGATAAACGTGGAGTTACTAATTAAATGTTACGTGATCTCAGAGTACCTCCACCAGCTAAAAGGTAAGAAAATTTGCAATTAGTTCTATACAAACAGTAATGAGTTTACACCAGTGAGTTTAATAGATTGGACTAAAAAATATAGGATACGTCTCTTTCTTTTTTTTTTTTTATTTTTATTTTTTTCCCAAGATACCACCTCCAGCTTCTAAATATGCATTTGGATTACTTTTACTGAAGCAGTGTGCCTAGAGGCTTTGCTGAAAAGCTTATCTGCATACATACATACATTACTACTTTGAAACAAAGCTGATATTTCTGGGGTTTGGTCACTAAGCTACAGACAGTACCTACATGTATCCTAGCTTCTATCTAACATTGTAAAACATTCTTCTCCTGTATTACAGTTCTTCAGTCTTTTGCTTACTGATTAACCATAAGATAGGGTAGCTATGCTGGATGATTCAGGGAAGTATTTTAGCTTTTATTCTTAATGCAAGTTTCCAAAGTCTACCTTTTGATTTGTTTTTATTCTTAAGAGAACTTCTTTATACACAATATTTCTTAAGGTTACTGCCGAAGTCTCAGAAAGAGAAATGCTTTTTAAACTATGAAGTACTATTGGTGCATCAACAGATATCTGGTCCCACTAAACCTCACCATAAGAAATTTAATTTAAAATAACATACTAGTTTCAATCTATTAAAATTATTGCCATTAATTTTGCCTTTTCACTCCATTAATTTCAATCATCATCTGTTCTTTCTCAAAAGAGGGAGGAAAGGAACAAATAAAAGAGTGTAAAATTCAACCCATGGTGCTTCACCAAGAACTGCAATAACCACACAGCTCTCAAAAGTAACTATGTGTGACTACGTGTGTTAACTAGTAGAGCAGGTGGAACCAGATTCTTTGGTTAACGCAGCCTGATAGAGCTTCAGGATCTGACTTGGAGATTTTAAAACATAAGATGAGGAGTGACTGGAGCAAGCTAAGTTGTTCAAACTATTCTTAAATACTTACTGTGGTATTTCCTGTAAATAAAGAGTTAAAGACTTCTGGTCTAGATAAATGAACCTAACATTTGCAGAAGCTAATTTATCCAGACTTAGTAATTCTCTTTTCTGCCTTGCCTCAGATGGCCTTTATATGCTTTCTTAACTGTAGGGAGTTTTCCTATGAGGGTTCCTTCACCAAGATTATGGATTTCCTTTTTCATACTCCTTTGAGTACTCATTCCTTACTGACCTGATAGCTGAGCATGACTCAACATCAGTAAAGAAAAGATTACACTGGTATATTCTTGTGAAATGTTAATATTTATTTTTAATTTACATGGAGAACTTATTTAGCCAAATGAACAAAAAGACAGAAATAAAATAAAATGGTTGTGTTTGGGTTTTTTTTGTCTTGTGTTTTTTGTTTGTTTGTTTATTTGTGTTTTTGTTTCCTCTTTATTTCTTAGTTAATTTTGTGTTGGCCCTGTTTTGAGCCTACATCCACAAGCCTGCTTTTGCTGCAGAAAGTCAACCATGTCCTGGGCTATATCAAAATAAGTATGACCAGCAGGTCAAGGGAGGTAATTTTCCCTAGGAAAGCTGTGGAGGGGCTATTTACAAGGGCCTACAATGTAGTTATAGGGTAATGGAGAACAGTTTCAAACTGAAAGAGGATAGGTTTAGATTAGATATTAGGATTAAATTAGTTTTTTACTATGAGGGTGGTGAGACACTGGAAAGGATTGCCCAAGGAAGCTGTGGATGCCGTATTCCTGGAAGTGTTGAAGGCCAGGTTGGATGGGGCTTGGAGCAACCTGGTCTAGTGAGAGGTGTTTCTGCTCATGGGATGGGCTTTGGAACTAGATTATCTTTAAGGTCCCTTCCAAACCAAACCATTCTGTGAGTCTGTAATGATGATGATGATCTTTTAACACAGCTGCAATATTTGGTTTGAACTCAGGAGTTACAGGGCTGACAGTGATGAAACAACTCTGGTTCCAGTTTTTGTGAGCTGCAGAGGCTCATGCTTCTTAACAAACCTCTCTAGAGCTTCTGCCTCATTGCAGGTGACAAATAAGACTGCAACATACCTCTTCTATTTCAGCAGCAAACAGAAAGATGACCCTTTTAGACTGTAATTGGATAATAAAGAAGCCAGAAAGTTATACATATATTGTCTTATTAAAAAAGTTTCCCAAGCAGTGCCAGAAGCACTTCCTTTTTTAGGTATGTTAATGTGACTTGCAATTATTTATAATTTTGTATAGAGTGCAGTTTTTAGAAAACCTAAGTCTGAGCTGACTGTTTCAGGATGTGAGTCAGTTTTGTTCTACTTTGATTATTTGACAAGTGCATATCCTGTTTCTATTACATACATTCTAGTCTGCATGTCCATCACTGAAACTTGAATATGATTATGTTTGGCCCAGTAGGTTTATGTCTTTTAGAATATAACGTTACTTCACTTGAACAGTTATTAGGGCTGCAGAGATGTAACTACAATTGCTAAATGGGATAATGCAAAATGAATGAAGTGGAGGAACCCCTGGAGGCTTCTTGATGTTTACTCTTTCAAGTAATGCACTCTCTTAAGTCTGTCAGCTCATCACAACAGAGAATTATTTAGGGACCTGTGTGAACAGTATCGCTTCACAAGTCTTACAGCCACCCAGAATACAAAGTGTACATTATATAGTACAAAAAAAAGAAATAGATATTTCCCTATTTTCTGCAAAACAATGCTTGTTTCATTACTGCAGTACAAATGGGGAAAAAAAGACATAAAGTAACATCATGCTGGTGTGGTTTATTTGCTACTTGCAAACTCTATTTACTGTCATAAATAAGGTTAACCTACTAGTCTGATTATCACTTATATTGTTCTGAGGACAAACTGAGACTGACTTCTCATTCTTAACCACCATCTTTTAACAGGTCAGCCACAGTAATGTTATTACTAATGCTGATACATATTTTAACACTGAATACAAACTTATATAACAAATACTTAACTTTACACATTATAGGTAAGACTTATGAGACAGATGTCAGAACTTAAGGATGTGTGATCCTTGTGACAGGATTAGGATCACATGCAGGAAGAATTGGTCAGGCAACATTATTTTGTGAAGCCTTTTACACATATGCTTAAAAGACACCCATACAGTACTACTTATCATTAACAGAATAGAAATAAATATTTGAAGTGAGATATAATATATATGATTTAATAGCCATAGAGCTAATATTTCTTGTATTATGAAGCCTAATAGTGTCTCCAAAACCAAGAAAGATCCAGGCACATTTTCTGTAACTCTGAGGCTGGGTGGAACAAGAAGAAACCACCATCTGCACCCTTAGACAGAGAACAGCTTACTGATATGCAGTAAGAGAGGGCAATGGGGATGACAGAACATCTATGCATGTGCCATGGCCTACTAAGACAAGCCAATAATTTTACTAGGGCACACAATGCCCCTAATCTCTTGACTATTGAGGAACTAACAAAGCATTGGAACGGGCTGCTTATAGAGGTTTTGTAGCTCCCCTTCTTGGAGGTTTTTGATACGTAACTGGACAAAGTCCTGAACAACTCAAATTTAATTATGACTTTGCTCTAAAGAGATCAGCCTGGATGACCTTGTGAGTTCCCCTCCAACCTACATATTTCAGTGATTCTGCAATTTTTGGGGTAACATAGACAGCCTGTAGCCCTAACCTTTATACTTGGCACCAATGACAGATGAAAAATAACTCAATTTTTTCCATGTCTCTTCCACTGGGTCAAACAGTGAGTAACGGGATGCTGAGGTGATAGCTTTTAGCTCGAGGTTGGAAACAGAGGCAGAGCTGTTGCCTGCAGAAGTCTTGCAATAGAAATTTTACATTTTAATCTAAATTAACTGATTGATTCCAGAATTACTTCAAGTTCTAAGTGATGAATCTGACCTACAGTCAAAGAGCTCTGTTTCATGAATATAATAGTTTACTCTTTCTCCTAATCTGCAGCATGGAAGGGACAAATAGCTTCTCTCTCTTCTCTGATGACTCCAACATACTTATTTTGAAGTAATTGCATTCAGACACTTTGATGTCACCAGCACAGTGGCAAAATGTAGATTACTATTTCCTTACTCTTGATTGCTGTTCCTGGAATTCTTTCATTTGATTTATATCTTTTTCCACTGATGTATCTTCAGTGTACTCACATGCACTGGATGACAAAGCTCCATTGTGAAACAGTCAGTTTGCTAGTCTGTGTTTAGTATTGCCGTGGTTATTTATTATTTATTCCCATCTCATCACCCTATTACAGGCAATGGATGTATAAAATTACAGAGACTGATGTGCTCCTTGACTGTCTCCAAAGAAAACCCAGTCAAACAGATATTCAGCTGAATGATGAAATATTAAAATAGATACGCAACAAGCATCCATAGTAAATGCTACCTCAGTCTTCGTTCCTGTATTCAGAGAGAGAAGGCAACCTCTGATGAAAAAGCTTCTTAGTATCTAGTTTTGTCAATGTTGACAATTTTGGGGGGAATGAGGGTGTTTCAATTCATATGTGCAGATTAAACCAGAATCTAAACAGTCACTTTTCCTGCCTCAAAAGAAAAAACAGAAAATTCAAATTACAAGCCTGCTTTCCCATGAGCAGAAAATGAAGTATCATGCTTCCTTTATCTACTGAATTATTCTCTACTCCCTGTTTTTATCCCCTTGTGTGATGAAAAGGACTCCTGTCTTCTTTTTTCCTCTCTCATACTTTGCATACTTCACTTTCCCAGGTGCATGATACCTTTCCTAACTTGTTTCTTATTTATTAAGGCACCTTATGAGGACTTCCTTGAATAAGGTTAATTTGCTTCATGTCTGAATATTGAATGTATTAGCCTCACTGATACTGCGAAGTGAGGAATTACTACAATTCCTTTTATTAAAAGAAAATTTGGGCACAGATCCCTCAAAAACAAAGGTGCCTGAAGTGGGGCTGGCTATACAAGTAAATGAAGAATCCACACCTTCTCTAGAACTGTGTATCTGTTTAGAAAATAAAGTCACTGGATTGTGAATAGCACACTGAGTCCTCTATTCTTAAGCATGTAGTGCTTAGAGCTTGTCTTCTATGAAGCTCAGGCCTAAGCTTATGTGCTTGTAATGGTCTACAGGAAATGATTAAGTGACAAGATACAATCTTTAATGTATGGAAATCAGTCTTTACTATGGAGAGCTTACTTTCTTGTGCTGTAAGACTATGTAGACAGATTAACCACATTTTCACAGCTGGATTTTTGAATAGGGCCTCATTAAACTGGTATAAATATATACCCATATTGTTGTGTGGTTGTTTTTTTTCTCATCAGCATCAAGATCACTTTGGCACAGAAGAATGTTGTTTCATTATATTCACTCCAGCTGTGCCCTTCCTCCAAAGTCCTAGCATTTGCCAAATTTAAAGCTTAGCACTTGCTCACAACAGCAAGTTGGTAAAGTTGGTTGAATGGAACATAATATGGAGAGTAGACTAGGTAAGGAATAAAAGGAACTTTGAAATCGAGAGAAAATTTTGATTACAAAGGCTCCTTATTTCTTTGCTAATCACTAAGGGCACTGTAAGGGCTTGTATTTAAATATGGGATTGACTCCTAGTGAAAAGTATAAGTAAATCATAAGCTCAGTGATCTTAAAGGCAAAAGATATCTTTAATTTAATCAGGGTCAGATTTCATTTGTGGATTCCTTAGAGGTAAAACAGGTAATTTATATGTCTTCCAGACTTAGGCTTGTAGCACAGCGGTGGAAGCAGGAGGCAGTGTAATCCCATGGGGGTTTGCAGTCCCAAAGGACCCAAGTCACTGGGCTGGGTGCCCAGGACACAGACAGGGCAGTGCTGGCAGGCATCTGGCAGCTGGGGCTGTTTTACCCTTAGAACTATTTATCTTTACCTGTACCAAGTATGCAGCAGGTCTGTGTCAGGTTGCACCGCTCACTGGGCACTTAAAGTAAAGAAGCAAGATGTGAATATGTTTTAGCTTAGCCAAAATCTTTCCTTTTCATAGCATTTTATAATTTGCCAGCTAACCCTTTTGTTCTGGAAACTACTATGTAGTCTCCAGGTAGGTATAATATTCAACAGAATTGCTACATATATTCATATTTGCATTCTTCACAATATTTTATGTGTATATAAAATGTCTATAAACATTCTTTATTGATACTCGTTATTAAAAGTAGTTCCCTGATGAAATATTTTCAGCTGATTACACTGATGCAGCTCAGAGTTGAGATTGATTTTACTTCATTGCGTTTCCTGAAAGATTTTTCTTTCTACCTAAAACAAATTATATATAACCATTACATTTGGAGGTGAATGAGCAATTATTAAACCAGAGATTGTTATGATCCCATTAAAATAAGTTTATTCCTGTACTAAGAGCAATGATTCACAGTTCACAAGTGAACTTACACCACTGAAGTTAAATGTTGATCCTTAAGCCAAAACAGAGTTAGAATGATTTTCTTCTTGAGCTGCAATAAGAAATTTTAGTAAACAAACTGTTTGACCGGTGTAGGAGTCCCACAAACATAACACATTAGTGAGCCCAAGTTGCACAGTGTCCCAGAGGCCATTGGAGACTATATAGTCCCACCTAGAGTGTGGGGAAGTAGGAAGAGCTTGAGTTGATGGAGTGCAGAGTGCTATCCAGGTAGCAACTAGTTTCCTTCTGATGGAAATAAGGGTGGAAAATGGAGGGGATGACCATCTTGTTCATGCAATGGGTTGCTTCAGGTGCAGCATGTAGCATATTTACCAGAAGCAATGTGCTTTGGTTTGTGTGTGTACAGTTGAGAACCAGTGACATTATCTCCTGTTGTTACAGAAAATCCCAATAAAACAACAAAAAACACACCAGCAAAAACAACCTAAAAAACAGCTGTGAAATTACTATAACTGAAAAAAGGTTGTGGAAAGAAACAATCTTTCACCCATTTCCAGTTCGTTCCCTCCATACATCTTATAGCACTTTGGGCATTGTCATTTTCACTTTCTTCTCTAAACGATGAACCTTTCTCTTTTCTCGGTGAAAAGAAGTCGATGTCTGTCAGGCTTTGGTTACTTTCGCTTCATTTTTTATAATGGATCATACTTCACACTCATGATGTCCCCCCTAACATGATACAGTTGAGAACAAGGGGAAAGAGTTGTATCTATTACCTGTTATACAGGGAGTACAAGATACATATCCTATTTAATTTACCTAGTCTACTCTATTTTATTATTTCCATGGCAACTATTGCAGCTTATTCTGGATTTATCCAGTATAACAGCAATTTCTTTAATGACAAGAAGTTTCTGTAGAGAATAAATCAGTTTTGCATTCTCTGAGTGAGTTTCATCCAATTAATTTGAGATGCCAATTAATTTGGGCCACAAAGCAGGTTTGTTACTGGAAGTTTATGAATGTTTTCCCTTGAGCTAGATTATTTTAAATTGGTCACTTAGCAGTTAAGAGGTCTGTCAGTTTTAACTCTACTTCCTGCCTTCTATGGACTAGATGATTTTTGGGATGATACGGAAAATTATTTTAATCTAACTGTTTTCCTCTGAATTCATGGATTTGTTGTAAATGTCAGTGTTGGAAGCATGTGTTTTCAACATTGCTGATGTCATATTGACAGTGAAGATAATGCTTTTGTTTGACATGGCAGATGCACTTCAGAAACTTTTTTGTTAATTTATATAGTGAGGTAACATAATATTTTTTCACTTTGGTTTCTTTATACTGTAATATGGCCCTCGACCAAAAAATCACAATCAAATCACAGATTTAACTGTTGGGCTTGAAGAATAAGAAATGAGAAATTTGTAAGATGCCACAATCTGTGACTATGATGACTCATGCCCCAGCAAAGAAGCTGAGTGATTTTAGTAATAATATCCAAGTGGTGCATTCCACTAGGCTCATGCCACTGACTCACTGCTTGATTAGATGTAACACACAATAGCTCCACTGAAGAAAGCAAGGCAGCCTTCATGGGTAGATTGCAAAAATTCAGAAATCTCTGTAAGGTACCTGATCCTTTCTTTCAGTTCTCACTGTCATTTAGACGTAATTTTCCACTGCATCAATAATTGCTGGATCTTCCAAAACATGTGTAGAATAGGTAGATGTGTTAGTATCACTCTTAGGCACACAAGTTTAAGCTAGTCCTGGCTGTAGTTAGCATTAGAAAGAGTCATGGTTTTCAAAAATTACTTGTGGATTAGGAACTTCTCTGAACCTTAAATCCACACATATGTATGTATGCAATAAAATATAAATACATTACAATACATTTCTGATTTAGAAAAGACTGGAAGTAGCATAAATCTGAATGTCAAAAATAATAACATTTCTGTGTTAAAGGTATAATTATTTGTTATTCTTAAATTAAAAATAATTAATATATATTATCTTCTGTAGAATAGACAGTTTATGTTTACTTGCAGAGTCTCAAATAGCCCATTGCTATTAAAATAGAGTAGCTGGAGTAGTCACAGACTCCTTAGGAGTGAAATGGCCTATCAACTCAAGTCAATGGACCCTGGAAATTAATTGATATTATTTCAGAAAATAAAATACTGTAATGTCTTCTATAATGGTAAAAAGATTTAATAGGTTCTAATACAGCATCTGGTAGAACTTGACATAACAGCATAATGTTCTCGGAAGGTAAGATTTTAGGCAATATTTCTGCTAAACACAATCTAAACTGTATTGCAATTTAAGCCTGTTCTAACTCTAAAGGAGAGACCAGCTCATCATTTCCTCTTTTCAACAGCCTTTTATAGATCTGAAGAAAAAAGAGAGAGTAAAACATAAATTATAAGCTATAGTTTGCAGACATATAGATGCTTCATAGTTGCAGTCCACTAGCTTTACACACCTTAATTCCCAAAATGAGTGTGTTAGTGTCTCCTGATCAGGACTGCATCTCAGTGTACATTGTAGCCACTCTGCTTTTGCAGGCTTGTTAACTCGAAGAGACTATGGTGTATTGTCCCTCAGACCTCAGTAGAAGTAATACTTCCACAGATTTACCATCTGCAAGAGTGATTTGATTACCCCCTAGAGATGCTAGTTTATAGAGGAAATTACTTTCTTTGGCACAGATACTTAAAATATGTAGAGCCTTGAAACATTATTAGTGCTTCATTCATTTACTGTACTGGTCATGTCTGAATACAATTTATTTAAAAAATGCTCATAGCTTCAAAACACCATCTCACTCAGGATAGTTCAAGGTGACAAGCAGAATGTGTTCATAATTTGCATGTGTTCTTACATGCTCTAAATTCATATGTAAAGAGAGGCTGCCTGTAGTAAATCTCTGTTTGCTATGTGGCTTTCCTGATAATCCTGTGAATTAAACTAGCTTAAATTAGCCTGGTTTGCCTGTAGAGTTCATATTCTTCCACTTGGCATGTTTTACTTTCTTTTAGACAATTTGCATAATTATAAACCCTTGGCTGATCGCCACTATATTGTGTGAATTCTTGAAACCTCATAGCATATTTTTCAGCATTAGTAAATGCAGTAAGTAGAAGTTAGATGCACTGAAGCCACTGGAAATACAAAGTAACCAGGTCCACACAACCAGATTATACTCACTGCAATGTTCCTTCCCTATTCTGCATCTTCAGACCACTAGCACTGCAGCAGTTCTGTTAGGAAGATGGGCAGGTTACTCAATAGCAAGAATAGAATTCTGAAACATTATCATGTGTTTCATCATGTATCATCACTAGATGCATCAGGTCGCTGAGATTTATTCTAGTGCTCATTCCCTGATTCAGTGCTCCACATAAATGCAAGGTTGCATCCAGGCACCAATCTGGACCTCACCTTTGCAAGAAAACCTGGCTACCATTGAGGGGATAGTTTTTTCCAGTGTTCATTTGCTATAGACAACATGAAGACCAGCAAGTTTGAACCAATTAGATCACTCCGTAGCAAGCTATAGCAAAGGTGGTATAGAGGCAGCCATTGAGTACTCTCTGGCTAAGAAGGTGACTGAACACTTTTCAGCAAGGATGTTGAAATGAAATCTTGTGTTTGTCTCAGCCATTTGTGTAATTTCACTACTAATATCCAAAAATCATTACCCAAGGTTTTGAATCTGCTTCAATTAAATAACTAATTGTGATGGAATTAAATTACATTGAGAAATGTTGCTGAAATCAGCAAGATATTGCAGGATATTTCAGCCTCATAAAAACCCACACAACAAAACAGAACTGATCAAGAAGAGTCAGAGATGCATTAGATAAAAAAGAAACAGAAGCAAAACTGCAAGATTTTAGTTCTCTTTAGTGAGGTCAGCAGGGCATTTTTTCATTCTTACAGGATTACTATGAGTTTCAGCTTCTAGCGTCTTTGTATCCATCCCAGTAAGACCACTATATACACAAAGTAATAATGTGCTCTGTGCAACAGTAGTAGAGTAATAGCTTCTTTAAAAGGTCAGGAGCATAAGATTTCTAGAAGAGCAGCCGAAGGTTCACAGGAAAATAACAACAACAAAACAAACAAAAAAAAACAAACCAAAAAACCAACAAAAAAACCCCATACTATCAGGAAATAACTGGTCAAACTACACAGATAGGAAACACTACAAAAAGAAGTAGGTTTCTGCAACTGAAAACAAAGAGCACATTATGCAGTGGCAAAGAAAATCAACAGGATGCTGGGCTGCATCGATAAGAGCATCACCAGCAGAGATAAAGAAGTTGTCATTCCTCTCTGCCTGGCGCTTGTCAGACCACACCTGGAGAACTGTGTTCAGATTTGGTCCCTGCTCTACAAAAAGGATGCAGATAGGCTGGAGAGGGTCCAGAGAGAGGCCACAAGGATTATCAGAGGACTAAAGAATCTGACATATGAAGAGAGGTTGAGAAAACTGGGTTTGTTCACCCGTGAGAAGAGAAGGCTTTGGGGACACATTATTACAACATCTCAGCACTTACAGGGTGGCTACCAAGAAGGTGGAGATTCCCTGTTTACAAGGAGTCACGTTTAAAAGTCAAGGGATAATGGGCACAAGTTGCTCCAGGGAAGATTCTGAGTGGACAGAAGAGGTAAATCTTGACAATCAAATATTGAAATAGTCTCCCAAGGAAAGCGGTAGATTCCCCCACACTGGAGAATTTTTAGTCTCACCTTAGCAAGATACTGAGCCACTTCATATCAACTATAGTAGTACCTAGAAAGGTTGGACCAGATGATCCTTGAGGTCCATTCCAACTTGGCATTCTATGATTCTGTGATAATTAGAATGAAGCATTAACAATAGGTTGCAAAATTGAGACTTCTGTAGAAGAAAATAAAAGGTGAGGGAAAATCTCGTTTTGGTTTTCCAACATTCACATTGTGAATGTTTTCTTTGTTTTTCACCTGTGCTGGTAATAAAACAGCTGTTGTCCACATATGTCTTTTTGCATGATGTTGCAGGCTAGACTGGCCAGATCTGTGACTCAAAGTAGATTTGAGAGAGCTGGGCAGATTCATTAAGTCATTGGGAGAAGTGTTTGAGCATTGAAAGAGAGATATATTAAGTAGCATAATGTTCTTTCCATTTTTGTTCTTTTGAACTGGCTGCTAGGATCCATTACTGGACTTAAGTCAGAAGAGATGTAAGATTTCAAGTAAACTAAATGAATATCAATTCTTCCTTAAAGCAACAGAAAACAGGGAACTTTATGAATAAGTGTAGAATCTCTAGTGCCTAATGGACTGAGTAAATTCATCTCATGTGTGTTCAGTAAAAAGAAATCCAGACACTGAATGAGTACTAATAATTTCAAATTAGAATCTACAATAAACTAATTTTATCCTATTAGAAAGACAGATTTACAAACAAATTACAAACATTTAATTTTAGTATTCTTCCAGTACTACATTGCATTTTGCTATTTTGAGTGATTGCCCAAATTCTTATTTCATCTTTAGCTCCAGGAATTTTAGAAACACGTAATTGTAAATTCAGGAAATACACATCTGATCAATCAGAATTTTACCCATTACCCCAGCTGCCACCTTTTAGTTAAGAAGCACTTCCATTAAAAACAGAAACTAAAAAATATACTGGTAGTAATATAATACAGTCTTGAATAATTCAAATACAATGTCTTAAAAGGCAAAGGCATAGACTTATATGAATAATGCTCTGGAATAAAAAGGTTAAATTTATGTATGTAATTAATATCATCCACTACTCTTCATGCTACTTTTCCTGCACCTGTCTCTAAAAGATAACGACATGTTGAAGTTATCAACACGGATATGCTTATATAAAACTTACAGTGATATGCAGTAGGGATGACAGCACTTTGAAGGTCATACAAAAATAGAACAAGAAGATACACTTCATAGACACCCAGAAGGAACATGGAGGTAAGAGTAGAAAATAGAAAATTTGTGACTTATTTTTTAGTTCTGCATAAATGCTCCTAGATAGTTGCACTAGCTGAGGTGAGTTAGTTAATCATTAGGTGATTAATTTTAGAATTGTCCCAGAAAAACTTGAGAACTTATGGCCAAAAGCTTGCAGGACAAGGAAACAATATTTTGTAAAGTCTCCAAAGGTGTGTTGGCAGGAAAACAGTATTTAAGACAGTCTAGCAATGGCAACCTTGGGTAAGTGTCATGCACAAGGAGTCTGGTTTTATTTTACAGTTAAAGCTGATTTTGGCAGAAAGGCAAAATTGGAAACACTGAATAGAAATGAGGTTTTTATGACACCATTGTAATCAGGATTTCTCCATGCAATGAAATTAAGAATGGCAAAATGGTTCTCCAGTAACTGTGCAAATTAAATTAAATTAAATTAAATTAAGAACCGTTAAACATTGTTATCCTTATCAATTCTTAGAGAATAAACAGATGGAAGTCAAGATCAAAATTGCATATTTTAATTGCTTCTTAAACTTCAACAATTACATACTAAATATGAAAAAGTTGAGTATTAATATAATTTAATTAATTTTGCACATTTAAACTTAAAACCCACCATTGATTATTAACCAGAAAAATAATTCATATGAGAGTTTTCTTTCAGCCATGGTTGACATCTTTGTAACATATTTTTTCAGTGACTTAAAATTAATTTAGTTATTTATAGTGGTATGTTTCTTAGCTCCAGGGTAGGTTGAATGGTAACTAATACCCTCAAGAACAGGGTAAGTTACCCTTTGCTTCCCATGCAAATGGTCACCTTCAGATGGGGAGCAACAGTTTTATGGTAACTGAGCTAAGCAGCTTCCTCTCCTTTCTCTCTTCCTAAACAGAACTTGCACAACTTTAAACTTGACATGTTTTGTCTTTGTGCATAAATTGTAATAACATTTACTAATCTTTGTAAGATCTTTCTAAGGTTAGTGGAAGAAAAGTCATGTACATTCAAGCTGTGTGGTGTGGTCAACACACTGGAGGGAAGTGAGGCCATACAGATGTGCCTCGACAGGCTTGAGAGGTGGGCTGTGTCAACTTCATGAAGTTCAGTAAGGCCAAGTGCAAGGCCCTGCACCTGAGTCAGGACAATCCTAATCTCAAGTACAGTCTGGGCAGAGAATGGACTGAGAACAGCCTTGAGGAAAATGACTTGATGTTGTTCATTGATGAAAATCTGAACGAGTCAGCAATGTGCAATTGCATCCCAGAAAGCCAACCGTAACCTGGGCTCCATCAAAAGAAGTATGGCCAGCAGGTCAAGGGAGGAGATTCTCCCCCTCTGCTCTTACGAGACCCCACCTGGAGTACTGTGTCCAGTTCTGGAGCCCCCAGCACAAGAAGGACATGAAGCTCTTGGAGTGAGTCCAAATGAGAGCTGTGTAAATGACCTGAGGGCTGGAGCACCTCTCCTATGAAGACAGGCTGAATTGAGGTTGTACAGTGTGGAGAACAGAAGGCTTGGGGGAGACCTTATAGAAGCCTTCCAGTAACTGCAGGGAGCCTACATATAAGGTGGAGAGGGACTTTTTATAAGAGCAGGTAGTGATAGGATAGGACATCTTCTATGCTGCACCCAACTAGAGGGCATCCTAGAGCCCATGTCTTTCTTACCCTGCCTTTGATGGTGTGGTATTTCATAGTATTTTGGTGACTTTATCATCTCATTTCAAGTTATATAGCTGACTTTTCTCTTTAAAGCCAAAGCATTTGCATTTCTAACATGACAACATGAAACTTCAGTTAACCACTTTCTTGTAATTTTCTCACCTGATTCCTTTCAATTTTCAAAGAACAAACAACATTGGTTATTGTTAAGAGGTTGTAGTTAAGATGAAAGTTACATTAATTTTTATTGTCAGAATTTGAAGGACAGAAATGCATATATAGTAAAAGAACAGATGGAGAAATCTTATGCTTCATTGAGGCTGGTGCTCACTTCACTACCTAAGGAATGTCCCTTGTGATAATCACAGTCAAAGTCTGTGTCAGGTGTTGCCCTCAAGCTTCAAATAATTTTAAGCATAACTTAGACCCAAATGTTGTGAGTTGAACCACCATATTTTTTTTAATAATTAAAATAAATGAGATAAATCCCATGTTGAATACACAATTTAAAAGCATTTCTGATGCATACTATACATCTTTGTTCTTTCATGCTTTTGGAAATAACATCAAAGTTTGTGCAATTTTAAGAGACAAAATATGACACAAATCCCAAATCAGTTTTCTTTCCAGAAAAATAACCTGGGTAATTTCAGACATAATTTTGTTTGGAAAAAGCAGCACAGAATTTGTCAGAACTGTTATACACCCATTCAGACGAAAATTTCAGACCTTAAAAGTCTACCCATTTTTCATAACACCATTACTGAGAATTTTTTTTTTGCCTAAATTTCAGGGAAGATTGAAGAGTGAGACTGACACAGCTGAAACAATAGCACAACAACATTGATAGAGAATCAGAAACACCTATGCATTAAGACTCAATTTATGTCCTCTTAGTAAACATTTCAGATATCAAATGTATTGCAAACAACCAGCAGTGGAGCATTTAAAGTAAGTATTATATTGGGACATGATGACATTGTCTCATATTCTGTGTATTTTAAGGCTGTAGTTTTCTCATATTTTAATCAATTCCACTTGCACTGTAAATGTCAAGTACTATATATGAAGGCTAATATATATTTTCCTTTTTGCAACAAGAAAACAATATACTGTAAACCTGGAGAAAAGCCATCATATAATACTAAAATGTTTTCAACTGTCAAGCAGGAAAAAGCTGTCAACAACAGCAAGAATAATGACCATTTAAGCTGTTACAAAAAGATTAGCAATGGTTCTTCCTTGACATATGTATTTGGTTAAAAGTTAATTTTACAATTATAAATATTGACAGTTATCATCTTATGAACTCCCATGCATGTGAATAATTATAATCAGAAAATAAATAAGATTATATAGGAAAATTATACAAGTACATAAGGTTTTGCAGCAGTATATTTTTTTTCTTGAAAGTTGTATGGGAGTCTTCTTAAAAAATAACAGAGCTTGCACATTGAATCGTTCTTATAGTATCTCTTGATCTGTTGGTTTGAAGTGCCTACGTATTATGAAAACTAAAAAGTATGCTACTAATTGCAGTGATTTCTCTTTCCATTTCTTCAGTGATCCAATTAAAAAAACCCTGCCTACTTATTTTTGGTATGATACCTAAAAAGTAATTTAAGGTTTATTCAAGTGTTCTAAAACCATTTCCAAAAGGTATATCCTTTGTTTATATTCACAATCAGGACAAAAAACCCCAGGAATCAGAAGCATCATTGCACAGTATTTTGATGCCTATGCAGCTCGTCAAGGTTGGAGAGCACCAACAGGCGTGACTGCAAGTGCACCTTGTCACATCAGGTTAGACTTCGAACCAGGTTTTCTAATTGTCTAATAATTGAGCTCTCTCTCTCAGGCTAAATTTGCCCTTGACAAGAAACAGTAAGAATAGGCTTCCCAAGAAGATCTAGGGAGCTGCTGCTAAGTGCACTCCACTAGGGCGAGTCTCCAGCTCGTGTCTAATCTAGGTCAGGAGCGTGAATCTATATTGCTTTATAAATGAGGGTCTCATTATTTGAGCTGTGAGTAATCAGCAGGTTACCTCCATCTGTTTCTGTCTGATCATCGTTATCAGAAGTTTCAGCTTAGACTTAAGAGACTTCTGTCAACAAAAATGTTACTGAAAAGAGGTCAGTCCTAAGAAACCCCCAACCTGATCCAAAAACCCCAAACATATTTTAATCAATCGACACACACCTTGGAAAAAAACACACAACATTCACCCTCACTTAGAAGAACAAAAAGCTAGACACATTACTCATTCACATTGAACTTGTCCAGCCATAAGGTAGCAAGTCAGATTGGCATCCACTTGTTTTAAACAGGGATCAGATAGGGCAGTTAGCTGAAACATGAGATCAGATCTCATGTCCAGTGTACAAGTTCGCATGTATTCATGTGATTTGCTTTCAGAGGTGACTAGAGGTCAGAAAAAGCTTGGAAAATGCTGAAGCATTATTATTACTAACGTTTTAAATGAGCTAAAAAAAATGAAATCTTGGGGAAAGAAAGTGCATCAAAGGCTACTTATCCCCAATGTTCTTGTTAGGATGTCCAATAGCAGCTCACCAGGTGGTTTGCAGCAGGATGCTGAGGATGTTTTTTTGTTTTGCTCTTACACACTACACATGGTAACTGCTATTGGCCACTGTCAGAGACATGGCACTGGAATGGATTTGGTCTGATGCAGCAGAACCTTTATTATATTCATTTTTCCAATTATGTCTTAATACAGGAATACAATATTTTGTCTTTATAAATAAGTTGGGTTTATCCTTTTGAAAAGTTAGGAAAGATAACCTACATAAGAAAAGGACATGCAGTATTCTAATGTCAAATAATGATGGTATTGTACAGCTCAAGTGGTGTCCACTATGGTGTGTAGTATGCTTCTAATTTACTTTATTTATATAAATAAATTAGATAGCCATAAACTGTAATAAGGGGAAAATGTCATCACTCCTGAACTAGCAGGTGCATAAAAATCCTGAGATGATCCCAAAGTCAAGAGTGGAAAGCAACATATGACTTTACTAGGTTACTTCCTTGCTTCAATGAGAAGGTCCTCCCCACATTTTCAGTTTGCTCAGAGCCTGTAGGCAGAACCAGAACTGTCAGCCACTGGCAGAAAGTGGAGTTCACACCTCCAGAAAGGCTAAACCACAACCCCTTTCCTAAACTGCAGTGACAAACGGAGTGTGAGGAAAAGCATGACAATGGCTCTTACTTCAAAGCTGGATTCATTCTGTCAGGTGTCAGTTCATGGATGGTAGATTTCATTAGTCCTACCTTGAGGGAGGGTCAGAAAGGGAAGAACTGTTGGAATCCTTGATGGGGTTTACTGTTCTTCCTTGAAATCCCTGATGGGTTTTCCTATTCTTCCTTATACTGGGGCAGATTATAACAAACTTTTCAAACTGGAGTCAAAATAGGAAACCAAAATAAGATAGGTTTTTATAAACATTTATCCCAGAGACTGAAGTGTGAAGAAAAGGTCTGCTAGAGGAAGGAAATTACACTGAGTATGTTTGGGCATCCTAAATGCAAAATTTGGTAAACTTCATGGAGCAGACTTAATTTCCCAGTTTTCAGCAGAGAAAACATAACTTCTTTACCCTGAAACTGTCAGTGTCCCTAAGGGCCTGAGTTGGTTCTTATTTCAAAGCAGAAAATTTCTTGAACACATTGAGGACTGAAAGTTTAGATAAGTCTGAAATATTTTGATCTGGGGGAACTTGTCATCTTTCTATGTCTTCTAGTATCAAATTAAAAAATCATTTAAGTGGAGAAAAGAGTGATTGGGAAGTTCAAGATAGTGAACACTGAATAAATGCTTCTGCAGTATTTTCTTCTGTGACAGCCTAGATCTGAGTACTTGGCTGCCACTCGGTGCTAATTTGACATGCTTGTATGGTTCCCCTGCTATCAGTGAACAGGTAGCTCGTTTAAACCCAGCTGAGAACACCTCTATAAGCTGTTAATCACTGCATTGGATCATGAGATATACTTAAAAAATGGAATCTCTGCAGCTGTTTCATTAAAGAACATTAGGCTAAGATTTTATGTTTCAGAAACAAAGTATGAAAATTTAAAATGTGAAAGGGTTTACAATTTCCCTCTTCTAATTTCTGTTTCTCTAGTGTTATGCTACCCATATTCTGCCTTTTATGTCATAGAAGGAAAGGCTGTATTTGTCTTATTTGTATTTGTCTATTAGCCTTTTAAATAGAAAATAGGTTATGTAGCCTATATATATAAATATATAAAAATATATTTAAATATATTTTGTGATATTACGTGGCACTACTTCAGTATTTTGTGCTTTTACTAAATGTTAATAAGTAGTTTACAGTATATCTGAGTAAAAGCAAATGGCTTTCAGGCATTCCACAAGCTATTTAAACGCCAGGTACGATCGAAATAAAGTACCTCTGAGACTGCAGTCTTAGAAAATAACATTGAATACTTCATTTTGTGTCAAAGTATTGAGGAAGATGGTATTTTAATAGTCACATTATTTGAGCAGGAGAATTATAGTCTTTTCCATGTATTGACATAAGGATTTGGAAGGGTTTGCAAAGTAAAGCAGGTCAGATATAATTACCAATTTGTTTTTTGTGGTTTTGTTTTTGGTTTTTTTGTTCTGTTTTTATTTGGACCATTTGCCACATAGATGTGTCTTCTGTCTTCTCACTTTACCATTTGCAATTCCATCTCTACCAGAACCAGCACACTACCACACTGTAGCTAGGCTGCAAATGCTCTCACACCCTATTTGGGAATATTTTCTCTTTTGTTCCCACATGGCAGTTTGGGAAATTACAACTACAGTTCATATGTTTAATAAGATAAGGATTGTATCAGCATTATAATGCACTTTAAATTTTTTTAAAGACACAGGCTGTCTTGAAATTGTGCTGTAGTGCAGAGTTTATAAATGTTTTCAAGTTGTAAATCTCATTTGAGAGGAAAATAATACATTTTCAAAATAAAAATAAAATAAATAAAATAAAAAGCAGGATCCCTATTGGCTCCCCACTGTCTTCTTATTCTCCTCATAGTCCACCTTGTTTCTTGTAGATATCATTGTATCAATGCTTTGGCAACACCAATTTATTCTCTTATGGATATGGTTAATTCTTCACATTAGAATTGTAATATTCTAATAACATACTGCTATTTCTGTGCAAATACTTCCCAGGGTTAAGTGAAATGCTGCTTGAGTAGGGGAATTGCTGGCACCACCTCAGGGTAGGAAAGCAGTCATAAGAAATTGCAGTGAAACATATCTAATCCATTACCTCCCTGTCTAACCATGGAAGAACTGAAAAAATGAGCTTGGGAGATCACACCAAGACAGATAAAAACAGAGTTTTAAAGAGTTAAAAAACCTACAGGTCTATACTGTCAGGCTAGGGTCCAAGTCAATACTCCTAGATTATACACACTTCTTATGTGCTTGTTCTGACTCCATGTGTCTTAACAGAGGAATGAACCTAGGCCCAGCAATTGATCAGCTTAAATTCAAAACCTTCTAGTAGAGACATTTGAGCCACCTGGTATAATGAACTGATACAAAGGTAACAGGCTAAACCATGCCAGAAATACCTGCTATAAAGTAATAAGGGCAAAATCCATTCAGTGTGACTGATCAATAAAGAAACAGTCTTGCAGTTGTACGGCTGCTAGCATTTGTTAGGGTATCTTCCTAACATACCATCTGCTCTTTTATATCCTTCTTTACAGCTCTGACTTTCAGAGAGATGGTAGTGATTACCTCATATCTTTATTATATAAAAAGAGCTGTTTGCTAGTTCAGTGTTCAGGAAAAAAAAAAAAAAAGTTTTTGTCAGTTACTCATCAATTTGCTCATTTGTTTGTCCTGTGCAACATGATGATTTCAAGTCTGCTGACACTGTTACCCAAGGGAGTATGATTCATGCAATCATTTTCCTTCCTTCCTGTCTACTTCTTTTAAATTTGCTGGAACTTCAATATATCTATACATATTTTTCACCTTAAACTATTCTGAACCACAGTAATTAATTTCACTTTTAAAATCTTATTTTCTTATTTATACAGGAGGCTTACTGTTCTTAGAAAAATACTCTCAGTTAAGATGGCATAAAATTTTAGTTTCTTACACTTAACATTCCATTCTTTCAGGATACCTATTTTTTCCTTTCTTCTCTTGGAAAATGGGCTCCTCCTTCAAGGCTAAAAACTAATACTAATAACAATACCTTTGTGCTTCTAGAGTCCATTTTCACTAAGGCTATGAAAGAATACTAGCAATGTCAGAAGTTTCCCCTTTTTCAGTTGGGAGGTCATTTTGCATGCTCACAGTCAACTAGAAACTTTCTGAATGGATCTCCTGACACTGAATCCCATAGCAACTAGGGCATGGTTTGCTGTAAGGAAACCCACCAGGAATTTCTGTGTGGAGCAGCACAAGACTTCCTATTTCCACTGCAAGGTAAAAGCAGCTGAGGAAGAGATCACACTGAGCGGTTTCACTTTGGAGAGCTCAAAGCAGGTGAGTCTGAAAATGAAAAGTATTGATCCTGGCAAAGATACATCTTTGCAGTTGTCTCATCTGTGAGCTAAAACGGTCATTGCTCATTTCTTCATGCTCTAGATGAACTGAACTGAGGGAAACATTTTGACTCATAAAAGCACACCCTAATCCACAGGGTAAAGGAACAGGGATTAATATACTGTGGTCAGTCTCTTCAGCAGTGCCTGAGGCAGTGCAGGAGGTTAAATGGCTTTTAACTCTTCAGCACTGACCTATTTATTATGTGCTATTTCTGCAAGACAGTTTTCATTCTCATAGTTTTATAGGTTTAGAAGAGTTTCCACCTTACACAATCTGTGTAATTTTGTAATTTTGTTATCTCCCATAGGAGCTCTTATGGAGAATCTTTCTGCACAGGAATGTTCCAGGTTCTTCCCCGAGAAAGAGGGCAGGCTGTAAACGAACGTTTCTGTTTACCTCACTGCTCGTCTCTTTCCCCTCAGGTAACTATCTTCTCCTTTCCTTGTCCCTGATGCAGAAATATCCAGCCGCTCTCCCATTTCCTCCACTTGCTGCAAAACTTCCACCTCATCATGTGACTTTCTATTCATATAGCTTTTCCACTGCTGATTTTCATCATAACTTTGCCTTAAAAATTTTAGCTTAAAAATAAATAATTCTTTAAACAAAGAACAGCACATCCAACTTCAATGCCTAGTTTCCTCCAAATTTGTTTCTATGCACACCTGTCACTGTTTGACTCAGGTTTGACAACAATGCTCTTGCTTCATCCAGGCTCAAACCAGGACAACACCTCACTTCCAGTTCCACTCCAGCCCCTTTCTCATTTGCTGTATACAGGGGATACTACGGGAACCATCTGTGAAGCTGCAAACTACCTTTGAGGTCTCTTACGTCTCAGTGTGGTAGCCCTCCCTTTGGCCTTTACAGTAGCATCTACTAGACACAGGCAGTCAATATGTGGATGCAAGTTCACCGTTACCACATTTGTGGTTCTTCTCTATCAAGCACTTGTGATTATAGCCCTTTACTAGAGCTATTGCTACTCCTAGCTGCCTTCATGCCTGTAGAAAGGAGCTGAGCCAGATTCTGAGTCCCCTGCAAGGAGGAAAAGGAGGGACTCTTACACTTCTTCCCCTGTAAGAGATTTGCTGTTTGGAGACCTCACCCTGCCCTGACATTTTTAAAGATACTAGCTTGTTAAAATGCTGCACTGCAATGTTGTAATTTACACAGAGACACTTGGGATAGACAGTGAAGCAATCGGGAAATCAAGAGAAATTATTAAGTCATTATTAAGTCAATTTTGCCTCTGGACCTCATACTTTTAAAATCTGGGCACTGAAAATCCTGTCACGTTTACGATTTAATTCAGGTAAATTTATATACATAACAGCTTAGTAGACATTCTGCTTCTCATAATCCCAAATCTACACCATCAGACCTTTTAACCAGCTTGGAAGGTTCTGCAAAAAGTTAAAACCATGTAAACAGACTTAATATAAGGCCTAAATTAAATTACAGTAGATGTCAGAAAACGTTAAGGTATCAAATTAGCCAGTTTCCCAGTCCTACATAGCAATGGAGCCCTCTAAGGGTTACAAAGCAAACTCATTGCTTTCTGGCTACGATATAAGACTTCCAATTATGTATTTAATTGAAACAATTATGCATATTATCTTTTTTTGATAAGTTATTACAGTTCTAGTGCATCACACTTAACTGGGTTACATTTAAATGAGATGATCATTCTATAAGGGTACCTTCTACAATAACTATCCAAGTTAATGATACTGAATGATGAGTAACACCAATTAGTATTAATGAGTTTAGCTAATAGGTATATATACAACAAAACCAGAAGGCTTTTTTAGTGTTTAGCTGAGTATAATATTCTGACTGGTAGTATTTTAACTCATAATTTGCTAGGTAAAACAAAGAAATTCATGTATGAAGCCTCAGCTAGATTTTTAAGAGGGTAGTTTGTCTTTCTCCATCTTTCAAATACAAGGAGTTTTGGTGGCATTTTTGAGCTACTGCAGTCTGGAATTTGTCAATATTGATATGTATTAACCTGCACAAGAATTAAATAAGTAGTTGAAAAAATGTGATATTTTATTTTCTGTAATTTTGGCTTACTTGACATTTATTTTGTATTTCTTGATCATGATACAACCATGACAACTTGTCTCTAAGGGTATTTACCTTACTATTCACTTCACAAATATATTGATATGACTGCAGTTCATACTACAAAAAAAATCTGAAAGATTCCAATGTATTTCACTCCACTAGAAGTGTCAAAAAGCTTAGTTTCCTGGATTCTGCTAGAAAATGCTTTGCCAAGGGTGGAAGACTTCCATGTAATTTCTTCAATACATCAGCTTCCTGATTTTGTGATGCTTTTCCTTGAGTACAAACCTTACAAATCACACTTTCTGCAGGATGCATATAGGAAGCTGATTACTCTTGCTAATCCCTAAATCAAGGTGAAGAGTATGGTATCAGAGGCATGCCTCTCATTGTTATGGGCCTAAAATGATTCACATCTTGTAGTTCCTACAGTATGTTACTTCAAGATACATTAATAATGGGCTGTTGGGTATATTATTACTGCAGACTGCAAAGGAATAGCAGTTGCTTTGTGCATTTATCCTAATTCCACGGCATCATTACTTACATAACTTGAAGAATTTCTAAAAGCTTGTTTCTACCTTATTAAACCACTTCCAAGTGTATTGCTCCTTAAGATCAAAGTGTATCAGTCTTAGTTACATAAAAAACTTCAGGTTATGCTCCCTAGTTAAAACTACCTAGGTGTACTTATAACACAATCCTAAAACACAAGGATAAGTATGATTTCAGTGAAGGTTCCTAGCCTAGATCCCTTTTTGTTCAGTTGAACTTCGTTCTGCCTCCCCTTGGGTTACTGTGCAAACTCTTTCTCCCACATTTTTGCGTGATCAAAAGGGAGGAAAGGTATACAAGATTGTATTTCTTTGATTCATGGCTGGATTACCAAGTGTGTTGTAAATGACACTTGGAACTTGTCCATTTTAAGAACTGTGCCTTGTTTCAATCAGTTCTGCTGAATGCCTTGCTAATTGTTCTAACATTTTTGGATGAAAGAGGCAACACATTTGATCCTGACATTGGTTTCAACTTGTTCCATGTCCGGACAGTGCCAAAGAAAACAGGACTACGATTTCAGAGGGACCACTTAAAGTCAGTGTTTGTGGTAGTGTAACATATTACCAGTTACATCTATTTTTCAGGCTCCGTTATATCCGTAAAACTGTATGAAAAAGGTTCCTGCAGTTCACATGTATATGAAATAAACAAAATTATAGGAAATGTGAGGCCTTCCTTTTGAGTCCTCTGAGATGCTTCCTATTGCAGCAAACCAGCAGTATAACTATGACCACAAATTGGAGGACCTGGTCAGAACAGCATTACAAAACAGAGGTCCATAAAGCATCAGTTTTGAGTTATGAGGCTGGCATTCCATAAGCATGCTGGGTTACAACTGCCTAATTTTTTTCAGAGTTGTTTTGTGTATGTGTATGCATGTAAATCACAGAAAGGGGGAAATAAGGTCAATTCTGACCAGAAGTCTGTATTCTCAAAGAGGTGGTGCAGAGCTCAGATGAATTTCAAGGAGAAATAACAGGCTCAAAACCTGGAACACAAAGGGGAACATCAAGGAGAGAAGTCTGCACCTATAACTTCTCAAATTAAGTCATAAAGCCTCTGAACATTGGCAAGTACCCTCTTCCAGACTGTGAAGAAAGTCTGATGTTACTTCTGACACTGCGAACCTCAACCATGACTGTAACTGCTAGCTACTTCATATACTAAGGACAGACTTGGTAACATTGCATTATGCAAAGGTAAATCACAAAGAAAGAGAAGACATGCATAAGCTCTGTCAGTTCATGAATCAGACTGCTTCAGTGAGCTTCCCTGCCTATTGTTCACACAATAATGTAAATGTTTTTTGTTGCTACATTTCTTTTTAATTGGTTGAAGACAGGATCCTCCATATTAAATGTAGGCATATGCAAAAGGGATACTTATTTATGCTGCATTAGAAAGCTCTAAACCACAACATATTCCCACAGTCCTAACTCTAGAAGTGTATGTGCACACCGTCACTGCTACATGAAGTACTTTTTAATTTAAAAAGCAAGAGTGTCAATAAACATTTGAAAGTAACTGGAGATGTACTACGGAGCTCAGCAGTTGATGCTTTCAGAGGCTACAGTCCAAGCCTTCCTGGTCATTCTGAAATGCTGCAAAGTATCTCTGAAGCTACAGTGAAAAGCTCTAGGGAGCAGGAATAAAAGGAAAACTTTGAGTCAGCTTTTGTATGTGACATAGTGACATCCAGTGGCGAGTTTGGTTAACTGTACATTCTCATCCCCTGACACACAGAAAATCATCAATACTTGTATCCTATTAAAACATGTTACAGTATTTTAAGAATATTTAAAAATATTAAAAAATTATAAAGACAATTTGTGATTTTTCCTAAACAGAGAAATATAACTTACTAATTATAAAAATGGTGTTCATCTATAATGAAAAATTAATTTTTCAGTCAAGCTTACAATAAAAGCAGAAATGTTTAGTTGTATTAAAGAAACAGAACATTCTCTACATTACAGCTGCATTCTTTTCTATCTTGTTCACACAAAGAATCACTACTCCATTGCCAGTTCCTATAGAAAACAGAGATCAAGATCTGAGCTTATGATTCTCTAAAAGTAATTCTCCATAGACACTTCCTCCATTTATGATTCCCAGCCACAGCAGATCACCAGCTAGCATAACTTTTCTACAGTAAATCCCTTCTTTAAAGAATCAGCTGATGAAAGGTAGTAAAACTGTTCTTCAAAGTTCTTTTAGAATACACACAAGGATGCAGGAGACTTCAAGACCTTCTGTGCCCTTGGGAGATAATTGTTCTTTTATGGGAGATAGGGATATCCAAAATATGTATCTACTAAGCTAGCAAATATTCCTGAAGATTAGACATTCAAATTCCTTTAATTAGATCTGTTCCATTTTGTCTAGAATGATGAGATTCATAGGATTAAAAAGAGGTGGATGTAGAAAAATAGAGAATTCCAGGTTCTCATTCTTGGAAACTAGTATCAAACTTTTTCACAGCAATCAAACCCAACTTCAAACTGTTGTGGAAAGACACGTAAAGGAAGGCTGAAGATTTGAGACACTGCCTGTGAGATACACAGAACCAGGTGCAAATAACTTCTCTCTCATCTGAGTTCCCAAAGGATCCAACTGAGCAGCTACCACCGCTTCTGTATGCATGTTCCAAACTGCATAAACAGGCACTTTTTGCAAACAAGTTAAATTAAGGTCTCCCAATTAAAAGCAAAGGAATTTCACTAGTCTTAAACATTTGGTTCCCACTCACTTGTACATAAAAAAAATATTATTAAAATAATGAAACGTAAGATAAGTGAAAAACAAAAAAAGAGAGATAGTTTTGAATTACTTACACAAAATTTTACCAAACTGGGATTTTTTATGAGAAAAATCCAATTTAAAATTATTCAAATTAACTCAAGTTTATGATAGAGGAGGTAATTTTATTTACAAAATGCCACTGGTGCACACTAAACACAGGAACTATGAAACTTGATTTATAAAGAAGTTAAATGCTTCATAGAAGCATGTATTCCTGAGGTACTCTGAATACAATCCTTAATTTACTGGAATTCACAACACTGCTCCAACTGGCTTAAGCAGCAGAAGACTGGATACTTGATAATCACACAATTAAGACATGGTTAAAAAATACATAGGCAAATGGAAACAGACTGGAAGATTGTTTCTCACTGATACTAGCAGTAAAACTATGTGATTTTCCACTAAATGGTGGAAAACTATCTTACAACCTGTTAAGATGGGGCTTCTCAGCTTCATAGCCAATTTAAATGTATCTCATTGACCATGGTCACAGGTTGCAAAGTCCTCTTCACATCAGACACAAAAGCATAGCTGTTTCTGCATAACGACATGACTGATTACCTGGATGAGTATTATTACAATTTAAAAAAAATAGTGCTAGGTGCTTTCACTTAATTTTCTCTTTTTTTGCTTTCATTCTCTGCTGTAGTGTCTTCAGTTCAGTCATTACATTCAAAGTTTTATAAACCCAGGTGACCTGAAAAGTAAGTAAATAAAATTGAACTTATCTATATACACTTTATTAATTTAATGAAAGAAGCAGACACATAAATGAACATATACATACCACAATTATAACAGTATTCACTAGCAGTGGTGCTGAAAATACTAGTGAAATAAACATCCCTCTTGAATCAAAGTATTGGTATTTAGAAAACAGCCTGAAAGAAATAAAGAAAAATAAGAGGAGTCTTTCTTCAGTGTTGTTCACATAATACCAGACTTTCATGGTAACTATTAAACATGGACATTGTACAGATTATCCAGCTTCTTGAGATCCACAAGCATAGGTCAACATTCTACTGTCTAAGTCACAACAAAGACACAGTCAGTGTCTCATTAGTTATTAATATTTATTAAAATACCAGTTTTATTTTAAGGTTTCACTGCTGAAAACCTAATAAAATCAGCCACAGATAAAGTAACTTCCTAGTGTGACTACATTAGTTCACGTATTTGTGCATCAGATATGCTCAAGTGTCTGAAATGACTTTTTTTAATACTTTGGTTACTTACATTGTTTCTGTTTTATTTTCTAATGAACAGCAAAGCTGTAACTTAGGCCATGTATGCCCAAACTGGAACATAAATACTTACAACTAGATGCTTGCATAAAGCACTGTTATTCACATAATTTCTAGTTACATCATGGAAAGGTTAGTTCAGTGGTTACGAAAATAAGCTCTCCGTTTAATTCTGGTATACAAGCCTAGTAAACCAGGCTAATTTTAAGGGGTTTTTATGCATATAAGTACATAAAATAGAAGTGTTATTTTTGAGAAGTGGTACTTATCAGCTGATCAAACATTAATAGCTTACTGAAGAAAACCCAACTAAAAAAACCACACCACACTGAAGCTCACACCCTCTTAATCATTCCACTCTGCTTTTCTCTTAGTTCTCTGAATAGTTAATAGCAACCATCCATATAAACATTTATTTTAAGCAGCAAAATCAACACATGCCAGCTATTAGAAATTACTTTTTCCTATAAGATAAGTGATAACTATGTTGAACTGTATGGTTTTGTTCAAAAGTCTTGTATCAATCAATGAGACAGATCCTCTGCCATCACGTTCTACTGATGAGGCACAAGTGACACTGTTTAAATTAATGTTTTCTGGAAATGATACAAAATAAAAAACCTTTCAGAAGAACATTCATTTATATGCAAAAACAAAAGTGAAAACAATTACCTCCAATTCATGGCTGCTAATTCATTTATATATTCAGCGCAGTACACTAAGCCCACTGTACAAAGAAAAAGATTAGATTCAATTTTTTTAAGTAAACTGCCATCAGTTCTGTCCTGTATACTAAAGATGTATACATAGTAGACATTAGAATTCCTTGATCAAACTAGATTTTGTACTATTAAATATTAAATGTCAATACTGAATTAAATGTCCCAAATAGTTACCAAGATGTATTAGGTGATCACAAAAAATACCCACTATATTACAAACAAAACCCTGCTCATCTGAGGTTATAGGAAAAGCTCAGCAAACTGATGAATAAAAAATAAAAATAATAAAAAACCAGTATTTTTTTCCAATAGTCTTCTTGGTGATAGTTTCTAGGTTGTCTGTAAAAAGAAATGCCAGTTCTCTCCCAAGGTGATATGTAATTAAGTTATCATTTTATAGGTTCTGGTGTCACACTGCTGTACCTAACATTGCTAATCAAAGTTGGGGTACTAATTGCATGTAACCAGTCTGGTAAAATACAAACTTCAAATGGGTGTATAGTAGCCTGCTGCAATCAGGTGAAAACTTGCATGTTCTTGATCAATAATTACATGAAATATGAACCCATCAAGACAGTAAGAAACTGAGTGCAATCACATTTTTAACAGAAAAACAATAAAATTACAAAATTCAAAGTTTGTCCTTGTTCTATTTTTCACAAGAAGTGAAGCAAAAAAAATGATTCAGTGACTAAAGATGATGTGCTCAATGCAATTAACTAGCTAGTTTGGTGCTATTGAGGAGTGCCATGACAATACAATCTGCTGTATCATTTTGCCATTATCTGGCTTATCTGTGCTTGGCACTGCGCAGTATGAACATTCCTTTGCTGCTCCACTGCCACAGTAAACCAATGTGACAATTCCATGATTTCCTCAGCTATTTCCGACTATCTACAATACAGAGTTATTTATATTGCAGATATATTGAAAGTGGTGCAGTTTTTCAAGTACAAACAAGGCTTGCATTCAACATGGGTATTTGTATGCACTCTTCCTGTGAACAGCAAATTAACATATTTGGGTTAAAAAAGCCAGCATTGGTCAGTTACACTGCATTTTCCAATGCAGGTACATGAAACTACTGTTAGTAACACTGGGAATACTTTAGACAGACAGTCTAAAGTAAACAGCATGAAACTGGAAATTATCTATGTCTAATACAAAATTTCAGAAAGAAAACCCTATATTCTTGTATATTCCAGGCCTGATAAACAGAACATTGTTATTTTGCCCTCCAGAATAATTTTACACCGCAGTTGCAAGTGAACAGTTGGGAATTACTGAGATATCTAGATTCCTTTTTTGGGATATTTAATCTTATTGAAACCTTAGCTTTAAATAACTTGAGTATTTGCAGTTTTGAGGAAGCTATGATTCCTCTCCCAAATGGACTAGTTCACTAAACAATATTTTTAACAGTCAACATAGTCTTCAAGTGGCTTTTTGCCTGCAAAACTTATTCAACTGCAATCATGACAGAACTGAAGTACCATGTAAAGAAACCAATTCAACCAAAAATCCACCCATGGCTAGAACCAAGGCACTGCTCTTAATTAATGGAAAAAATCCAAATCCATGCCTTCTTAATTAAAACATACAGCCTCAGCAAAGCTTCTAAGTGTTCAGACTGTCAGCCACAAAGCTGCAGCTTTGAGTAGGCAAAGCCACTGTGGATTCTCAGGCTGAAGCCCAATGCTGGTACTGCAACTTAACAGAATCAATCCTGCTGTTTCCTTGTTCCATTATTGCAGCTGTCAGTGGGGGATATGGTGAATCTGCTGCAGAACTGAATCCAGGTGAAAGCTGATCATACTCACTGAACTGCAGCATTGGAATAAGGCAGAGGAGGAAGCAACTGCTGGCTCTCAGCCCATTTCTTTTCTGCTTCTCCAGCACAGCAACCATTTATTAGGAAGCTGTGATACCCACTACGTTTACCAAGCAGAAACCTTACTTTAGCCCTTGCTGAGGCCACAGTTTTAAGTCACTACTTCGTACAGTCCTGGAAACAAAAGAAATATGTATTTATAGCTCTCATCAGCCTCTATAATAGTTTATCGTGTATAGACACGTGTCCTGCCACAAGAGAAACACTAACTTGAATGCACTTTATCCGCTGCAAAGTATAAAACCACGTGATGTGTAAGCACATGAAAAAAACAAGGGCAAGGGGCCACAACCAGCTACTCGGCAGCATGAGCAGCTTGAGCACCGCACCTGCCCTCCTCACCCGCGTGCCCGCTCAGGGCAGCACGGACACACCACTCACCCATGCAGAGGAAGTGCCCGAGCTGCACCCGGGAGTTCTGGAAAGAGACGCACGTCAGGAGGAAGCAGCAGACGTGGAAAACAGCCAGGCCCACCAGCCACGGCTCCGACCAGTCCGTCTGCGGCGGGTGGAACGAAAGGCGCTCAGACAGCCGCCGGGGGGGCGCCCGGGCGGCGGGGGT
>NW_009953496.1:13205609-13213570 GCF_000747805.2 Chaetura pelagica | reverse complement strand
GGGGGGCGGTGCCCGGGGGGGTTTCCCTGTGGGGCGGTGCCGGTGCCGACCTCAGCCCCCCAGAGAGGGGCCCCGCCGCCCCTGCTGAGAGCAGCGCCAGGTGGCCCCGCCGGTGGCGCCAACTGCGGCTGAGAGTGCGTTCCCGAACAACAGCCCTGCCTTTTCATGGAGGCGCGGTGCCCCTGGGTGTGGTTGTAGCGTTTGATTCTGAAGTGAGGCAGTTAACGGGAGGGCACTTTCTGCCGAGGTCTGCGCGGTGGAGCCAGGCTGCTGTCGGGGCCTGAAGGGCCTGTCGAGGGGCCCAGCAATGGAGCCGAGTTCTTGGGTCTCTGACACGCTCAGTTTCCAGCTCCACCTGCTCCAGAGATGGAAAATGGGAGTTTTAAGCCCAGCTGGAAATTTCTGACGGATACCTACCTGCAGCTGACCACTCCAAGGAGGAAACTTAAGTAAAAAATAACTCATTCTGTAAAGATTTTTTCTTAAGAGAATTCATTACTGTACAAAGGAAAGTGAATCAGACATTAAAAAGGTGCAGCCTCTCATTTATAACTCCTTTCACTGAATGTCTGTAAGTCTGGAAGAACTGACCACTCTTACAGCCTTATCACTCTTCTGTAGAGATTTCAAGATCAGATTCATCAACTAAACCAAGAGACCTAATGAATCTTAGTAGGATTAGCTGTCAAGCAAGCTGTGCTGTCATCGTACAGCTCCACGTTCTTCTTTAATGATTTTGTTTGTGCTTGTTTTGGTTTGGTTTTTGTGCTGGGTTTTTTGGGATTTTTTTTGTTTTGTTTTGTTAATTTCAAAGAACTTGGAAGTGCAGGCGTAAGTAAACACTACACATACTTTTTTTGGTGTCCTCTGCCATACAGGCAAATACAGGCCGTCACTGTCAACTACTCTCCTACTGTCACACTTCTGCAATTTAGTGTGAGATCCCTGAAACTGAGGATGTGAGGGTGTTTCTCTGTTTTGCTTTAGGTTTTTTGGTAGTCTTTTTCTCAACAACAATAATATCTGGAAGCCAACAGAGGATTTTACTTAAAACATTGTGAAATTAAGTAGGTCAATGCAAAGGTGTAATTTCTACTACCATTCTTTTTTTAAAATGGGGTGGGTGGAAGAAGTTTTAATTCCATATCTTTTATTTGGAAATAAGAATGAAAGAAACTGACTCGTCACTTGGAAGGTCTTAGGGTTAATGTAACAAATCAAATGTTTGGGATTTTTGCAAATGAGGAATCAGTTTCTTATAACTGCTCAGTAATTGATTACAGTAACCATCGGCAATAATTGAAGGGCTTTATTGAATGAGGGGTACAGCAGATGAATGTAATATGCTGGTTGGTGGTGAATCTGTGATGCTGACAAGCTAGGTGGATAGGAAATTATTGGTTTATTATGACTACGATGTACTGTTTTGAAAAAATAATGTAGCTTTTACTGTCAGCAGCAGTAGAAACTTTCTTACGGGGAAATAGAGTTGCTTCTTTGAGATTGACTATAATAAAGTCAATAATGCTGCTGTTAGTCAGCAGGTGGTAGCAGATACGTATTACCTGATCTTTAGTGTGGTATAGGTTATCTTCCATGGAGAATGAAATGTGAAACAGCAGATACTTAAAAGTTAACAGGTACATTGTTCTTTCGTCGGAAAAAAAGCTGCATATTTTTCCTTTTACACCTTCTTCACAGAGCCAGTATACTCCATTCAGATGCAAATTCTAAAAATACACTAACAAACAGAAATGCAGTACCAATTACAATATATAAATATTTCTATTATTGCTATTATAAGCAACTCAAATAGTTTCTAAAATGCAGTCTCAGTTTTTGGTTGTAAGATTCAGATTCCTGTGTAATTTCTTTCCTTACTGCAAAATCCATGTACCTTTTATTCTCTGTTTCATATGGGATTAATCTCATCAGCTGGATCTGGGCAGTATTAGTGAAAATCTTTATGTCTGTGGTGGGTGAACTGCTGCCTCCTGCTGCTGCTCCTGCCAACTGTGGGACACTTTGTGAAGGGTTGGTTCTGAGGGCATGATCTAAGTCATCTGCATAAGATGTGCAGATCCCCGGTAAGTATGATCTGGTTTTCTCACTGTGAATGGGAGCTAAGGTACCAGAGGGGTGGTACCAGAGCTCCCCTTTAAATTTTCCCTTGCTTTTTCCAAGCTGTTCTCTGCCCTTTCCACATTATTGCCATCTCTTCCTTTGTATGCTGATGTAATCATGAAGATGTGTCTGGCAGTTCACTGGACCCTGCTGTTTGCCACCTCAGATACATGAGCAGGGCTGAGGTTCTCTTAAGTGACACATAGCCAGGTAGCTGGGAGACAAAAGGAAGGATTAATGGGTATCTTCTGTGTCTCCCCTTGGGAGAGAAAAAGCTGTAAGAAGATGAGCAAGCTAGTGAATGGGGCAGCCCTCCCAGAGCTTTAGTCAAGGCAGAGGTAAGTGTTTTGCAAAGATCCCACTGCTGAGTTCTGCCCTGGGGACAGGGGCTGCTCATCTCTGCATTTCCTGCCTGTCTCTCAGATTGCTCCTGTTGAAGTAAAGGAGTCTATTGCACTGACTGTCTTGCATAGTCTTTTTGGGCATTCGAGAAGCATAACCAGTTTCAGTATGAAAGCAGACTGTGCCTGAACGAGAAATCTGGATAGTCATTATTACCGTGGTCACTTACAGACCATCATTTTTATATGCTCTGAAGATAGTCCTTATTTTCGTGGTTGTTCTCAAAGGCTGTGTTGAATTTGCATGTAATACAACTGAAGTGAGCCTGGGACTGGTATTCATTCTAATACATTACACTAAAATACTTCACCTTCCCTGTCCTTTCCATGATTGAATAATTACTTTTGTGTGCTTTTTTTTTTTAGCTGCTGTCATCTCTTTATTTTTTATAGTACCAGCTTTTATTGGTTATGATATACTTGGAAAATAGTAATAGTAATCAGAGAGAAGAGGAGAAGGCTCTGGGGGGACCTCATAGCTGCCTTCCAGTATCTGAAGGGGGCCTACAAGAAGGACTTTTTTTTTTTTTTTTTAGGGACTTTTTTCAAGGGCTTTGAGTGAGAGGACAAGAGGTACTGGATCAAAATTGGAGGGGAGATTTAGGTTAGACATTAGGAGGAAATACTTCAGCGTGAGGGTGGTGAGTCACTGGAACAGGTTGCCCAGGGTTTAATTTGATTCCATAACTTCATGTCACCATTGTATTTGCTGCTTGAGGGCATGCCCTTCTGGCACATCCTAACCCCTCCCATCTCTCATTCTTAAGATTCAGGGCAAGTATATGCTACAAGGAGCAGAGAGTGGCAAAAGCAGGATCAGTAACTGGAAAAGACTTTTTTTAATATACCTTTCTGAGAGATCTCAGCCTTTTCATCTGTGAGACTGAACACTCAATGTGAATCTTGTACTTTGGAGCTCGTGCTGCTTCTTTCTTGTCATCTTCCTCTAATGAATCAAGAATGAAGGGTTGGAAAAATGGTGGTAATTCAGCAACAAAGATATCCAAGAGCTGTCAGTATGTCCATCTGTTGACCTTGGAGCTGTGTGTAGTTTTCATGTTCTGGTGTTGTGTATCCTTAACAGTGCATAGCTCTATGATATAGTTTGACCAAATGGTTCAGACTATCTGAACATGATAGCTAAGTTTTGATCTCTGGATATGGAAATCAAGATGCATACCATTAGGAAAAGGTTCTTCATTGACAGGGTGGTCAGGCACTGGAACAGGCTCCCCAGGGAAGGGGTCATGGTATCAAGTCTGGCAGGATTCAAGGAGCGTCTGGACGATGCTCTTGGTCATATGGTTTAGTTTTAGGTAGTCCTGTGAGGAGCAGGGAGTTGGACTTCATCCTTCTGGATCCAACCTGAGATACTCTATGATTTTATCATATCATTCTATACTTTCAAATATGGCAATAGTTGCAGAACTATAAACATTTGTACATTTAACACATGGCAATACCGAGTTACTACCTATTGGCCTGTTCTCACTATCTGTGTGCTAAAAGCGTATGACCTGAGAGAGTTCACGTTGCAGTTCTCCGGTGCAGGTGTGGGAGCTCCACCACAACATGAGAAAGTTTGAGAAGCAGTCAGTTAATCCTCCTCTGGCTTTTTTGCCCTTTGAGGTTTTGCAGATTCATGGATTGTTCCACAGTATCATTCCCTCACGACTGGTGGGCTATGTCTCTAGGCTTTGCTGGTCTGTTCCTGATTGGCTGGGGGTGTTGCTGTGGTGATGAAGTTTTCACTTATTCACACAGCACTCTTCACAGGCAGTGTGATATTGTATGTATTTTAATTCAAAGTTGTCTCCTGGAATAGCACACCAGTGCTGACAAGTCCACTGTTGGGAAGGTTTTAAGTGGTGTTCTGTATGTGGATTTTATATGGCACTTTTGTATTTGAAATTTCAGTGAAATCATCAGAGAGTCTGAGATACGAGGATTTCCTGACTGTGCTGAGATACCCATCCTTATCATGTGTCTTGCACAGAGATCCTACTGCAGGCAAAAGGAAGCTTGCACATGAGACCTTATAGGTGCCTGTGGCAGGGACAGAGATTTGAAGTTTCTCTCAGACCCGAACCATCATAATTGTGCAAGGAATATATTTGTGGGTGGAAGCTTTGAGACACTGAAAAGGGAATTGTATGAGAGCCAAATCAGCAAAAAAGTTTAGGAAGCTAAGACACAGCGTGCCTAGAAAACCTGTGGGAAAGGTCAAGTTGCACAATTCCAAGTTGATGAATGCAAAAAGCAGCCTATATAAGGCATTTTGGGTAAAGACTAATTTTTAGTCCATTTGCAGCCCAGAAGGCCAACTGCATCCTGGGCTGCATCAAAAGAAGCTTGGCCAGCAGGTCAAGGGAGGTGGTTCTCCTCTGTTCTTGTGACATTCAACCTGGAGAACTGTGTCCAGTTCTGGAGTCCACAATGCAGGAGAGGACATGAACCTGTTGGATAGAGTCCAGAGAAAGACCACAAATATGATCAGAGGGCTGGAGTACCTCTGCTACAAAGACAGGCTGAGGGAGTTGGGGTTGTTATGCCTGGAGAAGAGAAGGCTCCAGGGAGACCTTTGAGCGACCTTCCAGTACCTGAAGGAGCTACAGGAAAGCTGGGGAAGGACTGTTTACAAGGGCATGTAGAGATAGGAACAGGGTCAATGACCTTACGTTAAAGCAGGGTAGATTCGATTTGCTATCAGGAAGAAGTTCTTTTGAAGTTTTGTTGAAGTAGAGAAATTCAGCAAGAAATATGTATCTGCCCAGTAAATATATCCTATCCTTCCCTCCTAGAAAAGTATGCTATAACTGAAGATCCTCTTCTTCAGCTCCTTCTTCCTGTTTTTTTACTTTTTGTGTCCAGTCCTTCCATGCCTTGTTTGTACCATAACCACTACTGCCAGAAGGTAAGGTAGTAATTATTTGTCATCGTTGGTTTTTTTTAATTAATATCCCCTGCAGTGCTTGTTAATGGCATACTGGAAAATAAAAAATGAGAAGGAAAAAACACTGTGGAGTAGAGACAATGACAAAGCATGGTAACACCTGGGGTACCACTGAGATTCTATTCCAGAGCCTGTATTATCAATTAAAGGATAATGCTCATCTGTGTGCTTGACCCCACACACAGCAGTATGTGGAACGCACCTTCAGCATTCACCCTTTTGCAGTCTTCCTGGTAGCATCCTTTCCTTGTTACTGCTGTTTTCTCTGGAGTGGAATGAAATTTTACCCTGCTTAGCAGCACTGTCCGTAGTTTCAGATGAGACTCTCTTTAACATGTTGTCAGATGCTGTATTTAAATGAGTATGGGTAACACAGTTGTATAAGGGCAGTGACACTTGATTCACTCTTGTCCTAATGAAAACAAATTAAATGTATGATTATGTGAAAATAGCTGCTCTGCCTTCCTTCCCCCATCCCTTAAGTAGAACTGCTGCAGCTATTTGGAAATGTGGCTTCATTTTGTCATTAGCTGTTGCTAGGGAAAAGATGCAGGCAGAGATCTTTTAGGTCTGTGCTTTCACCACTAGCAGTAGATAAGCAATCTTCCAGAAGTCATGAACCACAGGAATTAACCATCTCTAACCAGTACTATATTGAGTTAAAGTCAGAGCTTTAACATTACCAAATCTCTTCTGTTTCAGAAATTCCCACACTGAGACTCCAGGGTATTGGGATGTTCTTACCACGGGGGGGTGATGGTTAATCTCCTTTTTCCAGAGCCTTTGAGTATCTCACAAAAGGGTCCTCTGGTCTCTTCCAGGCCCCAGAAACTGCAGGTTGAGCAGTGCAGTAGCCTTGTTTTCATTTTCTGAGCTAAAATTCTTCAGCTCACTGTATCAGGGATGGATTTACCTAAGTTTAGCAGAGGCTTAGTTTCTGTCCCTATTTTTCAAAGTGTGCATTCATTTTTTCTTTTTACTTGACATTGATTATCTAGGATGGGACTCAACACAGATCAGCTTCCTTGTGACCCTGGCAGGCTGCCACCAGGTTGTTCAGCTTCCCAGTGAAATTGTTGGTCCTTTGTCTGACTGGGTTCACCAGAGTAGTAATCTCTTGACAGAATCGAGGTGGTGACCATCAGGTAGCTGCCCTTGGTTTGCTTATCCTGAACTAAAATGTAGTGGTGGTATAAGATCCCTTACATCGAGGATGTAAATACTGTGTTAAAGTTGTCCTCTTTGGAAGTAGAAAGGCCAGTAGAAGTTTTTATCTGTCAGCTAGCAGTTTGCAGTGATGATCCCACCAAGATGCTGCTCTGGCTTTTAATTTCTTTGGAAAGCCCAGAAGTTTGTGACTGATACTCAATTACTTTCCTGATAATTTTGGATTTCCTTCAACTTCAAAGGAAGGATGAGAAATGTAAATATTTCCAGAACTGTTGCTTGCAAGAGGACTTCAGAGTTGCTGAATTCTCACTTTAAAGGCTGTAGTTTGTGTCCCCACTAACACTGGGCACTCTCGTTTGCATCCAAGTGTGAAGCTTTCTGCTTAGCTCTGGAGAGAAATCATAGTGTGTGCACAAGCTGTGTGCACAGTGTGTTCCTTATAACTGAGCATGGATACTCAGCACATTCATACCTAAGAGTAATAAAGCTGCTCACTAAACGGCTAATGTAGATGCACCTTAACTGTTCAAGTTAGGTATATTGTCCCCAGTTAATAAAATTGTGTAAGAATTTAGAAATTTGCCCTTCCTGGAGACCAAAAGCTAGAAAACAAGACTTCAAAAGGCAGTTTTCATAAGGAGGCCAAATGAAGAATATTTTGTATTTGAAGAAATCTGTGACAGTTTTCTTCTCTGGGAATAGTCAAAGCAATATTTACTTTAGTTTGGTTTTTTTCTGTTTCAATTGAAGGAATTAAATACTAAATACTTGCCCGTGTATATTATGCTTTATTTAATTTGTTTACCATGGAAAGGAATAATCAAAATACTGGATTTAGTATCTCTTAACTACTAATTATTGCTATATTCTTGCAGATATCAGGGTTATTTTGAGGGTTATTATTATTATTAGGGCAGTTATCAGGCTAAGGTTGTTACAGGAATGCATTCCTTTTATGGGCTATTACTGAACTGGTAGGACATTTAAGATCTGCTCATCAGCATCCAGTGGCAGATTCCTAGGGAAGAATATAAGATACTTAGTGATACTTGCGCAGTGAGTTCTCTACATGTCTTGCAGCTCTGCTTTTGCATGTTGAGAGCTGGAAGAAATTTTCTGTGACTGTGATTTGCAGATGACTGAGATGTGAACTGAAATTGCTAAAAGCTCAGTCAAAAACAACCAATTCCTGGTGAACGCCAGGAACAGGTTTAAAGATAAAGTATAAAAATACATATGCAACAAAACTGGTATAATTCTGCTCGTTGTGAGGCTGAGCATAGTTCAGTGTGTAGTAGAAGGCAAGGGAAAGA
>NW_009953496.1:13201872-13205312 GCF_000747805.2 Chaetura pelagica | reverse complement strand
GGAAAGAGCATTCAATATTCTGTTAAATACGAGCAGTAGGTGGCACTCTTATTATGCTTTTCCTTGATACATTACTTTTGGGAACATAATCTCATTTGAACCAGTGTTCACAAACAGGTTTTGAGATATGCTCAGATGAAGGAAGTTTTGCACTATAGATCCTCATCCTAATAAAAAGCCCAGCATACCTTTACTCTTATGGAACAGTACCAATGATTCCTGTAGGTGTTAATAATTGCCCTTTTATTCCCTACTGCTAAATATGTTTTCTGAGTACAAAGACCCTGAGGACTTCTGTAGGACCCTACTTGTTGCTAGAGGAAAGATGCAGGCAGGAATCTTTTTCCTTAAAGGTTAGGAAAGCAAGAAAATTTCATCAATAAGAAAATAAAAGTCTCTGTGGAAACACTGAAAACTTTCTGGTATTTTTCTGTCTTAGACTGCTGCCATCCAACACTGCTAAAGGTATATCTGCCCCATGGACATTATTGTGTGCTGTGTGTGAGGAACAGCATGTGCTTCGTGTTCAGTTGTGCTATGTCCTTCAGCTGTTGCTGCTACCATTAAGAAAGAGAAGTCTGCATTTGGACTATGAGAGAGTTGGTGAACAAGAATGCAGCAGCCAAAGCAATTCTGAGCTTTCCAGCCATGCCACACATACAAAGCCTGAGCACTCACTGTGTTTATCTGGTAGTGCTGTGTGACATGTGACTAGGCAGAATTTCTTTCTGGTGTACTTGGTCACTGCTGCATTCTAAGCACATTTATTACTCTTATCTAAGGGTTAATTTGATATTTATGGGGACAAGGAGTTATCTCAGGGTACTGATGGCTTGGAGATTCTGCTGTGCTCCCTGGCACAACTTTAAATGTGGCCCTCAGTGGCTGTTCTTGCTGTCTTTATTGGGGCTGGCTCTGGAGCCTCAGCTAGCTGCTGAGAACCTTTATGTGATGATGTGATAGACAGTGGAATATTGACATAAAATTTAATTCTCAAAAAAGCAGGATCTGACTTCCTTTTTAAGAAAGTTGACTGCATCACTAGTAAAGCAGTTCATCCTCTCTTAGTGGGCAGATGCTGTTGGGCCTGCATTCCCAAGTTTCTTGTAGTCCCTAGATACTCTTGTGTGATGTGTAGGGAGAAGCTGCCCTAAAAATTAAGGTAGTATTTTCCACCTTTTAGAAAATGAAGGTTTTGTCAGAGAATGGGTTAGCATACTGTGCACAGTGGAATAAGAATTAAGGTTTAGAGTGAGGAGGAAGTGTGCCTCTCCAGCTTATTGAGATGGCTTTGAGGATTATGGAAAACCCAGTATGAAACCAATCTTGTTGTAGTCATGTATATGTAGTCAGTAGGATTAGCACTGAAGTGCAATCTGACCTTGGGGTATGCCCATTTCACTGCTTGGAAAATGTATTGCTGTGCAGCACAGTTCAGTTTGAATATGTGCCAAGATGTGGACAATATGCATTCAGGGTAAGAGAAGAATCCTAAAATTGGAGAGCAAAGTTATTTGTTATCTTATGTTACATTATATTTATTATAATGGATGGATTTCAGTGAGTATAGGGAAGAAAGAAAAGAAAAAAACCAAACCAAAACAAAACACCTGAAACTTGCATAATATAAAACTTTATTATTTTTTTCCCTTGTGATAGTGAAATGTTTGTCTTGTAAACTGCAGAACAGAGTGTTTGATTTCCCAATATCAGTCTCCCAGACATTAACTTTTGTTAATGACTCTCCGTTTGAAGAGTCCTCTGTTATGAACAGTGAAAATCTGTGTTAGTTACAAGCACCAAAAACATAAAGAAAATGCCTGGGTATAGATATTAAAATGGACATCTTTAGTAGTTCTAATTAACACTTCTGTGGAAAAAAAAAAAAAAAGATAAATAGAAAAAATACAATGGAATGAGGAAGTAACGAAAGAACAGAGTTTTCAGCTCTTCAGATTTTCTTGGGAAACTATAAAGAATCTGGCAGTGAAGTGTACAACATACATAGTAAACTGAGAAAAATAGATAGACTGCAGTTCCATTACATTGAGATCAGCTGTAAGCAGTCTTAGTGATGACTTGTGTATCATAATTAGTGTATTCACAGTGTAACAATTAATGAGAGATGCAAAACTGAAATAATTTTATTACTTAAGTATGTCATGCTCTATCTGAAATGGTAATAATTAAAATGTTTGAAAACAGGTTTAAGAAATTTGCTGCGTGTATGACACAATACAATGAAAATAATATTTGGTAGCTAATATTAAAGGAAAACCCAATATCAAAGGCAAATATTAGAAATGAGAACTTGAATTACAGCATCAGAAAATACCTATTGACTTTCCGTGTAAAATTATTCTTTTTAAAATGTGTGTATGCATTAAAGTCTGTGCACTTGGTGTTCTCTGCTAACAAAAAAGTTTGAGAGAAAGGTGTTAATTACAGAAAACTCCTATTTTCTTCTAAAGATTTGCTCAAAATAAGAATTATTAATTTAGGCTATAGTAATATGATGTTGGACTACAGCTGCTAAAGGGGATAGGAGTACTGAAAGCCTTGAAGGAAATTCAGTTTTATGGGAAGTGTATACAAGAGCCAGACAGCTCTCCAGTTTTACCTTTTCTCCCTCACTGCACTCTTTAAGAAGACAGAAGAAACTCTGTGAAAAACCTAAGGAGAAGGAGCACAGGGAATTCTCTAAGTAAATGTTTAATCCACCTTTTCCAGGCAGATCAGTAAGTAGCATATCCAACCATCATTCCTAGCCAGTAAGGCTGCTGGGGATATTCTGTTTTCCACAGTGCTCTATGTATTTGAAAGGAAGAATTATAATGGTGGTACCTTGTTCAGTCACCCATCCTCAGACATGTATTTGTAAATACTGAAGAATGACTGGTCTAGAATAATAATGAGTATAATTAGGGATTTGAAAAATGTCACTGTTCCCTCCCAGTAAAGACTGAATTATTTTTGCAGATGAATACTGTCACTGAAGGATTGTGGCATCTCCATCTCCAGATATTTTCAAACCACGAGTGGATGAGGCTCTGAGCAACCTGACATAGCCTTGAAGCTAGGCCTGAAGTACGAGGCTTGATTGGATGGCCTCCATGGGTCCTTTCTATTATAAATCTTTGTATGCTAGTAAAGACTCGGTTTCAACTACTAAAATAAAGGACAAGATAAATAAATTCTGTTCTGAGACAAACATTTCTGTATAAGGCATACATAACATTTTTTTTCTTCATACACAAACATTGCAAGAATTTTGCTCCTCTGAATATTTTTTATTATTTTTTATTATTTTGAATGAGATTTCTTTCCGTGTTCTTTTTTATACATAAGATTGTTTTTTGAAGAAAATGGGCTTTTACAGCCAGATCAATCCCTGTGAGTCTGTGTTTGTTAGTCATGAAGTACTTTATTTGCTTTCCCTA
>NW_009953496.1:13193071-13199336 GCF_000747805.2 Chaetura pelagica | reverse complement strand
GTCTCTGTTTTTAAGGTTACCAGCCATAGGAACTCTTTCTTGTTTCTGAGAAGGGCAGAGAAAGGAGATGAGGTAAAGAAGGATCAGGAGGATGGCTAGCATTTCCAAACCTGCAACTGGTGACTATGATGAGAGCTCACAGAAGCCTATACTTGACTATTTAGGGAGAGAAAATCTTTGAAATCTAGGCTAGAGATTTTTATCTTCAGTTGCAGCTTGAAAAAGGTGCCCGACTAATTTTGTGTTGCCCACTTAAACTGACAAGAAGATAGAGGAAGCCTGAGAATACTACTAGAAAAAGGAGAACTATCTGTCAAAGGGAAGTGTAACGTTCTAAAGGATGCTGAAATGTACCTTGGCCGCATGATCTGTCCATGGGAGCGATACTGTATAATGGCATTAAGTGAAATGGGACTACATGAATTAATAGATAATAGGTGATATTATGAGTTGTTTCTGAAGCATCGCAGGCTGTTCTTTGTTTCCTCTGGCCCTTTTTAATCCCTACAGAGAGAGCACACAGCTTTTCCTTGTTGCTGCAGTTTTATAAAAACATATATAAATGTTTTTCTCTTTGTTTCATGGACATCTCATGTAAAATCTCTCCTAGCAGAAAAAGCTAAATATGCACTATTCCTGTCTGCTCTGTTAATGTGATGCATGAAGTACTTCGAAGTAGAAATGTGATACTATATTTGTCCTTCACAGGAGTAAGAATAAGCAATATATAGTGCAGCTGCAGAACTGCAGACACGCTGAGAAGTTTGTTTTACAAAGTCCATTACACAGTGTGTCATCCCCCCTGCACAGTTTGGAAAACTGAATGTGATGTGACCACTGCATCTCCTGTGACTGACAGCTCAGTTGGGCTGTCCTCAATGGTCCCAAATATAGCATGTCATGAAGAAAAGCTCTTGATTGTTTTGTTTTCCAGTGTTTTGGGGGAAAAGGTAAATTTTTGGACCATAAATACAGAGTTTTGAAAGAACTTTCCTTTAAAGAACTGCAGCATATATGAATTAAACCGAAAAAAATAAAAATTAAAAATATTCTACTTTCAGTTGCCAAAACTGATATGGTTAGTATTAAGATGCTAGTGCTATGAGGTAAATATTGCTGGCAAATTGAAATGTTTTATAAATGAGTATTTTCTTTTCTGTAAGATGTATAATAAGTTGTGTGAATTTGCACATCTTGTCAGAAGCTAGGCTTTCCGTAGATGTGTGCTCTGAACAGTAATGGAGTCTGAAAACATGTTATTGAGACAATGGGAAGCTAAAAAACAAGGTCCTCAAACAGCGCTTCACCCAATCCCCAATAGCAAACACAGGATTATAAGCAATCCTATGGCTCTGGTAGACTGCCAGGGATACTTGGTGTTGGTGTCTCCTGGCAGCAACAGCCAGTCGTGCAAATGTATTTGGAATTTAGGTACGAGTCACTGTGCCCCTGGGCTCCACCAGAGGTGGTGGGATGAGAGATTTCCTACCTTACATGAATAATGTGGGTGACATCCTGCCTGCGCTGTGAGTGCCAGCCAGGGGCAAGGTGTTGGCCGCCTGCCTATGCAGCTGATACTGGGCAAGGACAGCATGTCAACACTCTGGCTGCATTTACAATACTTGTCAAGGGGCAGGGTGTCAGGAGCTAGGCTTTCTATACATAAAAAAAAAAGAGTGAGTACAAGCTATCAATTCCTTTACCATACTTAAGCGAACTACATATGAGAAATAGTCTATAACAGATGTTAGTGGAGAAGTACAACCAGATAAATTGTTCATAAGTAACAGGACATTTTTTAGGTTTTCCATACTTGTCAATTTTTTCATGTTTTCTCTCTCTGTTACAAGTAATTTCATTCCTGCTTATACCTAGGCCAGTTCTTGCTGATTCCTAGCATGTGCAGCTGACTTGCAGGGATTGCAATTGTAGTTCAGATCATTCTCTTCAATTTTCCATCTGAAGGAATGTGGTGATGTGGGTTTTTTGGATGAACTGAAGGCATGAGGTTTCTGGGCCAAGTAAAGGATTCCTTCCTTAAAAAACCCTGACTTTTGACTGACAACAAATGTGTTTGGAATGAAAACACAAGGTATATAAGGACACCCTCAACCTTAAGTAGTAGTATGAGTACTGAGGTGGGACATCTAGATGGAGGTGTATAACACAGTTAAATGTACCTTTGTTTTAATATGTAACTATGAGAGACCTGCTGCTCTTCTGTTCAGCCATCACTAGAGAAAAGTCAGACCTTCCTGGTGGGCCAGCACTTTCCTATCATGGTTCTGTCTAGACAGCACCATTTGAAGGACAGTGAGCCAGTTGCCAGACCTCTACAAACTGTCTTTTCCTAGAGTTGTTTTGAACTGCAATATTCTTGAACCCTTTCCTTACCAAATCTCTTAACTTGATCCTTCTTGCAGTATCTGTTATGTCAGATATGTGGTATCTGACAGCAGCTGGAGAAAAACCTTTAGATACAGCAGATCAGACGGAGGATGTAGCACACTGACAACCAGTCTTTTTCAAAGGCTGCAGGGAACAGAAGGAGCCATAGAAAATATCCAGATAAAACAACAGGACGAGGGAGATTTTGATGCAGAAGGAAAGACAGCAAATCATAAAACCATGGCAAAATATCTTTCTCTGTGAAATTAATTGCAACTCTCGCATCTTGCAGTTAAAAAGTTGAAACTCTTCTAGTTCTATATCAGTCACTGATTCATAGTCAACTGTATTCCTCCAGTTTGATATGCATCTGTTTCTACACGTACTGGGTAATTTATGTGGAGAGAAATCAAACAATTTTCTTTCATAGTTTCAGTGCAGAAATATGAGTTTTAAATATGAGTTCAGTGATCCAAGGAACTTGTGACACCCTACTTGTCACAAGTAGTCAGGTTTAGTGACTACACGTAGGAAAAAGATAGACTGTGTAGAGCCAACACTAAAAATCAATACTTCTTTTTCTTCTCTTTTATCAACCCACCAACACGCATGTTAGTGTAAGATCATGCAGTACATAATTGGAAAAGGTACCTGAAACTAATAATACAGAGGACAGTTCAATACCTGGATTGTTGAAAAAAATGTTTTAGTCAATTGCTTTTGATTACAATCCTGGTGGGTTTTAAGATGTAGATTTGTTCTGATATTAAATTAATAACTTTTCAAAGAAGCAGTAAAATAGCATACAGGAGTTTCAGATTAATTTTTTTTTTAAATTAAGAAAGCATTTCAGAAAATCAGATATAGCCCAGACAACTAGAATGACTAATCTTATTTCTTGTGCACTTGATGGGAACAAAACAACTGTTTTTCTTAGCCTCCTGGGGTTTTATTTTCATATGGATATTTCAGATTGATAAACTAGACAACAAATATACTGTATAGTAACTACACTATTGTGGACTGCATTCACTTAATTGAATTCTGAGAGTCTGAAAGTTGTCTGAGCCTAGTGAGTAACCCCAGCCTCTTCATGTATTTGAGAAAAAAAATAGGCATTTCCAAAAAGCACTTAATCTCACCTGCTTTTCCAGACCTACTTTAGGATGAAATAGAGATTTTATAAAAACAGCTTGAATCCCCAAAAAGCCCTCAGTCATGATCTATGGCATGTTTGGCACAAAAGCACTTTTAATATTCATTGTGAGAGGCCTGCACAAGACTAGTACTCAAGTATACTGCATAGTATATTCCCTACCTCCAAGTTAAGAAGTTAATTCACTGCCAAACTCTGATTAAACTGACATTTAGGATTAATTTGAAAGGCATTTAAGGTAAGCAATTTGCTGTTACCCCTGCAGAATACTTGCAAACTAAAGAAATGCAATTTTAGGAGATAAAAAAAGCTTGAAAAATAGCAATCTAACAGTGATTATTTATAAAACCACATTTATTTGTTCTGAAGTTGAAACTGAAAAAAAAAAAGCTTTCTGTATTCATTGCACCCTCAACAGATTGAAAATAATCAGGTGTTAACTTGGATGTGAGAAATGTTCCCAGTTCTTTTTCAGAAAGGATTAAAAAGTGATAGGAACTAATGGCAAGCACAGGCAGCAGTATTAATAACCCTGGAGACCTAGCATAATCAAGTCATAATAGCTGCTTCCAAGGGGATGTTTTTGTCTTGTCTGCAGGGTTCAATTTTCTATTACAGACAGAAGGAGAGAGTAGGCATCATAAGCAATAGAAGAGATCAGCTGCCAAGACGTGACAGTCGTTTCTGCTCCTACCTTCGAGTGTTGCTCCTTCCCCTGTTTCTGGTGACACGTGTCAGATGAATTGATGGCAAGTACTAGGTCTGCAGTAACAAGGAAACACGATTTTTTAAGATCTCTGTTGGCTCTAATGCAGATGTGTGTGCTCAGTGTGACCCTGGCATGAAGTTGAGTGAAAGCAATCACACAAGGGATGAATTTACACTGCAGTTAGCAGTTTTAATTTATTTGGTAATTTTGGTCAGTAGCTTGACAACACTGACTGGTAAAAAATAGCTTTTCAAGTGCAAAGTATTATTTTTTATGCGTAAGTACATACAGTCAGACATTTGTAACTTTCTAAGTTGCTCTGAGAGTTTGGACCATCTATTGAGAAATCTGTCATTTAGCAAGTATATAAAAGTAGGAACAGGAAATTGCTCAAAAGACTTCGTATCACTTAGAAGCACGAATATTCTTGATACTTTCTGAGGCTTATGTTAATATTTACATTGCTATCTTCTGTACAGGAAAGAGTCCCCATTTTTGGAGTCTGGATCAGATATGAATTATTATTATTACTTTCACATTGTGAACCTACATAACTCAGAGTACTGGAGAAGACTCAGCCTTAGTGGTAACTGTAAGAATATACACCATCTCTCATTCTCTATGTATGAATTACCTTTGTTCCTGGTTCTTGCAGTTTCAGAGTGCCTGGGAATTGCTTTAGTTCTGAGGAAGAAGAGTGAGGAAAACAGATAATGACATGACAACATATAAAGAACTACAAACATATAAAGAACGTATAAAGAACATATAAAGAAAGTGGCACAAACTTTTCATTGGCTGCATTGAGTGGTCCGGTCATTGAAATTTGGAACTTGAGAATACAAGCGAGGCTAATCTTGTATAAAGAAGCTCAAACACAACCCTGAAGGAAATTCTAGATTGTCAAACAGGCCAAGATATCTAGGAGTATATCTGCCATGTGGAATTTCTTAATTTCCAGCTTCTGTTATCACTTTCTGTCTTGTAACACACATGACAGTAGTACCTTACTCCCCAGATCTGACTTAAGGTTCAGAGGGTCTATTTTCAACAGGCTTTGGAGGTTCAGTGATGCATGTTGGAAGACTATATTTTTAAGTAACAAAACTAACATATGTATCTTGAATTGAGGTGCAAAACACTGAAAAAAATAATGCATTCAAACCCATAACGGAGCACTGAACAGTCTGATTTCTGAACTATAACTTTTTCCTCTAAAAAAGACAAAATTTATCAGTGTCAATGATCACATTCAAGTAAGGGGGGGTACATTCTGTAGCAATGTGTTTTTTATAAAGCTGGTGGGAAAGCAATATGGCTTGGAATAAGATTTCTCCCATTCAAGAGGTTATTCAACTGTGCTCAGCAGTCTCCCTCTAACAGCTTTGGTTTTGATTTTTTTTTGCCCTGTAACAGACCACAGATATGAAGTAACACTCATCAATATTAATTGTTGATGCTTTTGTAACTTTCTAGCTGGCAAATTATTCATTATCAACTAAATAGCATAGTGAATCATAAGACTGCCAGACATTCCTGTGTAGTGTAAAGGAGGAGATACTGTTCAACTGAAATCTTACCGAATCCTTTTGACATGGAGGCTGCTCTGCTGTGTGCAACTGGAAGTTGCTGATCATTGGTATCCAGTGCTTTTACTAGAAATGTGTTTTCCTTTCAGTGTCATGAGAGACATTTAGAAGCCATACTACATTGTGCTAAACAGTATGGGCAGAAGAACAGTTGAGTTCTGTCTCTTTTGGGGAATTGCACTGATAATGTTTTTACAAGTGCTAACTTCTCTATGCTGTCTCTACTCTCACATTAGTCCTATTATTGCTTTCATTATTAATAATATTTTAACTTGCTATTTAGATCAAATAACTTATTCCTTAAAGTTCTCTCACAGACAATTTATACTTACTTCCGTAGTTTGATTGTAGATATCTGTGAGCTGTTGCCTCACAGTATTTTATGTAGCATATGTATTGCCTAGCACATAATGTGGTCACTCT
>NW_009953496.1:13181477-13192984 GCF_000747805.2 Chaetura pelagica | reverse complement strand
TTTCCCATCAGGCTCTTAAAACTTATAGGTAAGCACAACATGTCCCATTTGACCATCAGACAGACAATACCTTTCTGGTATTTGGCAAAGAGGGAATATATAAAGCTCCCATGTACATTGGGACTTAAAATGACTACTGACTGGTTCAGGTGGTACCCTGTGGTGGAATGTCCAAAAAGCATTCCTTAAGTAGAGAAAACCAAGAACCCATGTGTGATCAGAGCCTGCATGTTCACAGCAACATCTACCGCTGGCAACAAGTGGTGCCTTTTACTTAGAATTTTTGATCTTAGTGGTCTCAGCCTACTGTTTACAAAAGCACCCCTGCCTTTTTGTAGTTTCTGCTGCAATGTGCACAATATAAGGAAATTATATTGCTGGGATACTGAACATAATATGCAGTCACTGCCTTGGTTAGGTATCTGGAGTTGTCTCTCTGAACTCATTGTAGAAAATGACAAAATCACTTTGAAGCGCCTGTTTCCTTCTTCCCTTTACAGTGCCTCCAGAAGAGGCATTCATTGTTTTAGGCATGCAATTTGTCTTGATGAGGCTGCTATGCCAATGCATCCCTCTCTAGCACCTGGAACTCTTAAGAGTAATGTGAGGCTTGAGAGTGGCTGAATGGTGCTGTGCTTATATAGGCAGTAACAGCAGGTGTTACAAGTGCATCCTGTCCAGCAGTTGCCTTCATTCTCATGCTGTCCCTTCCCTTTGAGAAGGTGGGCTAGCAGGGGAAATACGGGATCTGTCTGCAATGCCTTTGCCCCCAGTTTTGAACTGGTAGTAAAAGCCTCTTGCCCATGGAGCAACAACTTGTGACTTGAGTGGCTGAGTGTTGGCAGAGGTTTGTCTTCCTATTTTGTCTGGGAAGGCAAGGTTGGCCCAGAGCAAGTTTTTTATATGGTAGCAGCAGGGTGGCCTGTTTGTGTTGCTCCATGGTCAAATGCAGAGTCCCTGGTGGGTATGTGCCTATGCCTGCATGCAGGAGTGTGAGGGGAAGGAGGAAGGTGGTGCTTGTGCTAGGCATTGTGTGCCCTTTAAATCCATGTGTCCATATAAAAAGCTTTCACTAGGTGGAGTGTAATTTCTTGGTATGATGTTTACCATAATTGACTACATAGAAAACTTACTCTTGTAACTCCAGAGCCCTGTGACATCTTCCCATCCTCCTTACCCAGCCTGTCCTTGTCACTCTAGCTGCACAAATCACTCTGATGCCCCATCTCTAACCTCAGTAATACTCAGGAGCAATGATACAAAGGACCATGTTTCTGGAAGCTCTATCTAGTGTTATATATTCCATACTATTTTATGATCTATTATAATATTATCTGTATCTACTGTCTATCTCCAGTTAGTGTTATCTGTTACAAGACAGAGGTGGACAAATTGCCAGTTTTATTGGTGAGAAGGTAGAAATGTTCAATGATATTTCTAACATAAGGTTGGAAAAGACTGACTTGATATATTTAGAGCATATTGATAAAAGACATCCTATTCTAAGAACAGCTCAGAAATATGTGAAAGGACCTCTGCTAAAATTAAACATTTTAAAATCATCCGGGCAATGTAATTTGCATACAGGAGTTTTAAAAGAGCAGATTGAATGGTTCTTACAATAAATCTTGACATTGATATGGAATTCAGGATATCTAGAAGAAATTAGAATGCCGATACTTAAAAAAGGTTAAATAAGAGTACCTAGGATTTTTCCCCTGAAGCTGATCAGGGGCAAAATGTAGAGAAATTTTTTTTTCAAATACCCGTTTTACAATAAATCTTGACATTGATATGGAATTCAGGATATCTAGAAGAAATTAGAATGCCGATACTTAAAAAAGGTTAAATAAGAGTACCTAGGATTTTTCCCCTGAAGCTGATCAGGGGCAAAATGTAGAGAAATTTTTTTTTCAAACTACCAGTTTGAAACAGCGAGTTCAGATATGATAAAAACCACAGTGTGAATATATTTTTGTAAAAGATTTAATTTTACAGAAGCTTAATTAATGGCATAGTAGAAGCCTGATCCCAGTGGGCTGATTTTGCATTTGTGAAGTAAAGGTATGCAGTCTTAATACATCAGTAACACAATTCAAGCAACTCAGACAGCATCTGGAGCTCCTGAGGCCTCCTGATAGAAAAGTTGGGCAGCCAGGAGGTGAGAAAATGATGTGAAAGAGATGTATAACTAGATGAAAGAATGCTGTCTCTGTCCATCCTAGGCCCCCTTCTCTTCAACATCTTCATCAATGACTTGGATGCAATACTCAAAGGAATTCTAAGTAAATTTGCTGATGATGCAAAGCTGGGAAGAGCTGTTGACTCGTCCGAGTGCAGGCAGGCCTTGTTTAGCTGTTGCTTGTTGTTTAGCTCTGTTGTTCCTACCTCTTTCCAGCCACCACTATTATGATGCAGAAAGGACAGCACACCAGTGTGAAGTTATTAAACAGTCTTCCATGTATACAGTACTCAGTAAAACATCTGGTGAGTTGCCCCTTATAAAATTTTCTGAAAGTCCATATTGTCCCAGCAGTAGTCTTTTACCATGCTAAAGTCAAGCATGATTTTTTGTATTTTTTTTTTTTTCTTATCTGCTTGTTGCTCCTCATTAAGCTAAGTAATCATGGTCAGTCAGCATGGCATGGCAGATGCACAGGTGTGAGCCCTTGTGTTGATCATGGTCTGTGTCACGCTCCTGTTACAAATTCAGAAATGCTTTTCTATTGTATTTCATGAGGAGCTTTTCTCATATGGGTTGCTATTTCTGCTTTAAATGAGATTGTAGGATGCTGTGTGACTGGCGTTGTGCTTGTGTGCAGTTGATAAAAGATAATAAGACAAGGACTCTGCTGGGAAAAACAAGCCATTTTAATAAAGAGTTAATAGTTAGAACTGACTTCCAGAACAATATATTACATTTAGGTCTTGTTTTTTTCTCTGATTTAGCATGTGTTAGAAATTTGATGAGGAAATGCAAGCATGTTTAATAGAAAATGGTAATCTGAGTCTGGAGCAAGACCTGGATGTCTTAATACAGGTAGGAAGTTTCTGAACTGGATAATGACCTAAGTCTACGTAATTGGCTGATGGGTGTAATATGGTATGTTTAAGGCAATTCCATCTTTTGCAACTGTATTACTTATCGAAGATAAGCTTTGCTGTTGTGTATGGGTGAAGAGGTCAGAATAATATTCACTGTGTCTTCTGATAAATTGTGTGCTCGAATCCAATTCTGTCATTGTCAGCTCCAGCTGTCAGGCTGAACATTCAAGAAACAACGTCCTTTAATACAATATTGCAAACATCTTGTTCAGCATCAGTCAAAGTACAATTTGAGATATAGCCGACAACGGATGCCTTTCTGGAGCCTTCTTTGATCAGCTTTGCTTCCTGGAAATCACTGACTGATATGCAGACTGATACCTGATATAGATAGGAAGATGCTTAATATTTCTTACTCCGGCAGAGAAAGTTATCATCTGTCACAAATAAATTCAGAGCATTTGTTGTTTTGTTGCTGCTGCTGCTTTTGTTTCCTGTTGGCATTATCAGGGATAGTATAGAGTTAGCAGTTTCAGTGTTTCTTCTGTCATCTACTGACTGTTACATGGCAGCAGCTTGTTGCTGAATCAGATCGATAGTGGGAAGAGTGTCACCTTCCGTTGTCCTCCTGTGCTCTTCACTTATCATACTAACAGATCAGTGGCATCATGCAATGATCTGAGCTACGTCTTTAGCAGTAGCTGCCATGTGATGCACTAATTTGCTCCCAGGGGAAGCTGTTCAAGGCATATGTTCCCTGTGGTATTTTAATGGTCACTGTATTCGAGTGACAGTCGTCATGATTTAAATGTCAGTTGTAGTCCTTCTTTCAAGGTGCATGATATTGCCTTTGGCTGTATAAAATGCACTTAACCAAGTATTCTTGATCACACTGTATTGCTGAATTATCCATGTCATTATTTACTTCTCTAGCAATTTTTTTGTCATCTGTCAATTTTTCTAGCAATGATTTCATATTTTACTGAGATCACTGGTTAAAGTATTGAACAGGATTAATCCCAGAAGAGATATCTGTGGAATGTTCAGTACAGGGCAAAACCCTTTCAGTGACAGAATAAAAAAAAAACAACAAATCATGTTTATGTGTATTTTGAGAACTGTTGAACCAACTTTTAATCTTTTAAATATTGACCACATTTACATTTACAATATTAGAATCATAGGATGTTTTGGGTCGGGATGGCCTTTCAAAGATTGTTTCGTTCCAGCCCCCCTGCCATGGGGGCACCTCCCACTACATCAGGTTGCTCAAAGCCCCATCCAACCTGGCTTTCATCACTTCCAGAAATGGGACATCCACAGCTTCCCTGGGCAGCCCATTCCAGTGTCTCACCACCCTCACAGGAAAGAATTTCTTCCCTCTTTCAGTTTAAAACCATTGTCCCTTGTCCTCTCACGCTACTTAAAGAGGGGCTCCTCATCTTTCCTAGAAGGCTGTTATACAGTGTCCCCAGAGCCTTCTCTTCTCCAGGCTGAACAACCCCAACTCCCTCAGCCTGTCTTCATAGGAGAGGTTCTCCAACCCTCTGATCATCTGCACAGCCCTCCTTTGCACTTGTTGCTAGAAGTCTGTGCCCTTCTTGTGTTGGAGACTCTGGAACTGGACACAATACAGAAGATGGGGTCTCACGACAGCGTAGTAGTGGTGGAGAATCACCTCTTTCCTTTGGTTTATTTTGGTACTGCTATGAATAGATCATTTGGTTTCTATTTTTTGTAGACTTTTCTCTTTGTGCCGTGTTTATTTTTCTTCTTCTAGGTTGGAATCTGTTGAAATGTACAGTGGATATTATTTTTTTCTTGCTTTCTTATCTAATAATTTCCAAACTAACTTTTAGCAAGATCTAGCACAAATATAACACATTGTATGGGAGATGGATGTTGATTTTTCTCATCAGGTTACCATCCAGTTTACATGTCTTTACATAGTAATCAAGGAAGCAATAAAAATGAATTCACCCTATGTGATTTTACCCTGCTTGATGATTCTTTTATCATATAGCAAAGTAATATTAGCTCCACTATTGCACACTGCAGATAACTTCTCTACTTCCCTGGGACAAATTTTATTTTCTGTGTATCTGTGGTTATGTTAAAAATGTGTTACAACACACAGACTTCTTCTACATCCAGCTAACATGTTTAGAATTAGTCACTGTCACTTTTATGGCCCTTCTATTCCAGGTAAATTCCTGTGAATATCACATATACAAAGCTTTTATTTCTTTTTTTAATCTTTTAAAAGATTAAAAATTTAATTATTTTATTTTTTTTTTCATTCACTTACATCTGGAAAGTTTACAAGCACTCCATCCTCCCCTGTTCTGCCAACAGATAACATACTTCTTGGCATCTGTCTTCTACCATGCTGGCTCACTCAGTTGAGAGCATAAAGCACTATTGTGATATGGAAAGTCCCGTCACATAATTTATCAGAAGCAGCTTCAAGTGTCAAAATACACAACAGGTCAGAAATGAAGGGTGTAAGAACAAAAACACTATAAAGACAAAAAGAAAGAAAGAAAGAAAAAAGCTTTTAACCCTGTTTTATATTTTCATGACAAGCTACCCTAAGTGCAAAATTCTAATACTTAAGTGAATAGCATATTTTACTTCTATTAGTCCCTTTGATCACTTGTTGTTAGAAGAATTCTACTACTGTTAGGGTTTAATACTCCCCTCCTTCCCCTTATGGGAAAAAGAGAGGGAATAAGGGAGAGAGAATTCTATGGGTTGGGAACTAAACTACACACAGCTTTAATAAGACAGTAGTGGTAAAAAGGAAAAGTAATTAAATATAAAGCAATATATACAAATATACACAAAAGCGCTATCACACTCTCCCCTACCCCAAATAACATCCACGTTACCACTGAAGCTGAAGGGCAGGCCCTGGAAAAAGTCCCGACTCATCTCCTGGAGTCAGTGGCAGACAGGAGCTGGGATGCAGGAACTCTGGGGTGCAGGAACACAGGGATTGGGATCAAAAGGAGCCAAATGGACAGTCTTCCCAGGACACTGGCCATGGACAAAGAGAGTGAGCGCGTTGTGATGCCTCTCTTTTATATCCAGTATGAAATGGATGGGATGGGATACTTCGTTTGGTTAATTTTGGTCACCTATCTGGTCCACTCCTCCCCAGAGAGGGGTCTCAGGGGTGACCTCTTAGTCCCTTCTGGTTCCAGAATAGAAAATGTTTTCTTCAGAATCAAGCAGTGGCCTTGGCTCTACATACTATTCTCTTACTGTAACTATAAACATGGATGGTTAGCTGTCCTAGAAGCAGACACTGACTGAAAAACATGCTGTTAATTTCAGCAACTGCAGCTACTTAGAAGGGACTTAACTGAAAAGTAAAATAATAAAAAGAATCTCAAACCAGGACAGCTACATACTTGGCATTTTTTTCCTGTGTCCTAGATTAAAGATAGTCTTTACTATCTGAAGACTATATTAAATACATACATTCTGTGGAATGAGTGTTTATGAAATAATGTTCACTTAAGCATCTAGTTTTGCACGCTACTTAAAGAGGGGCTCCTCATCTTTCCTAGAAGGCTGTTATACAGTGTCCCCAGAGCCTTCTCTTCTCCAGGCTGAACAACCCCAACTCCCTCAGCCTGTCTTCATAGGAGAGGTTCTCCAACCCTCTGATCATCTGCACAGCCCTCCTTTGCACTTGTTGCTAGAAGTCTGTGCCCTTCTTGTGTTGGAGACTCTGGAACTGGACACAATACAGAAGATGGGGTCTCACGACAGCGTAGTAGTGGTGGAGAATCACCTCTTTCCTTTGGTTTATTTTGGTACTGCTATGAATAGATCATTTGGTTTCTATTTTTTGTAGACTTTTCTCTTTGTGCCGTGTTTATTTTTCTTCTTCTAGGTTGGAATCTGTTGAAATGTACAGTGGATATTATTTTTTTCTTGCTTTCTTATCTAATAATTTCCAAACTAACTTTTAGCAAGATCTAGCACAAATATAACACATTGTATGGGAGATGGATGTTGATTTTTCTCATCAGGTTACCATCCAGTTTACATGTCTTTACATAGTAATCAAGGAAGCAATAAAAATGAATTCACCCTATGTGATTTTACCCTGCTTGATGATTCTTTTATCATATAGCAAAGTAATATTAGCTCCACTATTGCACACTGCAGATAACTTCTCTACTTCCCTGGGACAAATTTTATTTTCTGTGTATCTGTGGTTATGTTAAAAATGTGTTACAACACACAGACTTCTTCTACATCCAGCTAACATGTTTAGAATTAGTCACTGTCACTTTTATGGCCCTTCTATTCCAGGTAAATTCCTGTGAATATCACATATACAAAGCTTTTATTTCTTTTTTTAATCTTTTAAAAGATTAAAAATTTAATTATTTTATTTTTTTTTTCATTCACTTACATCTGGAAAGTTTACAAGCACTCCATCCTCCCCTGTTCTGCCAACAGATAACATACTTCTTGGCATCTGTCTTCTACCATGCTGGCTCACTCAGTTGAGAGCATAAAGCACTATTGTGATATGGAAAGTCCCGTCACATAATTTATCAGAAGCAGCTTCAAGTGTCAAAATACACAACAGGTCAAAAATGAAGGGTGTAAGAACAAAAACACTATAAAGACAAAAAGAAAGAAAGAAAGAAAGAAAAAAGCTTTTAACCCTGTTTTATATTTTCATGACAAGCTACCCTAAGTGCAAAATTCTAATACTTAAGTGAATAGCATATTTTACTTCTATTAGTCCCTTTGATCACTTGTTGTTAGAAGAATTCTACTACTGTTAGGGTTTAATACTCCCCTCCTTCCCCTTATGGGAAAAAGAGAGGGAATAAGGGAGAGAGAATTCTATGGGTTGGGAACTAAACTACACACAGCTTTAATAAGACGGTAGTGGTAAAAAGGAAAAGTAATTAAATATAAAGCAATATATACAAATATACACAAAAGCGCTATCACACTCTCCCCTACCCCAAATAACATCCACGTTACCACTGAAGCTGAAGGGCAGGCCCTGGAAAAAGTCCCGACTCATCTCCTGGAGTCAGTGGCAGACAGGAGCTGGGATGCAGGAACTCTGGGGTGCAGGAACACAGGGATTGGGATCAAAAGGAGCCAAATGGACAGTCTTCCCAGGACACTGGCCATGGACAAAGAGAGTGAGCGCGTTGTGATGCCTCTCTTTTATATCCAGTATGAAATGGATGGGATGGGATACTTCGTTTGGTTAATTTTGGTCACCTATCTGGTCCACTCCTCCCCAGAGAGGGGTCTCAGGGGTGACCTCTTAGTCCCTTCTGGTTCCAGAATAGAAAATGTTTTCTTCAGAATCAAGCAGTGGCCTTGGCTCTACATACTATTCTCTTACTGTAACTATAAACATGGATGGTTAGCTGTCCTAGAAGCAGACACTGACTGAAAAACATGCTGTTAATTTCAGCAACTGCAGCTACTTAGAAGGGACTTAACTGAAAAGTAAAATAATAAAAAGAATCTCAAACCAGGACAGCTACATACTTGGCATTTTTTTCCTGTGTCCTAGATTAAAGATAGTCTTTACTATCTGAAGACTATATTAAATACATACATTCTGTGGAATGAGTGTTTATGAAATAATGTTCACTTAAGCATCTAGTTTTGTGTAATTAGTGTCATTAAACATTCCAAATTAGTATACTACTCAGGTGCAGCTCTATTAAAAAAAAAAAAAAAAAAAGTATTAGGAGTAATGCTCTTGTTTAAGTTTTCAGTGTGAAACAACCTCTTAAAGAAATTGAAGCTTTTTCTGAGGGAGGAAAGAAATGAAGTCTGATTTGTTTTCTGATTTATCATTTGGAAATTAATTGTATTGCATGATAGAGTTAAGATAAAGAAAGCTGGAGGACAGACAAAGATTTAGGAACAAACAATTGTCAAAAATTGTTGACTCATGTTGAAAATAACTACATTGTTTTGGAGTTTGTGATCAATACTATACTATATATCTTGTAGTGGGACCCACAACAAGCCTCCCTTCCACTGACATTATCTCTTAATTATATCAGTACAAAAAGGAAGGTGGACTAACAGGCACATTTGAAGTGACCGAGTTATTTTTCTGAAAGTTTTATTTTAGGTAAATGAAAGCTATTAGTTTGTTTCAGTAATAATTGTGTCAGGAGAGAAGAATTTGTAGTGATCTGTCACTAATCCTTTGTCTCTGAATCGATAAAAACATGTCACTAGAAACTGTGTAATGAACTATTATGGGAAGGAGCAAAGTCATAGGAAAAGAGAACTGAATCTGATATTTCTGGCACTACATCTTGAGCTAACCGTATATGTGATTAAGCTTGTGATTTCCATGTTTCACTATGGCATGCCAGGCAATAATCCACATTTCTGTCTGTACACATGGTAGTAATTTCAGTAGCACTTAGATCCCTATTTTAATGTAATTCATCTCCAAAATAACTGGAAGGTACACCAATCACTACTGTCACCTCAGCAAAGCCTAAGCAAGGCTAGCAGAGTTGTTCCCTACCTCAGGTAACTTTTTTGATTTTAAGATAATTTTCCTTTTTATATTGATAAATATAAATTTAAATTTATAATTTATGTTTCTATATTGATATATAATTAACATTTTTTTTTTAACTTGACTGTGCAGGAGGAAAACCCCTGAATGCAACAAGTTCTTGATGAACTGATCCAGTAGACCCAAGTGCTCAAAGAAGTACCAAGAGTAAGTTTCTTTGGTGGCTTCTGAGCTTTGCTGGAGTGGGAAGAAACTAAAAGAAATGTGATTTTTTTTTTAAGAAAACCTGATATGAGTAATGTCTTTCAGATAATCCAGTAGTTAAGGTCAGCAGCAAAGGGAATAACATTATCAGTCAAACTACAGTAGATGTGAACCACTAAAGGTAAAGAGCATAATGCAGTGGATGAAAAAAACTCACTTCTCACTCTGGAAAACACTGGACTGGGTTTAAAGTTGTTCTTGAGAATTTAGTGTGTCTGTGGGAGAAAACTTAAATGACTCTGGAAGGACTGTTACAAAAAAAACAATGCAAGTCATTTCTAATTGCAGGTTATTGCATGCTGTGTAGCCATTATGTCTGTTACATTTCCATCTGTTGTTTCTTTAATGTGGCCTGTTGTGCTTGTGCTAAGAGATTAGCACGTTAACTAAAATGTTAATGTGAACTCTAGCAGAGCCCAGAGAAAAAAGTGGAAGCAGAGTGTCTGATGTTGGAAGCCTTTTATCTAAAATTACAAATGCTGAAGGAAGCATCCATTGCCGGTAGCTTGCAGAATGCTCTGATCAGTCAAAGAATACACAGGCATCCATCATCCACAGAAGTGTGCTCTGCAGCTAGCCATTTCATCTGCCATTGCCATCTACCTGCCAAACTCCCCTTCCCTGCCTATTCAGAGAAACCATATTGTGCAGGGACATTCTGTGCATTTTGTTGACATATAGTAGTAATAGCCCTACACATCCTTCCGTGATTTTCCTTTTGTTACAGATTTTTTTGTATCTGAGGACAAAGAAAAGCTCTAAACTGAACCAACCCCAAATTATCATTTTTAGCTGGCAACAGTACTGAGCTCTGGGAGAAGTGGAACATGGACTTGAACTATTGATGGAGCTACAGTAAAGAATAATGTGCTACACCATCACCAAACATGATTCATGCATATTCTGCCTTATTTTAGTAGCTCCTGTGAGCTAGATTTTTTCCTGATTTTTAACCCCTGCAAGATTGCCTTTTTTACATATATGTGGTTCATTCAAGGAACAATGACCACTAACATCTCAGCTGTGATTTATCAAAGCAGGAAAGTGCTTTGATGCTGCAAACAGAATGCAAGCTAGTTAATTAAAATTTCAGAAGAAAATGAAAGTCAGTTAGGGACTGCAGGGAACGTGTTTTATTAGAAGGTGGAATCACTGTGCTGCTTTGATTTAGGTCTTTGTCGTCACCAAAATTGCCTTTGATTTTTGGGAGTGTGGTCATATAAAATTCTAGTTTACATTTCTTTAGCTGATGATCTACTTTTCTTGCTGCAAATTTTCAAAGAGAAGAATGTAATGCCCAGTACTTAGTGTTCTTTTAATAAAAAATAGCAGTTGCTTCTTTTTCATTGATCATTTTGATTTCTTTTTTGCAAAATGTCTGGAAAGAAGTATCAGACAATATTGATCAATGCATTTTCAAAGGAAATGGATGCAATAGTGGGAACTTTTCAGAAAGTTGAACATTAAATTTATAGAAGCAAGTATTGTTTCTTTAGAACCAAATGGAAATACTCTCCCCTTTCTTCTCCTCTATTACCTATCTACCCAGATTAAGTGTTGGCTTCTCTTTGCTGTACTGAAACCACACTCAGCTCTATATAATCTATTAAAAAAAAAAAAAAAAAAAAAAAAAAAAAAAAAAAAAAAAAGAAAA
>NW_009953496.1:13169367-13181371 GCF_000747805.2 Chaetura pelagica | reverse complement strand
AAAAAAAAAAAAAAAAAAAAAGTAAAAAGAATAAGTAGATTCTGTTCCTCTGTTAACATCTTTATTTCTCTTCTACTCAATGTAATACATTGGCTAGAAGAATAGAGATATGAAAGCTTAGATTTGCTATGTTACATGGTAGTGATAGTCACTAGAGATTTTATGTGTGGACCCAAGACACACTGAAGCACTTTCATGAGTCCAGTGTCACACTAAATTGTTAAATCCAAAACTAGCTTTGGGGTATTTTTTATGTTTGCTAGCACACTTTTGCACCTTTGTTCTTTCTTCGTTGGTCTGCAGCTCCATGTTTACCTGACTTTACTCCATATACCTGTTTTACATGTGATAGGTACTAAGTCTTTGTTCTCTTTGTTACCCCTAAAACCACTTTTGTCTGTCTCCAGGGTTTCATTTCTTTAACTGACCATGAGTGAGTTGTTCATACCTGTGGACCACCCAGCGCCAAACCTGTGCCCACCTTTTGTTACCCTGTGCCCATACTCTTCTGGACCACATCCCGTGTCTCCCCTTCTGAAGGCCTATGCAGTCATACCAGGCTTGTATTTCTTACATTGCGTCATCTATTGTGTCCTGGGCCGCATAAAAAAACCCTGTGAGCAGCAGGTCAAGGAAGGTGATTCGCCCCTTTACTCTGCACTGGTGTAAGTCCTGGAATACTGTGTTCAGCGCTGGGGCCTGTAGTACAAGAAAGATAGGGACCTGTTAGAGCAGGTCCAGAGGAGGGGCACAAAAAATGATCAAAGGGCTGCAACATCTCTCCTGTTCAGAAAGGCTGGAAAATTGTGGTTGTTCAGTCTGGAGGAGAGAAGACTGGGGAAACATTATTGCTGCCTCTCAATATACAAAGGGAGTTTAGAGAGAAGATGGAGACAGACTTTCCACCAGGACCTGTAATAAAAGGACAAGGGGCAATGGTTTTCAACTGAAAGAGGGTAGGGTTAGACTGGACACAAGTAAGAGTATTTTTATTATGAGGGTGGAGAGACACTGGAACAGATTGCCCACTGGCCATCCCTGGAAGTGTTTGAGGGCAGGTTGCATGGGGCTTTTAGCAACCTGAAAATGAAAGATGTAGTTGCCCAAAGCAGGAGAAGTTGGACTAGATGATATTTGGAGGTCCATTCCAATCCAAATCTTTCTATGCTTCTATGATTCTGTTAGTCATAAATACCCTATTCTATATATAATAAATCTGTTACTGTTATGCAGAACTATGTTTAGAACTATGTTTTTACTATGCACAGATTAAAAAAATAAAACACTTTACATTAAGACAACTGGCCAACTAGATAAAATTTCTGTCTCAGCTAAACCAAGTAAAACACAAAGCAGACTGGATAAGGCTGCTGTTGAGGCTTTGCAAACTCAATACAAAGCTATATCCTGATACTAACAATGGCAATAGTACTGCCAGAGTCATAGCTCTGCAAGGCAGCTATGAGGTGTTTGGCAGCTTGTCTAGAGGTCATAAAGGAAGATTAAGTTTGTGGAAAGTGACTCCTGAAACCTGCTGACAAGTTCCCACAAGGTCTGTGGCTGCTTGGGAAGACTGGCTCTTCTGTGGCTCTTCACTCTGAAGTGGCGTTTGAGCATTTTCACAGGCATCAGTGGTGCAAGGGATAAGAGGTTTGACATTGTAAGTGGTTGGTAAATTAAGATTCAGGCTTGAGCATACCTGAGATGCTCCCAGGCAATTTCACCACCTCACTTCTCAACCTGAGGGGTCCACTGACAACTATGATTCAGGTTCAAAACCAGCCAAATATGCAAGGTCAACAGCTCCATTTAAATTCTGCCACAGTAGCAAACCCTGTGCTTTTCATGGCAGGAGTGTTTTCTCAACCTAATAATAGCAACAATCAATTTATAACTAAAAGACAATTTGTATTTCTACCTTTTTTTTTTTTAATTTTTTTTTTAATTTTTACTTACTTTTTCTTTGTCAAAGGAATATCCTTTAGCTTCTATATGAAAGTAAAAAAAAAACAAACAACACAAAACCACAACCACACAGTATTTCCATTTCTCAAATACTCTTATCTAGATTTAGAATATACTATTTTCTATCTCCCCTAAACACTTGTCATTGTCTCAAGAGCTGGTTGAGAACACAGAGCTGGTATGCCAGGCTTCCCAGCAACATTTCTGTCCTGTTCAGACATCTGGCAAAGTAGCTCTTTTATTCCTTTTATGCCACTGGAAATCCCACACTCACTGAGCAGTCAGTTTTCTGCCTTTTCAGTACATTGGGATCTTGATATTAAAGAGTTTACTTGTTGGAAATTACTGCAGGCTCAGAGATTTTTCAATAATTCTGTGTTCTCTTTATCAAAAACATGCTGATCCAAACTATACATTTGTCAGCAATTTTTCCCCTCTTAAAAATGAAAAAATAGAAGTGGAATGTGAAACAGTTGCTAAATAGTTTACCTGGAAGAGAATGAGGAAGCTGATGGTATTTGGGATGTAGTCTGTGTGTTTCAGAACAGCTTGCTGCTGAGAATTGGGGAGGTAGGAGCCAGGGATACAACAGCATGATTATAGAACAACTTCAGTCAAATGAGTTTTTAACTTTTGCATTGTTGTGTTTTTCAAGTATATTGAAAAACTGAGCATATTTACTTCTCAAATTCAAGACAGGAAACAGAGGTCAATCTAAACCCTTATTTTATTTGAATGATTTGGAGTTTAAATAACAGTAAACAAAATTCAGTAAGAAATCTACCTGCTTTCCAATACAAGTAATGATATTTTAATTTTTAAACACCAAATCTGGCAGTTAAGACTCACTCAATAGTATTGAACTGTTTTCAAAAATTAAGCACAGTGAATTATTTTAATTTCAATATCTAAACCATGATAAGAAGGATTAACCTACAGTGGTATTGGCAAGCTCACACTTCCTTGTATCTCTCAAGTTGCTAAGTATTTTGTGTAACAGCCTGGGTTTCCTGATTGTAGGAAATATGCAACAGGATGTTGTCATATTCTTACTCTCTTCAGAATGTCTTTGTTCTTGTTTCACAGACAATATGCAGAGCAAAGGAAGCAGTAAATCAGAGGGCATTATGGGTATTTCAGTTGATTCTGTGTCTTAAAGATTTGTATTTAAATTGTCTGTGTAGTTCTTGGTTGTTGGGTGCTACTTAGTAAGACAAAGAAGCTCCTTTTAGGTCACATTACATATTCCCCAAAATTCTATTTCTTGAGAGTTGCAGTATGTCATGGTTAGTCTGAAGGTGAGATAGACATAATTTGATTTAATGTAGCAATGTTCTTTATTAATCAATTGAAGGGAAAATAGAGACTAAGACTATGACAAAGACTGGCTGTGGTTGAGACAGTTCAACCTTACCACAGTAACCTTCGGCCAGAAAACTGATGGAACTCTTGGAAATCACATATGTTTTTGCAGTTGTGCATGGACATAAGTAACATAACATGGTCTGTATATAACTAGACAACAGATTGTTTCATGAAGAAGAGCTTGCATTCTAAAAGTAAGCAGTTGTGGCAGTGTGGTTCCCTCCCTCCCTCCTGCTTAAGCCATAACCACTAGCGGGGGTCATGATGGCTGCATCCAGCTTATGCTGGACTTCAGGGGACAGCTAGTAACATGGTAGCAAAGGGTGTCTGGAACAGCAGACCAGACATCTTGCTGGCATGCAAATATGACTAGAAGTCAATCATCTTACTCTGTAAATAGCGGACAGCCCAGGGCCTGCTGAGCTCTCCCGAAACGCCAGTGGGCTGCACGCCAGGATCTCCCCTTGAGCAGGGACACCTCTAAAGGTTGTGGTTCCAGGTTGAGAAATTCCTTGCCATAACAGATTCTCGGTAAGTAATTAATAGCATCCTAGACTTTGAAATCTTATCTCAGTGACTTAAAGGATTGATTGTGCATATATAAGCCTTTAAACATAAACCATTGACCCAGTCTGGGACTAGGAATGGATACAGCTGCACCTAGACTTTTCTCTCTGAGGAGTTTAAGAAAGAAGAGGATCCTTTCTGAAGCTTGGGACTCAACAGGTGGGTCTCCCTGGCAGTGTTGTCTGCCCCTGTCTTCTATGCAGTAGATAATCAAGTGTATCTTGCCATCAAATCCTTTTAAACCTCTGTCATATTTACTACTGAACACTGTAAACTCACTGCTTTTATATCAGTAGAGAATATTGTTGCTTTGTTTTTACAAGTGGAGTCTCTTACTCCATTTGAGACAGCAGTGAATCCTCCATCAAAGTCTCTGTTATTCTGATTTTTTACACTGTGTGTCACTGTCAGAAGTTATTTCAACATGTAATAGGTTTAAATGGCTCAGGTCACCATAAGCCTGCCAGAATTCTCATACACTCCTTTGTCCTTAAAAATGAGGAGAAATTAGGAAATGAGACTGGAAAATCTGTTACATGGAGATGCAGTATGATCATTGTATTTCTGAAACTTTTAAAAGTAATTTTTGACCAGCAGCTATGCCATGGATACCCAGGATAGTGAACCAGACAGCTTCTAATTTAGTCATGTCCTTGGGCATTGATTTTGATCGCTGAGTGTTGTTTTGAGAGAAAAATAAAGATGTAGGATTGTATTTTGAATATGATCTTCCAATTTCAGATGTGGAATAAGAAGCCACTTTATGCATAGACAAGGTTTTTTTACACATTAATGACATGCTCTGCATGTCATAGCCGTAAAATACTGTGAGCAACCAATTCTAAAGCCTTGACAGTGACTTCATACATTAGTTGTAATATTGGGTTGTTTCTGAGACAAAGTTCTTACTAGATAGTCCCATGTCTGTCCACGTAGATCTATCTGATATACTCCAGGGTAGATGATCTTTGCTAATGTGACTAACTGTTGTCATGGAATGGATCATCACCTTTCAATGGAACATCACCTTTCAACTTGAATTTCAGTGGTATCTCCATAGAGTTTTGTTGTGAGGGCAGTGTGCATTAGCTACCTGCCTTTGGCATTACTGGCATGGAGGTGGGCACCTTATGCATTTGGTAGCATCACCACTCCCCTTTAGAGAATCCATAGTGAAATCTGTCCTATGTAGGGTGACCAACGAGGTCTGTAGGGACCCTGTTTTTTAGCTTCTAAGTGAGACAGGCTGGCAGCATATGAGTGGGTTTATTGCAACACTTGGAAAGACACAGAGGTGCCAGTTCTTGGTCAGGTGCAGTTAATATAGGCCAGGAGGGTAAGGAAGGAAATTAGCAAGCAGAAGGACCAAAGAGTGAAAGATATGAGTCAAACCAAACTGCAAAGCAGTCTGGGTGACTGTCCTCTGACAGAGCCTGCCAGGAATGAACAGGAAGCATCCAGATGCTCCAAAATGGGGTGACATCCAGTTAGCTCATTTCCAAGTTGCTCATACAGACCAGGCAAAAGCATTTTTTGGATGTTTTCAATGAAATCTGCATTCATAAGTAAAACTTGGGACCTGCTACACTTAACTGTCTGTATGATGCAGTCAGGAGTAATCTTGATCCAGACATGCTCTTCTGGGTTTCAGAGTTGTTTGGGAAGGGGTTTTCTGGCTGTTTTGGCTTCTCGACCATTTCCCTGGCTTCTTATAGCAGCCAGTTTAGCACCATCACAGAAGTTAAGCATCACACACTGTTCCAAGGCTTTTTGCACTGTTGATCCATTGATCGTTAAACATATAAGTAAATTCACTCTGTACCCCAGCTCCCAGAACATATGTTTACACAAGTGAATGCATACTGCCCCTTGAACATAATGTCTGAATGCACTGCAAATATGACTCTTCAGATCCTGCCATTCCTGGTTTATAATTCATCATACTCCCCCTTCAGCAGGCTGGACTGCTTTTATGATTGTCTAAAACTGCATGCATTGTATAGGACTTGATGTATATTCCTTAGATTAATCTGTCCTCTGCCTTCTCTGCCTCCTTCTTTCCCACCTTTGGTAAGTATCTAAAGTACAGACGCTACATTTAGCATCCCTGAAACAGGTTAAAGTTGATTTGATTTTTTATGCTGTGTGTCCTATCAAGATATCAAGAGTATAGAAAAACATTTTCTTCCTTCTGACTTGGTGGTCCAGTTGTACAACAAGTGTTACCTGACATTATATAAATTCCATTCTATGCCTTAGAAAAATAATGGGGGAAGCTGCTGAAGTTACACACAGGGAAAACTTCCCTTACTGTGTTCTTTTGCAGCCTGTCCATTTTTGAGTCTACAACATCCACAAATCCTGCAGGCTTTAAGCTCCTCAATATTACACAACTGGAAAATATTTTTTGCCATTTTCAAAGTATATTTCTAACAGGGGATTTATGAAAATTAACAGTAAAAAAAAATAATAAATATATAGATAGTTTCTGTGATTTTCTCTAGCATCACTCAAATGATAACCTAGAGAAAAGAAACTTTTAGTGCCACCATGATACCGTGTTCTCCCAATTGGATCAGAAGTTAATTCATGGCAGAGTGAAAGCAGATAAAGGTAGCTGAAATCCCTCATTTCTACTTACAGAACATTTACAGCTGCTGTTAAGGTAAGATTTTTATTGTGCCAGGGAGGGAGACTTTCAGGAAAGCAAAACTCATTTTCTGTATGACCTTTAAAAGTCATGAGTTTCAGATGACCTCTTCACAAACAATGTAGTACACCTTTTCACGTAGTAATGAACTGTCTGCTCTAATACTTTCAGGTAAAGCGGCAGTTAAAGTTATAAATGTGGAGAAAATAAGCTCCCAGGCTTATCTTATTGGCTTCATCTTTTAAACACCATCACACCTGCACAACACACTGACTTAATACAGCTTCAGAATGAAGTTATCAAGGCACCAGAAACAGAATGCCTTCCATTTTCCATTTAAGTAAAACGTGTGGCAAAACTTAACCTTAAATATCGCAGAGCGATATATTATTTTTATACTCGATACTGACAAGAGTACAGATTTTAAATTTTAAAAGTGCTGTGTTATAACTGGTTACTTCCTGCCAATATTAATATTCAAAAACAGTAAAATAATCCAGTATTTGAATGACTGGAGAGACAAACTTATTGTAAAATAAAGTATAGCATTGTCCTGGTTTGAGCCAGGATGAAGCCAATTTTTCTTTTTACTGATTTTTTTTTCCTTCAGTAAGCTTTCTTGTAACTAGCAACAGCGTGTTCTGCTAGGCTGATAAGACAGTGGAATGTTTTTCTAACTACTGAGGCTTCAAGGCTGCACCTGCACTCTGCCGGCTCAGACACTATGGGGAGATCTGTGACCCCCCCGTAGGAGGCTGAGTTAGACAGACAGCAAAATTGGCCAAAGATATTCCATTCCATATATCTACGTAAGCTCAGAGGAAGGTCAGAGATCACAGAAGACAGCTTCCTTCCTTCTTCTTCTTTCCTTCTCTTCCGTCCATGGCCGGTGTCCAGGGAGGACTCTGTTCATCCATCACCGTCGATCCTCAGGCTTGATCTCTCGTGACCCCCATAACTCTCTGCTTTCTCCAGCAGCAGCTCCGGGATTCCTCGGGACTCTTCCCAGTTCAGGGAAGTGCTGTGGGAGTTGCTGGGGTGGGGGGAGGCGAGAGGCTTTTTGCCCATTCCTGAATATATTTGTATATAATTGAATATATTTTCTTGTATCATTCATTAGTATTTTAATTAAAGCTGTGTAGTTTAGTTTTCAATCCAGCCAAGTCTCTCTCTTTTTCTCTCTCTCCTTACCAGCCTGGGTTGGGGGGAGGGGGGATCGAGAGCATTGTTGTCAGACCTGAGTCAAACTGTGACAAGCATCATTCCAGTTAAAGAAAATATCAGCTTTTAAACTCATCTTGAAAATGCAGAATAGGTATTTTGATATGGATCACTTCGACGGAAACGTTGCTAATGCTGTATGACCTGTTTTCAAGATAGAATCTCTCACTCCTATACAGAAACCATTTCTGCAAATGCAGAATATTAAAATGATGAGTCAGTCAATAAAAGTACTGTGAGGGAAAAACTGAGTTCTTTAAAAATAAGAAGATTGGAAACAGGAGCTTGAATTATTTACTGTGTTCCTCAGGATTTAAAGAGATATTTGTTTACATTTTTCCAGGCTGTATGTGTTTGAGGATAAAGTGAAGCTGAATTGTTTCAGTTCATTATAATTTTTTTTTTGTGGACCACTGAAAATAGCCTATAGAATGGCCCACAAGACTGTAAACAACTGTTATGAACTGCTGTTAGTCTGATTCCCATAAAATCTCTAGGCAGCTTTGATTGAAGCTTTATTAAAAATGATTGTTAAAAATCTTACTACATAGTTGCTAAAGCAAATAATTTTATTTTCTTCATGTATTTTACAAAAATATTACTTTTAGTATTGTGGTATTTTGTATAAATAAGTATAAAATATCACTAACATATTCAACTGATAATGTGGTTAACTGTAAATTAACATTTTCTGTTTAGTTAATTCAGAATTTCTCATATCTGTAAACCAAAAATGACAAATCAGTTAAATTAACAGCTGTGTGTGGCCCAATACTTAGACTTCAAGTCTAAAAGAGTTTTGCTATATATTTCACAAACAACAGAGAAGGAACTTGACAAAAGTAGAGGTTTTTGTAAGAAATCAACTGTTTGCGTAAAATAATTGGAGAGGAAAAATGGATGGGTGATAGCTGATAATTGTTTAATAAATGACATCTGCTCATCCTTGGAAACTAACTTTCTAATACATGATGTTGTCAGTCTTCAGTGTCTATATTTAATGAATCTGGTGTGCCTGGAAGTGCTGCTTCATTTCCTGCATAACCACAATTCTTTAAATGATAAGTGGCTGGCCTGAACCTGAGACAGGGGGCCCTGGTGAAAAAAAGCACAGCAGTATGTAGATACAGAAAGTACCAAGAAGTTGCTTTGGACATGTATGCTTAACTATCATATTTCCTGAATATTTGTCTTCCCATAAGGAAGAATATTTCATTTATCTATCTATCTATCTATTTATTTATTTATTTCCCTTCTCACTTCCCCAAAATTTCATATTATGGAATTTTAAAAAAGGAAAACAGTGTATGCAACAGAATCACAGGACAGTTGAATGGCAGATGTAGTTGCAATGCTGCTTTCCATCATCTTTGAAAATTCATGGCAGTTTGCTGAAGTTCCCACTGCCTGGAAAAGGGGAAACATTGTCCCTATTTTCAGAAAGGGAAAGAAGAAAGACCTGGGGAACTGCAAGCCAGTCAGTCTCACTTCTGTGCCTGGTTAGATCATGGAGGAGGTCCTCCTGAAGGCTCTCCTGAGGCACATGGAAAATAAGGAGGTGGTTGGTGGCAACCAGCATGGCTTCACCTTGGGCAAACTATGCCTGACAAATTTGGTGGCCTTTTACAATGGAGTCACAGTGTTGGTGGACCAGGAGTGAGCAACTTGTGTAATCTACCTGAACTTCTGCAAAGCATTTGACAATGTCCCACATAACAAAAGATATGGATTCAATGGACAGGCCACTTGGTAGATAAGGAATTTGTTGGATGGTCACATTCAAAGACTATGGTCAATGGCTTGATGTTCAAAGGGAGATCAGTGATGAGAGGTGTTCCTCAAGGGTTGGTACTAGGACCAGTGCAGTTTAACATCTTTGTTGGAGACATGGACAGTGTCATTGAGTGCACCCTCAGCAAGTTTGCTGACAACAATAAGCTGTGTGCTAAGGTCAACACACTGGAGGGAAGGGATGCATCCAGAAGAACCTTGACAGACTTGAGAGGTGAGCCCATGCAACCTCATAAATTTTGGTAAGGCCAAGTGCAAGGTCCTGCACCTGGTTTGGGGCAATCCCAAGCACAAATACAGGCTGGGCAGTTAATGGATTTAGAACAGCCCTGAGGAGAAGGACTCAGGGGGTTGGTTCATGAGAAGCTCAACATGAGCCTTCAATGTGTGCTTGCAGCCCAGAAAGCCAAAAGTGTCCTGAGCTGCATCAAAACAAGTGTAGCCAGCAGGTTAAGGGGAGTGATCCCCCCACTCTACTTCACACTCGTGTGGACCCCACGTGGAGTACTGTGTCCAGTTCTGGTGCCCTCAACACAGGAAGACAAGGAGCTGTTGGAGCAAGTCCAGAGAATGGCCATGAAGATGATCAGAGGGCTGGAGCACCTCTCCTGTGGAGATAGACTGAGAGCTGGGGTTGTTCAGCCTGGAGAAGGGAGGGCTCCTGGGAGACCTTACTGTGGCCTTCCAGTACCTGAAGGGGCTATAGGAAAGCTGGGTAGGGATTGTTTACAAGGACATGTGGTAATAGGACAAAGGGGAATGGCTTTAAACTGGAAGAGGGGAGATTTTGGTTAGATATTAGGAATAAATTATTTTCTGTGAGAGTGTTGAGAACTGGAAAAAGTTTCCAGAAAAGTTGTGGATGTCTCATCCCTGGCAGTGTTCAAGGCTGGGTTGGATGGGGCTTTGAGCAACCTGGTCTAGTGGGAGATGTCCCTGCCCATGGCAGGGAGGTTGGAATTAGATGATCTTTAAGCTCCCTCCCAAACAAAACCATTCTATGATTTATAATGATGTGTGGGTGCCATATATGCATAAAGAATATGATATATGGTTCTGTATATGGTTCTGTACATGGTCTTGAAGAGACCGCTGTAATCTCAGAGTTGTCGTAGAAAACACAGACAGCACAAATCTTCTAATTATAAATCTAGTCCCCTGCTCCAGTTAGTAACCACAGATTGTAATCCTTTTAATAAATGGTCACTTTTTGGAATCTGAATTTTACTTGCATTCAGGACTTTAGTTTCTCCAGTACAGCTCTGTCCTGTCTCCCTTTTCTCTTATTTCCATCCTAAAATTATGCATTGTTAATTCATACCCATTTTTCCTGGTGCCTTATGCTTTATTTTAAATAGCTGTTCTTTCCTGATATGTATTTCGGGATGTATTTATAGAGAGCAATAAGATCTTGTGGAATTAGTACTTTAAAAATATATATCACACTAATTACATTCATATTTCCTGCTGGAGGCCCCTCTTGAGCCTGGACTATCAAGTGAGATTTTCTGTCTTCACTTGCTGGGCTCCTTCTGTTTTTCTGATCCCATACCCTGTAGAAGCAGATGCTCAAGGGTGTATAGGCAGAGAAGCTGAAGGTAGGAGTGCACTGAGCTGCCAGTGCTGTCAAGGGTTGAATTACCTGTTACACCCATAATCCTATTGTTTTACGTTCAGTTCTTTGGGAAAGTGCATACTTTTCTTTGCCTTTATTTTTCATTGGTATTTGAGGAAATACTTTGTGCTATGCTGAGCTAGTAGTCTAACTCTGAACGCTGTGTTAGATTAATTTTTAAAAGGGAATAAGAAATATCATCTTTGTCTGCTACAATTATGGTTTCTAAAAGAGATTAGATAAACAGAATCAGACAAAGAACATCAAATTGAATCCTATCTATTTATTAGAATTCCAATGTTGATTAAATTTCAATCACTTAGAAAGCAGCCTTTCTTAATTGTTTTCAAAGGCTATGAGGTACTTTTCCCTGCTTCAAAAAAGGATGTGGCAGTTATATTAGCAGATGTCAGCATTAGATGTTTCCACTATTGATCGTTCACATCAGTGTTGCTACTGGATATCTGCAATCCAGGGACACTCTTTTTTGCTAGCAAAGATCAGAACAACATGTCAGACTTACAAGGAACAAAAGGGGAGAGCAATCCCTGAACCAGACTACCGCGACTTGCTGCCTCTACTGACTTGCTAACCGCTTTGCAAATGTGATGAAAGGTCCCCCACTGCAGCTGAGAAGAGTTTAGAAGGAGTTCAGATGGTGAATGTTCCCTCTCCACGTCTTCCCTGTGAAGCAAATAGGTCATAAGCATAACTGCCTTCAGTTGTCTAGATTCCTCAGCTGCATAAAAAAGCTTGTTTGTCTCAATGTGGGAATGAAGCTCTAAATAGTCTGCTGGTAAGAATGGAAACTCAAGGAGGTGTTGGAAACA
>NW_009953496.1:13129472-13169339 GCF_000747805.2 Chaetura pelagica | reverse complement strand
AGCAGGAGGAAATGTGAATAATTTCAACCCTCCAAAAAGAAAAGAAGGAAAACACAGAAACACCTACTTTCAAAGGTCCTTGCCCAAAAGCATGTAAGAGCAATTTTGATAATAATGCCTGGTCTGAAAAGGAAAGAGCTTGTATTAGCAAGACTGCTGTGATTGTATAGTTCACAGAATTACATTGCATTAAATAACTGTAAATGAATTGTCCACAGTTAACTCTTCTACTTGTGAAAGCAGTTTCCTGCACCCAAGAGGTTTTGTGCCTATAACCTTTGTCAAATCTCTTCTTACTATTTCTTCTTGTGTGCTTATTCTAACCCAAAAGTCAGCTGAGCATCTTCATGTTTAATGTTTCAAAGAATCAGAAGTAAGAAGACAATTCTGAACTATCTAGTGAAAGGAAAGATGGGTCTTATGATAGTTCAACAAAGTCAGTAAAGACTTCCAAAGTAAACAGCTTGCATTAATGCTTAGCGTTGCTGAACTGCTGACTTCTGGGCACCAAAGGATTTATCAGCTTTTATTCTCATAGAAGAAACACTGATCAAGGTTGAGGTTTGGGTTTGGTTTTTTGTGGTTTTTTTTTGTTTGTTTGTTTGTTTTTTTCATAAGATACATTTGTGGTTTACTGCTAATGCTAGCAAAATTGCACAAATAGACAAATTGCCCTAGGATGGTGTCTGTAACCCGTGAGGGGAGACGCTATTTGCAACATTCATTTTTATAACATGTCATAAAAGAGATGTGATTTGCACTTGCTGACACTGAACTCCTTTATCACAGCCAACCAGGTATTGCAAAGCAAGTAGCAGAGTGTGCTTTTGTGTGTAACACAAAATTTCTATATACTTTCTTAGGTTTTATCTAATCCGGGAATTTAAATTGACAACATGATTGGAACCACCTATACGTACAGATTTCAAACATTCAGTGCTTTCATTTTCTTTCTCTTTCTAGTCCCATTGGTTCATTAGAAGTGTTCTCAATGTGACATTTGGAAATGCTGGCTTTTTGTGAAAAATGTGGTAGTAAATATTTTTGTCAGAACTTCTCCAGGTGTACTTGGAGTTTTCAGTGAAGAAGTTGTCACTTTATGGGAAAGAGCATGAAAGGACTGTTTTCCTAAATTGGATGCGTTTTGTCATGTTTTTCTGGTTGCCTGCTCCACTGATTCTGTGATGGAGACAGTTGTTACATTTATTTTGTGCTTCTCTTGGCAGTTCCTCATCATTTGCAATTTTGATTTATTGTGTTGTTCTTACATAATTCAGTAAGGGATAGCTGCTGTGAAGAGTTTTAGGTGGTTGATTGACTATAAGCAAGGCCATGTCACGTTCAAAATGTTTCTCTTTTTGATGATTTGAATAGCCATTTAAGCTTTACAGAATATGACTTGTGATTTGAATCACATGAACTGGGGAATAATATTGAGCATATACATTTCTTATGATGTGCTCCTGTTCTAGCACTCTAATTAATACAAATTCTATTTGGTTAACAACATTTTCTGTTGTTTAGCAGTCATTACTGTACTTCCTGCTAATGGTAATGGATTTATTTTTCATTGGTACGCAAGTATGCATAAGTTTGTAGACTGGGTCCAACCAAGAAGGGTATAGCCCTCCCTACATGGAATGGTCGGACTTTGTCTCCTGCTGAGTTCCGTGTGGTAACAGCCTGTGCACCTGAGCACTTCTTTTGACAGTATTCCCACTTCTATGTAGTGTAGGGGATCTATTTGGATGAAAGGCTGGACAGGACCCAACAATGTGTGCTGATGGCCCAGAAGGCCAACTGTATCCTGGACTGCATCAACAAAGGTGTAAGCACAAGGTCAAGGAACATGATTCTGCCCTTTTCTCCACTCTGGTGAGACCCCCCATGGAGTACTGTGTTCAGCTCTGGTCTCCTCAGCACAGGAAAGACATGGACCTATTGGAACACATCCAGAGAAGGGCCACAAAAAATGATCAGAGGGATGGAACTCCTCTCCTATGAAGAATGGCTGAGGCAGTTGGGATTGTTCAGCCTGGAGAAGAGAAGGCTCTGAGGAGACTTTATTTTGGTAATTCACTCACTTCTGAGTGATGCTTTTCTCATTAATGGGTTGAACTGGGAGACACCTGAGGCTATATGTTCATTTTAATCTATTATTCAGTTTTCCTCATGTGGTTGTTGTCTTGTTTATAGGGTCTGTCAGATACTACCTACTAAATCCAGTGAAGGATAAGAGCTGACAGAGGGTGAAATGCATTTAAACACTGTACATTGGTTGGTTATAATCCTAGGCATTGAGAGTGGTGATGTCTGTAAACAGGAAAACTCAAAGATACAAAAATCTGTGTTTTCTGACTGATTCTTAAATGTAGTTTGAGGACTTCAATAACATGGGAAGAGTGAGATTCACTGGTGAGAGACAAAGTTGCCTGCCTTCACTAGATAGCATATATGACTGAAGACTTCAAAAGGAGGTGTTTCCCAGAGACTTTGTCATGCGTCAGGAATATGAAAATCAGAACAATGTTCAGCCTTTACTTCTGAGAATAGGTGGGGAAGTAGGGTAGATGGGTAGGCAGAGAGAGGAGAGGGGCAAATGTATGTGCCTTGTGATAGCTATGTATTAAAGACAGTGATATGAACTATAAAGTTACATTTCCCCATCTCCTTTTCCACTTATGTTCTCACCATTTACTTTTGTTCAGCTTAACCCAAATCTAATCAAAAGAAAGCCATTGGTTTACTGACATAAAAATGTCAGTTTTTGCCTTGTGATCAAACCAAGCCTCTCAGGAGATTTTCTTCCCTGCCCTCCCCTCCCCTTTGCCCCAGACTCTGATTGACTGCTGCTTTCCTGGGCACACTCTTCAGGTTGTAGTGGCACATCAGAATCCACAAATTTACATGAAAATGTTTATATTTTCTGCACTGTACTTCATCCCTTTTGATTCAACTGTACCCTTCAGTAGTAAAGCAACCACAATTTGCCATGAGGGATGTCAAAGAATTTCAGTCTCTTTTATTTTGTTTGCATCTGGATTTTAATAGGAAAATTATCTGCTAAATGTGTTGCATTTGTCTTTGAACCAGTGCTGGATTACAGTGCCTTAAACTGGGTTTACACTGATGATGTGGACCTTGTTCGTACTGAATTATGGCAACAGGAATCAGTGCCCAAATGTTTATAGAAGAATGGCCTCACTGCTTTCCTGGAAATACTGTCATAGGTCATTTTAAGACAGATTATTCCACTTGTATCAGATGGAAATGAGGACCCTGGGCAGGGAACAGAATGAAGCTGTTGTGAGTCCTCCTGCTGGGACTTAGGGTTATCAGTTCATGTAAACCAGTCACACGTCATAAGTAGAGGAGTGCAGAGCTGTGGGCCTCCTACCTGGAAACAGGCTTTATTCTTAGTTGATATCCATGCTGATATGGGCTTCTGTAAAAGTTTAAAAGAGAAGAAAAGAGCCAGAGGGTAGGCCCAACTGTTCTCATGAGGAAATTCCAACTCTTGATTAAAGTATGATTGAGAAGGGAGAATTTAATTCTACAGAAAATACAGTGAAAAGGACACAGTTACTTACCAGGAAGAACGATGCAGTGCCCTGCAGGCAGGTTCCTGAAATCTTTAAATAAGCTTTTTTTTTAACTGTAATTTTTCCATTCAAATACTGGCACTGGGTTGGTAGGCACAATTTATCTGGTGCTGTACAAGACAGTAAACTTTTATTCAAGCATGAACTGCACTACTACAAGCACAGTGATAGTCCTTTGGATATACAGTGCAGAGAACAATTTTATTTAATTTTTATATGACTCCAAGAAGCTCTTTGGAAGCTGCTCTCAGGTGCTGTTTATTGGTGTTTGAGGAAGAGCAGAAACTGCAAGCACCTAGGTGCCTTCTAGCCTGGAATCAAAGGAGGATGTAAAGAATGTGTCCTTGTCATCTTGCAGCTTGTTCCCTCAAGCAGTTTACCAGAGACAACCTCTATGTCAAACAGTACTCTAATATGAACTGTAACATGGGGGCATAGGTTGAATATTCCAAACAGCTTTCTGTGTGAGGACTTTGAACTTCATTACTTGAATTAGCTGGTGTCTGATCTTTCAAAGATGGTGAATAGAGTATTGAAGCAGACAGTGACTTGAATTTGGTAGAATTAATGATTGGTTAAACTAATGTGAAGAGAGACGTCACAAGTGCATGGAGAGACAGGTGGATAGCCCCAGTTAAGCATAGCTGGGATCAAAGTTCTGGGAAGGAAATGGTAGGAGTACCTGAGAATATGTCTGCTCTGTCAGGTCTGGGCCTGGAGAGGTGGTAAGAGAGAGGAGAAAGGGATTCAACAGATTTGGTCATGCAAGACATCAGGCCACAATTCTAAGCCTCTCCCTGCTAAGTACAATGGCAGTTTGGATATTCATTATAGGTGGTGTGAATCATATTTCAGGAATGATTCACTATCATAGTTTGGGACTCTGAAGATTGGTGTTACTATGTAATTAGTCTTATATTCCACACGTCCACTGAAGTCCATGAGGCAACTTTTGAAAGACCAGACTGGACACCAGCCTTGGTTTCTGCAGACTTATCTGTACATGTATTTCCATGTTCAAACCCCTGTAAAATGATTGAGCTGTCAGATGTATTGTGCGGAGTTTTCTGTTTGATCCTTTCAAAAAGCCAAAGAACATTTCAGCATAGAGTAACCCATCAACCCCTTGATTTTTTTTTTGTTGTTGTTATTTTTATATTTCTTTTTATTTGCCCTTTTAACATGGTGCTATCAAAACTGTTGTTGATTACTTGCAGGGCATACCCATAGAGACCAAGGTAATTTTAACAGTAAGCTCAGTGGGTCCAGGATCAATTCTTCAATAAATAAATAATTTCCTTTTCAAACAAAATCTTTCAACACTGAAAATATTCTAATGTCAAAGCCTTGTATTCCTCTCTTCCATTAATATTCCATTAAGAACTGAAAGAAATATGTATTAAGTCCCACTGGAGTTTGGCTTCTACTTTTGTGTTCCCACTCAAGTTTCTTTTAATGTATTCTGAGAAGTCTTTGGTAACCTTTCTGCACTTTAGTTGGGTACAAGCTTTTACACTTCTTCCTCCACCGAAGCCGCTGTCTGGCTCTGGGTGTATTTTTGTTGCTTTCTGTTGTGCTGCAGAGCTCCTTTGTAGCTTGTTGAGACTGAGTGAATCTTCTGTTCATCTTGAATGAAAGCTGGTACAGAAAATTGGACGCATTCACCAAGGTAATTGCATCTATTTGCAGTTCAACTTCCAGTGGTTTTGTTGCAGTGAGAGAATAGAGATGTGGTGACAGTGTTAGGCTTTTTGACGCAGAGCTGCCTGAGATTTAAGTATGATGCATTCAATTCATTTATCTTTCTGTGGCAAAGTGAAGACCTTCAGTAAAGATATTTTTTTTTTCCCAGCTGCTATCATATAGACTCACTGTCTTTTTCTTCCATCTTCTACTTACTTATTAAAATGTTGCCTGCAATTATGGGGTACTTTTATTTGCTTTGAATAGCTTTGTAAATGACTCTCCTGTATAAGAATAATATTATACAATGAGAAATATATTGAAATGTCATCTTAACCACCATCAAGAATATACTTGGTAAATGTGGTTCTGAAGATAAATTATAGACTGTTGTGAAGTCATTTAATTACAGAGTATATTTCTGATTTTCTAAGATAATTCTTTTTATTGAATCAATTTTAGAAAATAGTAGTTCCAATGTCTCTTGACTGATCTTAGTTTCTCAAATGATTTATGGGCAAACAGATGAATGCATAAATAATGAAGACAGCCCATTTTCATACTCTATACTGATGGAGTGCAAAAAGGAATACTAGCATTTTTCTGTAAAGATTTTAAGAAAAAATATTTATGGCATAGATTTAGACCTTTAGAAATAGATTTGTTCTTCAAGTTATTCTAATAATGGCAGATCATGTTCCATAGGTAGAAAATTATTAAAACCCCCAAATCTTCAAATATGAAACAGTGTTGAAATCTTAAGTAAATACCATACTTTTCCAGGAATATCTGATGAAGGAAATGACAGAGGTTGCACAAGCTTTCAGTTAGATGGATAGCCTGAAATTTCATCAGCACATAAAAGTACCATTTTTGACATAGAGCTCCAGCCCAGGCTTTGAGTGGTGTCTTTTAAATGGTTGTTTACGGGAAGTCCTATGAAGAACTTAATGTAGATCTCAGTAGCAGTGGTACTCTAAAATTCTAAAACATCAGAAGTAGAATAATATCTACACACTCACAGAAAAGTATTTCTTGGGGTAATTAAATTTACTTCAAACAGTTTGAAAGTCAATCAAGACATTGAAATTAATACAGTATAGTCTTTTTAATATTGATAAATCAGTGATCAGCCACAAACGGCTCTTTAACCCCCAAACTGTTCAGCAGTAGCAATAATACCATAAAAAACAATTGCAAGGCCTCACTACCAAACATCAGTCTTACTCTTCTTCTGGCCTTATCAGTCTTGCTCTGTGAGCTACATGGTGACCCAAATTTGCTGAGGACAATGAGAGCTCTCAGCTTGTCGACTGCAGTACTTTCCAGGGAGATGAGAGAAGTGGTCTTATTCCTCCTCAAGCCGCAGAGAATGTTCCTCTGTGTTTTGTGAAAGCATGAAGCAGCTGTGTTACCCGAAAGAAAGATCCAAAGGCAGCCAAGTGTAGGATTGGGTCCAGGCTGTGAATCCCTCACACAGAAATAAGACCAGTCTAAGGGAGGGGGATATTTCAGACATGCCTCTGTCTTTGTGAGTGTCTAGATATTAGGAGGATTGCTGAGACTTGCCTAATTTTTCAGTCACCCAAAAAAAGAACCGAAATGCCTAAATATAGAGTTGAAGGATTTAATTCCCAGTCAGATGCTTAAAAGTTAGCTGTGGCAGCACAGAGATTCCTTGTGGATTGTGGTGTGAGACCTGTTGCATGAAGTTCACAAAACTCCTAAAAACTATGTATTCCTACACATTTCTGTGAAAAATAAAAATATTCAGTGCAAGCTGGATTTTGTGACTGTAGGACACCAAGTGTTGCATTTATGTTAGATATAAAACAAATCCTTTGTTACTGCAGCAGCAGACATCAGCCTAGATAACTTCACAGAATTAAATTATCTTTCACACAAAAATACAGATTACTGCAAATCTCAGAGAGCTCTTTGTAAAATGACATCATTGTGTAAGACATGACAGTGCTTTTGCTTTTTATAAGACGTAAGCAGAAAAATAGCATTTCTTTATTAATTAAGCAAATAATTTAAAAACCCCAACCATTATTAAACCAGCTGGTATAGACAGTAAAATTTAAAGCCTCCTGACTACAACAAAACACCAGTTATGTGGCTTGTGCAATTTATGCTTTTTGCAATGTATCAACTTTTGTTAATTTATCTTCAGATTACTGCATCAAGGAAAGAATATAGTAATTGAAGTAGACAAAATAAATCTTAATCAAATAGTGCTAAGGAAGAGGAGTGAATGAAATGAAGTAGTTTTCTGCTCTATTATGTAGTGCCATTATCACGGGGAACTAGGAAGGAAGTGAAGAAAACTTAATCAGGAAGTAACACCAAGTTATTCTAGCTTTGCAGGGGAGTGTATGTGGGTCTCAGGTTCTCTTGGGGGAGACAGTAGTCATCTTAAATAATGAAATTTGTAGGTTAAAGCAGTGCCATTGCAGGTTAAAAAAAAGTAGGACATGGAATTATTGAAGCTATTCAGCTGTCATTATGGGGAGCTTAATATGATTACAGGAAGTAACATAAATTAACAAGGCACTTCTCTTTCTAGAAGATATCTACATTATGGTATGAGAATGTACAGAATAATTCTGCGTGCATGTAGATGTAGCATGAATGAAGCACAAAGCTTGGCATGCTGTTCTTAAGGATGTGTTGCTGCATTGAAGAAAGCGATGGGAACCCTAAAAAATATTCAGTCCCCCTCTACAATGATTTGCAACATCCAGGTTTAAAAGGATGTGCTTATGTGGAAGATACATGGATTGCTTTGAAATTAGTATTGAAGCGGCTCCTTAGTGATTGCTTACAGCTAGGAAGCCTCTGTGGTAGGTGCCATTATCAGTGGCAAACTGTATGTCCAATTACCCGTGGCAGTGGGGAGCTCACATGAACCTCAGTGGGCATCAAGACCATTCCTTCCTAGTTTGGGTTGGTCTTGATATGTTTGAGTTTTTAATTTTGTTTGTTTTTTAAACAAAACCTGTACTCTCTAGTATGTTTTGTCAGATTTAAAAAAATCACTATTTCAGGTTCCATCCCATCTTGTGGTAGTGGAGTATCCCTGTCCTGATTTTTAACGGGATTTTCCTGTAGGGTGCCTAGCAGAGCCAAATGAAGTGGGATTTTTGCTGTGCTTCCTGTCAGAGCCATCTGGGGACTTGCTGAAAAGAAGGTTGTTCTGTTAGAGGTGGTGTTGACTGTATTTATGTTTTGCATGTGTATGTGCATCCCCAAGTATCAGAACACCACTTCACATCCACTGGAGATGTTATCTGCTTTGATTGCTAAGAAAGCACCTTTTTATCCTGTGTATCCTCTAGATGTGTATAACATTTCTTCAAAAAGAAAAAAAAAAAAAAAAGTTGTTAAGAGGTGTCTTCCAGGATGTTCAAAATGCAGTTTCTATCAATTCTGACTGTTGTCCAAACTAGTCAACATACACCTGTTGCCAATTAACTTCCTTGTTAAGAAAAAATGTAATGAGAAGCACTGAAGTAAATTATGATTGGATCAGATTAGGATCTTTTGCTGTCAAGAGAAATAAAATATAATTGGAGAAATTTCATGAAACCTGCTTTTCAGTTGCTTTTTTGAGAAAGAAAGTTAGATTACAGTAGTGTTGTTGAGTTCTGTTGTGCATTTTGCATATATAACTTCAGTTTTCTTTGCTTTCCACATCTACTGATTAATGAGATTAGTTTTTCTTGTCAACCAGGAGATGTTACTTTATTGAGTATATGATCTCTGACTAACAGCTAGAATAGCTAGCATTGAAGAAGGAGAAATAATGCCTCATAAATAGTTTTTATTTTAAGCTTTTCTTTTGCATAATACAGAGCTAGTCTAAATACTTGCCTGTATTTGCCTTTGTTTAAAGTCACACATTTCTCTTATTAAATAGTTCCTGTATGTTCTCTGGTCCAAGTGATGCATTTCAAAAATACTGTTAATAAAATAAACTGCTCTGGAAAATTCCACCTTATTTATTAGCAGCATCATAATGCAGCAGCTTATAAATCTACTTTTTAATTGTGAAGTCACAGCTGGCCTCGAGAGGTTGTGGAGTCTCCCTCCTTGGAAATACTCAAAAGCTGTCTGGATGCGGTCCTGACTAGCTGGCTCTAGGTGGCCCTGCTTGAGCAGGGGTGTCAGACCAGATGACCTGCGGAGGTCCCTTCTAACCTCAACCATTCTGAGATTCTCTGATTGCATTCTGGAATCCTACGGTTGTTCTGGGCTTGATTCAGACACGCAAATGGGCTGTGCAACGTGCCACAAAGCCAGCCCTAAATGATTACATGTTAACTTTTGGGGAGCAGGTAATATGATATAATTGCCAAGAAGGAAAATTTAGGAGCTGATTTCCTTAAATGATTTGACTTGCATTCACAGCTATGCCCTTTCTCATGAGTGGAATAGCAGACTGTCTCATGTAACTATATGCCACTGGACAGAAGTGTGTCTCTTGAAGTACCTTGGTATCAAAGTTCTCCGAGGTTAAACCCAGCTCCTAATTTTTTCTTGGTATAGACATGAAAGCTAATGAAGATGCGTATTGTACCTGGAAAAAGGACTCTATGCTTAATGTCACTGTGTGTTCATTTTCTGAATCTGTCACTTGGTCTAATAAAAGCTGTTACTTTTTTCTTCACATCTTGCCTGTGTGGGTTAGGAGGTTTTCAGGTTTTTGACCTGGTTTCATAGGATTTGTTGCCAGTGAAGTTATTTTCATCCTTGCAGATGACCTAAATTCTGCTTGACCTACAACTAAGATGTGCAATATCCAAACTCATCCAGGACTAGTGTTCTGCAGGGAGCTTCAAATCAGTATTCATTATATACTTACAAAGACTAAAGTTCTTTAAAAAGCAATGTATTCTGTAATATTTTGCACTCTCAACATCCGTGTTTATCATAACGTTGATATTGCCACCTTGCAGTGTAAATAAATGTGCTATAGACTGATTATAACAATAGAAGAAACAGCACTGCATTTTTTTTTGTTCATCTTATTTCACTACTGTGTTATTGAACAATAAAATAATTGAGCAATAAAGAACTATTGGGGTTTTTTCAACATTTTTTTTCTAGCTCTTATCCCTGTACTAGAGTTCATCTAAAAAGACGGCATGTAGTGAGCAATTGCCCTATTTCTTTCACATTTTTCATGCCTTAGAAGCAAAACTAATTGCAGATAGAGGCTTGGTGCCTTAACATTTCAAGATTACCTCACAGCTGCTTTTATTGCTCATGTTCAGGCCATGTCTACCTCAGAAATTATTATAGTACTTCTTTTCTATGTCTTGTAGTTCCCTTCAGAGGAAAAAATACAAGAGCTTTGAAATTAAGCATAGCATCATCTTCATAAACTGGGCAATAAATTTTCTTCAGATATTTAGCTAAAATGATGAGGACAAGTAAAGGAAAAAATCTGAAATATTTTCTTTGAATTATGAGCTTCTTCCCAAAATCTGCATCTTCTGCAAGAAATTACCTACATTGATGTATGTGTGAGTTGAATGACAATAAACTTATGTGTACAGCTTCTTTAATCTTTGATGACCTTTCATAGAAGCATACCAAGGTGGAAGTGAGCTATCAGATCAGACCAGGCTGCTCAGGGCTTCATCAAGTTGAATCTTGTACATTTACAAGGCTGGAGGCTGCACAGTCTCTCTGGGCAACATGCTCCACTGCATCGTGATCCTAATGATGAAGATGCTTTTCCTCATATTCAGCCTGAATTTCTCTTGTTTCAGTTTGTGTCTCTTGTCACTTATCCTACCGCCAACCAAAACTGAAGAGCTGGCTTAATCTTCTTCATAAATTCCTCATAGTTATTAGATTACTGTTTTTAGGCTTCCCTTCAACCTTTTCTTCTCCAGAAATGCAGAATGTATTATAGTTTTTTAAAGGAAAGACTTCATTATTACTTCATTGATGATATTCTATTATTATGACTTGTACTTTCATAAATGTGTGCCAGTAATCTAATTTTACTGTCTTTTTAGTGGAAAACTAATAGGAATATAAAATTAAAATTAAAGAATTGCTCCATTTTCCCTAGATGATCTAATTTAATACTTTTGCTTTTGTCTGTTATGCAAGACACAAAAGAAAACTGTCTCCAGCTCATTTCTGTTTAAAAACTAAACTACATACAGCCATTGCATTTTTGAATAGGCAGGAAAATGTTTCCTCTCATTAGAAAACCACATCTTGATTAACTTGCTAACCACACTGTAGCTTTACTATGTCAAATGAGTAATGAGCAGCTAGTGGCTTCTTCAATAAATACAGTGTCCTGATTGAATTGTTCCTTGCCTAAAGCCAGTCTAAACAAATTCATCCACTAAGTGGTGGCTTAACAAGTGAAACTGCAACAGATATGTTTGAGAAAGCAGAAAATCGAGGTCTGTAGCTGGAGTCAGAAGCTGTGGGATAAAGCTATGCAATTGGCTTTTCTGCCATAAATGAGCTGGAGGGTTGTCTGTAAGCCACAGGGGTACTGAACTGACACTGTCCTTGTGTCTTGTGGCTGACACTAAACGGCATACACATACCCCCTTTTAAAATTAATTACCTCTAAAAGAGGAAAAGACCTTCCAAAACTCGTATTACTGTTACATCAAGGAATTAGAAGGGAGAATAGGTGACTCCAAAAGACGAAGTGAACTCTTCCATCCATAGTTTTGGGCCCCTCACTACAAGAAAGACATTAAGGTGCTGGAGTGAGTCCAGAGAAGGGCAGCAAAGCTGGTGAAGGGTCTGGAGAACAAGTCTTATGAGAAGCAGCTGAGGGAACTGGGGTTGTTTAGCCTGGAGAAAGGGAGGCTGAGGGGAGACCTTACTGCTTTCTACAAATACCTGAAAGGAGGCTGTAGGAAGATGGGAATTGGTCTCTTCTCCTTAGTAACAAGCAGCAGGACAAGAGGAAATGATCTCAAGTTGTGCCAGGGGAGGTTTAAAATCATAGAATCATAGATAGCATATGCTAAATTGGAAGGAAACCATCAGGATTCAGCTTCCTGCCATTTGGTTTGGTTTCCTCAGCAACCGGCAGCAAAACGGGGGGACGCTGCGGCCCCGATGGCTGCAGGAAGGACCTGGTGCTCCTGGCATCAGAGCCCTGGCACGCTCAGCCTTACGGCTGAGGCTGGATCCCCGGGCAGACAGGCAGGCAGAGTCCCAGCACCAGGCAGGCAGCATCCGAGCAGGTCTCAGTCCCACCTGCTAAACTCGCCGCCTTTTGTATCCCAGTGACCCCCCTGTCCAGCCAGTGTCACTGTCTGGAGCCAACTGGCATCCATGAGCCCCAGGTTAGGGCGGTAACTAGCAGGGCAATACGTAACTTGTGGCCCATCCTTCCTGCCTTGTATCACACCTGTGGTTTTGCTTTTGCTTGTCCGTGAGCAGCAGGCCTGGTTTTGATCCCTTAGCTGGGTATCATCATCAGAAGGCCTTTGCTGGCTTAAAAGGCATTTTGTTTAGACTTACGTGGGGAAGAAGAAGAACCGTTTCCCACATGTAGGCAAAAGGTTCACGATCTTTATTGAAACCTAATATATTCCTGAAAAATCAGGCAAAAGAAATATAACAATTACATATAATAAAGATTTTTTTCCAGTTCTGAATAGAAAAACTCTGTACTGATGTAAAACTTCACTCTAATGTTGCTGCCTTACCAGATATTTTTTTTATTTGTACAGCATGGAGAATAGAAATTGCAAGTAAGAAAAAAAATTGTAAATCAAACAGTAAAGCTGTGGTGGAAATTGCTTTAGTCTTCAACCCCTTCCATTGAGTGGAACCCAAAATATCTGTGTAGGAAAAAAATGAGAATGTATGACTGTGGAACAAAAGCTAACTTCCCTGACAGGCTGTGACATGTACAAGAAGAATATTTGTGATCAGCTAGAATAAGTAAAAATATGATTCCTTCAATGTTAAGGTCATATTAACCTTATAGAAAGGACTGCTTTGAGGAAGTGAGTTTTGATTGGTGAGTGGCTCTTTTGATCTTCCATTTTCCTCTGTGACACACTGACTGAACACACTATTCTGATTAAGATGTTAATTTATGGAAATGGATAATACAATGTATCTGATTGCTTAATTATGCATCCTGAGGATTAACTCAGAATCCTTATAATACATCTTGATGACCTTTCAAAGCCAGAACTTGCAATTTGCAACTTTCATTGGGATTTAATCAACTGGACAATACTTCTCACATCTTTTTCTGATGAGGGTACTGACCCTTGTCACTGGCACCTTTACACGTACTGTAATCACTAATCTCTGATACAGAAAGCAGTCATTTTCATGTACCATACCTGAATCCAAGAGTGAATAGAGCCTACAGCTCTGTCTCCTCACACTTAATATTGAAAAAGATGCTACAAAGGTTTGGCATTGAGGGAGTTGCAATATGCAAACAACAAACAGTCTTAAAGGCCAGTTGAAGCACAGGGAGTGTGGGAAGCTGTTCAAAATAGCATATAATAAATGGCATGGAGAAAATGGTAGCATAATTCCAATTTGTACTGATTCATTATACAATGTGTTTCTACTGGAATTGAAAAGCAACTTACTGAAAACTGAAGAAAGGGCTCTTTACTGTATGGACTACAATTGACATCCATAATGGATTGCCAAGAGATGTGACACAAGAAAATATAGGACAGAATAAAAAAATCAACCAACTTTTCACATTCATATAATATGGATATCTTGAGTTACAATCGTAAATATGTAACTGTTAGAAAGGGTATATAAATCCTTATGTCATCCTCCAGGCCATAACACCAAGTCTGTATCTTTGAATAGAGGAGAAAACCTCTTTTGGGTTTAGTTAACTACCAACTACAGAGTTTTTTCATTATTTCAAAGAACCTGAGCCTCTCTACTGCTTTCAGCCTGTAAGTCTGGATGGATGCTCTTCACCAGGGGATTCCTAACTAATTATGACTGACTGGTTGATTAATCTTAGTAAGAAAGGTGAGACTCTTGGCTTCCACTCCAAAACAGAAAGGAAAAAAACAACGCCAACAAAAAAAACCCCATGTAGAAATTACGTATACTGCTTATGTACTCTATTTTACAACATGAGGCAGAGAGATGATGTTGAAATCAAAACAACTATAACAGTTTTAATATTTTATTACCCTCCTGCAAGAACCTTAATGGTAATACCTTAATTACATAATATATTATATAATTTCCCTAAGTAAAGGCAAAAATAAGGGAATTAGCTTCTGATGGCCAATGAAGATGGTTACAATACTAACAGTCTGGTAGTATTTTAGAGTTTATGTCACTCAATGCCAAGAATAAAACTTATACACACTTTCCTTCCTTTTTATTTTTTTCCTTTTTTTTTCTTGTAAACATGTTTGTTAATCATTATTATTGCATGCACGAAGCAATTTCTCTGTGTGTTGAATTTTTTTCTACAAGTAGAGATCTTAAGGAAAAAAAAATATGATCCTGTCAGAGGTAAAAAATCTAGAATAACCTTCTACCAAATGAATTAACAAGACATGTAGGAAGGGAACAAAAGCATTTAATGGTGTGGTGTTGATAGGCCAATATATGGCAGTTTGTGCCTGCAGAGAGTTCGTACTAAGTGTGTTTGAACAAACAAAGTAGAAGTGTGTGGCTGCTGACAGTATTTTAAATGCTCACTACCTGCTACATATGCTGTGCAATGTCTGTGCTGCTCTCTCGTGTATTGACTGCATCTGAGAGTGGCTGAGTAGTTGGGCTGCAAAAAATGTAATTCTTGCATTAATGGGTAGAGAGGACTGAGAGACAGAGTTTTCTTTTTAAATGATTGAAAATTACCTCTTTGATTTTCTATTGATGTGTATCTGTGGCTTTATATCTTAAAGCCATTATTTACTCCCAGATTTTATTAAACTTGTGGCAGATTATAGTAGTAAATTACATGATGAAAAGGAAATAAGTGAGCAAATATACATATTTCTGTCTTTGGTTTTACTTTCTTTTTATCTGACTGTCTTCTCAAATGGAACTGGTAATAGATAATATTATGAAGGGAGATGAAACTTTCTGGATTTTGTTAAAACAGACCAGCTCATGAATGGATACATTTAAAAATGAAAATGTATGTTTACTTAGTGATCTAATTTAAGTCACTAAAGACACCATTATAGCATTCAAATGAACTTAGTGTATGAATGCAAATAGAGTCACAGCCTATACTTGGCTAAAAGAAGAGAGAACAGTTCCCACCTTTGGATACCCAAACCTCTGTTTGGAACAACTTTGTGTTATTTTAGTCTGAAGTTAATCTGGTGCACCCAGTAGCTGAGCAGTCAAGGTGAGATTCAGGCTTAATTTATGTATCAGTTACACAAAACCCGATTATTTTAATGTTTAAAAGATACTCTAGTAGCATATTGGATGTCTGAATAACAGTGAACCATAAAGTCTTTTGTTTTCAAACACATTTGTTTGAAACATTTTGCATGGCAGGTTACATATTGTGACAATTACACTGAGACAGAGAAAAGAATGTCATGTAATGCCAGTGCTTATAACGAAGCACACTGTGATCTGATGGATGCATCTTGATTGAACATGTCACTTTGCGTTTCAGATGGAAATTTAAAAAAAAAAAAAAAGTCTGTGAAATGTTGTCTCTTGACACAATTTTGAGCCACAAACACACACTTGTTGTTTTTCAGTACTGTTTCTTATTATATAAACCACTTGGCAGACATGAAGATTGTTATCTGAGTGGTGGCAGGTAATTACTCACTGTGATAAGCCCACCCAGTGCCAGCACTGGTACATGAGTACCTGCTGTTCTTCTGGGTCACTTGCTACTGCTCCTACTATTCTCTCTAGAGCAGAGATTTACTGTTGTGCTGGGCCATCGCTGCTGCTGGCTTCTCTTAAAATTTATCATGTCTTTGTTTCATTTCATAGCAGCTAATTTCCATTTACCAGGTTCACCAGGGGACTCTTTCATGTCAACCATCCAGTACATATTACTCAAATAATTCCAGTCCCACTTTCTGATGCAGAAAACCTTCTGGTTGGTAACTTCTCATTTCTCTTTGTTGAAAGACAAAGCCCTTCTATTGAGCATGCAGATTTCTCACAGCAATTTTTAGTTAGTTCCAGATCTTGATTTAATCTTTAATGTTAGCTCTCTAGTTCTCATAATTGTGTGCTAACAGTGAGATTATGTTTGAGGTTTTAAGTTTATGTAAAATCCATGTGTTTTGTGTATCTTTGTTTTCAGCTTCTCTTGTCTATAATGTCTCTTCCTATTGAGCTCTTCTTTTCATCTAATACAATGCTGTTGAGATAGATGAATTGCTGAAACTGCTTCTTTTTTTCTTTCTCCTTGATATGTAGTTTTCCTAATGTAGCTGATTCTGAACATTTCCTGCTCTGCTATTTTTCAAACCAGTTTTTGTGTTGTGATAGTAGTGGTTCTATCCCATTTATGGCAACATCAAACAACAGCTAAGAATCTATTTTACCAACCTTATGTGTACTTGTTAATCATGACAGAGTACTTAGCTTATCTGTAAATGGCCTTGGGCAAATGGACATCTGTAGATGGAATTTTAAGGAGTACTAGGTAGTATTTTTTATGTACTTTAATTTTTTCCATTCTAATTTTCAGTGGTCTTCCAGGTGAAGACTTTCCTTTTGGGGCATTTTCCTTCACGAGATACCATATTTATTTGCTTATCCTTTTGGTGTTCATCTATGTGGATATTCAGCTGTAACTTCTGCAGCTGAAGTTAAATCATTGCTGATTGCTGTACATTGTTCTTCACATACTCCTGTTCTTCAGGCCTGTGCTGCTTTTGACAGTGCCTTAACTCTGCTCTTTAGTTTGGTCTAGATTTTGCTTCAAGGTTTGCATGGTAGTATGATCTTTGTGGCTGCTGTTGATATATATGGCCTTATATGTCCTTACCATTCAGGCAGGTGATCTGAATCTTGCATTAGTAGAGAGAATCTTGGTCTGTTTTGTTGTTCTGTAATCTGTCGAGTCTCTGTTTTCTGTATGTGTCATTTTGAGGGAGAATAGTTGCTAAAGCAAGATTGGAAACTCAGCATAGATAGATAGTTCTTTGATTCTGTTTTTGTGGCTCCCCAATGTTCTTTCCACCACTCGACTGTCACTTCTAATTTTGCATTAAAGCCGCCCTTCAGAAGGAGTAAGTTGTGCTCTGGTATTGTCAGTGATGTCTTAGAGCAACTGCGAACCCATCATTGCTCTCAGTGCTGTGTTGAGCCTGAGACTTTATGACTGACAACTCTAGTCAGATTCTGTTTGATAGGTTTTCCATTGATTAGCCATCTTTTGTGTGTTCTGTTTAGCTGGGTGTACTAAGTTGACTAAGTTCTTCAGCTTGAAAGACTTGACTGTTTGTTCTCTCTAATACTAACGTGAATTTTGTGGTTTTCATACACTGCATTATTGATGAGACACTTAATATCCAAAATATTTCTGCTTTATAGTATCAGGAAGGCCAACACCAAGGCTGTCAAAATCAGTAAATGTATTCTTTGCAGCATCAGTGGGGGTTGGATTGTGCCAAAATTTGTTAATGGAGTGTCTGTGCACCAGTAGGGAAACTGTGGAAACAGAGAGAGTAACTGAATGATAGTATGGATGCTGAAAGCCTGCCTGCGTGTCTGTGCAAGTGTGCTGTCCTTTTCACTGATCTGTGTAACTGATTACGAAACTGTAGAAAATCACACTGGGTAGCTGTGAATCCAAGTTCATAGATTCCCATACCTAAACATGTTTATTTAAAGTTATGTTGTATTTTCAATGGTTCTATATGGTACTGTGGAAGTTTATACAACAGAGCTCCTAAAATGTTTCTTTTTCTTTATGCGGTCATATTTTATTAAATAATTAATGGCTAAAACCACATAAACTCTGTGCATAGTCTATATATATTACTTTTGAATTACATAAGAAAAAATTATATGAGAGAAGCATAACTGAAAGTAGTTCTTCTCAACCGTTCACCAGCCTATTATATTTTAATGTGTTTTGCCTTGTGCTTCAAGCATTTTTGACTGTTTTCCAGGTTGGTTTTGAAAGATTTTGTCTCCACAACTGAATTGGTTGATTAAATGTTTGAATAATACCAGTCTTTTTCAAATGCAGTAGGCACATTCAGCTTGCTAGGCTGTTTAGCCTGGAGTTGTTAACCTCCTAGTGTCAATCATGAAATGTGTTTAAGAAAGGGTGATGCCATTGCTGGACTTGAGACAGAAGGGAGAAGTATCTGGGGCTCAGCACTGCCATCAGCGGTGATATCACTGTTACACAGATTAACATCTGTCTTGCTGGTGGGACACAGCCTGTGAATTGTGCATGTTTGTTACAGCTCCTGCTAGTCCTGGTTCAACTGGGTGAGAATGTCAAAGGGGTTTGCAGGACTGTCTTTTAGAAGGAGACTTTCCTAACTTTAGGACATCAAATCATGTAACAAATGGTGATTTGCTAATCATCATTTGCCGTAACGCTGATTAACTTCAGCCCCAAAACTCTTCTCTGTCTGGTACTTGAAGAGACATTTGTTTTTCAAAAAAATGCTCAGGATGAAGTATGCAAGGACCTGCACATTGCACACCATGCTGTTAATACAAACTTATTTAGATTAATAAATCTGCTGTAGGTAAAATTTATGTCAGACTTCATTAATTGTAGACCAAACCATTGTATGCCACTTTGTAGATCGTTTAGGGTGTTATGTGAAGACTAAAGGCACAAATGAACACTGTTTCTTCAAAACATGCTATTCCCAAAGGAAGAGACTGCTAAATTGCAACACAGCTCTTAAAACTTAGCTTAGAATTACTTCTGTAAGAATAAATAAAAGATAGTTTTGACTGAGTAACTTCTACAGGATTTGCTTAGATAGGAGTGATTCATAATTATGAAGTGCCTGAAATAGGAAAGTGCTGGAAGCTGGACTATGCTGGCAATTCCTTCTAGCTCCATGTTGGAAATCATGCTGCTAGCTACCAAAAAGCTAATCCTGGTCCCACTCTTAAGACTTCTTTTGGGATGTTAAACAGAGTACAAATGTGTAGAGGCCAATGACACTGGTGAGAGATGAAAAAACGAAAAGAACCCAACAACAAAACCATTATATTCCTTGCTTGGTTATGATATAGGACAATCTAAGTAATCCCTTTTGGTTTTGGATCAGACACATGACTTGGTGTTCTACTGACAGAAAGCAAGGGAATTTTTACTATTGTCTTCAGTAGCAATACAATTAAGGACTAACATATATAAGCAAATCACATGCTATACATGCTTATTAATTCTTTTTTTTTTTTCTCTTGCTAATCAACTGTTAAGCATAGCAGTGGCTGAATTTTCTCAAAAAGAAGATTTCTGTTTTTCTATAGGTGATTTTTCATTCTCCTTTCTCATGTTCACTTGAAAGCCTGTCATCTGGAATCATTCTGTGTTTCAGGTTTTAGGAATCAGATGAAAGTGAAGAATGTTTTCATCCCCCATAGAGTTTAATCTTGTACTCTGACTCAGTTACTTTGAATGAAGTCTTTTAATGTTGCTGTTATACAAGTTGAACAGAAATTATATAAAGGAGAGGAAAATAAGTTTTTTATTTATTTTATTATTTTTATTTTTGTGAATGAGGTGATTGCCTTTGCAGAATGAGTATTTCCAGGAAATTCAATCTCTACCCATGGAATTTAAAAGCATCCCTGAGCATATGTGTTTTTGAGGAAGAACAGTTATCCCCACACACAGCCCACCATGTAGCATCATTACATCGACAGTCAGTATTGAACAACGGCCAGTTGAATGCCACTGAAAGAGACTGTACTAATCAGAACATGTTTTCACAATTAATCTCGAAGGAGATGTAGAGAAAGGAGCTGACAGAGTCACTTTGCTACATAGCTGGATTGTCTCTGCTTGTTCAGTGCAACAAATAGAGCTAATTGCATTGTGCAGCAGTGGATAACCAAAGTTCTGGATTTCATCACTTTTTATAGTACTCGTAGGAAAATCAGTAATGGACAGTAAAATTTGCCAATGCCTGCTACAGATCTACCAATTTTTCCTTTCCCTTTGTCTCTGAAGTTCTGATGTATACATACATATATATAAATATATATATATATTAGTTCAGGATTAATTTGGATGTCCTCTATACATGTATAATAAACTGATGAACTGATCGAAAGTTTTATGTGATGTAGAAATATTTGTCTACAGAATTTGAATAACAATGCAAAGGTCAGCTCACTAAGGTATTTGCAAAGAAGAAAATACCAACTAGCAGATTATCAATGAATAAAAATGCCAGGCAATAAGCATAAAAAATTCTTAGCATTTATGACTTCCCCTGTCAGGTAAGAAACACCCTATACCACAATATGGTACTGTGGAACTTACTTCCTACTTGATGTTGAGGGGCAATAAAAAGCTTGTGATACAGCTTTAAAACCTACAATATTTATCTGAATATCTCTGACTTTTTTTTAAGGATGATGGTTGGCAGTATTATAAAACTGGGCATCAGGGACTTCTGCTTGGGCAAGACAACATGGGGGAATATTGGTGAAACAGTGGAAAATGATGGAATATTTACTAGTTATTAGCCAATGTTAATGAGATGAAGAGAAACCGGAATTAATAGTATATCTTATTGTTTAAAAAGAAAAGTTACAATAAAACCAAATCTCTATGTAAAAAGGTGAAACAGTATTTTTTTTTAATAAAACTCATTTAATTTTCTACCTTGATTGTTATCAGACATCTTTTAGGGACTACCTAAATGCATTTTGCCAGCTTTTGCCCAAAAAGACCTTTTAGAAGGTTGCATGGCTTAAAACTGTAGTGAGGATGATAAAGACTGAAATTCCTTTTAGAGAGAGACATTGAACAGTTTGTCTTTCAGAATACAAAACAGTAAATTTGAAATGGATTGTGTAAGGGTAACTAGAGAAATTGTATCAGCTTCTGTGATAGAGCTGCCTCTGATATTGAACTAGGTTTAATGAGAAACAAGAGTTGCATTAGAAACAAAGCCAGTAATACATTGATAGGTAAGTGATAAAAGAGTTTCCTGCCTAGAATGCATTAAATGAAGGAACTAAAACTAAAATATTTTAGTGCTGCAAGATACAAAGTGAACAGATGAATATTAAGGGTAGACTAAACAGAAGATGAAAATGTCATCTAAAGGATTAATTTATGAATTTCATTGGCCATATAAAGTGCAGTATCTTAAGAAGTAATAGATTATCTGAAATATTAAAATATGATGTGGTTGGCTTTTGTACCTTTTGTTATCTTTAACACTGGGCTGGCAATTAAATGAATGACAGATACTCTCTATTAGCCTCTCTCCTTTTCCTTTCCAGGAAAGGAAAGAGAGTAAGAGAGAATGACTTATGGATTGGAAACTAAACCACACAACTTTAATGAAACAGCAATGATGAAAATAATTAAATATATGCAAATATATTCAAATACATACAAAATCACTATCACACTCCTCACTCAATAATGCTCAGGTCACGACCGAGACTGCCAGTAATGCCCAGAGAGAGTCCCAAACTAGGCTTCTGGAGTCAGTGGCAGATGGGAGCTGGATGCAGGAACACATGGTTTCAGGAATACACGGACTGGGATCAAAGTCAAATGCACTGATGGAGTCATCCTTGAATGCTGTCCATGGATGAAGAGAGCTTGACTAACATGTTCCCTCAAATTTATACCAAGGATGAGGTGGATGGGATGGGACACTTTGGTCAGATTTGGTCACCTGTCTGATCCACTTCTCCCCACGGTTGCAGTTGTGATCCCTTTGCTCCCTTCTAGTTCCAGAACGTAAGATATTTAGCAGAACCAAGCAGTGGCCTTAGTTCTACATATCATTCTCTAGCTGTAATTATAAACATCAAGTGTTATAATTCCTAGAGGCAAACACTGACTGAAAAACATGCTGTTAATTTCAGCAACTGCAGCTACTTAGAGGAGACTTAGCTGAAAAGTAAAATTAGGAAAATTGGTTCTATCCTGGCTCAAACCAGGACATATGATTATTTCAGAGAAATTTCATTTAACTCACAAACATTTTATTTTGCAAGAATTTCTCAGTGTTGAACTTGATAAGAAGATCAAATGTCTGAATTTTTTGGTTCGTGAGTGAATATGAAAAACAATACAGCTCGTATGAATACAGATTTCTATGGTCCGCTTCTTATTTGTGATTTTACAATTTTCATCATTTCTGTAATTGTTTTGCAAAGCACCGTTGTAAATGACTGCTGGGTTTGCAGTCTGCACTGCTGGGATTCTGAAATAAAACTAAGAACACGGGGTATAAAAGGATCACTTAAACACTTTATCTCAAGAATGACTGATTGCATTTTGAGCAGTTCTTTTTGATGAAGTGACATGAATTTGCAGCATATTTGCTGTAACTTTTAGTGCTCTTATCCTTGTTTTTCTGTTTGTTGAAAAGGCTTTGTGCTAGTGTTCTACAAAGAGCTGATTCCAGTATTTATAGCTCTCAATCATTGCTAAAGTGAAAATGAGTTTCTCTCATATTTTTTTCATTTTCATATAAGAAAAATAGTGTTAAGTATTTTAAAAGTGAAGTTTTTAATGTTATCATGGCAGAGCATTAATTAATCTGTATCTTGACTGACTTTAAGCACATCACTTTAGTGTATTCAGATCCATTGTGCTAGAGAGCATGTGGTTCTTGTTCTACCAGGCACCAGGCACAGACTCAGGCTTTCACTTTGTCTTGCTCTGTATTTGGGGAAACTTGCTAACTCTCCCACTGTGCAGAATCTCCAGCTTGTAAATGGAGATGACTTTTAACCTAGCTCACAGGATAATTATGTCGAGCCCTAATATGCTAAGCAGAGTTTGCAGAGTCTATTCCTATGTTTCACATTCTTACTCTTCTGAAGGCATTGCACAGTTCTTGTAGTTGTTGAATAACAACAACCACTCCTACTGACAAGCTGTGTGACTGAAGGTGGGAAGGTGGGATGACCTACTTATCTGTACAGGAGATCTATGAAGCCTGTATTGATATTTTTTTTTTTCCTTCCTTCTAGTTTTACAATATGAATGACAGTTGCATCTTGGAAAAGTTTCTGTTTTCTCTAGGAAAAGCACTGCCAGCAGGTCAGAGGAGTTGATCTTTCCCCTCTACTCAACACTGAAGAGGCCACATCAAGAGTGCTGAAGCCTGCTATGAGCCAGGTATTTGGACTAGGTGATCTTCAGAGGTCGCTTCCCACCTCAGTATTTACATGGAAGCAGGGTGATCACTTCTAAATTGCCTACTGGGAATTGTCTCAGGTTAGAGCTAATACTTGGATCGCAGACAGAAATATATTTTAATAGCATAGCTGATCTGAGCTGAAGCACAGCTCAGATCATTCTAATCTGGAGAGATGTTGAGAGAAAATACAGGAAATCTGCAGGTGACTGTGATATTAAAAACTTTCAGGTGTGTGACAGATATATCAAGTTCCTTAGCTCAAAATTAACCTAATCTACTTGCAACTTGAATTGCCTCAAGTTAGATTGGTATCTTACATTTTTGTTATTGCCTTTCTATTTAATAGGAGAAGTAAATAATTTTCAACACACAGCAGCTGAGACTTTATTTGCTGTAGTGTTGGCCCTGGCAACATCCTTAAGCACTTTTGCTTTCTTTGTATGCCACTTTGCAACCCTAGTTTGTGGCCTTCTACTACAGATCTAGACACACTGCAGTGTTTTGTTGTGTTTTGTACATATTCCTGGTCCCTCATGAAACAAACATAATTGGTGATCTAGGTGCTTCCTTTCATTCCTGTACTCAAAATGAGGTGTTCAGATGCTATGACAGTGAAGATATAAGCCTCTTAAGCCAGGCAGATCCACACCGTTATCACAAAAGGGACAATGTGCTGTAGGTCTTTATCTGTGATTATCACCTTTTTGTGAGGCTGATAGCAATGTTATTTTCTCATACAGCTGTGTTTCTGTATGATGTTAATCCATATTAAGTAATTTCAGTGAAGTAGACGTATATTAAATAATCGCCATCTGGAGAGCAGGAACAAGACATATCCTGAGTAATGAATTTAGACCTCTGTGTGCTTGCATACAGAAGAAGGACCAAACCAGATATGTTATCTGTTCCCTCACCTACAAAGCCCAAACCAACAAAAAAACCTACTGAAAACTCTAATCCTAATCATCAGTGGAGCATGGACACCAATGCCTTTAAAGAGACAGATGCCTCAGGGTATTATGACTGTACAATCTCTCCTTGACCTTCCTTTATTTATTTAGGTTTACTTTTGATTTCACTCTTTTTACATCATTTATTTTTGACTGACAGAATCAGAGCATGAGTGTAACATTTTAGAGGGTTTTACTTAATTCCTTTACCATTTCTTTGTGATGCTTAGAGCAAGGTAAAGCCTGTCCCAATTTATATCTGCCTCTGTTAGGTGAGTTTCTTTTTACCAGAGCTCCCTCATTTTGTGTCAAAGAGAGAGGCTGCCAGAACCTGAAGCAGCCGTTCTGCATGCAGAAAGGAAATGTGCAATGTCTCCATCCACCTTCATGTGTGCATATTTCAGAATCAGCAGGTCTTTCCAGGACCCACAGAAATATCCTGTCAACCTATGTTCTCCATAGGAATACATCTCCAGCCACTGCCTCTGAGGCATTTCACCTCTCTGCTCCCTGCCATAAACTCTGATAACAGAGCCATAGTCAAACTCACCAGTAGCACTATTTTTGTATAAAATCCATTACATTTCGTCAGACAAGTCAAAAGTGGGATGCAAAGTGTACAGATCAGGTTGTGTGAAGTATCTGACATTTTTGCAGCTGCTTATGCCTCCAACATCTATTTACTGGGGATAAAGGTATTAATCTGCTGTTAAATCGATAATCTAATCTTTCAGAAACAGTGTCTTTCCTGGGGTTTTCCAGTGTAATTGTTTGGCATCTACCTGTCCATTCACTTTTATAACTAAAATGCAAAAGGAAAAATTTATCTTTATCAGTGCTATTTTTTCCCAGCCTAAACCTAAAATGAATACTTAGCATCAAATAAAGTGGTATCTTGATTTAAGATTTCAATCCAGTCTTCACAGTGTGAGTGAATATATATATTGTGCCCTGTATGTGATGTGATCGAACTGCTTCATCATAAAATAAAATTCTGTGATGCCTATTGCTTTACCTGCAGGTGATAAAAATAATCTGAAGGTAGCATTACTTTAAATCTGTAAAAAAACAAAAAAGGGTCAATCGAGTTTATTTGGTCATCTATTTTAATTTAAATTTGAACCCCATTCTCTCATTGTTTCAGCTAACAGGGTTCAAATCACAATAATTTGCGAATATTTTGTGCCTTTGATAGGTAATAATGGTATTAATCTTGTGTTTTGAGCAAAATTAATTGTTAGAGATCTCTGGTCTTCTGTGATCTCGTGTTTGTGTGTGTAAGCTTTTCTTTTGGTAGCTCCTTGCAAAGATTTCAAACAATTCGAGCAGAGAATGAAAGTGCCATTAATATTCTGAAGTTACAGAAAATAAACATTAAGGTGTATAATAGTGAATAAAATATTTCAGTTGATACAGAATTTAAAAGGTGGTAAGACCATTCCAACCCATACTGGATCTCTTCCCTTTTTCTGTCCATTGTCAAGGTGTATCAAGAACTTTATCCTGCTGTTTCTTCCCAGATGATTAATTTAGGGTGAGAACGTACCTGAGTGAAGTAGGACTCACAGCTTTATACTGGAAAAGTCCTGTTGAATTGGTGTCCAACTCTGGTGCACTGTCAAGCAACTCAAAGTCCCTCAGCAGTCCAGAGACACACTTCTGAGCAGTACTAGAGCTGCCACCACTCTGACATGGCAGAGCAGCCAGGGTGCTCTCAGCAGAAGTGGCAGTGCCTATGTGGCAGGGAAAGTGTGCTGCACAGGAAACGCAGCATGTTAAGCAGTCAGAACTCCTGGGACTGGTAGCCTGGGATTGTATTGTTTTAGGCATTATATGAACACAGAACAAGCATTTTCCTTGTCCCTACAAGATTAGTATAATGTATTCATCATTCTCATTTGGAAAGAATAGAGTTCATTCTCTGAATCTGTAAATAAAATATTCACTATTTAGGAAACATTTACATAGGCAATGATAAATTGATATTGGTTAGAAAAATAGGCAGTCATCTTTGGAAACAAGGGACATAAATTTGAACAAATTGAACAAACTAATATTCTAGTACTTTTCTTCAGAATTTCATATCCTTTTAAAGACCAATTTATTAACAGTAGTTTTTGACATATAAAAATAATAACATAATTTAAATTACGGTTATTAGAACAAAGTATCTAGTGCCTTGATGAGCTTGAATAAGGTTAATTTCTGGTGTTTAATACAGTGGAGAAAAAGATAATTGGAGTGGACAAAGCCCTCAGAGGACTTGGCAGAACTTATCTTGGTGTGAGCTTTAAAAAAAATTAATGTTTTTTGCAAAAAAGGTAGGAATCTTGGGGAAGCTGCTACATCCAGATGGTCTAGGAACAGATGTAGTCCCACAGCTTTCATCCTCATGACTTCAGACAGAGGAGTGCACCCTGTCCCTTAATTGCATACCCTGCCACCTGCATTTTCATCACCTCAAGTTTTGGTGTTTATGATGGGCTTTGCACAGTGCCAGGCCTGAGGGCAAGCAGAGGCGGAATCAGTGCAGAGTGCTTGATCTGCCTTGTGAGTTGAGCTGCACGCTGGGGTACTTCTACCAATTGACCTTGCACTCATTTTCAGAGTCAAATTAGGCTGTTGGTGGTGGTGTCCTGTGAGTTGATTAGATGTTCTACGATTTGGGACTCACTTTTTTGTCTATCTGGGGGCTGAAAGACTGGTTCTGTTGTGTTTCTTACAGGGCTTTAATCTCTTGCAAGCTGATAAGAAGAGTGGGATGAGTGGTGTGCCATTATATGCCAAATAGCTTGATTTTTATAGGACTTGGCATTTCAGTAATCTAGGGATTATATAAACCCAGAGGCAGGTATGCATTATGGCCATACATTTCAGATACAAAGAAAAAACGGAAAAAAGTAGACTTGCATGTAAAGGAATGGAATATGAACAAAGTAATTTGAGATGAGAATTAATTGGCCAAAATTAATAGTTTGTCCTGTTTCCCCTCATGGTAAGAATGGGGGAATGAGATCAGGGATGCATGAGAGATGGCAGCAATGCAGATCTATCTACCTATCCACATAATGGCTGAGATCTGTAGAAATTTCGCAGCTGGCGCTGTACTTTAGATTACCCCACATATTGATACTACCCACACAGCTTCACCTGTCTTGCACAAATCTACTGAAATTCTCTCTAGTCAAATATCTCAGATTTGACTTTTTTAGCTTATTGGTTACATGTAGTACAGAGCATATGTCCAGCTAGTGCTCAGGTCAAAACTTAATGACTGTCTATCTTGTGTATATTAAACTACATTCATGCTTGTCTTTAGCAGGAGCTGCAAAGCATGTCAGAACAAGCAGGGTGCCCAGATAAGCCCATTATTTTACAATAAGGCTGAACAGATGCAGTATAATTGGACCAAACATGTTCATGCTGACAACTTTCATGCCGAATCTCTCACAGCCCACATATACTTGTGAACCATGACAATCTTAACACATCAAGAGCAGAAATCTGGTCCCCTAGTCCTCAGCTGTGATGTGCTGGGAACTGTTTCCACTGTGATGGCTGTTGACCAATGTGAAGCACGGTAATGCATCTTTCCTCATCTTTTACTGCAGACCACCCTTAGGATATCAAGATTTGCAAAGGTTTTTGTCCAATCATCTGTGAGATTACTTTTTAATTTTCTAGAGCTGTCTTTTTCCTTTTTTGCATCTTCATGTTAGATGCTATGTTAGTAGAAAGTGGTGCTTTGAGTTATAGTAAATTTTCAATAGCCTGTTCTACCCTCTTGTTCTGTTCCTGCCCTTCTTGTTATTTATCATATGTTGGTACCTTGCTGTCTGCTAGTAGCAATTGAGATTTCCAGTTCTACATGACTTGAACTGTTTTATCTGACTCCTTTTCTCCCCTTTTCTTTAGTGTGCTCTGCTAGCATTGATGACTAAAGAGGCTTTTGACAGAACTGTCCCCATTATCTGCATCATCCTACATTTTTTTTACTCCTTCTATTTTTAAAACAACTGTGTAAAGATTTTTTCATTCCTTTCCAGGTTACATTTGCCTCTTTTTGTTTTTCTTCATTTTCTTCATTTTCCTCTGTGCTCATGAATCATCCATCTCTGGAGTGTTTTTTAAAGAGTGGGTAAGAGTCTCTGGCATTAAGGGTTGCAACACTATGAGGGGAGTGATTTGCCATTTATTGCAATAAATGCAGCTAATTAAATTAATGCAAAGGGAGTGCAATTTATTTCTTGCATCTAATCTAATCTAATCTAGTAAAACCAGAAAATTCCACATCTGAAGATGTATTCAGTTCTACCCAGAACCATACTTTGCCAGATGTTTGGATTATTGATGTGGAAGAAAAATAAGAATCCACTCCTTGGATACTTGTTTAAATGGTAAAAAAGTTTAAAAATACCCCAAAATTTTCCAAGCTGTGAAGAGTGAAAAGTGGAGGGAGAAAGTACCTTAAGAAGTTCTCTCACTATCTACATTCATATAATTACTGTAGTAATTTCTTCTTTTGGTTTGTCTTGTTTCAAGCTCTACCTCAAGGAAGGCTGGCTGTGTGAGCTCTGTCTTCTTATTATAGCACAGTTATGAAGATACTGATAGGTTATCTTCTTTTGCCTGAAGCTGCTAGCTAATCAGGTCTGGCTGGTGCTCTATTTTTTTTCTCACTTTGTACTTTTGTTTCCCGTGTTTTTTACTTATTTGCTATATGACATTGACACAGATGAAAAGGCAGACAATGGGAATGAGAATAAAAAATTCAATTCACTCAGTAGCCATAAATAATACACCTTCAAGAAGAAAATAATTACATTGGCTGAGAAGTCAAACATGCAAGGGACTGCTAAAAGTTTTGGGATGATTTTATCAAAATCAATAATCGGGTTAGTTTTGTAAGACTGTCATGTGATCATAAAGGCTGAAAAATACACATGAAAATGGGGGCTTATTAAAAATGAGCATTTTTTCTATTGCAGTTCACCCTATGATGACTTTGGCTCTCAAGACACTCAGGTTCCGCACTTTGTTCAGGAAGAAAAGGCAAGTATTATTACAGTATTTGACAAATATAAAAATGACAAGTCATTAGGAATTGCTGTACACAGTGATTTATAAATGAAAGAAATAAATAGCATGAACAACTTCCTGTAAGTTCCTGTGGTGAAGGGAACAGTAATGTGAAAGAATAAACTTTAATAAAGTTAAAGTATATATGGAAAGAAATAAATGCAAGTACCACTCTAGGTTGCCCTAAGATTTAAACAAGCAAATGATGATGAAAGGCATTTGCTTTCAGTAACTTAAAATTTACATATTTTTAAAAAGAGAGGGATATATTAATGTATCAAAAGTGCTCTCCAGCCCATTGATTAAAAAGCTCATAAAAGAGCAATAATAAAATAAATATTTTAAGATTAGAAATCCTGGATAGCTTTGCTCAGAATTTTTATAAAATTCAGCAGATGTTCTTTTTAGACCTGAGAGTCCAGGTGGACAAAAGATTTAACTATGTGTCCTTGAATCCAAGAAGGCCAACAGCTTTTTTTTTACTTCATTAGCAAGAATGCAGCCAGCAGGTCCAAGGCAGCCACCTTTCTGCTCTGTTCAGCAGTTGTGAAATCTGGGGTACTGTGTCTGGTTTGGGGTTTGCCAATGCATGGAAGGCATACTGAGGTGAGGTGAGTCTGCTGAAGAGACACAAAGATGTTTTTGGAGCTGGACATGATGATGTGCAAGAAGAGACAGAAAGAAATGTGTTTGTTTAGCCTCAAAGAGGCTAAAGAAAGATCCAGTTGCTGCCTGTAGCTATTTATGGGGAGATTATAGAGAAGGGGCAACCAGACTTCTCTGAGGTACACAGAGAAAGATGGGAGGTTCAACACAGGGAATTCCAATACAGTGTAAGAAAACACTATTAGTAGTAGGTGGTCAAACATTGGAAAAGGCTGTCCAGACAGGCTGTGGTATGTCCATCCTTGGAATTACACAAAATTGAAGGCCCTTTTCTAATGAGGACTGAGTTGGGCAAATGAGCTTTGTAGGTTCCCTTCAACCTTTGTGGTTCCATGATTCTGTGGTTGAAGGATAGTAATTTTAAATAATTTATGAGATTATCCGAGGTCTTCCAGAATTATAGAATAACTCTTTAGTAAGGAATTTAAATGGGCTCCTTGCTGTTTACCCACATAGGTGTTGGTTAGTTAGCTAGACAGGAATTCTAGGTAAAAGGTAATACCTAAAACTGAGTGTGATGAACAAGCAGCAAATTCCTTGATGAGTAGAAAGAAGATTCAACAATCTTGAAAGCCAAGACTTGAGGGCCTACAGGGTCTGATGTATTCCATGTAGGTCTCAGAGGTGCACAAGAATGGTCCTTCTTCTTTTGTTGTACCATTCTTTTTAATAGAAACATAAAACCTCTGAAATCTCTAGCACCCTGCCAAATAGGTTTGAAATTGCCTGGTTTCTTAGATGAGACTGATCAATGATCAAGAAAACACATAGAGAGTGTCTTCTTTCTGTAGGAAACCAGATGAAAAATGAAAGGATGAAAGTGTAATTAAGGCCAGGCAACTTAATATTATGGAAAAGATGTTGTCAAAGAAACATTATTTCACTAATTCCTATCACTAAAAGCTTAGGTGCTTTCTTAGTCAGTTACAACACCCTGACTACAACAACAACAAAAAAAAGAGTTATGAAGTACCAATAAATAACATTTTGAAAGGGATTAAGAACCACCTTGTTGAGCAGAACTCGAAAATGAGATATGTATGGGGAATCTTAACTGCATAGAAGTTCAACTAGTAGGGTTCCTTAGTATTAAATAATTTCAGTCAGTGACTGAAAGTGAATATAAAATCACTGATAACAAAGTAAGACAATTCAAATAAAAGCAGGGCAGGGATTTTCACCATTAGGAAGTGCAACAAACTGCTAAGGGAAGCAGCAGTATTTTAATCCCTTGATGTCTTCAAATCAAAGGTAAAACCACTCTGCTGGGGTGCCTTTGTGTTAAGGCTGTTGATTTAGTTCAGCAAGGGTGATTGAATGGTATCCTATAGTCTTCTCTCTCCAAGATTTGAAATCAGATTATTTAATGGCCCTTCCTATGACTAATACTGTAGTCTTTGAAAACAGTGACAAAAAGTCATAGATGAGCTGAGAAAAATACAAAAAATGAAAGAGAAAAAAAGATGAGAGAAACAAAGAAGGCTAGTAATTAAAAACAAGACAACTACTGTCACATTTTGCATCAATAAAACAAGTATTCTGAAAATGCATCTCCAGCTGGGACTGGATTTCTCCAAATTTGGTTAAAAAGGGAAAGACTGAAAATAAATCATTAATAATTTGTGGTGTGATTGTAACAAAATATTTGTAAAAAAAAGTAAAAAAATATCCTGAAGGACAGACTTGCTTATATTTAAAAAAACACCCACCTACCCGCACAAAAAAACCAAAACCAACCAAACAAACAAACAACCAAGACCAAACCAAACCAAACCAAACCAAACCCAAAACAACAACAACAACAAAAAACAAAACCACAAAACTCCACCAACAAATTTGTCTGTTTGAACTAAAATAGTGCTCTAGGGTATCTTGCCTGACATCCAGCTGCCACTCCAGAAGGGAAGCATTTGTCTGCTGGCTTTGTGCCTGTGTGTATATCCCTGAGGGTAGCTTTCATATTCTAAGCTAGTTTAACTGTTTTGGGACACCTTTAGGCAACTGGGGCACGGGCTTGATGCCTGTATTGGATTCCTATAGACATGAGGTATCTAAACCTACGAGCACTGTTGGAGTTTACAGAGTGATTTAACTCTTCAATCTGTGGGGCACATTGAAGAAGAGCTCAGTCAGTTTATATATATATATGTATGTATATGTATATATATATGTATGTATGTATGTAGCAACTGTCAACTGAGATGCTCTAGGATATATACTGCCTGGCCTCACCTGTTGTGACCTCATCACATCTGCCATCCCAGTGGAGGTATCCTGAATAGCTTTAGTTTGTTAGATGGCATGGAACACTAACTGAATCACACTTCAGGTCTTCACTATTGAAAGCGTCTTAGTCTCAAACTGACTTCCAACACATACTTCTAGTAATTATTTAAAAGAATATCAGTAGTCATTGATTAAAGAGACAAAAATAACCTTCATAGACAACATGCAGTGGAAAATTCAATCTTATTATTAGATTCAGATTTTAAAGAGAGAACATTCAGGCAGCCAGAAATCCCATCCCAGCATCTCAGTGTCGTCTATAATATACTAGTCCTCTGCATTAATTCAGTCTTTCAGTAGGTTCCTGACAAAAGTGTTAAGGGCTTCCAGTAGCAAACAATGATTTAAGGTGCCTTTTAAAATAGAATGACTGTAAAAGTGACTGTGTGTTGCTAATGACTATCTTACCATATATGTGCACTCTTTCTTTTTTTTTTTTCCCCTTTTTCCTTACAAGAAATTCTGAAAAAATTCAGCAAGGAGGAATAGAAATTGTTCTTTAGATTGTGTAATAATGGTCCCAAACTGAAATGTGTGCTGAAACCTCTGCATACAGATTGCAGATTTACTGCTCCTCCGTGCACACTTGTGGCCATTAGTAGCTTCACAGCCTTATACCTGCATCATTTTTGGAAACAATTGTGTTGACAGTTTAAAGAACATTCTCACTAAATCAGTCTTGTTTTGTTCATTGTATAACGATTGTAAGTCTGGTCAAGCTATTCCCTACAGTTTCACTTCCTATTTTTTTGGTAGGAGTCCAGTTTTCTGCTTTGAAAAAACACTATAAAATCCTAAAACTGTATTTAACCTTGTGTGATGCCTTTTTACTTATTAAAGCTGTGTTTCAAACCAGGCTGTTAATTCTGTATCCAATGTCAGTTACTAGTCTCACATATACCCTTGGTCTTTTTCTAAACATACTTCCTGTTAAGTCCAAACACCCCAGAGCACCAGCCTTTTTGAGGAGTACGCCTGTCAGTCTGCCCATCAAACTGGGGCCACATCACTGAAGTGACTGAAAATGCACACTCTGTGTGGGGGACAGTGTCAGGGCTTCTCAAGCCCTTATTGAAATTGGGGTCTTCTGTTGCTTTTTTATTTTTCTGTCTCAGCCCCTGTTTTTGCTGTTTCATTTTACCTTCTCTCACTATCAAATCCTGTATGCTAGCACTGTATGTACTTATGTTTTCTCTCTCTCCTGAGTCTTGCACTGACTTGTCAAATTATGCTGTAGACCAGATGTCAGCTACATAGTTTTTTGCAAGAATGATCCCCATCTGAAGCATATACTTCTGTAAACCTCATCAGAAATCTTGTCTCTTTACTGTGCACTTCTTTAAACTCTTACTCTTTTCTTTAGAGTTCTGGAATGGGGTCTCTGTAAGAAATGTTGGATATGTACTAGTGAAAATAGCATTAAACAAAAAAGTTACTATAAACAAAAGCTACTGCCAAAATAGCTTTTAAGTAATTATTATTCATTTGTATGTAGCCAGGTATGTGTGGACCTTTTTGATGTTGCAGTTCTCTTTAGTTGTATGAAATGGTGTTAAGTCTTCAGGACCTTTAACTCTGGCAGCAATCTTCCAGAAATGTGTCACTGCTCCAGAGTTTTGCTATGGTCAGTTTTCTGAATCTAACTACTAGGAGCAGTAACCAGATATAGGATCTCACCCTTTCCTGGACCATATCTTTTCACAGGTCTTCTACCACACTCCTCTTTGCAGTTTCTTACCCTCTGTGCAGTGTTTTATCTCCATAGAATCCTCTGATCTGCCCATACCAGGATGGAGATTGAGGTTGTTTTCCTCCAGGCTCAGTGGGACCTGCAAGTACAAGCAGTGAGGTCTTATGTGGAAGGCTAGTGTAAAAAACCTTCTCTGTCAGGCATGCATTTCACTTCAAGTGGTTGTGTCCTGATCTGCTTTGTACCACAGTCAGAAGTTTCAGTGCCTACAAAGTGGAGTCCTTAAGACACTGAAGCTCTAGGCAGCAAACAGTGCTAGAGCAAACGGAGTAATTCAGTGGTTTCCCATGGGTCTGGGAAGTGAAATGGTTGATGTTGATGACCCCAATGTCCACTCTATATGCCTCTGATGGCCCTCTGATTTATGTACTTCGTTCTACCTAAATTTCATTTAGATCTGTCCTGTAAAGATGTAGAAAACATAATGTTGTTTTTTTTGTTTTGTTTGTTGGGGTTTTTTTAGTTTTCTCATTATGTCAGCTGTAATTGCAAACTTTTTTTTTTCATAAACATGCAGTAAAATATGACATTCGTTTACACAAGCTGCACAATTTCTGGGTTAACATTTGCCTAGGTTGCTTTAAAGTTGCCTGATCTAAGACCATTCTCAGGTTAAGCTATTGAGATGAGCCTGATTGCATGGCAGTAGGGAGCTTCAGGCTGTCATCTTTACACAAAAGTTGAACACTGCATTTACTGACACACTTGAATAAATAAGGGCTGGAACAAAAAAAAAAAATAATAAAATCAAGATGAGTTTAAATGGATGTGCTATAGGCATGGCCAGAGTGATGACCAGTGTATGCACAAGCCAAGGAAAGAATTAACTGTATGGTATCCTGAGCTGAGCTGTGTGATTTCTAAAAGGAGAGCTATAGAGGTTAGCCTTCAGACTCAAACCACTGAATATCTAAATCTTAGGATATTGCTGCTTTTGAAATTACCTGAATAAGCTGAAACCTGTATGTGGAGTTACGTTTGTGGCTAAAGAGGCCAGGAAACAACCTGGTAAGTGAGAAAGACAATCTTTGGAAGAAACTATCACAAATTATTGCAAGTCACCTCCTTCCAGCTTCCACAATATCTGTGCCCATATTCTTTGCTCTTAACATCTGTCTGTCATCATTCATGACAGCCCTCTACTTCCACCTCTCCCATCACATGTCCTTTTCCGTTACCAAGTCTTCACTATACTCTTTAAGATGTTAGGAAGCATTTATTTATGCAGGATGTTCTCCAACTCCATAATTCAGCTGTAAGTTTATTCATCATTACTTGTATCAAGCATTTTTTTTGTCCATTATTTTGATGACTTTCAGATGCACAGAAGAAAGTTATTTCTGGGCAAAATCACGTTCGCCTCTATTAAAAAAAGTCTGCAGATTCCATACACCTCTATGTCTCATTAAATGACCTGGTGTCAACATTTTCAGGTAATTTTGTTAACATTTAACTCAGACAAATCAAAACATCTTTGCTGGATCTTGTTAGTTAAATACAAAGTATCTACCCTGCAGATGGCTCTAGGGTAATAGGTTTATGCTGTATGATTTGTTAAGCATCTCTATATTCTAGTGTAGCTAGCGGAAGCATTATGAAATATGTCCTTTCCATTACACTTATAAGCAGAACAGGGTTCTCAGTCTTCTGCCATTTCTTTTACTTACTGTACTCTGTAAGACTCTAAAGTACATTATGCTAAACTGTTTTTCATCTTTCCAAGTGAAATGATGTTTCATTTCTTCAGATGTTTCACAAGCATTCACTCATTATGTGAACACCCTGCTGTAATATATGTGAGCAGAGTGAAGCCCAGCTGCATTGTCCTTGCCTCACCAGCATCCAATTACTAACTGCAATGATCAGTCTACAGTGCTAGGAAAATGCTTTAGCAATGTAATCCCTCTAGTTCAGCAACTTCAGAACAGGTCTTTGGTACCATAAAAAGGTCTCATATTACTGAGTAATTACAGAAAAAATAGCATATAAAGTTCAAAGTTACTAAGTTTAACACATGGGATAAAACCATCCCTTCATCATGTGACAAATATGAATGGTAGACTTTGCTTTCAACACTCAGAAAAGAAGCCTTGAAGTCATGTTTAAAAGTTCAGTGAAGAGATCATCTTGATGTTCTGTGCTGGTCAAACGAGCAAAGAGAATTACAAGTGTTATTAAGACAAGAAGAGGCAACAAATCAAACATATGTCATAATTTAGTTGATATCATGCCTGTTATGTACAATTCTAGACTTGAAACGGTTACAATAGAACTTGAAACAACTTAGTGAAGGGTGAAGAGAAATATGAGAGGAGATTGTAAGGGAAAAAAACAAAAGAAAGCTTGGAGAAGAGACAACTAAATGGGTAAAAAGTAGAGTTCATTGTCATGAGAGGTAGAGGGAAGATAAAGAGGGAACAATTTTCATTTTTTTTCCTTAGATATAAGCAGAGAAAACAAGACAATGCAAGGCAGTAATTTAAAGCTGTACTTTTATATATAATGTAGCTAATGGTGAAACTCACTGAATCAAGATAATGGAAGGAAAATATTCTCATAGTCTTTCACAAAGCATCCACTGTGGTCAATGCTGGAAATGTGATACTAAGCTAAAAGTAAATTCCTTTATCCTTTACTCTGTAAGTGACTTCTCAAAGCATAGGTGTAGCCTCGAGAAGTGAAGAGAACATGAGTTCTCAGCTATTAAGAAGAATGCCATGGGGGGACTCATGTCTTTGCTTCTTGGCATAACTGGATCCCAAATAAGTTCACAGTAGTTGCCTATCCTTTTGAAACAGAAAAAGCTGCTGACAGGATCAGAACATTAATGCAGGTGCAGATGAGAGAAGACATTTATTTTCCATGTTGTTTTCAACAGCTTGTCAAAAAAGCAAAAAGTAATAATCATAGGGGCAGTTCTGCTGATTTTCTCATTCCTGTTTTACTTCACTGGTTATAGCTGACCAAGAGCCAAAAGGGAGTGAACATGCAATGCTAGCAATGACACCCCCTAAGAGGAAAAAAGAACTTGAAGTGAACCTAAATGAGGCAGCATATATGTGCAGTGGGTGCCTGGCAGCACCCGAGTCAGGGAACAAAAGCATGTAAGTGAGGGAATCCATGCTCCCTTCAGAAATCTGCAGAGAAACATCCTACCTTCCTCCAGGGTCACAGCTGCACTGTAATATTGGAAATGTTTTCTCCATGTATTGTTACTTTTGGAAGTATTAGAGGGCTGTTGCAGTATTCTACATTTATACTTCTCTGTCATTGGATGTACTGTTGTCTTTTTACTGCAGTAATTTCACAGTTCTTGTTTTAATTCTCATTCTGATCACAACAGCTGAATTGCTAATGTGTGGAAAAGCATTACCCAGAATTAATATGATTGCATTCATGCCATCCCCTACTGTCTTCTTGTCAGCCCATATAAGCTTAACTTATACCTATTTTGAGCTGACCTTTTCTCTAATTGGACAGGAGAGCACAGAAGAACAGCTAGGTGCTAGAATAATGCCTTACTTGTACACTTCTATAAGAAGTGTAATTTCTTGGAGGAAACATATAATCAAGACCCTGGCCCTCTTGCAAGAACATGGTTTCTGCTTTTGTGTTCATCCTAAGCTCTTTTTAAAAATGTGTATTTTTCTCTATCTGAACATTGATTGAGGAGATTTTTCTTTCTGTTCTGAAATATTGCCTACTGTCATTCTGAGTTGATTTGAAAACTATCAGCTTAAGCTGTGCTGATGGTTGCATGCCATTATGAAGATGGGAATTGCTCGACTAGATCGGGGCTACTAGGATGCTTTCATTCTCACTGATGATTTGTAGCAAACTCTGCAAATGAACATGTCAGAAACCCCAGCCTGCAGCTGTGAGGTGGTCCTCATGCTAATCCTTGTTAAAGATTGGTTTACAGCTTGGAATGTAGGATTTTATAGCTTCTCCTTTTTTTTTTTTTTTTTTTTTTAATTATGAATTGATTTTTCCCTGTGAAGCCTCAGCTCTGCCTTGTGGTGTATTCAGATGTACAGCTGTGTCTGTCCTAAGCTTCATGCAGATCAATAGGGTCCAGCAGAAGGGCATGTTGCCCGTTCGTACACCCCTCAGTACAGGATGGCAGCCATCGCTTCCAATCAATCCTGGTGGCAGCTGAAGTTCATTCTAGATGTGCCTCTGCTGGAAGTGTTTGGCACTTGCTTAAGAGTTATTCATCCCTGACAGGCACCACAGCTGCTGATGTGAGGCTTTGTCCCCGTATGCTCTTTAAAGTTGAGGGAGCTCAGTGTATTGCTGTACTCTGCTGTGGGGTGAGCTAATAGGTCACGGATGTACTGAGGAAAAGATGATGTTTATTCCTCTCTGGTCCTGGAGAGAATTCAAACACCACCAACGAAACTAATGAGACTAGAAGGCAGTTTGCTTCTGCTCCCCCTACTTGCTGTTATCTGTGTTGGGGAGGAGCATAAGGTTGCTGCTGCAGCAGCCTGGGACAGTTTTTTTTCCCTTAAGTATTTTGCAATGGAGCCCAGTAGTGGAAGTCACCTTCACCTCGAATTTCCACCTTAATGAAAGAAAAAAAAAGAAAAAAAAAGGAAGTGTTTCAGAACCCTATGCATTTGTATAGAATTTTGGTAGCACTTGCAAGAGCAGACCTCTAGGACGTGTTTCAGCATTGTGGCCCATTAGTCAGGGGGAGCTGCAAGCTGACAAATCACTAACTTTTACATTCCTGCTTTTTTTAACATCTAGAAAAAGGCATGCCATTTTACAATCACAACTAGTTGCTGGAGTCAGTGTTCAGCTTAATTAATGCCACTTTCCTTGTCAGAACTTCTAAAGCAAATAAACTAACGCAAGCTTAAAGGAAAATATAGGTCCTCAGCAACTTCCTAAAAGGATCTACCAAAACCTGGATAAAGTGCAAGTAACAGGAGACCTACAGCACATAGGCACAGCACAGATTCAAAGAGGCCAACATTGCACCTTGCTCTACTCATCTCATGTGGTAATTGCCTGCCAGCATTTCGCATGTGCTTACAGAGCACATTTTTCTTGTGTGTAGACTGAGAATGAAACTCCAAATTTCAATGCAGCATGCATTTTGGAGTGTCAGTGTTAGTTGCCAAAGGAACAACCTGTGAATTGCTTAATCTGCTGTTACTCTGAGCACCTAAGATCAGGCAGGGAATTATTAGAATCATGGAACAAAACCCAGTATGCAGAAAGAATTGAACTTGGTGTTTTCACTCAGCGTACGGGGATTTCTGTCACAGAGATATTTTTTTCAAAATACCTTATACCTTATTTCTTATTAGATATGGCAAATGTCAAGGCAATCTAAGTAAGTGCTTGAATTTTAGAAGATACACTATAGCTATGCAGTATAAGCAGAAATATTGCTGTAGCACTCTAAATCTGACCGCGTATTTACTGGCATTTCTCCTTTACAGGAAAGAGCAGAATATTACACATTTCCTTAAAACAAGAAATAAGCATGTGCTATACCTTTCTTCCCCCCCCCC
>NW_009953496.1:13111489-13129457 GCF_000747805.2 Chaetura pelagica | reverse complement strand
CCCCATGGAAATATATATATTTCATTGTTACAAGTATAAGTATTCTTCTACAAGCTTATTCTGGTACATGGCTTCACCAGAGACAGTTTTCACTTGTTTCACACAGTAGCATACATCATAGTCTCCTTTTTCTTTATACTTGCATAAACTGTAACATTCTTCTGAGATATTGAAATGTAGAAGGATCTGGGACACTTGTGTTTTTTCTTATCTATTGAACTGGCTGCATTTGTTCAAGTCTGACATAATGAAAACATTAATAAAAAGAGAGTTCTTGCCTGGAATTATTTTTGTTCAAGTACACAGTAAGAGGCTGTTTGATAACCCTGCTTCTGTTTGGAACAAAAGGAAAATAAAACCCCCTCTTAATGATCAGGCACTTTAAGATTATTTTTTTTTATTTCACCAGGTCTTCTTCTGCTATCTTACTGTCTGTTGTAGACATCTAACTATTGCTCAGAAACTTGAATTTACGCACAGTGCACTCTCCATAGACTACCTAAGGTGAAAGTCAACACAGAATATGGGACTTTCAAGCCAAATCTAAATGTGCTCTTCTTTTCTGTGCTTGAAAGATAGGTAAAGCTGGAGGTGATACAAATAAATAGTTTATTCCCTTCAGAAGGATTAACTTTTCTCCACATGCAGGAGAGGAGGATTGCCTTCTAAGTAGTAGGATAAGGAGCTCAGACAAGTTCTAGTATTGTACCTTGTAAAGCTTTCAGCAGATTACTATGTTGTCATGGTAAGTAAGAATGTAGCATAGTACCAGCCAAAGTAATGGTCGCTGGTTCACTTAAAATCCTAACAGCAGAAAATTTCTAGTTATGACTGAGCTACAAGTTAAGTCTTTCATTGCCATCACATTAATTTAGAAAGATCATGAGGATCATTGAATTAGAACAAGAGCTTTTATTCTTGTTCCTCTGCTTTTCAATTACAGGAACAATTTATTACTTATTTAATGTTACCCTTATTTGATTAGACTGCAGTCTCTCTTGACCTCACAGTATTTAAGGCATCCAGTTAGAGTACTGAATATTAAAGGCTGGGCTGGGTGTGATTTGAGAATTCTCTAAATATTTGACCTAAGTTTCTTTTCCATTTAGGGGCAAGATGGAATAGCCGTGACAGGAAAATAATATTTCATATGGCTCAAAATGTGATTGCTTTACCGACTGAGTGGCATGTTGATTTAAAAATTATGGAAAAAAACTCTACAGTATTTGCCTCTGTGAATGTTTAAGGGACAAAGAGTAGAGCCAAAAGCAATAACAATTGTATAAAAATTAAAACAGTTAACTACAAAGTAAAATATTTATAAAACTTCCCAGCTGAGACTAGGCTACTGCTTAAAATCTCCACATAGGCTATATTTTCATAGAGGCTACAGTATTCACAATTGCCTTCCATTTTCAGCATCTCATTTTAGAAATACCATACTTCAGGTTAATTTTTTTATCCACACTTCTGAAATACAAAACTTATGTACTTTTCCAACTTGATCCTCAGCTAAAATCATATTACCCTACAAACTTTATCATGGTAGTTTGTTTTACTTCAGTTTTCTGGTGCTTTAAATGAAGAAAGTAAATTAAGCACGTTGCTTTAACCTGACTTCTACTGGAAAAAGTCCTTGAACTAATGAGGAAAAGAATCAACTCAGTTAGCCGTAGCTTTCCATGTGCACAGATAACAAGCAAGATGTGGCATTCAGGATGTACAGTGCTTGTCTCGAACAATCCAAGAGATAAGCTTGGACTTTGGCACTCAGGATATCTTTTGTCTGTCCCGAGGCATCTGAGAGTTGAACGACACCTGCTGATGCGATTTTGCAGGACAAGACAAGCAGTGCCAGTCTCAAGGTACTTCCTAGGACCGAAACTCCACAGCAAGGAACTAATCCTGTGATGGCAATTGACTCAACCTCCTCCTTTGTAATGGCTGATCTCATCAATTAGCCAAAGACTACATAGCCCCTGGCATCACACCTGCCCCTGCTATCACAGAGAAGATCCGAAGGGTTTTTCCCTCTGCAGGGAGAGAAGTGGGGGGGGCAGTGGGCAAGGACTGTATAAAAATGTGGGACTCTGTGGGTGCAGGGAAGCACTTCTCCACCTGGAACTACTTCCCCACCGACGATATCGACGACATCGCTGGACCGTGGGTGGTAACTTTGCTCTCGCTTTCTGTCCTCTACCTCTCTGCTTTCTCCTCTCTTTCCTGTCTCTGTTTTCCTGCCTGTCCTATCCGCTCTAGGGACTTTTGTTGTGTTATTGCAATAAAAGTTTGTTGTGTGTGTGACATCTGACCTCGTTTGTGTCTTAATTTCACCATTTGGGATCACCTTTATTTATTAAAATTGCCACGTACCCGAATACCGGATCGTGACACAAGACAATAAAAAAAGACCAATTAGAAAGATAGTGATGAGGGAGATCATAATCCAGAATACTGATAAAGATAAACCTCTCGTAGGCTTCCAGGTCCATTTTAAAGCTGAGGTCCTGCCTGCCATCTTCAAATACCTGTTCCCAAGTGTTTCAGGCCTTTGGGGTACTTGGTTATTTATTCTGGCAAATTTCTTATCTTCACTGGCTCGCTCACTCTTTTTCCTTTCCCGTGTTCAAATAAACCCAGTGAAATATAAATCATTGTAATAAAGTTCTGTACAAAGCACAAGGACCTGACACTTCCATGCTATGGGCATCATGTGCCATTTATTTCAACACTTCATGTTCAAAGTCAACATAGTTCAGGGGAAAAGGGATGCCCAATATAGTCTTGTTTGTAATAAACATATCCATTACCAATAGATGGCATTGTCTTTATCCATGGTGTCATTGAGATTATGGTTAATTTGGTCTCTAAAAGATTATGAACTATTGAATAAAACATTACGTGTAACATTTCAATACAACATTACTAACTATTAACTGAAAATGTACTGCTAAAAAAAAACACCATACGTTGCCTCCTTCTTTATTCTTCTTTCTTCAAATATATTTAAAACAAAGTAAAATAACTTGTAATTTTTATCAGGAGGGCTTTCTTGATAAATTGTAGGTTAAGAAGAAGAAGGGTAAGCAATGGAAAATTCTCCCAACACCAAACACTGAAGGAAGAACCTTGACAGAAGTAAACAGTGCCTCCCAATTCCACTGACATTTACAGGCATATGGAGATTTTTCATCCCCATCCAAAACCTGCCTTTTTTTTCTTTACTTATGGGAAAGACCTTTACTTACCTATTCCTTCCTTCACAATTAGTAACTTTTTTTTTTCTACACTGATCTATTAAACTGTCTAATCTCAAACAAAGATCATACTTCTGCTTTTAATTCAGCTAGAAAAATAATATTGATGCTGACTGGAATTTTATTTCCTGTAGTGACTACGTTTTTGAATCTTTCAATAGGTAATTCTCATAAAAGAGTATGCATTTTTTAATAACTGTGAAAATACACTGACAGGGTGTGGTATGAAAGTGCTTCACAAAATATAAATAAATGGAAAAAGCCTAAGGAATGTTCCATTGTACTGACACACAGCACAGCAAGGAACCCTTGTTTATAAATACACTTCTCATTAGAAAAAAAGCAAACCTCCAGACAGATTTGATTTTATCAGACAAAGCAGTGGGGGTTTTTTTGGGTTTTCTTTTTTTTTTTGGTGTTTTGGTTTTTTGTTGTTGTTTTGTTTTGGGTTTTTTTGTGAGTGTATTGATTATTTTATTTACTCTTTCATATTAGTATTAAACATAAAGAAAGATTTAGTGTTTTATTGTAAGCAAACTCTGAAATGCGCATTGAAAGGGCAACTTGAGAGTGTAGAAGATTGCAGGTAGATGAGCTTTCACCTCTTTTCCTAGATATTTTGTAGCTTTATTATAATTCTTAGATGCCTTTTAGTTTATGACACAGTATCTGCACTTGCCAGATGCAAAATAATTTTGTACTGCAATGTTTTGTTTTGTTTTTCCTCTCCTCTCCAGTGGATGTCTTTGTTTATTTGATGCACTGTTAGGAGGGTATGAAGGGATGCAGCTCCTATTTGTATTCTCAAGTTTTGCCTGGGTACAGTTTGTATCTATAATGATTGATACCTCTGAAGGAATTGAAAATCATGTAAGTTTACCCAAGATACCTTGCAAATATTATTTTGCATATATTTTCAAAAGCATTGTTAAAATAATGTAGTGTACCTGAGGTAAAGGTAAGCAATACAATACACTAATATAGGAATGATCTCTCATACATATGAAATAGACTAAAGCTGAAAATCAGGTTATGATCTTGTGTTAATAGCAACTGAAAATGTGAAAAGTACCTCATAGCACAGATAAGACCTCAAATCCGTTGGACATGCAAGGTAATTTAAGGGGCCTCAATGATGGCATAAAGAATAGTTTATTTGGAATTGCTGGAGAACAACAAAACTCTGATGCATTTTCAAGACCCTGCCTGAGCTGGGCACACCGTGGGAGTATCCAACATCTGCTCTCTGTGTTGTCATTGCACATGACATGAACCTGAAATAAATCTGGGTTGCCTCACAATTCCTTCTGGCCAGTGCCTTAAGCCTCTTCTAAGCAGTATCCTAGATCACTTTGTCCTTCTGATGCTGGATATGAATGTGACATCACTGCAAAGGAGACGTGACAAATGGAGCTGACACAGAATATTGCCTCTGACTGCACAGAAGGGAAGTGGGGTCTGCAGTCTGCCTAAAAGGCAACCCCTGAGCCTGTCTCATGAGTGGGATGGCTCTGGAAATAATTGCATGAATCAGGGATACAACATTCAGGAAAAATAAACGTGCATTTCTAGGTAATATAGACATTTATACTTGGGAAATACAGATACAAAGTTCCTTATCAGAATGATACTTTTCTACTTCCTTTCCTTATTTCTGTGTATGAAAATAACAATGCATCAGACACTTCATTATCCACAATTTTTGCAGGGGTTTATTTTATTGTCCTATAGCCTTTGCAGAGCATGCTTACCAGAATATATATAGGGTTTTTAATTCTATTCAAACTTAATTCCTTATGGACGTCATTGAAAACCTCAGTGTCTATTGATTACTAAATAACTTTACACTTGAATAAGAGGAGGATTGTACTCTGGAATTGTAAAAACACACACATTGAGGCAAATGCCTCCATTTTATCCTTTATGACTGCACATTTTCTCCGTTAGGTTCTGCATTTTATGTACTGTGAAGTTCAGCTTTTCCTGTGTCTCTCATCGGGACTTTCTCTTTTTCTTAAATCTGAGACCCAAAGAATAACTTAAGCTGACTTTGTTGTTTGACACAATGACTGCAGTACTGGATGTGGAATATGAAGTCTCTAATTATTACAAATGAGGATTATTTTTGTTTATTTATCCCCACAACAGTATCTTATTTGAGCATCTGCAGCTCAGATTTTATTGTTTCTTAATGCTGGACTGTTGAACACTACCCAAGAAAGAGATTTATGCAGCCCAGAATATGCAGCAGGAAAAAGCAAAAACTGAGCTGTGGTTTCATCCCGCTGGTGCAAACACCCTTCAAGTCATGTTCCTGTTTCTGTAGTGTGAAGCAATGTTGTAACACTCTGGATGGTAATATATTAAATAAGTTTCCAAGTGAAATGGAAGTTCTCAGTGCCAAAGAAGAAAAAATCCAAACAAGAATGATTGAAAATTTAGGGGGGAAATAAAGGCAGAAAAAAAATACGCTCTACTCAATTTTTTATGTTCTTAAATATACCTTAGAATCTCAGAAAGCTTTTCATATAACCCACATTCATAAAAGCTACATTTAAAAAAAAAAAGTGCTAGAAAGTTAAGCAGATTTTATAAGCTGCTTTTTTTTTTCCTAGTATGCTTTTTATGTAGATTACTTATCATACATATGAGAAAATTCTTGGCAAAAATCTTTCATGCCACTGAGCTTTTTCTTTTTCTTCTTCTTTTTCTTTTTTCTTTTCCTTCTTCTTTTTCTTTTTCTTCTTCTTTTTGTTTTTCTTTTTCTCATTATACTGACTTTTCAAAACACTGTCATGTGAAGAATTGTTTCTCTGGGATCTCTGGAATGTTTTATGTTGATCAGCCTTCAGTCATCCATTCAGTGAATCAGGAAAAAAAAATAAATAAATGGGCTGTGGCTGTGGAAAGTTGCCCATGTTTGAAAAATCCAGTGTTTTTTTCTGTCCTTCCAGTGTGTCCTGTAATTGTGATGGCCTAAAAGGGATCAATACAACCTCCACTGTCCTACTTGTTTTGATAAGCTGCAATTTTTTGGATGGTGTCTTTAGGCAGAAAAGGTGAATCAACTGATCCAACACTGCACTTAGGATCTGCTCTGGTGTAGAAGTTAGATGGGGAGGTTAGGCAGGCTAAAAGTGGCTCCAGAAACAAGGAGAGGTCATTTATCCATTTGACTATCCTAACACCGTGTATTGTTGTATCAGACCTCCCTTTCTCCCACTACTTATCTAGAACTTATTAAAAGTCTAATAATTGGGATGAAAGTCTTCTGCATTTTATTTTTATTATTGAAATCATGTTTGAGAAGCTTTGAAATCCTTCAATTAAGGCAAACACAACAGCAAAAGTAACAAGAAAAAACTACAGAAGTGCTGGAAGCACTGCTTTAAGAAAAAAATCCACACAAATATGTAAACATCATGGACTAGAACAAACAGTTCTGTGACAAAGGGGGAAATTATTTCAGGGAGTAGAAAATTCTTTCTAAAACTTATTTAGAATTCAGCAATGCAAATATATTAACTGGACCTACTGATATATAAAGTATATATTAATATGCTTCTGCAGAACAGAAATATGTGTATTTCTATGTCATATTTTTAATGGTTTTATTTTTAAAAAAATAAAAATGAGATGAAGTTAGTGCAAGTAAAAAAATTAATTAAAAAATAGGCTCTGCAGAATCATCTAACTTTGGCAGGCATTGCAGCATTAAGAAATTTTGCTTACTAGCCTTTTTTTACTATAAAGAAAATATCTGGTTTAATATATCCATCTCCTAATATTTCAATCCAACCAAAATCTGTCATGAGCAGTGAAATATTCTCTGTGTATGTAAATAGATGAGTCTGGCAACACCCCCTCTTCAGATAATGGTCCTATTAATTATTGAGAAGGACAAAATTTTCACTTTCAGATTTTGCTTTCATCAGTTTATAATTTCACAACGTGTAGGCAGCACACACAGAAAAGTTGCTTTGCAGGTATTTACTTTTGCTCCACTTTAACACATGTTGGAAAGCTTTGACTAAAACTGTTGTGTTTCCATTAAGGCCTCTGTGAAAAGAAAGGATTTTAGCTGTTAGAAATATTCTTTAAACCCTTTCCTTATTGTCTTCACTCCTAAAATATTCCCAAACAGTACCTGATTTCTTGTACCTATACTAAAAATCATTGTTCCTCTACCTTCCTGCTCCTTATTGCAATGCTGCTCACCCACATTTATATCTATTGCATTCCTGGTGATGTTACTGATTTTTTGGTGTGTGTTACTCTATTTCTTCTACTCTGTGATGCTGTTCCAAAACTGAGATAGACCATGGACTAAACTGTGGCTCTGCAGCTTACTGGTGCCCCAACAGACCCAGTTGGAGGACAGTATGAGACTGTCTCAGAACTTCTTTAGCTGTTACCTAGGTGGGTAATTCGTTTTAGCTTTTCCTTAGCTTTATATGACTTTGGGGTATAATGCTTGTTTCTATAGATCTATCTTTTTGGTCACTAATAGGTAGAAATAATAATTAGCTGCTCTCTGTAGAGCAGACTTTGGAACTGCCCTGGAATTGTAAACAATTTGGGAATGATGAATTACTTGTCATCAAAGGAGTGCAAGCTTTAGAGCTGGGTAAAACAAATTTAAGTGACAGCAAAGAGAACAGAGCACATTGTCCATGATGTCAAGTACTGTATAGATATCTGCATAAAGCAGTGGGATCACAGAAATCAACTCATGCAGGTTTTACTGTGCAAACCAGACTCTCACTTATACATTCAGGACTTAGATGAATTATGTTAAAACATAATAAAATAGCCAACTTAAAAAGTAGAGTTAAAATTACCCACCTGCATGTTCTTTAACTTTTTTTCTTTTTCCTCTATTGCGATATTAAATGGCTACATTATAATTTTTTAAATGACATTTCAAAACGTAACCTGTAAATGTGTTGAGATAAAGGAAGCTAACAAAAATAAGAACATCTTCTGCTTAAAAAAAAATAAAAATACCTGACTTAACCAGAAAGTCTAAAAAATATGGTTGAAATTGCATTTTTTTAAACTACATTTCTACCAAATAGTGGAACTGTTCTAGAGATTTCACATTGACTATTTTTCTTTAACATCAATCAAATTTACCAGGATTGCAAATGTTTAACAATATTATATATTTTACTTAGAAATGAAGACTGATTTATGTATGTGTTAGTGTTTGGAAAAAATTTTAATAATAATTCTAATTTTCAAAACATGATAGGAATGATGGGTTTGCATGCCTTTGATAAGTTTGTAAATTGTTATTTTCTTTTTACCAGTCTTCTCTTTTTAATAGCTATGATGATTACAGTGGTTGAGGATTTGTTTATCTGTGTGTTGATTAAAAAACAAATATTTAATTATTGAATAGATAAATGAGAAGAGTGATTGACATTCCCATCAAATGTATGCAAATAGTGGAGCTAATTTATTGCAATTGTCAAAAAAACTTGGACAAAATCTGCCACAAGGGACTATTAAGGAAACTAACTAATTGTATTGAGGAACAAAATGTTTGCATGCATCTGAACTAGCTAAAGAGTAATAAATGCAGCTGGGCTTGCTTGGCTACGACGACAAAATGTTAAGAATGAAATGAAAATGCAGATAAAAGCAATATAGCAGTTAGTGCACAAAATGGAAATTAAGTAAGTCACTGTTATAAAAGACATTTAAATCTTCAAAGTGACTACAGGAAGTTAACTTAACAAGAAAACATATTACATTAATTTTGAATAAATGCAAGAGAATTGAAGCTGTATACATGGCTTTTGATTAAATGGATTTTTTAGCTTATTTAAAAAATCTTTATTTCCACAGTGTGGATAAATGTATTTTGACACTGATATATTCACACATTCCCATTAGAGATGTTGTCAGTAAATTTTTGATCAGGCCTTAACAATATATGTTGGAATAACAAAAGTTGGATACTAACATTATTGGACTGTATCACTGCAAACTCTCCATATGAACAGAAAAAGAAATTTTCTCAATGTCCATAGCAAATCTGAATAATGAACAATGTGCAAGCAAAATATGCAAGATAAGGATAATTTATTATGTTAGTGGGACATTGTTAAGTGAACAGCTGCATGTGATTTAATTTACTGTATTGATGAAGTCTAGATGTGACTCAACAATGGCCATGGGCCAAGGCTTGACTTAACCACTTTTATTAGGGATGGCAAGATCCTAAGAGAGTGTTTTGTTGTTGCTAATACTTTACCTATTAAGTGGTGCTTTCTCAAAAGACAAATAGTAAATTTATGTTTAGGAAAAAAACTAAATCTAAATTTAGATTGGATAGTAAGAAAAAGAATTTGTGCCAGTATTAAGAAATAAGATGTTAAAAGCACTTTTCTCTTTTACCATATTGCTTTTAATTGTACTTATAAAATTTAGAAGTCTTGTACAAGATGTAATTTTCTTTGGAAAGTGTAGTTTAATCATCTCTGATATATCCTTATTTAAATTCTTAAATATAAGCTAAAAGCTTTGAGTTTTTTTTAGTTCTAATCTGAAAATATGTGTCTGCTGATTACGAAAGTATAAATAGCGATGCAGATAAAATATATTTCATACAAAAGCTTCCAATAAAATGGAGTGTGGGTGCAAGGAGACAATGGCACATTGCTCATGAAGATAATCTACTGATATTGCCTCATTTAGTTGCTAAAGTATTCTTTTGATGGTTAAGCTTTTAATTATCACGATGCATTATGTTTTATAGGTTGCAGGCTTTCAACATTGTATTATAATCAGAAAGGAAAAGCTCAGTCTAGTATGGTCATAGATGTAAATATTGTATTTGTTAGATTTTAGCTGTAACTTTTCTTTATTTATGAGAGATTTCTGGTTTTACCTGAAATAAAATATGTTGAAATTTCATAGGAAATGGGTAGGACTTCCAAAGCAACAGCTACAAAAAGCCATAGATTCTGATTATTTTTTTCTGTGGTCCAAGCACTTTCTCCTGGTTATTCAGTATATTATATTCACATAAATAGTTGAAAAGAAAAAGGTAATCAGAAGCAACCAGCTTCTGAATACTAAGGTTCAAAAAAATAAAATTCTTACAAATTGAAAACAAATTATTAAAACTCTTTATTTCAGGGGCTCAGTTTCAGCATTCTTGATAAGTTAAAATGTGCTTACTTGCCTGTGTCTCTTGTTCCTGACTGTCTTACATATTTAGACAATGCTGCTGGCTAGATCAATAAAGGGCTAAATAGAGCTTTGACCTGACACAGTGAAGTCTTCCTTAGGGTTAAAGTACTATTACCTATTTTTTATGGAAAGAACATATTTACTTGGTAATATTTAATCCTAGGAGGTACTCCTGAAAGCGATGTGTCTAAGGAACTGCATTTGGCTGCTGGTCTGTACAACTAGATAATGTATCATAAGATTTTGGCTTAGCAGAAGTCTAACCATTTCCATGAACTTTTTGCTGGTGTTCAAATCTTTCGCACTAGGGAAAGGAGAAATGATGACAGACTAAGAAATAGAAATGTCCCTAAAACTTGGTTTTGTAAATCTGTATTGAGGCTAGCATAGCTGACCCAACAGTCTCTTCCTGTTCAGATACTAGATGACTTGCAAAGAATTCTTTAGGTGTTTTTTAAGCACATACCTTAAAACACAGAATAAAAATTAATCTCAAAATATCTTACAGACCTAGATTTGTGCTAAAGAAATGAGGTGACACTAGATGGTTAAGATAAGTCTTGGTTCTGTTAATTTTAATTGGCCAGTGGAAATAACCACACAATGTCAAACTAATTATCTGACTACTTTGGTATTATGTTTAATGTTGGCTAAACTTTATCCAGTGCTTCTTCAAAAAGCTTAAGTAATTTGCAGTAGATAAATGTGAAATCATCTTCCCTTTAAATTAAATCTTCTAATCTCCAGATTTCTAATAAGTCCTTTGACAACAGTCAGAGATTATACTGCAGAAAACCCTCTGAGTAGAAGACCATTTGTATCTATCATTACTTCTGCAATTTTTGCAACACTTCACAACATAAGTCTGCATTCTGGGTAGTTCTGCAAGGGCTTGCTAGAGGCAAAAGCCAAATATGTTCTTCCCTTGAGCCCTCATGTGCTGGCCCTGCATAGCCAGAACGCTCCTGCTGCAGGGGCAGACAGAGACCAGCAGTGATTTTTCCCATAACACAAAGTATGTGTGTGTGTGCATGCACACGTGCATAGTGCAGTTGGCAGGATCTTTTCTTGTGACATTGCTGTGTGCAGTAACTCGAATAGGCCCTCCACAGCAGGGGATTTTCTGTCAAAAATTCTCTTGTGTGATACTTATTATAGAAAGGAGAGGAAAGATGCAATACTGTTGAAATGGGTTTCTGTATTGTTTTATTTTGTTCATATCAAACTGGTATAAAACAAGAAAAATGTAACATGAGGGACTGTTGTTTTGTTTTAGTCTTTTGGTTATATAAGTTATTTCCCTCTTCTCAAATGTTTACGATACAAAGTAGTTCCTAGGAATAAAAGAACTAAGGAACAGATCTTCACCTCTGCCTTTCTCTTTCAAGCCCTCTAAAATTTAAGGGCAAAACTTCATAGCTGTTTGCAATGACTAGCTTATCTTTTCAGCTTTTTTCTTCCAGAATAAATTATTTCAATTTATATGCAAGAGATGGAAAAGACATTGCTAGTTAGTGTGGAAATTTGAAGGGCTTGTTTGTTATAATAAAAAATACCGAGCAGAGTCAGTTTAAGACTTCCCAGAAGTGAAGCTGCATGGAAAATTTCTACTCAGAGAAGAAGGAAAAAACAAAATAAAATCATGCAGAGACATTCAATTATGCAGCTGTAGCATAGCAGATGTAGAGTCAGAGAGGTCAGAAGGAAAGGTCCTGGAATGGATCACTGTAATTTCAAGAGGTTTAGCATGGTTTAGCATGGGAGAGAGGCTGAGGTTCAATGAATGCCTCAACCTTTGAGGCAGCTGATATTGGACAGTGGGGTCTTGCCTTGTACAGATTGTTGTCAAAACAGGCAGACGGTCAGGTTTCTCTGGACATGACAAAAAGGAGAATGTACAGACATCTACTAGCTGCTGCTGTCTGCATGTGGGACAGGCAACAAGGAGTCCTGTTAGTGGCCATCCCCTGAATCTGCCCAGTCCCATCTGCAGTAGCAGTGCTTTAGAAAATGTCTGCTTTGCTTACACCCAAAGCTTTGTTTGCTGTCTAGCTCTTGACTCCAGAAAAAACCCTCAAATACTCACTAATAATTGCTTAGATATAATTGATTTGAAAGATTTTATTATTATGAATCAAGGAAACCAATTTGTCCAGATTCAAGATAGTGGTAATATACTGAGTGTGCTTTAAATATCACCAGTCTTGTACTTGTTTATATTCTGTCCCTATAAAAAGGTTGCTTATGTGTTTTAGTACAAATACAAATCCCAAAGATAAAGTTCCTGGAATTCTGCTCTCAGTTGAAGTTGATAGAAATTAATTCTAACTGTCAATTTTACAGGATAAATGTTAATTTTATGTTACTTGTCCACTCAGTTGCTATGAAAAATTAAAGAAAGACCCTTTTAAAGCTGCAGAGATCCACACATGTATCATTTGGTACTCATTTGCTTGCAAAAGCTTTCTAATGGACTTTCAACATTCTAATGGACTGACTGAGCTTAATCATATACTGTCTAAGTCTCCCTTGATTTCATTAAACTTTATATCAGTGAGACAGTGTGTTAGCATATTGCTACACCAAGCATATTCAAAGGACATCATCTATCAAATTAAGAAAAAAAAAATAACTAATTGAAGTAAGGGAGCTTGGTTACTTGGGATTAAAATGGGTATAACGTGTGTGGATACATATATATGAACAATTTCCACAAAAGGTATTTTTTAAAAGATTAAGATTGCGAAGAAATTAATCTAATATGTTGGCTGGATTCCATGTTTCAAAAGGTAAAACAAGATAATAGAAGCCATAAACATAACAAAAAAAATATACCATAATTTGATAAATCTCTCTTGATTTTGATTAATTTGTCTCTTCACTTATTTTGGGAAAGTGTATACAACCAATTGACTGCTTATACTACGACAAGAAACAGAGACCACGGTCATGCCATGCAAGACCATGAGATATGCAATATGCTCTATGTGTTCCTCACTGAGTGAACTACTCAGCAATTAAACAGTTTATTTAATCACTGTGAATGAGGTTTGTTTTTCAATAGACTTTCACTATGAGTCACATTGTTTTTATTTTCCAACAATTTGGAACAGAACAGTAGTTTTTACAGCTGCCCTCCATGGTTTCTTTGAGAAAGGGAAAATGTTCTGCCTCAAAACTAGAATTTAGCTTTAAATCAAACCAGGGGAGACTGGTGACAACTCTTTCAAAGTTGGTAAACATGTAAAGATATGTGTTTACAGTAGGGATTACTTGTTAGAGCTGCTGAATCAGAAACCACAATTCAAGCTTTACTTTCACTTAGAAAAAAAAACAACTCTAAACTAGAAAAGATATTTCTGTATAAAGTAAAAACTTTCATCCTAAAATCTGGGTTCATAGTCTTTGTTTCATTAACAATATTCCTTGCTAACAATAATAAATAAATTTTAACTTTGTTATTAGTTTATAAAAAACTTATTTGACAAAATTTAGTGTGTTCAGATTCTCCTCTTGCTCCTCTTCACTACTTCAGCTTGGGAGTAGTTCAGGTGGCAAGTCTAGATTTCTTTCCAGTTGTCCCTTAAAAAAACCCCTCTATGCTGCTGTGTCAGTGCAGAACTGGGGTGAGAGAACACTACATTGGACCAAATGGAAATGATTGTGCAGACATCTGAGCTGAAGATCACAGGGAAAGAAACATTCAGCAGCCATTGAATTCAACAAAGAAGGAACAAAATAAAAACTCCTAAGTCAGATCACACGACTGTGGGACTTCACTAATTGCTCATAACAAGTGTATAAAGGAAGCACATGAAAGGAACCTCTGTGTATCAAATATTCTCACAGTGGCTTATAAAGAAAATGGAACAGAGGATCACTGACACTATGTCATGAATATTGTCTTTCAAGACCATCAGTTTGATCCTTTTTATTCCCTGCACTTCCCTGAAAATGTTTTTCTCTTGCATTAAGTGTTTTTCTCTTGGATAAAACTTTCTTCGTCTTACACAGACCTGATACTCAGGAGGAAAGGGAAATTACATTTTGTAGGAGCTAAGAGCACTTATGTGTGTTAATTTTAAATCATGTTCCCAAAAAAACCAAACTAAGATAATATATCTGGCAAGTTGGTTTCACACAAGATGAAAAAAAAAATAATCACACAACAGCAGTTTTATTTTCAAAATTAGATGTGGTTTTGTGTGTCATCTGTTGGCTGTTTTCTTTCTGTCCTGGTTTTTCCTTTATTTTTACTCCTGTGTTTTTGGTTCTTTGCTTTCTCAACATCCACTAGGAGCAGCTGGTATAGCTGTCACAGAGCAGTATGGAAAATGTGAAATTAAAAAATAATGCTAATCTCTTGCAATCCCTGCCACTCTTAAGGATGCTGAATGATATTTCAGACCTTTTAAGCCCCTGATACAGAAAAATAATGTGGTATATTCACGTTCTCCTGCACTTCCCTGTGTGTTCCTCACCCTGGCTGATTGACTGAATAACACTCTGAATTCTATTGAGTACATGAACTAGATCTTCTTTGACTGCAATAGGACATTTCACAAACAAGGCATATTTTAGTACCTACATTAGCCAAGTAAACTGAGTTTCATACTGAATTGCAGACAAAGTGTTTACAGAGTTCTTGATACTGATAAGAAAACTGAAAGGGTTTCAGCATTTCCTGGTCCATGATCTTGGTTTGTAAGGTGTTGACAAAGCAGGTCTTAACAGAACACCTGCTGGTGTCTACAACACGACAAGTAAAGGTATAAGTTGGGGTTCAGGCCAGGTGCCAGACCTTAACACCAAGCTTTTCTGATCAAATGACCTTGCACCATGAAGAAGGGGAACTATATCCCTCACTACAGCAACTCAGTTGTAATCTAGCTCCAAATGTGGAGCAGCAGAGTTTTATGACTATGGCCGAATCTTACATAGAAAACCGTTAAGATATGAGACAGCATTTGAACAAAAATCATAGAAGAGAAAGAAAAAGTGATACCGGTGTAACTGTTGAGGCAGTAATAATTAGCAGCTCAAGGCCATGATATTATGACAAGAAGTCTAAAACACATAAAAAACCCAAGAAAAAACAGACAATCTGCAGAGAGTGCAGTTGAGCAATATTAAGGTGCAGCCTCTTCTGAAATGCAGCAGAGGGTGATCCTTCCTCATCTGATTGACAGCTCTCCAGCCAGTAAATCCTCATCTAACATCTAATCAACAGTGCTGAATATATTAATGCTTAGCCTAGTAGCTCATTAGCCATGTCTGTTTTGTGTGTTGGACAAGACATAATTGCTTTGTTGTGTATATACTCTTGCACAGTTTCTTCACTCATGATAAAAGAGGCTCAAGCAAAAGTAATCAGAAAGGAAAGGTTATAGCTGAATTTACAATGCAGGTGCTTCAATGCCAGTTGATATTCTATGATTCTATGATATGCAAAACAGTTATTTTATAACTTCACCAGGCACCTCTATTAGTACCAGTCCAATGACTACGTAATCATTTTACTTAACAATTCTGATTAAATTAACTCCACAAAGTGATAACTTCATTAATATATTGTAGGACTCAGTGGAAGGTCCCGCATGTGTGCCAATTATAAAAACTTCAGTGACACTGATGCTAATACTATTTCCTGAACATTGGCAGTACATACTGTTCTGTTTTCTAACAAACTGGCGAAGTGCTAGACAAGCATTTATGATCACAGTGATGGCATCTTGTTGATAGTGCCCTAGTAATGCATTTCCCTCTTTGTGTTGTCAAATTTTCTCAGATTACATTTGGTACAGAATGCTGGTCAAATGATGAGTTAGCAAGCAATATGATATCCCAAGCTGTCTGATGCTTGCAGAACAGACAGCAAATTCTCATTAAACACTAAATGCTGTGTCATTCAACATGGCAGTCATAAAAAATAAAATAACTTTAAAATAAGCTTGTTATTGCATCTTTTGAAATACAAAATAATAGAAAATAAAACGTTTCATTGACGCACTATAGAATGCCCTAGCAAAGTGCCTCTGTTTGGTGGGTTGGGTAGAAATGTCAGATCCAACATTTCACTGTCATTTCTTAAGGCTGGGTAGAAGATCTTTATAAACCTCCTCAACACCAGGAAGCACAAGAAAATTTTCCAGTCCTGGAAGGTGGTTGATGCACAGAAGAGAGATTCAAGAAATTGTTGATCAAATATTTCCCTGAATGCTTGGAATCAGTATATCTCCCTAAAACCCCACTGTTGTGCCATTCCATAATAAAGATGGTCAAATACTATTAGGTAGTGAAAGGAATTCCCAGCAGAAGGATTTGACAGTTTATGCAATTCTCCATCTTCTGTGTCTGATGGAATGACAGCCAGAGTCCAGTGGGCGGCAAACTGCAGTGCTACTGTGCTGCAGACTTTTGAAACCATGAAACAGATGTCACAGTGCAAGTCTAAGTGCTGCTGACATTTCTGCCAAAATAAACATATCTGGAGCTTAGGATCTCATCACAAATTATTGCAGCTCTACACAGTCACATGTTAAATGAGTGTCCACAGTAGCTGAATGATGCAGATGTCGCATACATTCTCAAGCTGAAATCTGTCCCATCACAGTATAATAACAAGAGAGATAAATAATTTCTGCCAGTTGATGGAGAAATCATTCCTGGAGTAGATCTCTACAAGTTTGAGGCTGAAAAGGATCTTCGGAAAGTCAGTATTAAGGCATGGTTCATGTGACTTTTAAAGCCATGAAGGTTCAAGGATTATGAGTAAGACAACAGCAACACCTATGAGTGGTCTTTATCAGTGAAAGCTTTTGGCCCTGTGACTACCTGTTAGGATTTCTTGGAGGGAGTTTCACTTCATTCAGCTATCCTAGTTAATTTGCAGACTGTTCACTTATTACACATCGGCACAGCAGACACAGCCTTTAAGAAAGCAGCAGTGCTGGGGTCTTTTACTGTCTGACATGGTTCTTGGTAACGTTCCATTGTTCTGCAAGTGTAAGACTGCTGTGAGCAAAACTTCTTACATTGTCATGATGTCATGCAGCCCCACATCCTTTAGTGTGGCTATGGCATGTTGGACCAACAGAGACTCTGAGCTGACTGTGAAGGACCAGGTATTTCCTTACACGAACATGAAATGTCCTTTGAGTCAGCCGACAAAACTGACTTAAAATGGCGTCTCCACGTGGTGCTGAACCCCCTCTGTGTGTGTGTGTGTGTGGGGGCAGCTGCTGCGGGGGAGGAGCCGTGGCCGGAAGCAGGGGCAGGACTAGGTCCCGTCTGATTGGCTGAAAAGCCCGGAAATACAAAACCGGCCAATCGGGAGCGCCGAAAACCCCATAAGAGAGGCAGCGCGGCACGCCCCTCTCTCTCTCGCTCTCTCCTCGTGTTCAGGGCAGTCGTCTCCACACACTGCCTGCTGCCGCCATTTTTCCTGCCGTGCCTGCCACTCCTGCTGGGAGCCGCCCGCCGCAGAGCCGCTCTGTTGCCCGGCTAAC
>NW_009953496.1:13099750-13111457 GCF_000747805.2 Chaetura pelagica | reverse complement strand
CTGCCGCCGCCTGCCTGCCCGCCGCCGCTGCTGCCAAAAGTCCCAGCGCCACTCGAAACCACCGCGTTTCCAGGGTCTGCAAACAGCCGTGCAGCACCTACGGTCCCGGAGCCGCGCGCCGACGCGCCGCTTCTCTTTGGGGGGCGACCTGCGCTTGGGAGTGCTTGCAGCTGACTTGCGCCACCGCGTGGTGAGATAAATCCGGCTACCCCAGCTTATAGGGGAAAGTATAATCTTGTCTTACCTGCACACAAATCGCGACCCTATACGGGAACAGCGTCGGGCATATCCCTCCCCCTCCTTCCCTCACTTAAATAAGTAAATAAGGTGTGTAACTAAGGTGTATTTCATGTGTTTTAATCACACCTTTTGAACCTCCTGCCCCAAATTGCTTTGTTTTCCCCACAATAAACAGTGCATTTCTTTAGAAATATTAGTAAGCACTGAGCAAGTTATTCACTCGAAAAAGTCAGGGCATAAGCCCCTGTCTCCTCTGTGTGAGGCGATACCCGTGTGGATCTCTCAGCAAATCCTGATAAGTTAATACACTCCAATAAGGAGATATAATAGGTCACGGATCGTGACACTGACCTAAAGGCAAGAGAGCAAGTGGGCCCTTCTGGCACAGGGCAGCCCCTGGTACAGGCTGCAGACCTCATCACTGCCTCATCACTTTGTCTGCGCCATCCAGCATCTCCACCTGCACCTCAGCATGAGGGACACAGCCATCCTGTCTCTGCTTCTCCCAGCCATGTGTGCTGGCAATAAAGTATGGAAATCTGTAGACAAACCCTGCCAGTCTGACAGCATCCTGTCTCACTATCTCTCTTGATGATGAAGTCATGCAGAGGATACAAAAGCTCATGAAGCTTTTGAGTTATTATATCAGCATGTCCGGAATTAAAAGGGCATCTGACTTCAAACAGATGTTCATGTGCACTATGTGGTTGTCACCATTCTTTTCTATGGTGTTAACACTTGGAAAAATTAACATTTTTCAAAACAAGCCTTCCAGCCAGTTCCATGTGAGCTATCTTTCTGCCCTTAATGGTGTTAAAATGTATAGCACAATATGAGCCCAAGCCATACTGAGGCAGTTTTCCTTCAGGTCTGAGCTACGGTGGTCCAAGCTTCTGATGCTTATCTCAGAGAAATGATTGCTCAGAGCTATTTTCTTACTTTAAAATGTGTGAACAGCTGAGAGGTTGGCCAATGAATTGTTAACTAGACATACTAAAAGCAAATCTTCAGCTGTGTGGCATTAGCTCTACAACATGGGACACTGCAGTTAAAAAATTATCTGCAGTGCCAGTGGTTATGAACTGATGCTGTCAAAACTAATGAGTGAAACTGCATGATGTTGTGCAGCACAGAACACAGCTAGGGAAAACAGGATGCTACCTCTCATGCATGTAGCTCTTTTGATACCTCATCAAATTATCAATAAAATGATAATCCTCATATGACACAAGACTGGCAATAACATTTTCTATGTTTATCATGTGGAATCTTCAAATTTGAAGATTATTAAATAAAACGTCTTTGCTTTTCTGTGAACAGAACACGCAATAGAAAGGCTGGCATAAAATAATACAATGAGGTGTGTTTTAATTCTGTGAAAAGTGCATCTGAAGATAGTGACTAGGGAGGTTGAAACACTGGTAAAAAAAATGGAAATATTTTCAAGAAAGATGACATCTGCTCTGATCTGGTCTGCAGAGAGAAGTGGAGTGTATGGCAATTCTTGCAATATCTTTTAATCACATTTCTCAGTTTTTTACTTTTTCTATGTTGCAGTTCAATATTTTGCCCAAAAATAATCTATTGAAAATTGAGATTAATTTACACTTGCAGAAAAATGTTTCCGTAGAAGAGAAACACCTCTTTGGGTCATTTTAACACAATCTTTTTGCAGTAATTTTGGGATTTCCAGGCATTGGCCTTTCTCACATATTTTCTGTTCTATGAAGAAATCAATGTAAATGCTTTGACAAGACAAAGAATTCAGTTTATTTTTCAGGAATGCCCATTATTTCCTGGCCCATGAACAACCATGTTGATTAAATAACCTTCATACTACATTATAATTTGCTTTTTATTTCTTGGCTTTAATTTTAAATTCTCAGCCTCCTCAGGGAACAGAAAGACCTCCTTCGACCTACTGGCCGCACTCTTCCTTATGCATCCCAGGATTCCATTGGCTTTCTTGGCCACAAGGGCACAATGCTGGCTCATTATTAACTTATTGTCTACCAGGACACCAAGATCCTTCTCCTCAGATCTGCTTTCCAGCAGGTCAGCCCCTAACTTATACTTATTCATGGGGCTGATTTGCCCCAGGTGCAGGACCATACATTTTGGTTTTGTAAAAATACAGTTAGCATTTTTTAATATTATCTTACCATTACATCATTTTTCAGAGGAAGATAATTTAGAAGTAAAAATAATATAAATATCAAACCATAAGTTTCTAATATTTTTGCATACATTTTACTCAAGAGAAAAAAATGGATGATATTTACAGGAAAGTGAAGATAAACTCTCAAATGCATTAAAATCATAATGTCATTCCAACAGTGTTTGCCAAAAATAGTCTGCAATGTATTCTGAAAGTCAGCTATAAACCAGGGAGTTGTAGATAAAATGTAGTGTCTCCACAGGCATTATAGGAGATGTAATGATCCACTAGCAACCACAGTCTTTATTTATAACTTAGTGAAATTAGAGATTCATTTTTTTTCTCTGACAAAGGGTTGTGCTCTCATTGCACGTGGTTTATATAGATGTAGCCTGGTATAGGCTATAAATTAGAAGATTGGTTCTAAACCTCTTAGAAATTAGTTCTGGAGTAGCTTCCAAGTACCAGGAGAGGAGGAACCAACTTGCATATATTAAAATAAGTGCTGATAAATTTATGCTTGGGGTTAGATGATGAGATAGGCTGGAAACTGTTCCATGAGTAGGAAAACTACTCTCCTCTCTTTTTCCAGACTATGTTGCTGTTAGATCTTTCTTCTATGCCTAATATACTGTCTGCTGGCAGTCAGCCGTAAATTATTCAAGAAAAAAAATGCACTTAGAAAAAAATGACATAACTTCATGCTAACTGGCTTTAGATGTCTCGGAGTTAGGAATAGCCTGGTTCTCTCTGTCTCTCTCTTTTTTTTTTTTTCTTTTTTTTTTTTTTTTCCCCCAGACATCACAAATATAGTTTCTAATGTCTGAAGTCTTCTTATAGAAGCAGCCCAGAATTATATGACTAAAACATATTTGTCTGATTTTGGAAAACCAAACATAAAACACTGTTTGAAAGAAAAAAGATCACACTAATTAACTATAAAAATGCATTATTTAAGGTCTATTTGATCAGTTTCTCTACTTGAAATCAGTAAATTTGACTTTGCGGTCATACTGATGGTTAAACAGTTTGTTCCATTTGCCATATCAGTTTGCAATTAGATGTAGTCAGCTGCCCTATAATGTTGGAAAAAAAAAGTGAATGTGTATACTCAAAACTGGTGGATTCTGCTATTTTAATTTTTTTTTCTGCAGCCCTTGCTTTAAAAGTATAAACTGCCTCATTGTGCCAGGCTGTTGACACCCAAGATGTTTGCATTCAGCCATACAATTGGATTTTGAATCTCCTAAAAATCCAGGGATCAGGTGGTCACAGTCTGAGTTACTGAATGTCATCTACTAGCTAGTCATGCTCCAGAGAATGTCTTCCCTTTCTAGGCCTTTCATGACCTTTGTGATAAGAGCTGGGCACACCCGTGTTTCCAGCAGTGTAATAATGTTTTTAATGCTGTTGTCCCTACAGTAAATGTTAATTTTCTTCATGAGTGAATAAGACCTGTTTCTGCTCACAGATTTTTTTATTATGAAAAATTATTTTGCCTTCACAGAAATCTTCCCCTTTTCCCCACTGACTACTTTTCCTTTTTTTTTTTTTTTTTTTTCCTCCCCATATCTGTATGCTTATGTTCTTTTCTCTTGTAAGAAAACTGCCTGGTCTTGAGACAGGTAACAGCTTCTTTAAACTCTAAAAAGGATTTGGCCATTAAACATCCATTAGGTAGATATCTAAACCTGTGCACTGTTTGAAAATATTTATCTTAATGAATTCAGCTTGTTTATTTGCTAAACAAAAGTTGTCTTCATCATCTTATAACAGTTCTCCAGGTCTCCAGTAAAACGTGAACATTTAGATATCATAGCAGCCTCTTTAATTTTAGGGCAGAATGCATCCCTTGTTAGAAATGCATTTAAAAACCCACACATTTGATTTCAGCTTCTAGGGGCAATCATCTTGTTACATTACAAGTGGTTTAGGATTTCTAAAACCGTAATGTCTCTTATAAAATAAAACATTTTCAAAATTCATTTTTGCATGTATGAATGTCCTTCATTTTATTTTTAATGTGCTTTTAATACATTTCTGAATAATTTCAGAATCAAGTATGAAAGCTTTAAAATAATGAAAAAATCATTGTATCTGATAAATTTCCTTTGTTTAGATTAAGATAAAAATCACAGTAATTTATAAAAAGCTTAAAAATCATAATGGCCCAGTAAATTTTCTGCTCATATTCATGCCACAGTGTAATCAAGATCAGTAATAAAAGCTGAAATTGTGGTTTTTTACAACATTAAATATTCCTTTGAGGCTCAAGATGTGTTAATGTAAAAATTAAACTAGGCTCCGCTTTTATTAACAACTTACCCAGTCCTGGTTTATGTAATCTAGTTGCATGTCTATGTTAGTTTATTAACCTAAGTAGACCAGCTTAAATATGTATCTGTGGAAAAATGTTGTAAAGTTTATTGGTATTGAGGGTGGTGAGCCACTGGGACACGTTGCCCAGGGAAGTTGTGGAAGCCCCATTCCTGAAGTGTTCAAGGCCATGTTGGATGGGACTTGAGCAATCTGGTTTAGTGGGAAGTGTCCCTGCCCACACAGGGCTGCTGGAACTAGATGATCTTTCAGGTTCCTGCCAACCCAAGCCATTCTATTATTCTATGATTAGAGCACCTACAGGATTGCTGTGTACCATAGCATCACCTCTTTCTGCCTTCCCTGTGTACTGAAGGTTAATATTAGATATGTCATTACCTGACGGATATTATTTGAAATAGGTATGCATACTTGTAAAATAAAATTACTAAAATACCATTCATCTGCACAGTAACTGATTTGCACAGTCTGTTCTTCAAAATTAATTCAAAATTACTGACAGTGATTATTTCTGCATGAATATTGTAAACAAACTGCATTATGCAGCTGACTGCTTAGCTGGTATACACTGGAAATCAAAGATGCATTTGACAATACGTGTAAGATTATTTTGGAAAGCAATTATGAATTAAAAAATCATAAATATGGATATGCTGCACAGTGTTGTGAAGAATGTGTTTGTTTGTCCTGGGGCTAGGAAGATCTACAGTCTTTATTGACCTCTACAGTTTTCTGGCCATGTGCTGACTTCAGTGAAAGGTTTGGTCCCCCCCAATTCTTCCACTGAAGAAGCAATTCTCTGAAAGTACTTCTTCCACTTTCATTGAATGATGTTATCTCTGAGACATGTTCATCCATGTTTCTGGCCTAAATGCAGTACAAATGGAGAATCCATGGGTCTCACTTTGCACCTTGATGGTATTTCAGATAAGTTCCCTTCTTCTGAATCAGGCAGGAAATAGATTAATTTTGCCACAAAAAGATTTAAAGTTCCTATATATTATTAATCACAAGAAGATGTATAAAGATGTCTATTCATCACATTTAAAAGTAGTCAGGCAGTCTGTCAGGCATGTTGTTAGACTAAACATCAGACTTCAAAGGAAGACTTGTATTCAGATATGTCTTTAATGGCAACCTGGTTATCCAACTTACTACTTATGTGGAGTGTTTCCCCCATGCAAATCCTAACCTAATTCATTTTGTGATAATTTTTCTGATGTAACTTTCCTCACCATATTAAAATTGTTTTATTGAATGTGTTTGAGAGGGTTATGCAGCTCTGAAGACCTAAGCTGAGAGAAGAAATAGCATTAGGACTTTTTTTTTTTTTTAATGTATGTGTTTATTAAAGAGCTAGAGAGATACAAACAGCCTAGACACACTCCATAGTCCCAGAAATAGTTAGATTTATATGGAGTTCAGATGTTATTCAGCTGATGTATCTTGATTCTATAACTATTGGAGCCAGATAGAAAAAAAATAATTTAGATTAGTTGAATGTGACTTCAGTACAATGTTTTTTTCAGGCATTTAGGGCTTTGGAGTGTGATACCTCAGTTAAACAAACAGCTTTGTATAATATGCTCCTATATCATTAAAAGAAAAAGTCAACAATGTTGAAGACGCTGCTCAAATTGTGTTTAAAACAGAGTTTAATTGGTATATGGAAACTGTGTGAAATGCTTTAGTCTACTGAGATTGGAGATATTCTGAATTATAAAATTGAATTTATGGCAAATCAATAAAGTAGAATCTGATTTGAGTTAATGAAGGGGCTAAATTTTTAATATTCAGCTGAGTTTCAGTCAATTTTAGAAACTTTTTTTTAAATATTAATTTTGACACACACTATCCCTTGTATTTCTGTAGCAAAATAACTTTCCTAAATAATTTCATACCGCACTTTATATTTTAGTTGCTTTACTCAGCCATGATGCAGAGTGAATAAATTAGTACCATATCAAAAGTACTTATTTATTAGAACTTATTGTCTTCCTAGTAACTGCGACCAAACATTAATTCTTTTGGAGACTGAAAATCCACTCAGTGCATTTAAAAGCATAGGAAACCTTAGGCTTTTTATACAGCTGGAATCAGAGTTTAAAGATAACATAAGTAAATATTTTAAAATTTTTAATTTTAATTCAAGAACATAAAATGTTTTCCTGAAACATGCTTTTGAGTTTGTTTTTTTCCTACCAATGGATGCTAATAGGTTTTATTTCATATAAATGCTACTCTCCTTTTCCTGTTTTTGTTGCTTCAGACCTGAAAGCTTTTATGCAACACAATACAAAGCTCACCATATTTCTTTAATTGCAGAGAATTTAGTTGTATCAAATTTGTATCTGCCAGGAATGATTCAGCTGAAGTGTATTTCTGGGTGGTATCAGTACATGCAACCTTAGGTTGATGGGATTCATTTTGTCTGTCTCAAACTGTTTAATAGTCAAAGTGAACAGTCGAGAATTTAAGGCCAATAAGAGTGAAGAGGAATGGCAAGAGGCATGTCCTGATTGTGGTTTACCTAATCCTAATAAAAATATTTACAACAGGTTGGTAAATTGTTGTCTGAGGCTGTTCATCTCTTTACATGAGCAATAGGAGGAGTCTAACTAGCAAACTGAAGATGAGCAACACAGTGGTATGTTCTGTGTAGAATATTCCTCAACTTTTTAGGATGAATATATGTTTTCATTATTCCCTAAGTATTTCTGAATTGCTGCATTTTTCACCTGGATAGAATTTCTGAAGGAGCAAATAGCACTCTCCCCACCAATTCTTTACTTCAAATAATTTCAAGGAAAATATGAAGATCACATCTCAATGATCAATTTCTCCCCTACGTTTTCTGTGTTTTAATAGTGAGTGAGAAAATTCCCTCAATATAGACCGTTCAGGGAAAAAACATTAAATCCCTCAAAACAAAAGGATGTGAGAAAGAAGTTATTCTTTAGGGACACTTTTCATCAGCTATGTATAAAGAATCAATGCTACTAAAGAAAGTCTTGGTGTCATCATCCACAAAAGAAAATGTTGATGAAAGGACTAAGAATTACTTTAATGGTGCTGACAATTAATTATGTATGACATGAATGCAATAGGAGGATCACATTAAAGGGTATCACTCTTGTCACATGGAAGGCACCAGTTACACACAGAAAAATTCCAGAAATATTATATTAAAGTACTTGCAAAGCCCCATCTTTGAACCTAATAATCTATGACTAAAGTAAAAGTAGTGACACTTTCATGACTCCTCAATTAGACTGTAATCTATTTACTGTTATGCTACCAGAAACAGCAAAGAACAGGCCACTGAAGGTTTTACATCACAATTTTAGCCAATATAAAATGGTGAGGAAAATATTTACTTCAATCATAATAAGCAGAGAAATCAATTCTACTAGGAAGGATACTCAGCAACAGTATGAAATCATTACATTTTTATTCTGAATAGAATTTATCCTAAGTACCACACTTATGTGACTTGCATAAGATCTAAACCAACTTTAACAAACTACCTGTACTCTAAATGTAATTATATTTTCTTCTATTCTTCATTAACAGTGGTGCATGAAAAAGTACAAATACTTCAGAGATAAAATATATGCCTCATAAATCATTGTCTCATTATATCAATGTAGGTTAGTCCTAGTGTTTGGTCCTTAAGCAGTAGGTGACTTAAACATCCTAGTGGGAATCAGAGCAGTCACATTGTTGAACAACAAGCAGAAAACCATCTACAGCCAACCAAAACAGTAATACACACAACATATCCTACATTTAATATTCACATTCCTTGCTTTGAGATGCAAAAAGACATTTCTGATTCCTTCGTACCCAGAAGATAGACTGGCTTCAAGGTTAGGAAATATAGGATTACTATTACAGAACTAAAGGAGCTTCAGGGTTAGTATTAGAGTTTAATTACTAAGTTCTAGATTCTACCAGGCTATGATCTTTGAGATGATGACAAATTTGACTTCATCAGTGCTGATGGTCCATTGTGACTGAACTTGTTAGCAGCTAAACAAGTAATGGTAGGAAAAGAGACGGCGAAATCTGCAAGACACAATTAGAGAAGGGGTCACCTGAGTAGAAACAAACACATAAGCCAGTTAAGATTAGGTCAAGGTCTAACCCATCAGAGACTGACGGAGAAGAATACTTCTGGAATAAGTCTAATAAAAATTGCTGAACTGTGATTAGAGTAAATGTTGATGTGGATGCTAGCACTGGGTTTAGCCCATGATCTGGTAGGGATCAGTAAGTCTATGCTTGTTCTGATACTTGCAGATAAGTTTGGGACTGGGTAGCCAGAGGCCACGGGCATCATTGCTTCAGCTGCCACTTAAGTCATTATTGGAAGACTTGATGGAGGAAGCTGAGCCAGTGTTAGGACTGGATGCCTGGAGGGACAAGTAGGAAAGGCTTACTGCTCTTTTTCAAATTCCCACATCATTTGATACCATCCAGAATAAAACTTCTAAGATCAAGTAGTTGTCCTGGTTTGAGCCAGGATGAAGCCAGTTTTCCTTTTACTAATGCTTTTTTTCTTTCCTTCAGCAAGCTTTCTTTTAACTGGCAGCAGAGTGTTTCAACTAAGGGTGATAAGAGTGGAATGTTTTTCTAACTGCTGGGTCTTCAAGGTCACATCTTTACTCTGCTGGCTCAGACACTACAGGGAGATCTGTAACCCCCCCATAGGAGGCTGAATTAGACAGACAGCAAAACTGGCCAGAGATATTCCATTCCATATATCTACGTAAGCTCAGAGGAAGGTCAGAGATCACAGAAGACAACTTCCTTCCTGCTGCTTCTTCCCTTCTCTTCCGTCCATGGCTAGTGTCCAGGAAGGACTCTGTCCATCCATTACCAATGACCCCCAGGCTCGAGCTCTCCTGACCTTCATCACTCTGTGCTCTCTCCGACAGCTCTGGGATTTTTCGGGACTGCTCTCAGCTCAGGAGATGCTGTGGGAGTTGCTGGAGGTGGGGAGAGGTGAGAGGTTTTTGCACATATCTGAACATATTTGTATATAATTGTATATATTTTCTTTTATCGTTAGTGTTTAATTAAAGCTGTGTAGTTTAGTTTTCAACCCAGCCAAGTCTCTCACTTTTTCTCTCTCTTCTTCCCTACCTGTGTGGGAGGAAGAGGAGACCAAGAGTGTTGTTGTCAAACCTGAGTCGAACAGTGACAATAGTCAATTGTTGTTGTGGATGCACTGCAGGCTTTGAGTGTTTCATATTTTTATTGGTTTTTTTTTTCAATGGTAATGAGGTACTATATATTGTATATAAAACTTGACAATTAAATTGAATAAAATAGTTATGTAGAAATCAGTGTAAATCCACTACTGAAGTTCACAAACATTTACCTCTTCTTTGTAAGATATCAATTTAGAAAATATAATAAAATATAGCACATAGAAGTTGAAATCATTTTCCTAAACAAATAGAAACATCTGTTGGTTTTGCCTTGTTTTTACCAGTTTTGCAAAATGGTTATCCTTTGACTAGTGTTTTAGGAGGGTTATAACTGCTATGCCCTTATTATGATGATAAACAGAAAAAGGAATAAAATTTAATAATACAACTTTGGTACATACCTTCATAATACCAACTCTTGTGAAGCCTCAAAAATTCATTATTTTAAGGTATTGTTGATTTAAATGACATTTACCTTCTGCACCCACAGGTTTATCAACTCCTCTACCCACATTTACTACAAAGTGAACTACATATTTTCCATGGATTTTTCCTTTATAGAATAAACTAAATATTTTCCCCATTTTCTAATGTCAGCTGGGAGGGAGAAAATTACAGAGAGTACTAAAATTTAAAATCATTCAGTACCATGGGGAACAATCCATCAGCCTTTTGTGTCACAGCCTGCACTCCAAACAGCAAGCACTGAAATAATCCCCACTAGTAACTATTAAACTGATTCCTCTTTGTGCTAGAAGCAGAAGGAAAGAGTTTAAAGAAGGCAAATCTGAAAAAGAGCACCTTATTGGAGTAGTAATCCATTAATCAAACTTCTAGGCCATCTCTTCCAATTAGTATTGTGAGGTTTCAAAGGCCATAGGCCACTTCTGGTCATGATTTCATTATATTATTCTCTTCATTGACAGACAAAAAGATTGTTTGATAAAAATAGATGACAACTTATTTAATTTTGCCCCAGAGAGATACTGGACTGAAATAAACATTGACTTAAATATCAATTGACTCAGTTACCTGAATTTCTAAGAAAGCAGAATTTGGAGCTTAGAAGACAAAGCTAATGAGAAAATAATTCAAGGTATATGATCCTTTTATTCTTTTTCAGCTTTATATAACTTCATCTGGGACACAGCTTTTAATTTAGCCTGTCACAATGTTGTCAGATGACACACTCAGGCTCTGTCATTGTGCTGGTGGTAATAAGGAGATGAAGGTGAAACAAGCGTAACAACCAGTGCCTTAGAAGGCAGATTACCCAGAGATCTTTTAGTCTTGTTGATATCACCACATCAATTACAGTTTTCTTGTCTCAAAAAAGTAGACATTCATGTGGTTATCTGAGAGAGGCAGAGATAAATCCAGTATATGGTATATTATGTAGATTGTATGGCTGAGGCAGGAATGTCATTTAAAGATTAGGCTGAAAGCCCATTTTAGTGCTGTGTACAATAATGATGTCCACAAAAATCAATAAATATGCCATGACCCTTCTGTCCCAAATGGGCGAGATAGCACTCAAGATGTATATGCACAGAACAAGGTTTATTGCAAACAACACTGGGGTCTTAGTGTCATGAGAAGTGTAAAATAGCCCTCCATTGCAGGTGATCAGCTTCATATCATGCAGAGCTCACAGTAATTCCATTACTGCTGATGTAATGCATGTGTTTGACATCACTCATGCTTTCTGGGAGCCAGCCACAACTATGGAGTTGACTAATGAGCTCAAAGGAAGTAA
>NW_009953496.1:13001758-13099462 GCF_000747805.2 Chaetura pelagica | reverse complement strand
GGAGGGGTGGTGGTGTTGTTTAAAGATTGGGCCAAATACTTAGAGCAGGATTCCTGTGTTAATATTTCAGATTAATATTTCAGAAGTAATGGTCTGAACCTGCTTTATAGCGAGGGGAGAGAAATAGGCAGCTCCAGATTTGAATTAATCTGATTTTTAGAATGAGATTAATTGTGCCCTATAAGCACAAACTGACTGCAGAAGGGATCTTGACAACTGGCCCAGATGATCAGATAAAACCTGCCTTAGACCTTCAGGGAATCTTATGAAAGTGCCAGAGATGTGTACCCCTCCAGATCAGCAATGGGAAAAGATGCTTCCAGCTGTTGAGATTTTATAGAAATATCAATGTAAAACATTACTTAAATTCTTTTTTATTAAGCATAAAGTCAAATATGAATAAAAAAGGATGCTAAAGGGTATGAGAGCAATGCTCTGCAGGTGCAGGATACAACTGAGGACAGTACAGTTTGTTCCACAGCTCTGCAAATGCGCCAACATGTTAGAATCTGGCTTGATATAATATAGGCTCAGAAATATGATCTCACTATTCTTAGGTTTTAGTGAAAGTGGAAATTTAATTAACTGAATTGGATGGAAAAACTACAAGACACTTATTATCAAAGGCAGATTTCTAATATGTAGCAGAGGTTTACATCTGATCTAATAGTCTATCTGTTCTTTATTGTCAGCACTCATAAAGTGGAACTTCTGTGGTAATATTAATCCTCAAGCAAACTTCTAAAACAAGCCATTTGCTAGCACGGGAGACTACTGTAATCTGATTTTATCAGATGTCTATATTTTACAGATTAAGTGAAAAAATACATAACTATAAAAATTGTTTTTAATTTATCATTTAATTTCTTCTACAAATCTCTATTCTTATAGGTACAATATAATTGCTTATATAAACAAGCATTTCTGTGTTTTGTGGGAACACTACAGGCAAGACTGTGACTATGAACTCCCTTCACAAATTCTGTGAAATTCCTTATGATCTTGAAGTTACTCTTTAAAAAGTGAGTCTGAGGCTTATCTTCACAAATGAGAACATGTGAAATAACTTGTCCCATTATTTCTCATTTTAATAACTGTTCATACAACACAGTGTTACATTTCACATAAACACAGTGTTGTAAAGGCAAAATCCCAATGGACTTTCTTACAGTAGGAGACCAGACAAATTCAGGCATCACCACAAGCTTCTGCTGACTCAATACGTTGAATATTGTGTGCAACCTCATTTCCTCTACCACAACTATCCATTATTCAGTACTGATTCATGTCTGTTCGGTACTTCAGGAATAGGCAGTTGCTTCTGCACAATTTAATGGTGAAGGGTAAGCAGACAAACAGGCAAAGGTTAGAGAGTAGAGAACAGATGTATTGAGATCAATATTAAAGTTTGAACATTAGTGCTTTGAATAATGTTAATTCCTTTTTGGGCAGCATACTGCATGAGTAGGTCTACAAGTGATGTTTAATGAGGAATAGGTATGAATCTCACGAATGAGACCTAGAAGCCATACTATGCAAAAGAGCTACGTATAAGAGGACAGTGAAATGATGACTTTGGGGAAAACTGAAAAATGAACTATGTAGATGAATATTGGGAGTGTATAAGAAAAACAAGAAGGTGGATAATGTAGGAAGAAGATTATTTATAGCATTGAAGATACATATTTATGTACATGTTAAAAATTCATTAGGTTCTCAGAGACTGATACTACATAAAATCACACCATGTGTAGACAGATAACTTTTCTTTTTCATGGTTTTTAGGAGAAAGTCCTGCACCTGGAAAGTCTTCTTCACTGGAGACTTTCAAGACCTGTTTGGATTTCTGAGTGACCTGCCCTTGATTTCTTCCTGCTCTGGCAGGAGTGCTGGACTTGACGATCTCCAGAGGTCCCTTTCAGCCTCTAACATTCCGCGATTCTGTAATTCTATGATTCTGTAATAAAGTCAATGTGGCTGAATGACCAAGTCTGAAAGTAATTATAGTCATTTTTATGTAAAAGATGCTGTGAATGGTATGTAAACATAGCTTCCTCCTAGTTATGAGAAGTAAGCAATTCATATTTTTGACAAGTACTTTCAAGTGGACAAAAAATAGTGGAGAAGAACAAGCTTGTGATGCCTGTGGATGACTATAGTCTTAACAGTAAGAGAGGAGGATGAGTGAAATAAACAAAATTATGCAGAAGAAGGGAGGGTACATGACATTATCATAATAAAATTAGCATAGTCTTGTGGACAATTTCTAGGAGTAATACCATGACTGGTAGTAGAAAAAAACAAAAAAGAATAAAACAATTCACCAACTGCTGAAACTCTGTAGCATTGCAGTGTTCTGGAGTTATCCCTGCAGAGTGAGATACAAACACGGGATATCAAATTCTGATATGTACAAATGTGTTTGCAGAGAAACATGAGTGAGTTTGTTTTGAAATATGTTTTCACTATATGTGGGAGTTTGTCAGTTTTAACATCATGAACAAGGAATCTGCTTATCCAAGCAAACATTGAATGTAATTGCTTTAAAAGGTCCCTGTAGATAATCTTGCAAAGTGCATTCTAGAACTTTATAGTTCATCTTAAAGAGAAAATAATTGAAACTTTTGCCTCTTGTCTTAATAGAGTCCCTGGAAAATTAAAAAAAAAAGCCACAAAGTACTTATTTTATCTTTTTCATTTTCAATTGTCCATAACAGTCCCTTTCTAGTTACTCATTTGCAGAGACAGTTTCTTTCAGTGTAGTGCCCTGTAATTAATGAGTTCAAAACTAATTGGAGGCACAAAAGACTTTAATAACAGGTGAAATAGAACAGAACATGAAAGAAAGGTAAAATAATCATCTTTAAGTGGGTTTATATTCATTTCAAGCAAGACCTTTACTAGATGTATTAGCTTAATTGATAAAGGTGTGATAAGTTTTGCACTTTTAGGATCTAATTTTAGGGTCTTGGAAGCATACCTGTTAATAAACTCCATTAGGCATTTGTGAATAATCCTAATTGTCTGTCTCCAAGGACTATATTTAGTAAGCGAGTTTCTGATCTTCATTTAAACCATTGTAGCAGCATGTTAGCTGAAGTGCTCTAGTGGCTCATACTTGAGGGTCTGTGACACTAAATGATAAATGGGAACCATGCAATGCAATGAAGCAAAGATAAGAGTAACTTCCAAATTTGTGACAACATGTGATTATGCATACACCACTCTTGCTTATAGATCCTGAAATAATTTCAGTATCATCTGGCAGTGAAGTGGACTAGATTTATCAATTTATTCTGCTGGAGAAATTTGCTAAATTCAGTGGCATACATAGCTATTAAGATTTATTTTCAGCATTTTAAAAAATCAATTTTCTCTTAATAATTCAGGCTCTGGTTCACTGATTTATATTGTTTTCTTAGTTCTTTGCTGCCATGCTGACATTTAAAAAGGCCAGAGTTTCCTACACATTCAAGTTGAATACCACTTACTCACGTGAGTAGATCAATAACTTGCATTTGAGTTTATTGCTAGTAAATCTTTGCTATTCAGTATATGGAATTATTTTGGGCCAAATTTACACCTACTTTGTGTCTTAGCTACTGTAATAACTTGTGGGTCTAAATGCAGTCCATCTGCCCCTAAATAAATGGTTTCAAAGTTCTATTAATAAATGGATTTACTGGCAACAATCTTAAATTCAAAGTATTTTCCATTCTTTATATAAGTAGGATTTTCAAAACACTGTAGGGAGAAACAGTTTGCAGAATATTATATTTGCTAAAATTATGCTAATATAATAATTACTGGAACACAAGAATGTGATACTAATTTTAGCATTGTGGACAAAATAATACTTTTGAGTAATTTGTATTTTATGTATTCTCAGGAAAATAAAGAGATTTTTTATTCCTGAAAAAAAAAAACAAAAAGAAAAGAAAAAGAAAAAAAGAAAGCATTGGCTACTTCATTTTTGTATCTGAAGTGACAATCAAAACACAAAATACCATAAATAAGAAGTCCAACTAATTCTGGTTCAAGGAATCTCTCTTCCGTACCTCATACTTGCTGTTACCTTACAGACACTTTCCAGACTGCCCATGTTACAATCAATTTCTTCTCCATTCTGTAATTTTATCACTGCATACAAATGTAATAATGCAGGAGAAGAGGCCTTTACTCCATGGAATTTTAATAAGGACACCATAGCTAGCATATGGAAATGATAATTTGTTTTAGAAACTAAGCAGGATGTAGGGGTGGATGCCACCTCAGTGTAATGTGCTCAGCTGTGTCTTTCTGCTTTATCACATGATAAAGGAATGTATATTACATTAATGGCTTTCCATTTTCTTCCTCTAATTCATATCTTCATGGGAAAATAAGATAATATTCATAGAGTAAATGACAACTTTCAATAATTATTCCCCTAACATGGACATATACAGAGATGTTAAGCACTGAACACCTAATTTTCTCACTTTAGCTTTCTGAAAATATGTTACAGTGATGTTATGGGCAAGATTGTAACTAGAGCTCATAGAATCATATTGTCTTTTAGGTGGTATTTGGGAGAACACAGCCCTTTGTTGTGAAAAGGCCTATTAGAGTGTACATGCATACTTAGAATTAACATAAGAAGTGTCCATGACCTGAGCTACAGAGAAAAAATAGCTCAAATGATGTTTCTTTACACTAGTACTTTTCCCCTTCTCCCTTCATCTTCCTAGCAAAGTGACCCATCTCTCTAATATGAATGACTTACTATCGTCTCACTGTCTGCTCTTTCCATGCCTGCCTTTGCACCTACCTGGTGTTCTATGTTTTTCTAAGGCATTTCTAAGGGGAAAGGAACAACTGGCTACTGCCAACTGGCCACCAGACACTTCTACTCTGCCAACTCACCATCAACTCACAACTGCACGCTGACCATCCAGTAGAGCTCAGTCAGCAGCTTTACTAGAACATGGGGGAGCAGGTGGCTCCATTCACAGTGCTCTGATGTCTGCCAGAAAACTGTGTGTATAGAGGGGAGTTCAAGTGTACGTGTCACACAATTTGTAGCACAAAAATTTAACTATCAGATAAAGGCAACTAAATCAAATGTATTATGAACAGCTCTTTTCACTTCACAGTCCTGAGCATCACTTTCAAAGACCTGTGTTTTTATGGTTTTTTTAAAATTACATTTGTTTAACATTAATTTCAGAAAATATCTCACGTTTGATTGAGTTGTATATGTACATAGTTTACTTGCAGAAATCAGAGCACCATGAGCAGAGCTGCCTGGATCCTGAGCTTCTGTTCACAGTGCTGCAGGAGCACTACCTGCTGGTGGCTGTGCAGGTGTCCCAGAGATGAGTCAGAGGTGTTGATGTCTCCAGCATCCAGCTGGCAGCAGCCAGTTGTCCTAGACCCTTTTGAAGAGGGCAGGAAGGCTGCAGCATAGCTGAATGTAGCAGGACACTTGCATGGCAAGAAGTAGGCCGTACAATGCTATGTTGTTCTCCCCTCGCATTCACACAACCCATGGCACAAGACAGAACTGCTCTACAGAAACAGCTGATATTAGCAAATGTAGCAGAACAGAGACATTTTCTGCTTCTGAAGCCAGCTGTGCCATGGCTCTGCTAGTGTCCACACAGCTGTCTAATAGGATGGCTGAACTCTGTCAAAGGCAACTTGGCTGCTTTGGCCCCTCATTTGACTATGTCCTCTACTATGTTGAGAGACAGTTGTCGGCTCAGGCCAAAGCAGAGCTCTGAATCTTGCTGAATGTGCGAAAGCCCTGAAGACTCAGTAGCTCTTGGGTCTGTGTCTTGGGCCTGTTTAATGTGTTTGTAGGGATATGGTGAATTTGACCTGTTACTAGTACATGTATCTGAATAGTCACAACAGCATTAATCATCTGAATAAGTGAGCAGCCCCTAGTATTGCTTTTCTGGAGTCTTTTAATGTGCTTCAATCTGAGCGATAATTGTTATGCATATGCAGTTCCATTAAAAGATCTAAGACATAAGAGTTCTGTAGACTTATCCCTGAGAATAAATTCAGGAAAAGAATCCAAACAAGACTCTTACATTTTCTAAAAATAAATACCATTGGTGCAAGGCATAAAATTCTTTACTCTAAAATTCTGTACCTGAAATATAGCTATAACTAGGCTGATTTATATAAAATACCTCCTTACAAGATATTTGCACTTACAAAAGTGGAAAAGCCTAACTTTTCTGTAAAAATTCAGGTTCTATTTCAGATGATGACAGGCTTGCAGTGCAGTGGAATTTCGTAATCATCTCCCTATGCTGCCTGGGTAATATAGCTATTACCCTGATTTGACATGTGTCAAAATATCCCTATAGTCTCTGTCATGAGGGTGAATACACCTCAAATGACATGCTGCCTTAGGTCTTCAACAGCATGAGTGAAGAATATTAAGCGAGCTTCATGTTAGCTCCTAATTCTTTAAAGGTTAGGTTAAGGCCTTTTTTCATTAACTTATAATATATTATCAGAGTTAAAATCTTGTGCTGCTTAAACTTTTTAAATAATAATAACAACAACAGTTTGTATGTACATTATGTAAGGTTTTAAAGATTTAAAACTTTTGGAATATTTTACAGTCAATATTTTTGGGAGTCACTTTTGCCAAGTTTAAAATTTAGCCATCTGTAAGGTTTGCCTTTCACTTGCAACATTAGCATCAAACTCATTATTTTAGGAAAAGAAAAGAACAATATTAACTGTGGATAACTATAGTATTTTTTAATATCAAAGTAGGTGCAATCCAAGAACTTTCCAATTGTGTCAATTCTGAGGTCAAAGTAAAAAAATGTATATAATCAGTCATCTTTGCAGATTTTGACTCCACACCACAAAAGAAGTTACAATATGGCTGACTGACTTCAGCAAACTCTGAAAGATTTGCCTTCTGTAGTAAAATAAAAAACATTTTCCTGTAAATAAAATGCAGAAGAGTACCAATTTCCATAAGTGCAAGAAAAAGATCAGTGTCTTCATGAGTTAAAGCATGGGATTTTTGTGAAGTTAGTTTTTGGGATCACTGAAAACAAGAAAAAAATGGCACTTCTATTAGTAAAAGCATCTTGTCATATATATGCAGTTATCTTTAGCTATCTCCTCATTGTAGGCTTCAAAACTGATTTAACTTTCCAGAACTCATTGAACATGATAGATTGGGACAATGATATTATGGCCTAACAGCTGGACTCTCTGCATGAAACAATTACTGCCAGTGAGGAAAGATGTGAGCAATTGGGTACAGGCCTAATGGAGACAGAAGGGAATGTTTTCAACCCAGAGGTAATAATAGAGGGATATGATTTAATTATTTCTAAACTGAGTAAAGAAAATAAATCTTCTAAGTCTAAACTAGCCTTGATTAAAGATGAAATTCTGAGAAAAAAAAATTGAGGGTTTGATTCAAAGTTTTTTCAGAGAAGACACTTCGGATTAAAATCAGTGCTATAGGGATATAGAATTCTTTTTCATTATCCATTCCAAATCCATGCTATTTTTTCCCCTGTTAAGAAGTGAAATTTTGTGTTCTTTTCCGGTGTAGAGAGAAAAATTTACTTTGAAATTCTATCCTCCCATTTATCCCAGTAAGAAATATGGCCAAATAAATTAAAGAATCATAGAATCACAATCTAGTATTTAATAATGTAGTCAAAGTTTTTGCACATGCATCCTCATGACCAATTTCTCACTCTTGTGAGGTGATTTGGAAAGATAATCCTGTTAAAATATTATTATCTGATACAGCTTGTTCAGTTTTGATGTTCCAAGAAAACTTTTCAAAACTGGTAATAATGTATATGGTCATATTGTATTTAGTTAGAATACCTCTGCTTTTTCTTTTCCTTTCAAAAAGCTTCAGAAGTAGGACTTATCAGACTTATTGTCTAGGCTTTGCTTGGCCTGCCTGGAGTTTTATTTACTTTGTTTATTGGTAGGAGCAGTTTTAGAATGAAAATTTGTTATCACCTAATTTGTTTTAATATTTGCGCAGTTTTTTATATCTGAGGTTTATAACTATATAATATTTTTTAATTAATACTAATAAGAAGAAGCTTGTGTGTGTGTGTATGTGTAGAATGATATATTTGTGTAGTGTTGTGGTTTAGAGGACAGGAATGGGATAAGAGCAAGTTGTTGGAAACAGGAATATGGGCACAGGATGCATTAAAGGGTAGACAGGGCATAGGATAATAACAGTTTGGCACAGGAGAATCCTGTATCTGCAAGTCCACGAACAATTCACCAGTGGTCAACTGCAGAAATGTCAACTTAGAAAGCTGAGCAAAAACTGTTGAGCTATAAGGGTAAGAGAGAACAAAGAGCATATATGCAGAATAACTCACACTCTGTATATAGCAAATTGATATTTAATATGGCATTTTAGATCAGTGCAGAATGAACAAGGTATACAAAGGGCCAGGAAGTGTAAAAAAGTGTGTACATGGACCTTAGAGTATGGAGGAAGATACCATCAGTATCTAAGTCATACACCTGGTGAAAAACTGAGGATGCTGTGAAGCTCCCAGCTATCCTCTTCTGAAACCAATAACCATAGGATGTGAGGTGGCATAACACTACAGCAACATGCAGATCCTAGAAAGCCTTAATATAACAATTTTAATTGCATTTTTGTTATTGAGACTTTTCCTATAAGGACATTCTCTTTCATTTTTTTTATTTATTTTTTTTTGTTTGTTTCCTTTTCTGTTAAATCAAATCTGGACTAATAATTCTACATTTTTACTGTGATGTTTTCATCTACAATCTGTGATGAATTTCAGACTTTGAATGCAACATTTCCTTTGCCTATTGAAGGATTTTGAATGGAACAAAGGAACAAATTAACTCCACAGTTTCAGAAAGTCCTTCAAGACTGAAGAGATTCAGTCACAAAAAAGGCCCTTGCTGTTCCACAGGTCAGATGATAAGGAGTAGTTTTATAGCAAAGCAAAAGTTTCACATTGTCCTTTGAGAAATATACTATAACTGGAGTTTTACAGCAAATTTAAAACTTAACTAGTCAAAATATTTTCCATCAATAAACAGCTATGTCCATATTGCCCGGAAAACCTCCTTGAAAGTCCCCAGAGACAAGCCGAGATTGTCTGGTCAGAGTTCTCTGTTTTCTGGGAGAAGTGACAGCAACAATGTATGTCTATTTATATTTCTCCTTATATAACTGAAGTAATAAATAATGTTCTTACATTTGAAATAACTCCCAATGACAAAGAAGTAGGCCAGAATTCTCCTCACATACTTGTATGTGTCAATCAGAAGTAGGTCAATTTAAATAAATGAAGTTACACCTATGGAAACTCACTGCAATTGCAAGGAGATAACATTTCCAGGGTTACAATGGTAGAAAGATGTTATGTGAAAATGACACAATTAATTTTCTCCTCTTTTCCCTAGTGTAGCTTAGGGAAAGCTGTTGACAGCTCAGGTGAGGGACAAGTCATGCGGGAGGAGGAACAGCTGAATGACCATCAGCTGGCAACTGCTGCCAGCCAGGAACAGTTTGTGCTATAAATGGGTGAAGGAACAGGATTTGAAGGGAAAAAAGGGATAAGGCACATTGCTTGAGTAACCTAATTAAGATAGGATAAGTTGTTTCAGGACTTTTGTGACAGAGGTCTGACAGGTTGGGAGCCTCTTGGTGGAAAGAGACAGTTGGCTGAATGCAAATACTTGTCTGAATAGACAGCGGAGGTACCCAAACAAATACCATTATCCCTAGCAGTGCACGGGCTGCTCTAAAGTATTTAAAAGATACTGTTTGAAAATAATACAGCCCAACGTCCTGGAGAGATGGAGTAACAGCTCCTTCTAACTTGCCCCAATTACAGCAAACACTAAAAATTTTGGTGAGGGTGAGATGATGGTCTGTGCTATCCAGAGGAACTGCTTTGCAATGAGGCAGCTAAAGAACAATTAAAGCATCAGTAAAACAGTCAACAGAGTGGGGATTCATCCCTGAAGTGCCCCAGAGATAAAGAGTGAGATCAACCATCTAGTCAACTTTCATGCCAATGTTTGCCTACCAAAGTTAATAAGTTAAAGAGCAGGAAAACCAGAGTGGGGTTACTCACAGGATAAAAGCATGTTCCTAAGCAGAAGCTGAGGTAGTAAATATTTTTTACTACAAGTTTTGTCTTGAAGAACTATTTCAGAAAAAAACAATGCAAGGAGTGATTTTATAATGCATCAGTCAGTTAAATTCTGATAACATATAAAATAGATGGGGCTCATTTTGCAGTGGCTTATTTTTGAACCATGAATAATTCTGATACAGTAAAAGGAAATAAAAAGAATAAATTCACTTATAAAAGTGTAAGCTTTGAAAAAATAAATCTTCATATTCTTTTAAGATTTCTGTTTTCCAGTAACTAAAGGAATTTAGGCCTTGTTATCTTTTCCTGTTTTCTGATGAGTAAACCATTGAAATAAGTTGTTTTACTCTTTTCAGATGGAGAGGTGGATGAACAGGAACTGAAAGTGGGAATTACTTCTATCAAAATGAGACAAGCATTTTTCCAAAAAAACCCCACCTAATTTAGCCAAAAGAATGCATAAATAATAATTAAAGTTACTCTGAAAACTTTTTGTTGTTGTTGTTGTTGTTGAAAGATGCTCTGAGAGAGTATTTCAAATTTGTTTGATTAAGAGTGAACAATCCAATTCATGCTCACTATCATAGGCCATACCATTTCCTATGCATGCTTTGAGTACAAACCTAATGCAAGCAGAAAATAACTCATAGAACCTGGACCATTTCATTCTTCTGAGTTGTTAAATAACTGAGCCTAATCATGGTGAATACGTACCTCAGATATCGTTCTTCATCCTTCTCTTTGTCGCTCCAGCATTTTTGTAAGTTCTTATTTCAGCTTGCTTGGTTGGCTTAAAATATGAAACACTACAGGAAGTCACATAGTATCGATTTGGGTAAAATGCTATATGATTCACATGTGTGCATTAATGACATAATGAATGTTTATTGTAGTAGAATTCCTACAGGAGCAAGGTGCACAGAAATTTAAAACCAGCATGGCTTATATGCTCCCAGACAAGTGAAAAAGAATCTCTTACTTACTACAACAGAAGTAGAAACAGGTATATTGTAGGTGTACCTGATACTTTCCTTCTACTACTGAGGTTGCTGATCATAGTGTCCTTGACTAACTGTAACAGAATCTGTAAGGATTTAAAGGAAACTGGGAAAAAACATTAAATAAAATTCTATATTTATTGAAAAATGTATCATTTTACTAAAAAGCATGTTGCCTAACTTGAATAAATATAATTCTCTTTTAGATATAATTAATTAGACTGAACAGAAATAGTTTATATGTTGTAAGCTAAGATTCTATTTATGGGTACTACGTAGCATAACTCTGACGCAGGTGATGTATTTCCAGGGAAGTATGTGTGCTATATTTTTTACAAATGAAACTTCAGGGATAGATCTAAATTTATGCTTCCATCTTAAATAAACCTGAGTAAGATCTAGAAATCAGTGTCTGGGGCCTTCTCTGGTGTGCATATGTTCTGTGTACCCACATTGCATTGGCAGGACTGGATCCTTCCTAAGTGCCAGGGTGAAAAGGTAATGGCCACTAAGAAAACAGCCAAGATACTGTAGCCCTTGCTGAGGAACAAGAATATGGTTTATCTCATTATTCCATTCTCCTGACAAGCATGACTCAAGACTGAATACCACAGTCCACTATTCAGGAGAACCATTCTTTGGCAATAGAAAATATCCTTCTTTTTTAAAACACTGCGTGGTGGTCGCACAGGAATGCAAAATCCATGAAGACAATCTCATGAAATCTGTGTATTCTTCTACCAAATTTCTCTTATCTTTTATGTTAGTAGCTTCTGACTTCAAAATAAGGAAGATTTAGACTTACATGTGTACATATATTTATAACGCATACTACACATTTCTATAGATTAACTGATTTGATGCAGCAGTTCATTAATAGATACTGAATGATCTGGATAAATACTGATGGGTTCCTATTCCTGGCACAACAACAACTGGTATAGAGGAAAAATTCTTCAGAAATAAGAATACTCAGCTTGTGCAGCATAAGAGAAAATTTTAACTGGATAAGAGGAGATAATTTTCACCAATTATGTTAGGACTAAAGTAAGTGCTCTGCCTTTGTAAACGAAACCATATCTGGCTCCTCACTTCCCTGCAGAAATGAGACTAGTCAAGAACACACTGAGCTCTAAGCTTTCTGTGATGTTCTCTCCCTTCTCAGTCAGGAGCTTCATTGCTTTTAAGGGTAGATGTAACTCTGACCTACCTGCCCTGCTGTTCTTTGAGTGGTAGCATGAGAAGCAATTTCCTTGTACCTTCAGACTGTCATTCACTGTCAGTGATCCACATGCCTGAAGTGCACTTGGATTTAACCCAGATAGACAGAAGTGAGTGGTTAAAGAATAAGGGATCAGGACAATTTATTTGAAAGCAGATATATGGAAAACCTGTTTCTCCGTGAAGTCGATGTGAGCTCGTGGTTGGACTGCCATGGTCAGCTCCAGTGGACACTGTAAAATGGCTGCTGAAAAGTGAAAGAGCTGCAGAATGAGTAAAAATCTAAGCAAATTCTATTTCAAGTTTTTTCTTTTTAGATAAACAAATATAGAAAAAAAATATAAAAAGCCTGTTATGCCTATTTTACTGTTTTTTAAAAAATTGGCAAAAATTGGGGTGTTACTGAACTGTGTCTAACATCAGAGACTTAAAAAAAATCTCATAGGAAAATAATTAGGTAGTAGGAAAGGGCAATCAGCTTGACTTGTACTGTATAAGTTGCAAAGAAGGGTCACTTTTTATTAAGCCCAGCTTAGTGCTTAAGTTTTGCTGTAGAAGATCTCTGCTGTAGGCTCAGTCATAGAGGTAAGTCAGCTACCAAGGAGGCAATAGGTCCTGGTTATACTTTAGCAGGAATCAGAGAGGAAGCTGCTTCCTTAACTTGCTGTGTAATCATAACTATGAGTGGTTAGAGGGTCCAGCTGCTTGTAATCCTATGGAAATTTTTGCCATAAGGAGACAGTTAATCAGTTAAACAGGGCAGGGCATGATCTGAGCAAGTAAAGAATGTCACAGAGGAACTGCCAAACTTCATTTCAAAATAGCTATGCCAACCCGTAATCATTTTAATATAAACTGCATCAGAGCAGTGTTGCTGGTAGAGACAAGGAATGGCTAGTATCATTGAACCTTCAAGAGAACATTGTTATTTTATGAAAGGCATTATAAACTTGTCACAGTTTGACTCAGGTCCGACAACAATGCTCTCAATCCCCTCTCCCCCCAACCCACGTAGGGAAGGAGAGAGAGAAAAAGAGAGAGACTTGGCTGGATTGAAAACTAAACTACACAGCTTTAATTAAAACACTAATGAATCATACAAGAAAATATATATACAATTATATACAGATATATATTCAGGTGTAGGCAAAAGCCTCTCGCCTCCCCCCACCCCAGCAACTCCCACAGCACTTCCCTGAACTGGGAAGAGTCCCGAGGAATCCCGAAGCTGCTGCTGGAGAAAGCAGAGAGTTATGGGGGTCACAAGATCTCGAGCCTAAGGGTCGACGGTGATGGATGAACAGAGTCCTCCCCGGACGCTAGCCATGGACGGAAGAGAAGGGGAGAAGAAAAAGGAAGGAAGTTGTCTCCTGTGATCTCTGACCTTCCTCTGAGCTTACGTAGATATATGGAATGGAATATCTTTGGCCAATTTTGCTGTCCATCTAACTCAGCCTCCTACGGGGGGGGGTCACAGATCTCACCATAGTGTCTCAGCTGGCAGAGTGCAGGTGCAGCCTTGAAGCCTCAGTAGTTAGAAAAACATTCCACTGTCTTATCAGCCTAGCAGAACACACTGTTGCTAGCTACAAGAAAGCTTACTGAAGGAAAAAAAAATCAGTAAAAAGAAAAATTGGCTTTATCCTGGCTCAAACCAGGACAAAACTGCAGCAGCCTTTAATATAAGGGAGTTGTCTCTGATAAGATGAAAGATTTCCCTGATCCTACTTCTTATGTATTTCCAGGCTTAAGTGTTAACAATATGAATGATCATCAGGAAAGTAAATTGTTCCCATCTCCATAGTACCAGAATTCATTTGAGTAAAAATTGGCATATCATTCAATATATTTTTTTTAATTTCAGGGCCCAATAATCAAACATTCAAATTTAAATATGGATGTAAATGTGGAGGGTTTTTAAGAGTTTTGGTATTTTGTCATGGCAGGGTTCCTAATGTTGCAGTTTGCTGATGTTGCACTGCCAAAGCAAACTCATTGCTAACAGAAGGGCTCTAGTCCGTGTGCCATGCATGAACAAGAGCCTTCTTCCCATTCCTGTCATAATTTAGGTATTTTTTTATTTTGCAAATAAATTATATTTATTTTTTATTTGACAATTTAGAATACCTGTAAGTCTATAACTTGACTAGCATTTATTCTTATTGGTTTAGGATATATTTAAGCTTGTAGGAAATGGGAATAAGGAGAATTTAGTTGCAAGTTCTTAACTGTTTGTACTTTTCTTGGCTGGAGAGATAGCAAAGCATCAGTTTTTCAGATTCGTTGGTTTAGGTGTGGGGCCATACTTACCTTTATAGTCAGTGTTTTAAAACAATGACTAGTGGTTTTGATGACACTAATCCTCTGAGAAAGTAAAACAACACAAGAAGGCGTGGCTTCAAAGAAACGTGTTCAGAGCTTTCTGGAGATTTCTATAAGGTATCTCAACCTATAAACTTACAAGTAAAAAAAATCTGAATCATCAAACAATTCTCAGTCTTTGTGCAAACAGGTACAATTTTGAAAATTGCCAAAATTTCTTTGTAGCCTAACTTGTGATATAATAAATAATCTAAGTCAGTTTGAACTCTCTCAGACTTTCCCATCTATCTGTAATATTGCATTTCTCCATCACTGCTAGGACAGCCTAGGGTAGAAACATTCGGATCTACATATATGGAATTCTTTTATTTGCCACATCTGCTCATATTAATAAAAGTTTGTCTTCTTGTTTTCTGGGTTTGTTATTAATTATTATTTATGTTATTAATGGTGCCATAAACTTACCTTGCTTGGTAACTGGGAATTTATGTAGGAAACTCTTGGTTGCATTATTTTTAGATAATCACAGAGGTCCTATTTATGCTTAAAATAAATCACCTTTATTACTTGAAAGCTAAAATTCTATGTATTCTTCTGGGGAGATTATGTTTTTGAGGGACTAACTTTCAGCTTTACAATATAATGTTGCACCTGAAAAGAGAAAAGAAATATAGATGTATTTTGCCTTCAGTATTTTTACATCCCATTTGTTTTGTCATGCAGCGAGACATTCATTTGGTGTTAATTATTTGCCATAGTAAGGAACACTCAAGGCCTTGTAAGACCTTTAAGAGTTTCTCTGAGTTAACAGCTTTTGTCTTAACAATGGCATATTTCCATCAATTTTAATTATTTTTAAATAGCTTATGTGCCCTACTTTGTGGTTTCTGTGACGGTAGCAAGCAGTAGTGGCATATAGTAGCTCATCATTACCATCCCTACTGAGTGGGAATTTTGTTGGTTTTTACCTTCCAGGAGGTGGACTGTTTGCTGCGAATGACTGGGAATATTGCCCAGAAAGCTAAGCAGCTTCAGATATTTTATATAACATTTGCTTTTCAGATTAAAGGGAAAAAAAAATCTTCCTACTTTGAAATCACCACAGAACCGTGTTCCCATCGCACTGGCCAGTGTTGACTCACATGATGTCCAGGGTAGTCTTCTAGCACAGTTAAAGAGAAAAAAAAAAAAAAGTGTAAAGCCCAGATTACACTTTTAAACTTCATTGCTAAAATCGCTAAAAATCCCAAGTCCAATACCAAAGAGGCACTAAAGCTGCCTAGATAGAATGAACAACTGCAGCAAACACTGTGTGGAGCAGTAAGCAGCTACACTTGCTGTGCAGCATGACACAGCAGGCACTTGGAAGAAGGCAAGCTGTGTCTGAGAGCCACTTGCCATGCAGCAACCCACAGGATGCTCCTTCTCAGTGAGAGCAGATGCACCCCACTCAGATACACTGAGTATCCCAGCTTGTGCAGCAATGATAATTCATGTGATGTCTGGCTGAAGGGAGCACCAGGTTCTGTGTAAGTACTGCAGGCAGAAATACAGGCAAGATCAGCAGAGTCAGCAAACACCTCTGCTATGAGGGAGTTGGGGCTATTCAACCTGGAGAAGAGAAGGCTTCAGGTAGACCTTATTGAGGCCTTCCAGTATCTGGAGGGGCTGCAGAAAAGCTGGGGAGGGGCTTTTCATCAGAGAAGGTAGTGATAGTGAGTAATGGTTTTAAACTGAAAGGGGATAGGTTTAGGCTAGACATCAGGAAGAAATTCTTCACCATGAGGGTAGTAAGGTGCTGGAATAGGTTTCCTGGGGGGGGGTTGTGGAAGCCCCTTCCTTGAAGGTGTTCAAGGATAGGTTGGATGAGGCTTTGTGCAGCCTGGTCTAGTGTGAGGTGTCCCTGCTCATGGCAGGGAAGTTGGAACCTGATGATCTTTAAGGTCCCTTCCAACCTTAACCATTCTATGATTCTATGATTTATTTGTTCTTTTTAGGACACCATGACTTCTAGTTGAGTCTTACATATGAAGTTCTCTGCTGACACTTACCTGAATTAATAACTGATTTGCCTTACTCGGTAATAATCTTTATGGTGATTTCTTGCATACTCATTGTGTGATGAACTTGGCTACTCACAACTTTTGCCTTTTGAAAGTAAAGTGCACTTTTAACACTGATGACAGGATACTTTAATTAAAAAAAAATAATTATTGTGATATTTGTAATATTTTAAATCCATTTATACATTATTTTTCAATTTCAAAATACTGTTTTTATGTGTTAAGTTGCTTTTTTTTTTCTTATTTAACATGCTTGCTTTAAATGATATCCTGCCACCTTGAAAATTTCATACAATTTAGGAGACTACAGACATATCCTGAGAACTCTTGAAAGAAAAGAAATTCCCAATCTCCTATGTGCTGAATTATATACTACCAAAAATGTGACAAGCATGTGGAAGTTCGAGGATGTGTTGGTGGATATGTTGTGTAGCTTTTACAGGGTGTACCTGCTTTACTAACATTCAGCAAGTTGTGAAAAAAATGGATGGAAATTCTGAGGGGTCTCCAGACAAGCTAGGGAAAAAACTGGCAAGATATAAAAGTAAAACAAATTGTAGTAAGCATCATTGTCTTAGTAGTAACATATAGGAAACAAAACTGGACAGAGTCATAACAGAGCAGTTTTGACTAATTTATTAAAATATAATTGTTAAATACTCCCAGATACTCACTTTAATTCTAATTGAGAATTAGTGCATTCTGTAATTTAAGGGATATTACTTAAAGCATCTTTAGTCTTTTGTGGTGTAAAAAGTGCATAAAGACTCCCTCTGAAAACTTATTTTTTATTCATCAGTGGCATGATTTTCAAGCTGAACTTCCTTAAATTCCAGTAGAACTCTTGTGACACTTAGCAATTATTACAGTATCAGTGATTTATGAAAACTGTGGTAAGTGAAAATAATTCTGTCTTGTTCAGTCTAGGCAGATGATGGAGTTGACTGAGGGGTGAAAAAGTCAATGACTTTCCTTATATTCTGGAATGGATTATGACTGGTGATGTTATTAGACTTAGACAGTTAAAATAACTTTTCAATATACTGAACGTGACAAAAGAGATTGTGTTAATATCAAAGCTGACTACTGCTAGTGAAATTTCAAATGTATTAGCATTCATCTGATTCCTGACATCTTGGCTTTTCTTCATCTGCAGTTTTCTGAGTGAGGCTCCAAGTGGAGATTGAATTGTAATAAATATTTATATCCATATCCAGAGCAGGTGGTAATGTGAATATGCACACCTTCCACAGTTGCAAGCTGGAGATATTATAGTTTAGAAAGGAATTTTGTAATAAAAGTGCCTGAAAAAAAGATCTAGAATTTTAAGGTCTTAATCAAAGGGAATGAGTGCTACAGTTTCTATTTCAATATTCAGCAGAGCAGACTAACTTCTTTAGGGATCTCTTGGCAGGGTACCATGGGATAAAGCCCTGGAGGGGAGAGAAGCCCAGTAACTTTAAGAATGCATTGACTTACATGCTAGTGCCCAACCAGATAATCTTCTTATCCTGTGTGAAAACCATATATAATAAGGAATTCGGCAACAATAATGTTTATTTTGCTATCTGCTGTCCTACTGTTGCTTATGAGCTCCTGAAAAATTATGTATTTCACTGTCTTCACCTTAATTTGGCTTATACTGAATACCATGACATGTGCAACTCTTTGCTCAAGGGATTTTCTTTGTTTTATTTTTTATGGTCTCTCATGTCTACTTACTAACACTGTTCACCTTCAGTGATATTAACGAAACTCTGCTATATGTCAAATTATAACTCTTCTCTCAGGGGTTAGTTTTGCATCTCACAGTAGTATCACTTGGGACTTATTCTCGTTTCACTGTAGTCTCACTTCTTATCAAAGACTTGGCTATGTTTCCAAAATTGAAGCATCTTGAGATTAAATTTTTCATAGTTTTAATTTTGCTTTTTCCCTTTCTGCTTGAAAACACATTTCATTTAATATCCATATAATCATTGTTGACATATTTCACATCAAAATATTACATCAACAATGGCCTGTCTATGCTATATCTGGATTGTGCAGTTCTTTATTACAATATTGTATATTTAGATTATTCATATTTTTAATCTCTTTCTGTGAAAGCCTTATGATAGCCTCTATGATATTGATTGCTAGAAATCTTCTGTTTTCAATTATTGCTGTGAGAGAAGTGTCAAAAAGCAGACATTAAAAAGATACGTTACAGTGACAACTTTTTTGAGTAAAGATTTGTTTGGTGATTGAATGTGGTGATGCTGGAAATACAATTTGCAGACTTTGCCCAGGAATAAACCTGAATCACAGTTTTCACAAAAAAGAACACCTTCTTTCCAGGAGAAAACTCAAGGAGTAGAAGAAAGCATGCAAAAAGTATGGGGCTGAGGTTGACAGGGTGAAACAGCAAGAACAGAACAAAAGGTACCTGAGTCTTAATATTTCCCCTGCTAAGAGAATAGCATGTGAAACACTGATGTTTAGTATCTTATCCTTTTTATTACTTGTTCATCCAAAAGAGGATAACAGTTTATGTTAATTACTTCAGGAGCTCAAGAGACAAAGTCTGTGTCGTATATCAAGATAATTTAAACTGTCAAACTCTGTGATTAGTAATTCCATATGATGAACTGTGTTTGTAGTTTGTTTCTGGAAAATTGCAGGATTTACAAGCAAACCTGTGTCTTTAGAGAATTTTGTGAATAACACTGCTGTAGTGTAGAAATATAAACTTGGAACAATCCAGATAAAATCAATTGATATTTCAATCTTCCTTGTAAGTTTGGGAAATACACTTAAGTGTGTGTCAGAGATCCAGAGACCTTTACAACTTCATGTGATGATGCCCTGAAGTAACATGTACTCTCTGCACACTGACTCTTTGAACTGTTTGGGGTTTTTTTATAGTTTTTATTGCATAATCTCTGGTTTATCAGCATCCTCCACAAATTGATGAAGAAGACACTGTTGGTAGCAACCTATTATCCTATTGATCTTATCTCCACTGCATATAAAAGGAGGACTATCTCCTTAATTTTTCCTCCCTGTTCATATCATGAGTGTCACATTAATTACAGATTTGCACTGGAAGCTCCATGATGTCTAAATTTTTGTCTTTGCAGAAAAAGTGCCTATTTTTTCTTGGTGCTTATAGTTAAGATTTTCCTTCACTTAACGTTAGCCTTCTAAAACTCACTTTTCTTCCTTAAGTGTCACAAATTAGTGAAATGCACCTCACTCCAGAGAGAGAAGCAGCAATATGTTTTATTGAGGCAAAAATAATTACAACTTGACAGAGTTCAGTAAGGTAAATGGACAGTTAGGTACCTTGGTAACTAAGATGAGTTGATTGTGCCATATTCCCAAAGACATGATAAAAGATAAGACTTCTAGAACATCTGCTGAAATAAAATTGCACCAAAAAAATCTCAGTTCTTATTTTTTTTTTTCCCTTTCATGGATTGGAATAGTTATGTAGACTTTGAAGAAGTAGGTGTGGAGTTGTTTTTCTATAAAACAGAATTAGTTCACAAAATGTTAAAGATCAGTGTGAAAGGAGATAATTGACTCTCCTCAAACCAGCAATTATTCACAAAGAATTCTGTGAACGTGAGATCTATCATTTTATGAAAATAAGGAAATGCTCTCTCCAAATCACACAGGTGAAGCTGACAGCCAGGCAGCTAAAGGGAAGAGTGATTTATTCTTGTGTAAAAAATAATTCACATCTGTCACACTTGCATACCTGGAAATCTATTATATCATTGCTGGCACATATTAACTGTTTAATTTTTTTTTATATCTCAGGGAGGTAACTAGGAAAAACAATGTGAGTAGCAGAAAGCATAAGTATATAGCAGTTATTAGGATGAAGTCCTAGTGCAAACCACTGTAGGAAGATGATAGTGTATATAAATTAATTTAAAGTTGAAAAAAGTAAACTTGAAAATACTTTTGAACAAACAGCTTCATATACTAGTTCTGAAATATATACTCAGATCTAGATTCTGCACCCATTGAAATAAAAGAATGATTTTCCCCTGGTGAACACCAGTGTGGGAGAGAAGGAGTTGTGGGAATTGTCTAGAATAAAATCAAAACTCACCTAAAACTGCATAGAAGTAGAGCACAACTGACATCCATTTTGCAGTTCACTGAGTCAGTAATGTCCTGGTATGTTTTGCATACCTCCATATATCCCTAAGATAGTGGAAAAAAGTAAAAATGCAATTGAAAAAATATTATTTCTGAAACAGCCATAGAACCTGAAAAATGGGGAAAGCAAGACTGTGATTTTGCCAGTGAGTTTGGTTCTCATCTACAAGAAATTTAGAGATGCCTTCAGATGTCTATCCACCACTCAACTGTTTTTCTACTTTTACTATAGAGATGATGTTATCTCTGTAGCAAAGACAGTGTTAGAAGCCTTAAGCCTCTGAAGTCCCAGTATGCCTTATGATCTCTTTGATGTGTGGGCAGATATTTGGCCTGACTACTGAGAGTGTTTTGTTGAATGTGATTAGCTGATCACAAAGCTTATGTGTAAGTCCAGATATTATTTAAATTTGAAATAGTGAACAAGATATAGCAGTATTTGTGGACTAAAATGCACAATGTTAGAAATAAGAGATAGCAAGAGGTAATACAGATCCTTTTAAACAAAACCCAAAAAACACTAAACAGAAAAGGTTTTTTCCAAGTGTGAAACATCAAAAGTTTTTGTCAACAAAACTGACAAATAGTGGCAAGTTACTGAAGCTCCCCAGAGTTTACTAGTTTTCTGTCTTAATATCAAATCAGGGATGGGATTTCCTGCTAGTTTATATGGCCATCAGATCTGATTATCACAACTATGACAGTTTTATTACTAAAGTAAGAAAGGACAATTTTAAATAAGTAAAAAATCAAGTAGTACAATAAAATGAAATACTGGAAAGTCAGTTGAAAAATAAGATATTCAAAAGCCATCTAGACATGGTCCTGGGCAACTGGCTCTGGGCAGATCTACTTGAGCAGGAGGCACTGGTGCAGCTGACCTCCAGAGATCAATTCCAACTTAAACCATTCTGTGATTCTGTGAAGTACAATTAATGAGTATTACCTCAAGAGATAAGCCAGAAATAAATTAATGGAGGTAAGCAGGCATGACTCTAGTTTCCCATGATATGTTCTGAAGATGTTTTACGAGTGACTTATAGGCATTAACATCAGAAGGAGATGACAGATGTAGATATGCATCCAGTCAAATATATGCTCTCCTTCCCTTCTGCTCCTGTTATAGTCTCATATTTTGAGAGATCAGTTCAAGCCATGCAAGCTTTGTGCTCTCTCCACAATTTAAATGGACAGGTAAAAATAACAGCTAAAATGTCTTTCTGGTCTCTTCTTTGATAGGTGGCTCTAGGGGTTCCTCATGGATGTGCTACTAGACTTTTCAGTGAAATTCCATACAAAAACTGAACAAAAAAACCAAAACCACTGTTTACTTAAAAACTTCTTTCATAAAATAAAAGCATGCCCATAAATTCAGTGCAGCATCCATTGAAATGCACAAATATATCAATCCTAAAATTCTATTGTTAATATAAAGCTTATTCATTCCGTTTTTTGTTTACTTGTTTCCACTACCCAGTGAATTACCTCTAACAGTAAGATCCTGTCTTTTATCTGTAAAATGGCAAGTATAAAATAGACAAAAAAGATAAAACGTTTGTAGTTCTAGAAAAGATTGAGTATGTTATCTAAAATAGATTTCATATAATTCAGCTTCACATTCTGTTGAAATGCAAATTCATAAATATGTGTATATAGAGAACTGAGATGCTTGTGTGACAATACGCAGTGAATTTGTTCTCAGTAAATCTGATGCATATAATGCACATACTTGCTGAGACAAACCCATCTCTCCTTTCTCAAATCAATATCTGAAATATTTTTAGAAACTTAGTGAAAGAGTTTCTAATCAACACAAGTCAATACACCATCTGATTTCCTCCTTTTCTCTTTGCCTATGTCCTAAGCACAGCTCTCTGCTGCTTAAGACTCTTTGAAGCGTGTATTCAATTACTTGAATACTCTTCTTTCATCTGTAGTTCAGTAAAATATTTTAAAATCCATGTATGCAGGGATTTTGATTTAGTCTTGTCTATCACCATGCAGTACTACCTCGACTACTAAGTGGGGCAGGTAACATTTCAGACTACCAGGAAAGTTTTGACCAGAACCTAGAGATGGTAAAAAATTATAAACAATTACAAATACTGTCCAAGAAGGAAGACAAGTCAGCTTCTGTCTGAGCAAGAAGAGTACTGAGGTATCCCTTTCTTTCCATGTAAGAGGAAGGTCATGCTAGGCTAGTTGCACTATGCTCACCACAGCTCGTAAGCAAAAGAGGTGCTTATAGTTTTATGCAGTTCTTAACCATAAAGTTCTTAAACAAAGTAAGTTCCTCCTCACACTTCCTCCTCACCTCCTAGGATGTTCCTGACCAACTTGCAAACTGGAAAGAAGCCTTCAAGTCACTTTTGGGTCTTGTCCTTTTTCTTTAAAAAAGGCTTACATTTCACAGCAGTCAGTATGTAAATCATGGAATAAGGGGGAAAATTGTTTGATAGGAGAAAAATCTCATTTATTTTGTCCACGTTAGCACTAGCAGTTGACAATTTTTACATGACTGTTTCTTTTCAATTTCATATGTTCATGTTCCTTGCCATTTTTCTAGAAGACTTTAATCAACCACCACTATTTAAACAAATACAATCCTTTATTATGTATTTGGAAACTGTTAGTAGTTTAATATACATGAAAAAAAAAGCAGCATCCTCAATTCTAAACCCACAGTAATTAAGTGCACAGCAGCATATCATTGTTATCATATCAATTATCTGTTTACATTGAATCTTGGGCCTGAAGAAGAGAAAATTATTTTTCAGATGTTATTATGCATTATGCATGATAACATTTAATATGCTTTTGTCTTAGCTATTCATGTAATAGTTATGTTATATCCTTTAATTTCAGCTCTTTTCATCTGATATGTACTTCGATTTTTGTTAAGTATTTAATTAATCTGCAATTTAGAAGATAGCTGTGCAGCACAGTGGTAGATCTTTAATTTCCAGAACAGTGCTTGTTTTCTTCTGTGCTACTTCGTAAAACAAAATGCTCCCTGTAATCTGTAAAACAATAAACAGAATTACTATATCTTAGCCCATTCATCCTCTACTGCACTCTTGAATACCATTTTTTAAATCAAGCAGTTGAGGAAATTGCCAAGGTAATGACAAGGAAATAGAAGACCATTATTTTGAAGAGATTTTAAAAAAAGGATAACATAAATTAATGTTAAATAGAACCAGACCTGCATTTATGTTATGACTTAATTTTAAATTAACTCACTTTAACCTAAATTAAAAAAGAAGAGTGTTATTTGTACAAGTAAGTTCACTGTGCTGGTAATGTTTCTGATATCATCAGTACAACATTAGGTCTGAGAAGGGGCTAAAAGTGTATAAATATTCCAGAAAAACAAAATGAAGCATTTTCATTCCTTAATGCCTAAATTTGTGATTACCCTGTCTTGGCTATTCAAATAAATTGATGGAATTACCTTTTGTTTTCTTCATCCATTCGATGCTGTCTATACAGACAGGAAGACCACCTGATAGCAAAGCCTTTTTTAGCCTCAATCCCATTTTAATAATAAAAATAACTAAAAAAATGAAATTATGTAAAAAGCAAAATGAAAATTATGGACATAATATTTCCTTGACAACTAAGACTCACTCTTAAGTTTCTATTTTTCTGCCATGTCCATCCCCATGATTATGGAGCACTAGCTGAGATACCAGTGGGTTACAGGCTAAATTCACAGTCTAGCACATTGGCTGCAGATTAGCTGATGGGGAATTTTTTGTGCTCAGTGTAGAAGGTCATATGAGAAATCTACTGAATTGCAAATTCTAATTCTTACACTCTCTGTATCTAAAAAATGGAGGGGTGGACAGCTTAATTAGAGCAAATTTCAAGAAAAGTCCTTGTAAGAAAACGTGTCCAACTTTTTCTTCTGGGAAGTTGACAAGTCACAATACAGAAAAGTCAAGAAGAATACAGAGAAACTTTTAATCTACAAGGGATGACCTTGTTTTTAGGAAAGCAATACCAAAACTTACAGTCATCTAGAAAGTCAGGAATAAATTTCTTCATTAGTTAATAACAGCATTTTGAAAAATAAGTTTAGATAAATTTTAAAACAATTTTGTGGTCTGAATAGATGCAGATGTGTGAGTCTCAAGAGTATGTAAACATAGATTCTGATAGCTAATGTTACTCCTTTGTGTTTCTGGAATAGCCTGGAAATATTTGTTTTAATAGTTAATATACTTTATAGAAGATAAAGGTAATTCTTTTATTAGCTGTAAACCTATTTATAAAATAAACAGGCTCTTGGTTACTTAAATAAGCACTGTTTTAACAATATTACACATTTTCGGTGAGGTATGAAAAGAAGTGGAATTTCCTTCCTTGGTTCATATGGGAAAAACAGAATTTAAATGCATTTTAAAAAGCATAATCTATATGAGAATCCAAATCCATAATTTGGGGAATATAAATGCCATGTACAGAAGGCCATATTGAATTTCTTGGAGTTTCTGCTCAGAAATCTTTAGATATATAAAAAATGATGGTAAGAGTCCAGAGCACAGACAAGACTCTGAAGAAGTCTGTGATACCTCTCTGCGTAGGCTCAAAGAGAATGACAGCTCTGGATATGCCTAGTGTCAGCTGTCTGTATTCTCATCACTCCTCTCTTTTCCTGTGTTGCTTCACAGAATTTTTTGAATGTCTGTGATAAAATCATGGACTTATGGAAGTAGAACTTCCATATTCTCTGTTTCAAACAAGATTGAACTCAGTGAAGTCTTATTGCTTGTGCTATATAAGATAAGATGATCACAATGGCCCCTTCAGGCCATGTAATGAATGCAGTAGTATTAAAATGTCAGAACATTTCTTCATTTTATGTTCTACTGAGGCTGCAAAGTTCATAACAGAGGCAGTTCTGAGATAACAACCCTTATTCTTTTTAATAAGCATAGTGTATTTGAACTAAGTTCATTATTTTGCCTTAGGTTCTGCTGTTTCAGTTTCACAAGACAATACATGTGTTGGTTTATTGATATTTCTTCCTAATCCTACTTGTCTTACTTGCTCATTAAAACCTATGCTGCTCAGATATTGATCTGCATTAAAATAAGTCACTGAATACCAAGCTGTATGGGTTTTCAGCCACTCAAAACACTGATCTTCTTTTTTCCATGTTTCAGATTATTCTGAAAAACCTCTCTTTCTCTTTCATATCCAGAAACATTCCAGAACCTTCCTGAGGGCCTTGTTATAAATATTATTCAGATAAAGTTTAGTTCAGAGATATTAGTTTCATTTTTGAGAGACATATCAAATAACAGCTATTTGAAATAGCCAGGAATTAACTTATTTTGAAAGGTACTTATTTATTTATAGAAGTTCACAACACTACACTGTTGAAATGAGTGTAATTATTTGTTTTTGTTGTGGTAGGCTGAATAGGAGTAAATAGATAGAAAACATTTCTTGGTATTGTGAGCCTATTTTTAGAAATTAGAAAGGAAAGCATTGTGACAATATATTAAGAATTTCTAGTCTGAAGCATTCCTATAAACTATAAATGCATTTGTTAAAGATGTAGCACAAACATAAGAGTCTGATTTATGTTTTTGAAGTGGAAATGTATTTTGAAATGTATAGAGTTCTTGTAAGCCAAATATTCTGAAGAAGACTATGCATATTACTGTTACTACCTAACTGTGTCAAAATTGATGTTTTGGGAAAACTTTTGAAAGTCTAGTCCTTCCTAACTCTTCCCCTCACTTTTGAGATTAATTTGCTCTCAGAATTGCTATGAAAAGAAATAGGCATAGGAGAGGAGATTCCATCAACACAAAAAAAAATAAATTCCATAAGCTAGAATTAGCAGAAAACAAATCACAACATTGGCTCTGAAAATCTAGACAGAAGACGATAAATAGCCCTAAATAAATACACCCTAGAACTATAAATAAGATGCTTAGCACCTTGGCAAGGAATGAGCATTAGCTGTTTTTTTAAATTTCAGGCTTTCCTATTTTCTCCAGTCATTGCTTATATTCTCCACTGGCAGTGAAACAGTAGTATCCTCCATCTCTGCTGGTCTGCTGGTCTCTACCTTCATAGAATAATGTAGCTTCCTCATCAGCTGCCAATATTAATAATCAAATGATAGCCACTTCCCTAGGAGCAAAAAACATGATCAAAACCAGTAAGTGTAGTTGTTTTGGGAACACAGACAGTTGTCTCCTTAAGTATGACCTTCTTGTATCTTTCTTCAGCACAGCCTCTTGCACTCCACATGGACAGCATAACTAAAATCTCTGCCTTACTACTATCTACAGTGATACATAGGATTCTCCATTTTAACTGGTATATGAGTACTACCCTGCTCTTTGAATTTTAACATTTCTCATTTTGTTAGTCACTGCTTTTTACCTGCTTGCTTGTGATTTTTGGGGTGGTAGGAAAGATTACTCTGTTTCCTGCAAACACTTTTCTTTTCTCCCTTGCAAAGAAATTCTTCCTTATGCCATTTCCTTTATAACACTTCAATTCAGAGTTCTAGCAAACTTTTTTTTTTTTTTCCTAGGTAATATGCTGCTGGGCTTCTTATGAATAATTACTTGACATTCAGCCTTTTCTTGTTTGTATTGAAAAATAATTTCTCCCTATTTCCTTTCCTTTTCCTTCCTTCCCTCTTTCCCTCCTTCCTTCCCAATATATAAAAGCATAGTAAAGGGAGAGGGATGTGAGACCTCTTTTTCTTAGCAGTGATTTATAGTTAAATTACCTCTGATATCTTTCTTAACTTCAACATCAGGCTTAATGAAACACACTTTACCAAACAATGTCACTGTACATTAAAAAGGGAAGAATAATAACTCTACTGAATGGAGAAGATAAACTGATGGTTTAGAAAAGATTTAGAGAACATAATGGGAAATGTGTCTTATGATACAGAGCAAACACCTAGCCTCTTAGATTCTCTAATTTGATCTGTTCCCTGCAATTGGGGAAAATAAATCTAACATTTTCCCATTGAAGAAGAAAAAACTATGACATTATCAGTGCCAACTCTTACACCATCTCAAATACATAAATGGAAATACATCCATATTCCTTGAAGTAAGCCCAGACTTTCAGGATTTATTTTTTTAAATCTCCGTCAGAAATTATATAGTTGACACACAGAGGATCTGCCTGGCTAGCTGTTATTTTGTACTGCAATTAATTTTAAATTTGAAAAAGATTTCAGATTTAGTAGTTTCATCATCTGTGGGGAAAAAAAAAAAAAAAAGGATGTTTAAAAGACAGAAATTTACAGTATGTTGAAGAAATTGTTGCCCTTTGTGAAAGAAAGACAAGACATCAGTCTGCTGGGTTTCACAAACATGAGTTGTTACTTGAGAAGCTAATGAATAAACTACATGTTTCTGTTTCTATGCATGTTTCTGCTTCAAAGGGAAATACACACTACTGTGAATAAGGAATAAATCAATGTGAAATGATTTAAAATTTTCTGATCTCTTTTCCCATTTCAGCTTTCTTAGGCAGACAAACAGATACGGCCTATCGAACTGAAACCCTTTTTCTGGCAGTCCTTCTTGCATTCTGTTTTACATTTTCACAATAATAGTACCATTTGCTTACCTACTTTTGTGATACCTACTAAAATTTGAATAAAATCCAATAAGATTTTAATTCAAGAATCTAGTTTGGGAGCTTTTAAATGTTAATGTGATTAAGTGGTAATATGATTACAACAATCACTTTAAGAAAAAAAACAAAAACACAACAAAAACATAGGATTGATTAGAACATTTTTAAAAATAAGCATGTTGCTCAACAACCATACAGAATGAAAACTTAAAATTAAAAAAATGTTCCATAATAGCACAAGAAAATAGCTGTAGAGGTAACGAGTCCACTGCCACAAATCAATAAGTGACATTAGCTTAGAAACTATTGCTAAAACTGAAACTATGGCTCATTTTTCATGGTGTTTCTAACTCTGAAATCTCCAGATACACTCTTTTAAAGACAGGTCTTTTTACACAGACAGCTGCTACTTTGAATAGGGGTTTTTAATTTTTAATTTATTCTTTTTTTTTTTAATCTGAAGAAACACCAAATCTCCAGGCATGGACCACTTTATTGCCACTTTTTGTTTTGTAATTGCTCTGCTAGTGTGAAGTAACAGAATGAATGAGATCTGTCATCAAGGACTGGTTCCTAATTATGTCTGCAGATATGTCATTTTTGTAATAATTTTGTAGACTATTTCCACAGGCTGAATTACTTTTAGAAAGACCACTTCTAGTTTTCCTTGATTTATTTTCAACCTTTCTTCAGTCTTAGTAACCTTACTGTTGCTGAAACTATTTAATAAAATTAAGACAAAAGGTGGTTAATGAATAATGACTGTAGGTATGAGTGTGAGCAGAGTGATGTGAGATACGTTAAGGGTGCTCATTTATCTGGTTGTCTGTGCATAGTTCTGTCACTTAAGGAACTGTGGCTATTATAAACTTTGTCAAACTTTCTGAATCTCAAAATCACAAATCTGCCTTGTTAAGAGCAGCAAGATACATACAAACTAGTTCAGACTGAGGGAGAGGGAGAACTGATGTGCTGCAACAACCATTCCCAGAAAGTCCCTGCAGTCTGTTACGAGGCTGAACATTTTCTGGCATAGCTGCTGGTGTCACTGGCTTGTGTCTCCTTTTGACTGGGAATTCAGATCCCACTGCTGGCCATTGCTCACAAGGGTCTGTCTGCTCCCATCTTGGCAGTGTAAATTCTCGTGATGATCTCTGTGCCTTTTTGTTAAAGCATGAGAAAAGCATCATAAGGAGTTGAAAACCAGTGACAACAGGCTATCCTGACAGTCCAGGCTGTTACCTTGGCTCTCTACTTGGCAATAAATGAATGAGAGACAGCAGGGATCTGTGGCCTTAGGCATATGCTACAGCAGATAGTGCTGCTGCATTAGATGTATCTTGTTTCAGGGTTTTATTTTGGACTTGCAGAATGTGATCATGAAACATATAGAATTAAAAAAAAAAAATAAATCAGCATCTAATCATGACATGCATTGCTGTGGGTTTCTCTCCTTTTCTCCACCATTTGAGAAAAGCATTGATCAGATGGCCTCCTTTAAAAAAGGATATCAGAATGATAACATTCTACACTCCTTTCTCCTTGTGTGTATTTTAGCTCATTCCCAGCACTAGAACTGTGAAACCACTCAGGTTAAGTTAAATTTCAAAACAAGACAGTTCTTGGAATAGATCCCCGGGCATGCTAGCCTATGAGAAATTTTATGAGGCTCTTCTGGCATATGTAGAATTTGCTGAGCATCTCTAAGAGTCTGGGGTTAGTACCTTGTAAAAGTATTCATTGCGGATTTATAGTATTGTTATTTAAAATAGTATTATTGGACAAGAAATCTGGACTTTGTAGAATCAAGTGATTAAAATGAAGGTATCCAAAATGATATTACTATTTTGAAAGTTATTCTGACCTTTTTTTACCTGCACCGGTCAGTGTACACTTCTATGTAGGTTCTGGTGATGGTTTGGAAGCAGAAAACTCTCAATATTGAGCTACTTTCTTTAAACTTGGAGCAGGACACAAAGAATAAATTCTTTGATTTTCCCCTCCCTGTTTCTAAACAATTAATACTATGTTGTTGATGTCCAGAATACTTTACCCCATAACTCAGTGGGACATAGACAAACATAGAGTAGACAAGTTTCTAAAAATTCTTCCAATGCTTCACTGAATTCAGAATTGTAGTTTAAGTTCCTCTCTTATATTGAACTAAGTCGTCATACAGAGGATCGATCAATGTCTGAAAATACTAAAACAGGTTTTCCTAAAATATTAATCTTAAATTGATTAATTTTTCATTCCTTCTAAAGCATCCTTCTTGCATCTGACAGGAAGTGAAATTAAATCAAAACAGAAAAACTGTGCTCAGTTCATAACTGACAAGGAAAACTTTTGGTCTCTCTGATGGTCCATCGCCTTTCATGGGATGTTGCTTGGTGGAGTGACAACATCTTTCAAAGGCTCTTCTTTAATGATTTTTAGTGTTAAAACAGAAAAACCAAAGCAAAACAAAAACAATCACATTCAATAGCACTATCCCTATTTTGCAGATAGTCAAAACAAAGCCTAAGAATAGAACAGCATATTTCAGTTGGAAGGGATCTACAACCATCACCTAGTCCTGCTGCCTGACCAATTCAGGCCTTAACAAAATTAAAGCTTGTTATTAAGGGCGTCGTTCAAATGCCTCTTAAATACTGACAGGCATGGGGCATCAATCACCTAAGAAGCCGGTTCTAGTGTTTGACCACCCCCTCTGTAAAGAAATGCTTCCTAATGTCCAGTCTAATGGTCTCCTGGTGCAGCTTTGAACCGTTCCCACATATTCTATCACTGGATACAAGTGTGAAGAGCTCAGCACCTCCCCCTACTCTTACTCAAGAAGCTGCAGAGAGCAATGATGTCCTGTAGCTTCCTTCTCTCCAAACTAGATAAGCCCAAAGTCCTTCACTGCATCTCATGGGATATGCTTTCCTATGAAGGAGGCAGCTATCGATTACTGAACAAAGATACTGCTGCCACATTTCTCTGTCACTCCTGATCACCATATTTCCTTTATCAATATTGTTTTTAAAAAGTCTACTAATATATAATAGACCAACCTCCATCTAGAGTAAAATATGTTTATTTTTTCTTAAAAATAATTTAGAGAATTTTTTCTACAGAGTATTTGATCTCTGAGATATAGCACTATAAGAGCAGAAGCCACTGCTGCAGACAGTTCTGTTCTCTCTGCTTGCAGGACAACATGTCAGAGAGTTACATAAGCTAATTGAGCTCTTCTTAATGACCAGAAGGTTTTATTAGTGCTCAGAATCTGAGAGTTTTGCCTTTTAATTTCCATTCTAAGTGTACCAATCACCAGCAGAGCCCTGTATGATGCTGATCACAGATCTCGTAAACTGCCTTCCACTGCACTGAAGATACAGCTGTATGTTCTCTTCACTTATTGCCACACTACTAGCACTAATAACAGGTAATTAATTAATGTACATCTCTGCAGAAACTATATATTTTATTGAAGTGCATGTATGTGATTTATAATACACCCCAATTTGATTTTGCCGTTGTCAGTTTTCCAAGATCACCTAAGAATAAAGGATTTTTTTTCCTCTATTTTGTCAAGCTTAATTATAGTCTAGTTTGACCTTAAAACACGGTTCTTCTGAATACCTTTGCACACAAAAATATAAAAAAGTATGCAGAAAGCAATTAAGGAAGTCTCAAGACTTTACTGTCCATTTGAAGATGAACAGCAAGGTATGGGTAATCCATACATTCTTGGAACAGCTAAGATCTTAGAAAAGTGATCTGAATTGCTTTCCATATTCAGTGATACAAAGACTCAGTTGAGTGAAAGGTTGGTATGCAGAGGCAGAGGGAGTGGGCCGGTGGATTACAACTGTTTCTACCAGGTGTGGTTCAGACTATTTGAAACAGCAGATCCTGAAAATCCTAACAAAACCTACTTCAACTATGGTGATAAATTTTTAAACTTGTTTGCATCTCCTGTTTCTTCTTCTTGGGTTCCGTTTTATTTATACTTTGCTTTTATTGTTTTCTGTGGGCTTCTGTGTGCTATTGCAATATAAATTTTACAGAATGTTTTTATAAGCTCATTGCAATATTTTTGCATGTTTCTATTTTTCCCAATAGTCTTCACATGTTGAAAGTGTTGCTCTTTAAGTAAAACACTGTACCTTTTTTAGTATACCTTCTACCTTTTATGCTGAAACAAGTTCTTTTCATTTTATGAGCTAAGTAGACCTTTGCAAAGGGAACCGTATTTTTTAATATTTTTTTGTGTGTGTATGTGAGTCCCAGCTGTGCCAGTTAATAACTGGATCTGTACCAGTTTCTTCACACCCATCTAACAAACCCAGGCAGATACACTCAAAACTCATGAGTTTTCTGCCATTCACATGGGGAACCTCATTTGTTAGAAGCATCCTGCTCGATTCTCCTGGGACTGCCTGGGACAGAATTACCACTCACTCTGACACAGATTCAGAGGAAGAGTATTCATTAGTACTTCTACTAATGTGTCCCTCCCACATGCATCAGTGAATTTTTCAAAACTCTTACTGTTATAGTAACATAGTTTACATAAATGTCACTCTCAGTTGGTCTAAAATTTTTTTGTTCCTAGTATTTAGCTTCTTTCAATGGAAAGAAAAAGCAAAATCTTTAACTGATGTTAATGTCTGAAAAGATAAATTTTATAACTAAATATTATTAAAAATATTTATATTCCTTTAGCTCATAATTTAAAAAAGCACCCACAGCCAAATATACCTCCTCTTCCCTCTGTTCTCTCCCACTCAGCAGTAATCCAGAATGTGGCATTACTGAACCAAATACATAGAGTATCTCCAGTTGGAAGGGACCCATAAGGATCATCAAGTCCAACTCCTTTCTTGTCACAGGGTTGCCTAAAACTGAACCATATGACCAAGAGCATTGTCCAGATGTTTTGCGAACTCTGACAGGCTTGGTGCCCTGAGTGCTTCCCTGGGTAGCCTGTTCTAGTGACCAACCACCACCCTTTTCAGAGAAGAATCCTTTTTCCAAGCATCCAATCTGACCTTCCCCTGATGCAGCTTCATCCCATTTCCTCATGTCTTACTGCTGCTCATCAGAGAGATCAGTCCCTTTCCCTCTGCTGCCCCCCCTTGAGGAAGTTGTAGACTGTGATGGGGCAACCTCTCAGCCTTCTCTTCTCCAGAATGAGCAAACCAACTCACCTTAGCTGCTCTTCCCATGGGGTTGCTCTCCAGCCTCTCATTGCCCAATTAGTATACATAACCATGATTAGCCCATCCGAGGTGGAGAATCTGGCACTTGCTCTTGTTAAATTTCATACAGTTGGTGACTGTTCACCTCTCTAGTCTGTTCAGATCTCTCTGTAAGGCTTCTACCCACCAGGGAGTACACAGCTCCTCCTAATTTAGTGTCACCAGCAAATTTACTTAATGTATAGTCAACTCCTGCATCCAGATAATTTGAAAAAAACATTACAGAGAACCCGGCCTAAAACTGAAGCCTGGAGAACTCCAGTGGCTTGGGGATCCTTGATTGAGCCTCAGAACATGTCTAGGGTTATGGTGAGGGTAGGAAAGATACAATACTTGAAGTGCCTCTGGAGTGCAGCTGTAGAGGGCCTGTCAAGGAATGTGCAGCTTGCAAAAATAATTTAAGAACATTTTGAATTGGATCATTGACAAAGGCTCAGACCAGGTTTAAGGTTTTAAATCTTTCATATACATAAAGGTCCTTGGCAAGGGCTAGGACCATGCCTGGACCATTTACATTTAGTGTCTGTGGAGAGAAAACATCCAAAATTCCATTTGGCTGCAGAGGAGCTGCCAAGCAAAGACTTAGGCTGCTGAAAGAGCTTTTCACTCAGAGCTCCTTTGCCTTGAACACTGGTGAGATCTTTTGCAGAGAATTGGCCCACTCTTAGGTGAGGATTTCAAAATAACTGTGTCATCTTAAAAAGTAATATTCTTGTAAGATATGATCTTTCTTTTATATCCCTATATATCTATGACTTGATGGAAAAATATTTTGAATTTGAAAAAATCAAGGAAGAAGTTAAGTTTATCTGTTTACATAAAACATAGATTTGATTATTTTTTTATATATCTATTTTCCCAAAAAGTGTTTTTTAAACTTACTAGAACATATGTTACTTCTTCTATGGCCTGAGCAACTGGGAGGACTGCTTTTTCCATTTCTGTGTCTTAGGTGACATAGTGGAATTAAGGTGCAGGATATCTATAAACTGCTTTGTGCCAATACTGCTTCTGGCTTTATTGAGGAACATAAATAATTCACCTCCAAGAAATCAATTAATTATATCTGCAGTTTAGAATTATTGTCTCCTTTTTGGCCTGTTTGTGAAAAATGTCTTCTAATGTACACAAAAAGAGCAACTTTGTGCTTTTGCTGGTGTAGACCTGAGCACTCAGAAATGCTACTGATAGACCAAGACCCTGGAATTATATTGTCCTTTACTCACAAAAGGAGATTCCAAAGGTGTGCTGAATATTACATGAGTCTCAAGAAAGGAATAGAAAGGAATAAGTGAATTAACCAGTAAAATCCCAATCAGCTCCATTTTATTTGTTTTTTGAGAAGGGAGAGACAGAATTTTAAGACTTTCTTCCACTACACTTTATTCTGAGCACACTTCAGTGCAGCAGAGAAAAATGCTGCAAACCAACAAGCAAGACTGACTTTCCTAAAGGTAGAATGACTGGCATTCTGAAAGCTGTATATACAAACTATTCACTTGTTGTAGAAAGTAAAGCTATTATTTTTACTATTCCTAATGATCTAATGGTTTTTCTGGTATAGACTATAGATTTTCTTCCTTTGCTACAGTCAAAAATATACATGATAACAATTGCTAGATTTAAGGTGCATGACGTGAAACTATTAATTGTCTACATAGCAAGGAGAAAAGGAAAAACTGAATTTCCACAAGGTTCACTGTCTTTTTTATTTTCTTCTCCATGTTGTGTCATAACTTTATCTAATTCTTCTCTCTTCTTAGAAAGGTTAAAAAGGAGAAATATTTGCACTTTGAGATTTCTTTTCGAGTATCATTCAGGTGTCTTGATATAATTTTCTGTTTCTTTGTGAATTGGGTTTCTAAACTGGCTTTTTAAGCTAGATTGCATCTCACAGGATGCCAAATCTTACTGACTAAACAGGTGTGACAGAAATATTTCTTACCACAGAGTGGTAAGATGGAATTCTGATTCTTGGTTATTTAAATTATTTGGGGTATTTGGGTAATTGGATATTTTAGTAAGATGATTAAAACACTATAGTCTTTCTTGTGTAAAAAGAAGAAAAATTACTTTAATACGTCTTGCAAGAGGAATTATAATGGCAGAGCTCTTTGTAGCCATCTGTCCCAACTGTAACTAAATGGCCTTCCTGGTAACAATGATCTATTCTCTTTTAAGCACTGTGGGACCAGGATTGTTACAGCTACTAGAATGGAGATAAGATAGATGTCTTTGGACTAAAGGAACCTTGTCATGTCCACCTTAACCAGCTGCAACATAGACTGACCCAGGCAGTAGGCCTGTTAAACACGAGTGTTCAAGCAAATGAGCAGTGAAGAGAAGGATGGAAAGAACTGGATAAATGCTAGATTGGATTATTTATTTATCCCTTCAAGAAGGCTAATGTAATTCCTATATATGTCTAAGCACTGGGGCTTCTAAGCTGGCATAGTGTTGTTTTCTTCTTGGTATTTGTTCTGAATTTCTTCCTAACATTCCCTAAAAAGTAAAACTCTCTTTATTTCCAAGTCTGGAAAAATACCTTGCAAAATATATGATTCTTAGGGGAACTTGGATAAAGTCACTTGTTTTTCCATGTTAATGAATAGGCTTCTGTGCTGTTTAAGATTTCAGAATATCCTTTCTGTAGTCAAACTCAGCCCCTTACGCTACCAACAACCCATGTCCTGAATTGGCAGAAAAGGGAACAGGCTGCTGGATACTGAGTCAGTTTTCAGAGATGTCAAAACAGTTTACACTGGCTGATTAAAACTTTTGAGTCAGTTTTGTCATCCAGCATTCATCCATAAACTAAATCTTGCTTACAAAATCTCCTGAATTAGTGCATAGCAATGCCACAGCTTGAGAAAATTTAAATAGAGCAGAGAATTTAATGTAATCAGGGAGCAATTCAGAGAGTTTTTACCTGGAAGAACTAGCACAACTCAGGAAGGGCAGGAAGCTCAGCTGGCTGCCCCCTGAAGCCGGTGAATAAAGTCCCTTTGACCTCATTGGCTGTTGCAGAGAGATAAAGGGTGGGCACCACAGCTTTCACTTTTGATGATTTAATGAACGAATCATCCACCAAGAAATATGCTTCTAATAGTTCTCATGATCTGTTCCTAGTAGATACTGGTATTTATTTTCTGAGGATAAGTAATAGTTAACATTTAATATACTTCTAGTAAAAAGGTTCATACTTCACAAGATTTTTTTTTAACCAACTCATTGATATTTATAGCTATAATAACAACAAACATTAAATGCATTCTCTATTTAAAGTAATTCTCATGCAGTCATAGACATTTCATGGTATTTGAAATGTGTATTTACAGAAAGTGATAGATCATTAATCCAAGCCTCTCTCCAGACATGACCTCAGTTTCATGAACAATGACACTAATTTCTCAAGACTTCTGACATCTCATCAGGGTATCCCTTCTGCTTATACACTTGATTGCATCTAATACACTACATGATAATAACTTGCCCTTGGTAACTTTATTCCTCAGTATGATGTAACATAAGCGGAAAATGACAATATTTTTTAAAGAAAACTACCAATACACTCATAAAAAAGAACATTTTTGTGAATTTCATTGTTTAAGGGGAATAATATTTACAGCTGCTCTTTGTGCATGCTTTGAATGCTCCATTACTCAGCAACAAGCGCTGGAGATGATGAGAATTTCCAATTTGGAGAAGACAGCTGAGAACCATAGAATCATGTAATCATAGAACGGTTTGAGTTGGAAGGGACCTTAAAGATCACCTAGTTCCAACTCCCCTGCATGGGCAAGGACACCTCCTACTAGATCATGTTGCTCCAAAACCCATCCAACTTAGCCTTAAACACTTCCAGGGAGGGAGCTTCCACAACTTTCCTGGGCAACCTGTTCCAGACACTACCCACACACTGAAGAATTTCTTCCTAATGTCTAACCTAAATCTCCTGTCTTCCAGTTTTGATCCAGTACCTCTTGTCCTCTGACTACAAGCCCTTGTAAAAAGTCTCTCCCCAGCTTTCCTTTAGGCCCCTTTGGGCACTGGAAGACTCCTATAAGGTCTCCCCAGAGCCTGCTCTTCCAGGCTGAACAACCCCATCTCTCTCAGCCTGTCCTCATAGGAGAGCATCTTCAGCCCTTGGATCATCTTCATGGTCCTTCTCTGTACTTTCTCCAGGAGCTCCATGTCCTTTTTATGTTGAAGGCTCCAGAACTGGACACAGTACTCCAAGTGGGTTCTCAAAAGACCCAAGTAAAGGGGGAGAATCACTTCACTTGACCTACTGGCTAAGCTTCTTTTGATGCAGCCCAAGAAGCTGTATGATGCCATGACTTAGAATTTGCAAAGAATACACAATATTCACCACATTCACAACAACTAGTTACCCAGCTACCTGATAAATTCACTTACAAAACCCTAGGTGTCTAAAAAAAAATAGACTTTTAAGATACTCTGAGTTTGGCATGGACTCAAGCATGAGGACCATGCTGAAGTCATTGCAACTTCAGTGCCTGTAGATGAAAATCTCAAAGATTTCCAGAGGACTTAACATTATAAATTCCAGTTAACAATCTTGAATACCACAGATACTAATAAAAATTGTATCCTAAGATTCCTTTGATTAAATGTATCTGTGAGAACTTACCATCTCTGTGCCCTCTAGGAAGAAAACTGTGTGAACTTTTAAGACATCTTGTCACATCTTCACTTCTAAAACAGGATTTCAGAACTCTGCCTTAGGCATATCTGTCTATTGACTAGTGAGCATGTGCTTTGACCTCTCCAGATGTAAGTATGTTGCTGATAGCCCAGTTCAGGAGCAGATCCCACCTTAAGAGTCTATACTATTATGAGGCAAAGGCAATTAGAAAAGTATTGCACCTATATAAACAGGGTGAATTTAGGAAATAAAATGCATTTTTAAAAAGAGATAGAAGTAACCTGAACCCTACAGTCCAGCAACCATTCTTGAGAGACCTAAGATAGCAAAAGAATAAGATATCTTACCTCAGACTCTACCATGTCATGTATAAATTGGATGGTCAAATTTTATGATCTTAAGGGTATTTTACAAGTTAAATGGTTCTATGATTCTATGAAATTTTAAAAATAAATCTGCAGCCACTCATTAAAATTTAAATATGAATGGGTGTATCTAGAAAAAGTGGAAAGATGGAGTTTGGAAACTCATTGGTCAGGACAACTTGTCAGTATCTCTGAGTAGCCTTTTTCATACATTATGCAGCATAGTTCTGGTAACTAAAATAGTTTTTTATATTCCAGTACACAAATAAAAATAATCTTGTGCAACTAAAACCACTGTATCCTTTTTGTAGTACATTATTGCACAAGATGCCACACTGAAGTCAATATACATTGCTTAAGTTTAATGAAAAAAAAATAAATTATCCTAAGATACCAGAAATTTTTCCTGTCATATATCTAACTCAAATAAAAAGGTTGTTCTGTGGAGATGGAGATATACTCAGATTGTTTGTGTTAGCACAATATGCATCATGGTGAAAGGCCAGAAACAGCTGTTATACTTTCTATAGATGCCCAGCTGCTCTCTTTTTTCACCATAAGCATGGAACTTTACTGCAGTTTGTCATTGTTTCTGAGCAGTTTATAAAGAGATTCAAAGGAGACCATCAAGAGCAACTCGTTGGTCACTACGTTACATTTTTGGCAATAATAAAAAAAACATAATAAAACATAACACCTGCCAGATATTTCTATAATATGACTTGCTAAACTTGAAAAATGCACAAACTCTCAGTTACAAATTGGACAGTTCCTTCTCTGTTTTGTTGGGTTTTTTAGATTATATGGAAGATTACTTACATATAGAATCATAGAATCATAGAACTAAAAAAAGAAGTTGTGCTTCATCCTCATATTTCACTGGGCTGCATTTTGATATCCATAACTATGATACCAATTCAAAGTCCCGGCAAACAAGAGGGACGTTTCATACTTGCACATCTGATCTCTCATAAGATATAAGTTAAAAAAAGCCATCAAGTTTGATGACACTACTACTTGAGACTAGAGCATCTGATTTGCCATTTCGATAGAGACAGGGTTAATAAATGAGTCATCTAATGGATGGAAACAGGAACAACAGTATTATTCCTAAGTGAGCCAGCTGAAGGATAAAACAGGAATATTGTTTGAGGTACTTGATGCAAGCAATAGGTTGAAGTAGGATAGAAAAGTCTATTCACTCTACTTAAGGCTTACAGGGCATGAGCAAAGACTTGATGAGGAGTGTTGGCAGTGAGTTTGTTGGTTTTCCCCTGTATCTTCTGTATGTTACTAAACCTTGAGTATTTCTAAAGTCATTTTGCAGAATGTTAAAAATTCTCCGGGGGTTTTACAAGTGTTAAATACGGATTGCAGTAGTAATAAGGTGGCTTTCCAAGAAACTTGGGAGTATCAGTGAGAGCTGGAGCAGAGCAGATTTGCAGACAATTCTCAGCATGGCTTACAGAAAGGCTCCTGGGGCACCTAGGAGTACTACAGAGGCCACAGACTGAATGGAGCTTGGGCTAATTAGAATCCACTCCACAGGAAATACTGAAAAGGGAAAATGAATGTCGCTTCTATGGAATAAAACCTTTGTATTTTGGGTCTAGTGCAAGTTCTGAAACCCTAATTTGAAAATAAAAAAAAATAAATTTCATTTTTATCTATGCTGAGAAGAATAGTAGAGGTTTGTGGGCTGATCTATCTGCACCTGTGTTTAAGGGGAGTCAGCTTAATAGGCATAAAAATCAAGAACTGGTGAAAGAAAAGATTTAAAAAGTGTAATTAAATGGGCACATTTCTGCAGGACAATTAAGTTTGGAATTTTTCAGCAACAAAACCCACACACACACATTTAAGCTATTTTTAAATTATTTTTTAATATTCATTGAATCCTTAAATTGCATTCTGCTTTTGTGTTCACTTTCCATTTTATCAAGGGAATGACCAGTTTTGTACTGTGAAAAATACTTGAACCAGGTGAAATAAATTTATTTTCCTTGACAGAGGCAAGGTTTTAAATTATGGAAGCATCATATAATAGTTGCTAAATTAAAATATTTACAGATTCATCTGTATCTGTCCAGTATTCTTTATGGTTTTTCACTTGATATGGCTTTTGCCAGCAGTCTATTCTACTGCTTGTGAGTATCATAATTTAAATACAGCTTCCACTATAGGTCTATTGATAACATCATACTAAATACTAAAAAATCTTGCTCAAACAAACACTACAAGTCAAGATTCTTAAGCTATTTTGGCATTTAAAAAACCCAAAAACCTATTAAGAAGATTTTTCAAAAGCTTAAGAAGTATGAGTAAGTTTGAATATCTTGTTGCTTAAAAATCGTGTACTTCCAACTTGAATTTATGCTATAAAATCAGTGCCATTGCTTTTATGATTATGTCAAATAAATGACTCCACATTTTATCGACCATTTCCATTCCTTTTAGAGTATACTACACATGATAAAACAAGTGTAGTATTTTAAGCAGATGAAGTATGCTGACATTCTTCACTCTGTCAGACTGACATCTATCAATAAAACAGCACATTTTTTTAACTCAATAAACTGAACTTATCAGCTATTTTATGCATTTCAGTTATTGTCAAATTTGGCTCAAAAACTAATCCAGGGTCAGCAATTAAACTAATGACAACAGAAATCAATAGAAAGAGTATGAGCTTTGTCTTGGCTCAAACTAGGACAAACTACATCAGAGTGGAAATGTAAATAAAAAAGTTTACCTACACTTTTCTCGATTAAATTAAGAAATTAATAAATAACTCTTATATTAAAAAAATAATCTCAACTTTCAAATAATTATTTTGAAAGAAATTAAGATCTTAAATTATAATCTCATCTGGAACATACTGAGTTTTATTTGAAATAGAAGGCAGGCTCATACCCTGAGATTGATGCAAAGGTGATTCACAACCAGTTTATAAATAAGCTAGAAATATCCCAAATCATTGCCAAGAAATTTTAAATCATATTTTATATGAAAAGAGGAGTTTTTAATTAAAGATTTTTTTTTAATTTTTTTTTTTTCCAGGATAAATGTGGATCAGATTGGAACAATTTTTTACTTATTTTTAGTGTAAGGTCCCAGTAAACCTCCTTCCTGTTTGGTTTCTTTCTTTAAAGGATTCACAATTCAAGATGACAAGTTATTTTCCCTAGAAAAGTTTCTTCAGGAATTTTATATCTTAAAGACACAAACTAATTGCAAGTACCAAGAGAATGCATTTCAAAGGCAGGAGTACAGAGAGAAAAATGGATATTAAAAAGTATTTTAATTCTTAAGAATTCTTATAGCATAGAAAAATTCACCTAATGGTCAACAGAAGGGGATATACTTTTTATTAGCAGCCCACAAGATTCACTTAACATATGTGTTTTCCAGAATCTTCATTTCAGCTCAGAAGACTGCTAGTTTTTACCAAAAAGAAAAAAAGAATTTTCACCAGATCATGCTCTGGAATATAATTGTGTCCAACCTAAAAGATAAACTTTCTCCCTGTGCCTTCAGAATTTAAATAGGATTTTTAATACAGTTTCAGAGTCCCTACACTGTCAGAAAAAATATTTATGAGAGGAAATAACTATAAACATTTTAAAATATATATATTATTTCAAGTTTTATATTTTTGGCATATATATATATATTTTTAAGATGATTCATGAGTTAAAGGATCATTTAATTAAAGGATAAATGTAATGATATTTTTAGAAATGTCATAGAGTCTTGGCCAAAATATTTTGAAACTCACCTTTAGCATTTTCAATCACAAAAAAATTCCCATTATTTTAAAATGGATGTCCAGTCATTTGCCACAACTTCATGGTGTAAGACGTAAGAAAGTATTTTTGAAGTGTTTCAAGAGTTTTAACTAATAGCTGGTGCATCTTTTTAATTAATCAGATTTTTAAAGCCATGGTAAAATAGTTTATCACTCTGGCACATTCAAGAAAAAAAATTGTGTGGATTTTGATAATCAATCAAATATCCTTAAGAGAAATGAGAATGAAATTTGCCTTAGGATTTATTTGCAAATTGTACTGGAGGAATCCTACATCACAGTCCACTTCTCCCTTTCATGACTTCTCTGTGTTTTAGAATGCTGTACCCAATATAGTTGAGGGCTGAAAGTGCACAATAATACAATAGAGAGTATCTAATATTTCACTTCTTGTCATGAAATAAAATGGCAAGCTATGGATCTTGACACTGAAAATACCATTAAATTTCACTGGGATTAATTCTACCAAAAATCTAAGTGCAGCGCTGTTGAAAGAGTTCCATTTCATGAAGATCCTAATAATTAAACAGTGCCTGCTGGAATTACTAATCGAATTCTTTCTTAAGAACTGGAACTTCAGTTTCTGTGCATCTGACAATATTCCAATCAGTAAGTCAGTACTCTTAATGTTTCTAAAATATATAATACAACTTTAATGAATAATCTTTTTATGGAAATACATTTTCTTTTTAATAAAAATATAGATAAATACAAACCATGGTATTGTTAAAGATTTAAAATTTTCCATTTATATATATATATATAAATATCTATATATTTTTTTATATGTATATCTCTTTACTAATATATATAGCATTCTGAGATTTCTTCACCTAAATTTACCATGTCAATTCCAGAAATACTGTTAAGGTTCTAATAACTTAGAAGAAAGCATAACAAATCTTTGAAATAATTCATAAACACAAATAAAGCCTCTGCCAGAATCTGACATCTGCTTGCCAGATTCAACACTGTCTCCTAAACATTGGGGTTTTTTTACTTCAATTATTAAGCTTCTTTTAAGTAAAGCTATCTTGAAATTATGCATGTCAAAACTCTAATCTGACCTAATTGTCTGCATGTCTCTCTAGTTGATGAAACTAAACCAGAATATACCTAAGTACATTGTGTGGCATTCAGGATGTATAGTGCTTGTCTCGAACAATCCAAGAGATAAGTGATGGACTCTGGCACTCAGGATATCTGTTGTCTGTCTTGTGGCATCTGAGATTTAAACAACTTTTGTTGATGGACTAAAGAGATGTCTCAGCAACCCACTCAACCGTTTTGCTTCCCCTCCTGCGATGTGTACCTGAGAACTGGGGAGTTTAGTGTGGGACATGTTGAGCTTGGACACAAAGGAGATCTACAGCTGGCTCTGGGAGCAGATTATACTCAGCCAGAGAACTGTGTCTCTGGAATTTCTTCATCTAAACTGAAAAACTGCTAAATAGTGCCTGGCATAATGTGGCCCAGGACAGGGAGCAATCTCTCAGGGTTTGCTTGAGAGTGGTACGAGAGTTAGTAGAGGCTGAGCCAATGATATTAGGGACATCAGTCGTGTCTTGCTGACTGAAAATTAATGGTATGGCAATCTAGGTCAGAATATGCTCTTAACAAAGGATTTTAGGCAGTGATATTTTCAAAGCAACGAACATTCATTGCAGGGATGTGTGGTGTGTGTTTCTAGCCACTATAACCAGCAATGTGCTGTTATTTTAAAATAAAAGCAGTGAAAAATTTCAATGCGCTTCTTCTAATCACATTGATACATGTTCTTCAGCAATTAGAAATTATAGTTAAATTTAATCTCTGAAGAGAAAACTACTTAAGAAATGCTTTATGATCTCCAGGATTTTAAAATAATGTTATGTAGAAGATGTACTTCTGAGTACCTGGAAGTACATGGTTTTCTTGAAATAGGTATGCACTTTTAAACCAAATGCCAAAATCTATTTGACTTATATCTCTTTAAGAAACAAAGGTTTTTTCCAAAATTATTAATACTCTTCATTTAGTAAATCTGGAGTCTGTGTGTAAAAATTTATAAACCTATCTCTATACCTATATCTGTATCTATATATATATATATGTTTAATATCTTTCTCTTTAGAAATATTTTTATTAAGACCAACTTGAATCTATTATGCATGGCATTTAAAACAGCTATTCTCATTTGGACAGTCACTCTATTGTAACTATCACACTGAAAAGAGAACATTAACAGAATGTGTTTTAAGGGAATGTATTACACTTTTAAAATTATCATTACATGGGTTTGAAGCAGACTTCAGAGAACCACATTTTCATTTTACACAATAAAGCAATTAAGGGAAACATTAAAGAGGGACAATGGGTTCATGTTTTCATGTTATGCTAAACAAAGGACCAAGAGATTATTTCTATAGATTTCTTTTGCCAGCTTTGATTCTTAGGCCATGAGTGGGATCCAGAGCTGAAATTCACTGGCTGGAGGTGGCAGTAAAGCCAGGACAATGGCTCTGCACTGTTTGCCATGACAGACCACTCTTATTCCAGCTCTCTGCTCTAAGACTCCTGTGCTACTCCAGCAGGATCCAGTAGCTAGTTGGAAAGTAATCGGCTGTTGCCAGCATTTGGAAAACTTTGCAAGAGATGGTGCTGAGGACTGCTGGAGACCCTGAAGTTTATGGGTTCACAGACCCTGAAGTCTTCGTAGAAATCACAGTGAGTTTTTGCACCTACTTGGCACCTTAGAAGTATTTGGGTTTTAATTGTCAGAAACTTTCTGTGAGTGTTGCCCTCACAGAACAAAACAGAAATGGAGACAATATTCCTGTGACTGCCTGTGCCCACCTACACTTGTGAATAATGACCTGCTGCTCAGAGCAGGCTTAGAAGTTCATTATTATGAATAAACTCTAGCCTTCAGGATTTGATTTTTTTATTTTTTATTTTCCATTGACTTAAATTTTTAAACAATTATTCCTACCATAAAATTATGAGAATTTTTAAATGAGAATTTTTATTTTGTATTTCTGTTTTCTCAAATGCATTGACCTGCAGAAATATTAAGTTTTTCATTAAAGAGCTCATGTTAAAAATAGTAATTTTGTTCATTGAGTTAAATGTGCTTAATCTGAAGCACTTTCAATTCTAGAAATTCTTACCAAAATAAGAACAACTTTGAGGAAATCCTTTGACAGATTCCTGGGGAACCTGGCTGGGACGAAATTAGTTGAAAGCTGCAGGTCTGAGGACTGCTTGCTGTTGGGCATTTCCTAGCAAGGATGAGGGATTCTTTGGCAGTCAGCTGATTAGTGAAAAGCCATTATTCAGTTTAATTCCCGGTACATCAATTTTTCGAAATGCTGCCAGCAACAAACTTGACAAGATCATCAATTAAAGAAAGCAATTGACTTGGTTCCAGTTTAGAAAAATGTGGCTTTTATTTAACCATCCCTTAGCCTTCAGACTTGTGAAGTCCAAATTCTTCAGCTCTGAGCTGAAGACCCATTAGCCTCTGAACTGGTAGTCTTTCTTGTCTTTTCACAAGTTTGCCTTTTATTTCTTTTTGTAAACGTTTTGAATGTATTGATGACCAAAGGGGAAATCTAACGCCCTGGTCAAATACAGTCCCTAATTTCTCCATGGTAATTACGGGGAAAACACATCTGTTCTAGTTGTTACAAATGTTACATTTTATAAATACTGCATCTGTATTCAGTTAATTATGGGTCAAATCCTTCAGTAACAGTCAAGCAAGAGCTGCAAATGGAACTCAGCTTCATGGTGCTAGAAGGTATGACCAGGATTTCACTAGAGGAAGAATCACTCAAGGATGCTCTATAGAAAAGTATAAACCAGTCTTGTAAAAATCAAAGCACATCTTGGGGTAAGGATTCAAATCAGAGGGACCTGGAAAACACCAGGGGTTTTTATTCAGTTTGTTTTCAAATGAAACAATGTTCCTAAGAGAAAAGCTGTTGAGAAGATCTTCAAATATCCACTGGTCCATTCTTAGCTGGCCTGATGGGCAATGTTGATAAAGACTCCTTATCTTTAAATTATTTAATTATACCATCCTCGTGATGTACTTTGATATACACTGCTGAGCAATAATAATACGCAGTAACACAAGACAATTATAAAAATATGAGGAAAAACTGTATAATATTGTTCCTGATAGTGTTTTGAATTTATTATAAAGTTCCATGTCTATTCCTCCACTTTTTGGGCAACAACTGAACAGTTTAGGATGCTAAAAGAGAGGAGTTCTGGTTGAAAAAAAACCCCAAACAAAGAAAAACAGAAAAAACCTCCCAGACTTTATCTAGAGTAAACTGATTTTTATTGTCCCCAATTCAGCAGCTGTATTTTCCTTGGATTATTCTCCTTAGATTCTCCTGCATTCAGAAACAGCTAAGGTAAATTCTGCTGAATATCCCACTGCCCAATTATGAAAAAATGTTTTTTGTTTTTTTTGTCGTGCATCTGTTGCTGAAAAGAGAGAAATACTGAATGCATCGAATGAGAAAAACTGAATTATCTGAATCTTCTAATAACCAGACTCTCCATTTATTGTGAACCAAAGTTTCTGCAGACTAGGTTCCACAGCGGAGCTTTCACATTCCTAATATGCATAAATCATACAAATCACAGGGCAAAATGTTGTTAAATATTTAGTCATATGACCAACATTTAGTTATGTTTTAATTTGAGCTGATGGAAAAGTTCTGAACTGTATTTGTCAATTGAAATAATTTGTGTTGTTTTCTGCATGAATAGTGTAATGTGTTTACACTTATTGGTTCTCATGCAATTGTGTGCCTTATGTTTTATTGTTTGAATTTTCAGTCCTTTGAACTTAATTCTTGCTTTTGTACTTATTCATGCCAGTAAGGCTTACTTACTTGAAAGAATACTGAAACAAAACATGAAACAGCAATGTTATGGTTCTACTGAAATTTACCCTTTAATTCAAATGGATAGTGAAGGGAATTGAAGAAGGTGGGGTTTGGCCATGCTGCCCTTCTTTACACTTCTGAGCAAAGGGTTTTAGATCAAGTGAGACTCCAGCTCTGAATTTTTTTAAGCTCACAGACGCCAATTTACCCCCTAATGAACACTTCCCTTTACATGGAAATGACTGTCTCTGAGGACATGACTTCCATAAAAAGGCAAAACTTCACAGATGCTGGACTGTATAATTACCCAACTTTGACTTTCATAAATGAGGGAATATTTTTCCACCATTTTCAATCATTTTCTCATGACATTGCACAGTCCCAGAGTGCAACTCAATTAATCACATAATATCTAAAGAATAAAAGAAATATATTTCAGATTTCCATGTGGTCTTTTTGCTTGCTGCCAAGCTTATTGAACTTTTCTTTCAGATCCTGATTTAAACTCCAAAAAGCCAATGGGAAAAGTCCAACTCATATAATTTTTCTCTGAATTAGGCTCTTTTCAGAATTGTAATTACAGTTCCTCTTCAGTTCTGCCCGAACTGATGATTACAGATGATTGAAAAAATACTGGAAGCCTTAAATTTTGAAGATTATAAATCTTATTTAAAACAAACTTCCCCCCCCCAAAAAAAATTACAATTATTCAATCTCTGGGAATCTTTCACTGCAGATGGAATTGTTTTGTCTGTTCCCTGCTAAGCATGCCTAGAATTTATGGTATTTATTACTGAATAACTACAAGAAGATTTACCAGATCATTGCAGGACTATGTTGATTACAGTGTTCATGCTTTATACACCTTCAGCTAATCAGAAGAAACTTCCAGAACTTTTCCTCAGATATATTTATCTGAGATCTGCCTCAGGAACTCTGAAAATATTAAATAAATAAATAAACAAATTGTTGTGTTTTTTTTGTTTGTTTGTTTTTTAATGCAACATCATTTCAATCTGAAAAGGAAAGTCCTTCCTTGTAGTCCAACTAAACTCTACCTAAACACTACAAAATATGCATCACATGTAACTGGGTGCTATGGCTCATTTTGGTAACGCCTTGGAGCACAGTTTGTAAAGCCTCTAAGACAGTGGAGAACTGAAATCAAGTCCTACTTCTGCTTGACAGAGTTTCAGCCTAAGCTGCTTCTTAGGAGTCTGCCAGAAGTGTGTCCCTAACATAAATCACTTTCTGATTTTCTATGACAGCCAGTCCATTTAAGACCATTAAACACTCAAATCCTTAAATAATCGAAGAAGAGAGCTTGATTCTTAGCCAGGTGGTTATGACATACCCTTAGCAAAATGAGTTGTTTGATTTGTAATTATTCCAATAAATTCTTCAGATAAATGGAACAATTGGAGAACATATGGAATGTCTTATTTTCTTAAACAGTTCAAGGATACATACCTTAAATGAACACCAACATAAGGTGCTTGTAATGTAGAAATAGGCAAAGATCAAGATATCCCTGTTTTGTTTTGATTTCTTGGTCACCAGTTTAAATCAGCAAATTCTTATTGTCCCCAATCATAAGCTTTCTTCATGTGTTGCATAGGAAGTCAACAGTACTCAGCATCATTAAATCTATGAATCAACACCTTAGATGACCACATACATTTCTAAGGTCACACAATGATGTGAAAGTTCATTTTTTTCCACTCTTGAGTATATTCGATTATTGAATATTGAAAAGCAAACTCTTGTCTCATACACTTACATAGATAGTTAAAATACCTTGCAACTTTTCTTCTAGTGAGAGGTAGCATTAAGGATGCACATCAGACAAAATATTAACCCCCTCCATTATCAGATGTTATGTCTGCATCATTACCTCCTGTGCAATGGTCAAATAATGAATGACTGTTGTTCCTTTGTATCAGATGATATATAATAAATACCAAACAATTCTGAATAAAGTCAGAGCTGTAACTTGAAAAAGCACAATGGAATAAATAGAAATGCAGCTAGTATGAGCACAAGTACATTGTTCCAATTAAAAATACTAAAAGAAGCTATAATTATATTTGATACAGAACATTCAGTCAAAATTATTTGTATCACCTAGCACAACTTTCTTTGACAAATTCAGTTTTTTTTTTCAATAATTTATTTATCTCGAAATACTCGATTTCTCACCAGCTTTAATTAGGATATTTCAGTCTTGAAACACAAACTGTCTCACAAGTCTCAGCATGTTAGGCTGCCTTTCCCAGTGATTAACTTTTGGAGAATCTTGGGGTCCCTGAAAGGCTACATTTTTCATCAGATCTTACATTATGGAAGTAATTATGAGTAAAGTAGAAGATGCAATATAATCTTGTCAGATGCAAAAGAGGTAATGACTCCTGACTGGCAATGTTAAAAACAATTTATTGTTTCTTGAGTCTAAAATGAATTCTTCTAGATAAATTCAACAAATCAAAATGAAATAACATTGAAAGTTTAAGTTTTATCTTTATCCAATCAGTGTGACATAACTAAAAATCACCTTAGCATTACTGAAGATACACTGTGCTGAATGTTCATCCTGTGAAAAATGCCCTATTATGGCATGAAGGTTAATGTTAAAATGCTAGATTTTATTTGTATAGTGGAATTTACAAATATTAATCTGTTCTAATTTTAACACTATCATCAAAAGAAATATCAATAGATATGTAAGCATGATACAAGCCAAACTGAACTGACATTCAGTATTAGCATTCAGTATGGTATAGATGATGGGTGTGGGAAATCTATTTAACTTTCTCCAAGTTTCATATAGCATGATACATAAGGATGTTTCAGTCCCTTCATTTAAACGTATCAGATTAAAGTCTTATGGAGAAGACTGAGGAGTAGTTTCAAATCTCGCTGTGCTTGGTCTGCCTTCTTGCAAGACCCTAGGAATGCATCTTACTCTTTCATAGTTCAAAGTGCTAAAATAAGTAGAGACAATAGTACCATTTTCCTTCAATTTTTCCTCTGACAGTAAGAAAATCAGAATAAGTTGCAAATATGAAGTGAATTTCTACCTTATAAATGTCCCTACAACTGCACATGACAGACACTCTTGGAAGGACGTTTGGATTAATGTTCTTTTTATTGAGGAAAAAAGTGATCAGAGAGTGAATAATAAATAGTTAGTTCCTTAACACCAAGTGTTTATGATCACAGAATCACAGAACACTTAGGCTGGAAAAGGCCTTCAATATCATTGAATCCAGCCATTAACTCTACTCTGCCAAGCCCAGCTTTAAGCCATATCCCAAGCACCACATCTAGATCATTTTTAAACACATCCAGGGATGGTGACTCAAACACCTCCCTGGGCAGCCTGTTCCAATGTCTGACAACCCTTTCAATGAAAAAGTTATTCCTAATGTCTACTCTAAACCTCCTCTGGAACAGCTTGAGGCCATTCCCTCTTGTTCTATCACCAGTTACTTGTGAGAAGAGACCAGTGCCTACCTCTTTACAACATCCTTTCAGGTAGTAGTAGAGAGCAATGGGGTCTCCCTTCAGCCTCCTTTTCTTCAGACTAAACAGCCCCAGTTCCCTCAGCTTCTCCTCACAAGACTTGTTCTCAAAGCCCTTCACCAGCTTCATTGCTCTTCTTTGGAGACTCTCCAGCACCTCAATGTCTTTCTTGAATTGAGGTCCCCAAAACCGGACACAATCATCGATGCCGAGTACAGAGGGACAATCACCTCCCTGTTCCCATTTGCTACTCTACTTATAATACAGGTCAGGATGCCATTGGCCTTCTTGGCCCCCTGGCACACTGCCTGCTGATATTCAGTTATCCAGTAATCAGAACCACCAGGTCCCTTTCTGCTGGACATATTTCCAGCCTGTAGCATTGATATTCTACTAATACTCTACTGAGAGATCATATCCAATCTCAATAGGCAAAATGTATTAGATCTCTAGTGTGTTTTAAAAGAGTTAATTTTGCAGGGCTAATAACTTTTATGAATTAATCAGATGGGAGAAAAACTAAATAATAAAAATAATGAATACCTGTGGGAAATGCCTAAAAGATAAATGCAACAATGCATTTAAGGCTGCCTGAAAGCTAGGAAAAGGTTTACACTCCGTCCAGGGGGATCTGAAGACAGCCACCATCCAATTTTCCTACCATTAACACTGTTAGGTTAAAAGGACTGCCTCAGGCATAGATACTGAGAACCTGAGTGCTCTCTCATGCCCATGAAGGCAAGGCATAGTGGGGTGTGTTAAGAATATAGGTCCCCTCATCTCTCTGATGCTCTCTTTAGTAACTATGTGCAAGAGAAACTAGCTCAACAATTTATAAAAAGGCTAGTGATGAGAGAAGCTAGTGAGTTTCTGACTCAAAGTACTCAGGAACATAAAGGACATGGTTCCAAAACCCTCACTCATTTCAAAAGCTTCTCTCAGGCACACAGAGCCTATCTTACAGTTGTAGACAAGAAAAAAAGAAAAAAAACCAAACACAACACTGAATTTCATATTTATGCAATATGACGATTAGTTTTCTGGATTCTCGCTGTGTGTGAATGAGCCATACTGCTCTTTTTTTTCTGTCTTGAGTATGTGTAATTGGTGCTGCCCCTGTGAACCTGCTCAGTTCTTTGAGAAAACTAGATTACTTGTAAGGACAAGATAGGTCAGTGTTACTGATAATATCAGCATGACAATGCCAGACCCAGAGCTGAAATATTACCATAAGCAAGGTAAGATTAGAAGAGACTAAATACTTGAACATTGTAGAAATTGTGAATTAAACAGAAGTAGGTGAATTATTTTGGCAGAGGAAGTTTTTAAATGAAATGGCAGGTAATGTGAGTTTGCAGGCTCTTCTATTTAAAGAGAAAATTGTTTGTGCTGTTTTATGTTCTAAAGTAAATCGCCTACCAAGTTGCCTTTGGCAAATTTCCTCTTCATTTGAAACTTTAGAGTGTATATTGGGTATGTTTATAGAGCACAAATACAGGTACTTGTTTAAATCCAGGAAAGAAAATATCAGAACTGGATTGAGTTCTTGAATTACCATTAGAATATTATTAACGTACATTGGAGTGCAACCTGATCTAGACAGTTTGTAACCTCAGCATTAATAATTTCAGTAAATGCACTAGCTGGTGCAGTTGGTTTGTGTAATTGGTATATAGCCTCTGGGCTAAGAGGATGTTGGCTGTTGCTATTTGGATCTTGTATCTTGAATGTAGAAGTGATCAAGAATCTCAGATCAGCATTCCGTCTGAATTCTTCGTTGTCTCTCTTCCTTATTAGCCTCTGCCTGTATTGCCTGTACAGTGCTTCACAATACACATTTAGTGTCTACGACAGTCTAGAATAAAAACTGAAGATTAATCGTAGCCATAATGCATGAAAACAAATTCATTAGGAAAAAGGAGAGATTAGGAGATTTTTATGTTTTCCCTAACATTGGGATTGGCAAATACAAAAACATGTTCCAATGTTGTGTGAGACATTTTGTGACTGTGCAGCTCGCCCATTTAATCTTGATTTTATCTCGGGTTGTTTTTTTTTAATATACAAACTGTACAGTTAAATATATGCCCAGAAATTCATATTCCATCCTGTACAGTAGCTGTATAAATAAGGCCTGATTACTTCTACACTGTTTCCCCTGCCAAACTTCAGACTTTAATGGAACACCTTTCTGGTACTGATCATGTCAGGTAGAAAATGAGAGTGGAAAAGATAGGGTCAGTTACTCCTATGTAGTCCAGGGTTTAAATGCTTGTGATGTTTCAACAGAGAATCTGACGGCAGTTTCTTTCCAACTATGATGAACCTGGACATCACTATCAGGTCTCTAGGCCTGTAAACCTTTTGTTCAGTAATTAATCAAAGTGACAAATCAAAACCCATTTTTCTAAGAGATTCTTTCCAACTTTCAGTTATTCTTCTCCAACATAAACCACTTTCTTAATAGCTTCATAACTTGTTAAACTTGAAGTGTTGGCTGTAGTTTGGAGGAATTGAGGGATGATCTGGATTAATCTCTCAAATTTCAGTCTTTTGGTTTTACTTCTGTATATGCTTTCAGCAGCCAGATTTTCCAAACAGTTTTTCATATACACAAGTTTATGTCTGATCATATCCCAAATAAAATAATGCCCACAGCTCCTCAGCTGTTTCACTGAAGAAAAATTACAAAGATCCGCATGAAAACAACGTAGTAACGTACTTTACCATTGGTACTGGTACTGGTACTGGTCATCAGCTGAGGGGTATGAGCATAACATTTCTCATAACTAGGTGCCCGAGGAAAAACTCCTTCAGGAAACATAAAAAGCCAGAGATGGTTTAAGTTCAGCACTGTGAAATATGTCAAATATGCTGCTTTGGACAGAAGAAAGCGTAGCTGATTTGAACTCAGATTGCCTCTTGCTTCAGTTCCTGGTGCACCATAAATGCCTGATGAGGGCAGAGAAAAAAGGAAATACGAGGAGGCTGCATTTCAAATCATTTTACCTTTACAAAGAAAGAATAGCCACTGATTCAGACATTGATTATACATGGCGGTTTTGTACTCTAAAAAAAACCCATAAGAACATTCCTACATATTAGATATAGCTACACATATTTTTTCATTTCTAATAGCCAAGAAACTAGGTTGTCCTAGGTCATTTAGTTTCCACTTTCTTCCATTCAAAATCACAGACTGGAAGAGGAAGCATACAAACATATAGTCATGGGAATGTCAGCCTTGTCATAATTCATGAAATAAGACTTTAAATGTCATCTAGCCCAAACTACCATGAATGTTTCTAATCTATCTAAATATTGCCTTATAAATTGTAGCCCTAGGTATTTCCTTACATTTAGGACAGCTAATATGCCATTTGTTATTGCAACAGGCTCATCAGCACAAGAGAGGCATTCTGGTATCTTTTACTTTAGTGTGCTAGAAATAACCCTAAAAGCAAGTGTCCAATTAAAGGATTATTATTAATTATTAATAATTATATTTAAAAGGCAACAGTTTTGTACACTTTTCAACTTAAAACAGTGAATGCATCAATTACAGTAACTTCTTACCAGCACTGTTTCATTGAGTGAGTAAGTTTTTCACCTACAAATAACAGATATATTGGAAACAAAATGGTGTTGCCAGGCTGTAAGTAGTTATTCATGTTGGTAGCTAGAAGAGTTCTAAGTCCAGTCCTCCCAAAGCTATACACACATTTATCTTTAGTCATATGTGCAGCTGAAAGGGAAGCCCCTGCTTTCTGCGCTACTCAGTGTGTAATGGGAACTGCTCAGGTAGGATGTGATATTTTCTCCAGATGACCTCGGGCACAAAGAAACAAGGGGCTGTAAGAAGTAGCCATATCCCTAGTGTGCCTACCCTTTATGTCAGTTTTCAAGGTTGTCTCATGGTAAGCAGAAGGCAGAGAAATTAAACAATCTAGGACATTAATTAGGTCAGAAAATTAGATCTTGCTTTCTTTTCCTTCCTGCACTACCTTTTCTAAATTGTGTTCTATGTTCTAAACATCATCAGGGACCAGTAGGCAAACCAGAAAATTAAATTTTGATATATAGTAATAGCACATATTTTATATTCAAAAAAAGGGAATTTTTATTCAAAAAGTCATTGCCACTGAAATATGAAATGAACATTTTTTGGTTTGGTCCCATATCTATGACACGTTTTCGTTTAGCCAGTCCCTGAAAGTGTTTAAAGAGGACTGGTAGTCATCAGATTGTGCACTGCACCTACTATCTAATTAAATTCTTATTGGAATAGAATTCAGTGATGATTTCCTGTTTCTCTAACAGTCAATGCATAATTTTTGTAAAAAATAGAGACTGAGGATCTCAATATCATCTAATTCAAGTGAAGTCTGATTGCTGGTAGGGTGAATCATTCCTCTCACTGAGTCAGGTTAGGTTAGCAGTACAAGGCAAGCTATTGCAGTAGAGATAAGTATAAATTTTTAAATAGATTTTGTGTTCTGTTTTGGTTTTTTTGTGGGATTTTTGTTTGTTGTTGTGGGTTTTCTTGAGGGAATTTCCTTTTCAGAAAACAAAGAACAAACTTATACGTAAATTTTATGCTACCTGAACAGAAAGTATTCCATTGTATTAAAAAAGCCGCCATTTTTCTTCTTTTTTTAAACTATACTCAAAATAAACTTTGTAAGTTAATGTCATTTTCAAAAGGAAGACTGTTGCTGTACAAGAGCAATCACCTGTTGTGTAACTTCTATTTGGAGGAAACAAAGCATAAAACCTACTTATGTTCCTCAAGAAGGAAGTGTTACAATAAGTTATGTAAAGACTGTTAAACAATAGAAATTTTAGAAAATTGAAATAATATACAGAATAGGTCAAATTCATACCAGATGGAACTCTATTGACTTGAATAGGCTTGCAGCGTCTATTACAATTGTGTGCTATACAATAATTCAGATGGAATTGCTTGCACATCATGTTTCTAAGAGCATCTGTACTTGCAAACTTCAGAATGCTGAGGATCACAATTTCATTATTCCCAGCTCCATTTCTTTCCATTGTGTTTGATGAGAAAGTAACTTGAGTTACATTTCAATGCTGTTAAGCATTAATTTCATTGTTAAAGTGTACCTCTGACAGAGACAGCAAGAAAACCTATGATGAAACCTTGATGACAGCAAGAAAACCTATGAGAGGGTCCAGCTGCTTTTTCTTAAAAACACAAAAGTTCTTCATGAAGAGCCAGGCTGAAATATGTACATTGAATCACTGAAAGAGGTATGTGATTTTTTTTTTTCCCCCAAGGAAAGATTCCTTGTTCCTATTTACTGTCAACTGCAACTAGACTTAAGCATAAAGCACAGATACATAAACTATTTAGGTTTAATTATTCTCATGGGAGTTAGGATCTTTAGACACCTTTAAAAATCTTCACATAAGAACCAAGAAAACAGTGCGAAGCTGAGAGATTTCAGTTTCATTTGAAGTCAGTAGAAATCAAGTAGTCCTTAGACAACAGTCTATACTTTACGGGTTTGAACTGAGCATATTTATTTTTAAAGTTTCTTACTTTAAATAAATAGAATAATAAGAAATACTGCAAAATACCCCCAGTAATTTAGGCATACCTTTATGCAAAGGGATCTTTACCCTTCCATCATGCCAGAAGAAACAAAAGCATCTAGAACAGTATATTCTATTTCTATATAGCTACTATTTTCCACATTGTCCTCTTTCATGTTTCTTGCTTTTTTGAAATAGAGGGGCACTAAGTAAATTAATCAAATAAGAGATTTTCTACAAAGGAATCAATGCCACACTGCTAAATGTTCCAGTAGCAAATATTCGGTCACTCTTGTCATCAAATGAAAACTTCTGCCTTAAACTCAGTGGTCAGATTCCTACAAAGGAAAGGGAAAAGTAAACAAAAGCATCCATATCAAAGAACATTCCCAGAATTTTATCAACTGAAAAATTATCTGAACTAGTAGATGCATCTGTTCTAGATCACAAGACAGTTCAGGTACATATATTTTTTTTCCTATTTTTGGAGACTTAAGGCAGGCCAGTACCGTCTTTCACAAAGCCCGTGAGTCACAATACAAGCAGATTGAGTGGTGTATTACTAGTATGTCCACCAGGCTGAGGAAAAGTATGCAGGAGTTGGCCGGAGTGCTCGTTTGGGAAATCTGGTGTCCTGTCTCGGAACAGATATTATAGATTATCTGCATTTTCCAGATCCCTCACGTTTCTCTGTTTCAAGTTGGCATTTGCTTCTGATCTTATCCAGCACTATTGTAGTCTTCAGTCTGGAAAGCTAGAAAGATGGTATGTTCTTTCCCTCAAAACATTTCCTGATAACTGAAATTAGCATTTCTGGTTTAAGGAATGGATATCTCCTCCTGCTGCCTAGGGGCAAAAACATCACTTTAAAAACCTTTGCAAAGATATTATAAGCAAATGAAAGGCTAATTTTTTAATTTTCTGGTGCTTCAGACTAAATAATGCCTGAAAGTCAGCACTTGGGTAGCTGTGTCTTTGTTCAGTACCAGAAAAGTAAGTGCTCACAACTATTTGAGGTAATATAAATCCACCTAAAAGGAACTTGGATTATTTGCGTGCCTAACACCTTTGTAGCCCTTAAGATATTAGATACGGGCAGTTTGAGAACAGGGAGTTTCAATGATCTCAGTGATGCCTAAATACTGGTTTAGGGATCTGCACCAGAACATAAACATTTAAATTTGGCCCAGAATGATGAAGGAAGTCTGAAGTTAATAGGAGACTGAACACACACAGCTCAGAGATCTCACTGCCAGAGCCCTCAGTTTAGAGAAAATTACTCACTATTTTTGGGTGGAACCCTCATTCCATATATCAGTTCCCTTCCGGCAGAAAGTAAATCACTTGAGCAATCTAACTCTAAGCAACTTATTATAAATATCTCACTCCCTCTCTATATATCATATAATGAATCATAGAATCATAGAATGGTTTGGGTTGGAAGGGACCTTAAAGATCATCTAGTTCCAACCTACCTGCATGGGCAGGGGCAACTAGCACTAGATCAGGTTGCTCAGGTTGTCCCATCTAACCTGTCCTTTCACAACTTCGCTGGGCAACGTGTTCCTCCATTTGAGTTTATTATAAGATTTACAGTAAAACTAACAACTAAATCATTTTATAAAATTAAAAAGAAGTTTCAGCATCTTCTAGCCAGAAATACTGAAAAAATTTCCACACAAACACTGCAGAAGCTTTAGCTGATGCTTCAGATCAAAATGTCAACACACAGTATGTGCAGAATGGATCACGCAACAGCTTTCCACGATTTAAGTGATTCATGTGTTGATGTAAACAGGGCTACTGCTTCATCCTGAAAGCATTAGGTTTGACAACTAAGGGGCTGTATCTTTTATCATCAGATCACTCTTGGGTATAGAAATCAAAATTATTCTAAGCAATTCAGTAGAAACCCCAGCCCTGCATGGAGCACTGATATTCAGGACTGAATATGCAGGCAGACAGAACAAGAAAAACATTAGTCTTACATAAATAATTAACAACAATAAACTTGAATGCTTATTTGAAAATCATGGGCCTGCTTAATGATCTTTAAAAATAATTAGAAACAATCATACTGGGAAAAGCAAATGGAAGCTGTATACTATCAGTATATCACAATGAAAATAATTAGATTCTAATGCTGGAAATTTTTTAAGTGAAGGTGGGACAAATACTACAATGTTAGCTCCTCTGCCTCATCTCATGAAACCAGCTATAATTAATTTCATCACTGAATCTTAATTGCAACAATTAAGGGGCACAAGTATATTTTGCACCTCAAGATGTTTCTGGGCCACTCTTTTGTGATTCCTCTTCACTTCTGTAAACAACAAACATGCCTTATCTCTAATAATACATGTGGCTTTGTTGAAGTGGATTGAAGTCCCAGTTATACACACATTAAAAGTCCTGTATATAATTTCTGAAGTCAGTACAACAGAATATAAGCACTTAATTAATTCTTCCCACCTCCTCAGTATGCTGTCAGTCAAACTCAAAGCATTTAGTAACAAAATCAAAGGGTGGCCTTTCAGCCAAATTTCAATATGCTTTTATTAATTAGTAGTTCAGACTTATAATCTAAGAGTGACAGTATACCAAAATAGAGTAAGATCATACTTCATCCCCTTTAAGCTGATTCTACGAAGGAATTATTGAACATGATCACATATTTGCAGTCCAACAAGATGTCATTTTATTTTGCACTCAGGACTGAAGGGGTCATGCATGGGATACAACATTATTAGCACACTTTTGTGACTTTAAAAGTTATGAATTTTCTGGTTAATGTTAAGATTTTGCTATGAATATTAAACCACTGTCTGGATTCAAGAAAAGGAAAATTATTCCTGTTGCCTCTAAATAGCTAAAATTGCAACTACTTACAAGCAAGATGATACAGAAAAAGAAGACAATAATAATGTATTTTATTCCTGTGTTTGACAGAAGATCAGAATCTATCCTTGACTCTCAAGTTTATTGAAATCAAACCCCCAATTTCCAAGCTCAGCCTTCCCGCTCTTTCAGTCAATCTTTCTGCTATTGCTTATTTCTGACTGTTTGTACTTCTTCTTTCAACTCAATTTGCTGAGTTCATGAATTATATACTTATAGAAATATGTAAGCATAAACTTTGAAGTTTTAGGAAATGGGAGGAAGAATTAACATGGAATATTTTTGTGTGTCAGATAAATTCAGAAGTCTAAGCAGCACCAGAAAGAAAAAGATGTTTGGTCCCACCTGTAATCAAACAGAAGATAGCAGAGGTACCTCAAAAGCTGGTGTATTAATTTTCTACAAGCATATTTCTGAAGTTACAGGAACATGAGTACAGAATATGCAGAATAGTAGTTAAAGAAAAAGGGAGAGGAGCTTCTATGTGTTGGTCACTAGGCCATCCTGCTACCAGAACTTTGTCATGCAAGGCAATGCAAAGCAGTTATTACATATTAATCGATATAGACCTTTGGTGAAGGCTGCAGAGAACACATGCAGAGCCAAGGGACTGAGTGCTTACTTGATTAAATGTCTTTTGGGATTCTGAGATTATCTTGTTCTCAAGCCCTGAACTACGAGTGGGGTTTACTGGAATGGTAAGTGAAAAGATACAGGTAATTCAAATCAGAACATGAGAATTTTGGTAATGAAAAACTATTACCATAAATGGTAATGCCTACATAGGCAAATCACAATGGTGAGCACTGGCTAATAAAGGAACCCTCAGCTGCCCTCAGCTTCCCACAATGCCTTTTCCCATTTGTTCTCATTGTTTGTTGCAATCTATCAAAGCTACTGCAACATAATCAACAAAATAATAAACACTTTCTGACAAGTCACCAGAGGAAAAGCTTATGACATGCAGGCAGAAAATAGAAATATGCTGCAATGTAGTATCAGCCAGTACATTTACTCCTTTCTTCTACACACTCCGTATTTGTCTTGCAGACTCCTCTCATACAATTCACAGGTAGGATATAGCCCTTTTTCCAGACTGATCCCTTCACTAACTACAGTGAATCAGAGAACACAGTAAGTTAATCTGAACAAATGCATACATTCAGAACAGACCTTTGCATGAAATCTAACTATCTGCATCCCTTTTATAATGAATAGAAAGGAACAGATGTTTCCAAGGGCAGTTCCACTTATCCCAAAATGGAAGTCTAACATATATCAAATTAATCATCCTTAGTAGGCTTCTAATCCCCTATTGCTTTCAAAGGGACTCAACAGGATTCACTATCGTTATTTGTATAGTAGATGTTGGGGGCTGGTTAGGTGCATGCCCTTCTGAATATTTGTAATTGCTTCTGTTGAAGTAAATGGCAAAACACACAGTGATATCAGAAAAAGAGAAAGTCATTTTGTTGAGGATTTTTTAACACACTGTTGTTTCTAGACATTTCATTGATAAAATGGCATTTGCTTACAATACAGTAGTTGAGGAAGCTTCTCTGTACTGATAGACTTTCTCTGATTTTTCAGCTCTTCATGCAATGTCAACAAGCTGTTCTGCAAAGTCTGGTCATCAGGAACAAAGTTAATATTATCTGAGCTTTCTGCATAATGAAAGCTTACGCAAACTCCAAAGGATACTGTAGGAAAGAGGTCTGGATAATTTGGGCCTGTAAATTTTAGAACAGAGGTAGAGAGCAGTTCTGACATACAAGCTTGTTTTAACATGGATTTACTATTTTGGCAATGACAAAAGTTTTTTTTTTTCTGTTAAATAGAGAATATGTGACAAAATAATCTGTTGGCCATGGAATTACATATGCTGTTTGGGATATATTTCATGTGGAAATTTTCTTCATCCTTCATTAAAATGCCTTCAAAGAAAACCTGATCATTCACTTTAATGGTGCTTTTTACCACTGACTTCAGTGATAGTGTGATCAGTTTTATTGACCTGGTGATACCATGTATATCGCTGATAGCACTTATCTCTCTCAAAACAGTCTCAAAACAAACAAAAGAAAAGAAAAAGTCTAAAGCAAAAAGTTCCATTACTTACTGGCAACAGTAAATGTGCTAGAAACCAACTAATGTCCGAGGCTAGCTGAGATCTGTCACACTGTATCTACAAGCTTGGTTGTCAGATCAATCACATGAAGAATTTTTCCTTGGTGCTAAGCAGTCACTCTTGCCGTGAAGGTCATCTGAAACTGCTCTCAGTCTAGATGAATGACACTGTATGTAGAATCTTCCTGGCATCTGCTGAAAGCTTCTGTCTGATGTTGCCTAGTAAAGAGAAGAATCATGCATGGCTGAATTTGTCATTTTATTCCAAGTCTTAATTTCCCTGAGACAAGAGCTCTCTTGCTCCAAATAGTAACAGTGACAGAACTAAGACAAGAAATGCAACATAATCATTAATGAAGGATGAAGGATCTACTCGAATTAAAAAAAAAAAAAAAAAAAAAAAGTTTTTCTATAATGTAACAGTTATAATTAAATACAGAATTTTGCACATTACTAATTCCATTAGTTTGTATTGATTGTTTCTTCTATAAACAGAAATCTCTCATCTTTCACAATATCTAGAAAGAAATGCAACTATGGATGCAGATGGGCCCTTAGAACCCCTTGGCTATATCAGCTGACTACCTTCTGTATATTAAGGTTACAGGCAAATGTGTAGCCAGTTGCATTATAGTGTAATAAAACAGGTAATTAATTTATAGACTTCTGTATATGTGTTATTCAAAATACTGTTTCATCCTAATTATTGAATAAATCAAAACATCTAAGACAAAAGTTTATAGCAGTGTACTATTCCAAAGCTGTAAAACTATAATCAGCATATTGTTTTTATAAGTTGTTCCAACATCAGTCAGATTTCCAGCAGTGTTTACAAGAGGGTAATGTGTAGTCTTCCTTAGACATAAACTGGCAAAAAAATCTGAATTTGCAACACAGTTTATTACCATGAATAATTTTGCAAAACCTATCAGTACAGTGATACTCCTTACTTTTAACAAAACAAATCAAAACAAAAGCAACCTCCACATACCCCCATATGTTTTAATTTAGATATGAAAGAAGCAGATATGTCCACACTGGAAAGTCATTCAGTAAAGTAGGAGTGTATTAGTAAATTGAAACATTTACAGCCCTACACGCTCTATGGGTTTTATTTCAGACTAGATATAATGTGGTCTCCTGGGAGGAATGACCCCACCGTGAGTGTGGGCTGAGATTACTTTGTGTGCAGCAGTTAATACGTGAACAAAATCAACAAACAGGGAATGGAGGCTTCTGAGCTTCAAAAATACATTAATGCTCAGAATCAAAATGCTGGAGTAAATGAAAGAACACTGCTCATGTCAGGGAATAGCATTATTTTTGCAATCACACCCTAACAGTTCTGCAAGTTCTTCTCAGATCACTACTTCAGTTGTAGATGTCTTCAAGATAGGCACCTAACTTGTATGCCTTTTATGCTCTGTGCCTCTTGTCAGTTTGCACATAAAGTTGATATGATACACATTTTTTAAATGAAAGATATTATTTTACTCAGACATCTTTTTCTGTCAGAACATTTTCTGGCATAGTGTTTTCTACATAATCTGTATGTAAATCAATACTGGAAGGCAAAAACTGAACATATAACAATGGTGACATATTTAGCTATTAAAAATTAATCTTCCTGTTGTTAAAGGGGGGAGAGGAGTGAGTTTCCTAAGGAAGGTCTTCTGGTCAGCTCAGAAATTTCAATTATTAAAAAAAATATTTCTCTTCCTTTCCCAGAAGTGATGTGAATACAAAATAATGGTAAAAAATATTCTACTTAGAGTTACTAGTGCATTAAGAAAAATAAAACCTGACACTCTACTCCCAAGGATAAGGATAATCATATTCATAAACTATTTTTTACACTGCTCTAACAAATTTGTTCATTTACTTCCTTAGATTTCCTCCTGGTGATGCTCTGCTTTAGCCATTAGCACAACTAAAATCTGTGGGGAAAGCTATTAATTACTTACTTCTCTTCAGTTTAGAAATGGAGGTTGTATTGAAGCTTGCTATACATATTTAAAGAAACAAAAAAGTCCTGATGAATGTTCAGAAAAAAAGGAGAGAGGTCTAAATAGGCATTTACTTCTCCATCTAGCAGCCAGGATTTCTTGAGTAACCTGAAAGGAAGCAGGACCCTGTGTTAGATGTCTCTTCCTATATTCAGGAAGGTGAGTCCTGATCTGAGAGCACCAGATAGAAATGAATTCTTAATTGTTTCTGAAGCAAATTCGGAAGTACAACAGGAAGTCAGACCCTGATATTTAAGTCTGCAATTAACGCTGGTACCAGGTTGCACAGTCTACAGTAATCAACCGCACAGCACAGACTCAGTCCTCACAATGTTCTCTTTTATTTCCATGATGGTCTCAGACTCAGCCAAAGATCTGAATCATCTTCAGGCAGCCAAGAGGAGGCGACCAAGTTTGGACTGTCAGCTGACTCGAAAGACACACCTCTTCCCCTGTATTCAACGTAAGAGAACAAGCACTAGCATGCGGTCGTTTATCCTACCAATTTGTTGGATATGCTTGGCTTGGTTTTACATGGCAGCAAACAGTTCCTCAGTGCTGCTTAGGAGTTAGACACAGGAAACTTCCAAACATTCAGTTTGAACACAGGCATTTCACCTTGGAAGCAAAGAGCAGGTGCAGACTATTCTGTCCCAGTCTTAAGTCCAGAGGACAGGCAATGGTACATTTAATTTTCTGATACAGGTGCAGCCAATAAATCCAAGCCCCAGGAATCCAATCAGATATGTGTGCATGTGACGGAAAAATCCACAGGGTGTTCTCTAATACCTTCAGCGTTTAAATTAGTCAATATTAGGCTATTGGATCAGTCAATATCAGATTATTATATATAAACAGGAGAAATTACCAAAATAAGGATTCCCATTTATGCATTTTATTGATTTTTAGAAATTAATTACTTCAATGACCACTTCTTCCATTGGTAGAAAACCCACCCACTGCAGCACAGCCTTGAAGGATACTAAGGAGTAGTCATCAGCATTTCTGGTTTGTTTGTGGTTTGTTATATTTTTTATCTCTGTGGACACATAATGACCCTATAATGGTACTTTGCTTAACTTTAAGTTCCAAGCACATGACCTGTATTTAGATTCCTTGCCTTCTGAGTAGATATGCCTCAGGGTATATTCCAAAGAGCACTTTGTGTTCAATCAGTCTTAATGGACTTCCGACTATGTCTACAGATTCTATGCTCTTAAACTCCAGAAGTGTCCTAAATATTTTCCAATCACACACACACAAAAAATCTCTAGCTCACTTAGATTTTAGATTAATGCTTGACCTCTAGCCCTCTGGGAATTTTTGGTCAGCATGTAACACTACTTGGATGCTAAAAGTATCTACAATTTTGGACTCGAGTGAGAATATTTTCAGGTTATATTGCATTCACAAGTAATTTTATAGACAGTGCATTAAAATGCTGGCAAATGGCAATCTACTGTGTATCTTTTACCTCTTCTGCTCTTTTGTATTTCTTCGTTCCCTTGGTGCAAATTATTTCAGGCCTTCTTCCCCTGTCCAAAGCCTGCAGCTCTGCAGGCAAAGAGAGGAAGCACCAACAAATAATAGCGTCACCAGAGGAACTCATGTTTCCTGGATGAAACTCACTTAATGACCTTTTGGTGAAGATGATCTTTTGCCCCCTGAAACTATCCTCCCACCTGTGCAGACACAACACACAGGCATACAGATACACACACAGTTAATTGTTGCAGATCTGGATCAGAACCCTACAGTGATCACAATTGTGTCTGTACGTGTGTGTGGATAACTTCAATGTGACTTCAGACATGCTACTCTCAGGTATACTCAGCACTGTCAAAGCATGACAAGCAGGACCTCAGTAAGAAATATTATAGCCATTTGTTTGTCCTCCCCTTGAATCAGAGACTTGCTCTGGCTTATGACTCACCATCCCAGTGGGCAGTTCCTTGATATGAGCCTAAACACTGCTAGTTAGCTGCAGCCCCTCTTCCTCTCAGGCCCTCTCCAGACACTCCAAGGTCCCTGTGTGGAGTTGACAAGTAGGGCAGGGGATGAGTGGTAGAAGAGCATTTAATGAGAAATCATTAAAAACCACAAGATGGGCTCCATGCTTGAGCTAGAAAGTCTCGTGTGTGGCATATGCAGGGCTACAAGCACGTGGGTAGGGCAATCCTCAGGTCAGAAATGGAGAGAGGTCAGTGGGTGACACACATAATTTTAACTGCCATGGGAAAACTCCAGGCAACATTGTGCCACACATGTTCCTGACTGCTGCTGCAAAGGACAGGATGTAGACCCTGCCACAGGTTGTTGGCTCCCTTGCCTGACCCAGTGGTAGTTTGCCAGTACTGGGATGAGCCACGTACCTTCCCTGCTCCATCTCCTCTAGCTCAGACCTCACATTTAGTTTATCAACAGCACAAAAGTATTTCCACCAACAAAGATCTGAAATCAAAAGTGCTTTGTCCTCAGTGAGTCAGATTCTCTTTGCTGTGAGTTTAACAACCCAAATATTTAATTTTAAATTTGCTTTGCTTGATAAAGGTCAGCGTTGTCGACACAGAAAAATGCTGAAGTTCAAAGAAGCTTGTTTGATGAAAAGACTGAACTTCTGAATTGATTATATATATTAATAACACTTAGTGTTCACAGTAAATAAACAATAAGATGAAGTTCACTCATCTCCCCTGTTAGAGTTCTGAAACAAATTGTGAAGGATTTCAGAAAAATGTCTGTGATGGTTAGTGGATTTGAAGTATGCATTACCAATGGCTTATTTCATCATAAATATTACAACTTAAGTTTTTGCATTGTTCTAAGATGCTAGGAGCTAGGAATTAATTTTATAATTTATATATTTGTAACTGTTTCAGTCTTAAAAAGGATGTTCCTCATGAGAGATAGGACTCTAAATATCACTGTCTACCCACATTCTAGTGCTAGTAGGAGTTTTCAGTGAGGACTACAACACAGGGCAGAAAGTAAAATTGAGAAGGTTAGATAAACACAAAAATCTCACAGGAGATTTCCGCAAACTGCCTCCACTACAATAAACTTACACACCAAGCAAAAGTCACTAGAGTCACATCAACTTTCTGTATAGAAAACAAGTGACCATGACTCTAATTAGAGAGAGAAATCACAAGAGAAATAGAACATTAGATGCTACAAGTATGCATTACCAATGGCTTATTTCATCATAAATATTACAACTTAAGTTTTTGCATTGTTCTAAGATGCTAGGAGCTAGGAATTAATTTTATAATTTATATATTTGTAACTGTTTCAGTCTTAAAAAGGATGTTCCTCATGAGAGATAGGACTCTAAATATCACTGTCTACCCACATTCTAGTGCTAGTAGGAGTTTTCAGTGAGGACTACAACACAGGGCAGAAAGTAAAATTGAGAAGGTTAGATAAACACAAAAATCTCACAGGAGATTTCCGCAAACTGCCTCCACTACAATAAACTTACACACCAAGCAAAAGTCACTAGAGTCACATCAACTTTCTGTATAGAAAACAAGTGACCATGACTCTAATTACAGAGAGAGAAATCACAAGAGAAATAGAACATTAGATGCTACACATGCATCAAAAACGACTAAGTTTCATCTGTTTCCCCTTTAATGGCGCCAGTAACTTTTCTTTGATCAAACTATTAAGCGTTTTGCATTGAATAAATTAACATATGATTAGCACAAGTATAAAAGGGCACAAAATTTGGACAAAAAAAAAATAACTATGTAAGCTTATCCACTAGAAATAATGATCCTGGATAAAAGATAAGATGCCATGGAATTTCTCACTTAGGAGCAAACATGTGACCTGTTGGGTAGTACTAGAACTTGGAGACATGATCTGCGTGACTTGATGTTAGAAATCATTAGGTATGAACACTTTAAAAATAACTGATTGGGAAAATCATACTGTCTCAGATATGACAGTCTGTTTCCAAATCACTGACAGCTCAGAAGGAATAATCTTGAATATATGTGTATTCTAACATATGAAGTATGAGATAGTAGATATTAGATGGAGTCTACAAGCCACCAAATCCCATTAAAGAATAGCATATCAATTTCTCAAACCTTTATTAATGATGTGTAAGGTGAAGAGAACTTCAACCTGAATGGCATAAACATCAATTCACATGCTGCAGGTACTCAAACAGCCTTACAATATCTAAGTACCATAGCAGTCAGTTTTTGAGTGCTGAAAAAGTTTCAGCCAACAGGCAACTTTTGAATCAAATCCTCTCTTACAGACAAGGAAAATTTGATCAAAGCACTAAAACCAGTGATAGCTTAGGAACAAGAAAGGATGTTATCTTTACGATTGCTCTGGGAAGAAAACAGTTCATGTTTTTGGTGTGCTAAGTGTGACACTTTCCCAGTTGGAATCAGTCATGGGCAAAATCACTGAAACTGTTTTGAACTAAAAATTGTAAATTAACTCTGTCAAATCTTGTCAGATCATATTGGCAACTGTTGTGAAAATCTGAGAATGAGAGAGGCTACAGTAGACAAAGAACCCAATCTATACAATTTATAATGGAATAAAAGCTCATTTTAGAGTAGTTCCAAAACATTAACTGTACTTAAAACAGAATAGGAGAATACTCCCTTACTGAGCTTCAAAGGTATTTTTCCCTTCAATCACTCTCATGAACATTCCCTCCAAGTAACAATCCTAACCTACAGCCATTCAGAATAGAGCTTATCCTGGGTCATTTACAAATTCTGAACATAAACACTTGTAATATTCAAATTATCATTTCTCTGGTAAGTGGCAAGAGAGGGAAAAAAACTTCCAGCCAGTACCAAACTTCTCAGTCACTGTAGCTTTAAAGGCAGTTCATGAATATGACGACTTTCCATCCTGCACCTCCGCCAGTTTCAGTCAGAATGGTGATCCTTCAGAAAGGCTTTTCACATGTTCTTTTATCACCTTTATTAATAACGTGTCTGGAAGGCATTTGTATTAAGGTAATTACTGGAGACTGATAAAATGATATAGATTGTCTCTTATGCCAATCAAAGGGGACAACTGTAGCCACCTAATGTGTTGTCGCTTTTTTTTCCCCTAAATTACAAAAACACCTTTTAAGTATTTTTTTTGTGTGTGTGTAGGATTCTTATATTTTGGTATTTAAATAGCATTCTCTGCCCTTACAAAAAGTATGTCTTTGATTTATTGATGGGGACAAATTAGTTGGAATTTTTCTACATAAACGTATTTTGTATTGTTTGAGTGACATGCAATATTTACTACATCAGGCATCTAGTGCTACATAAGAAATCTAAATGTTTCCCAGAGATTTATTTCAGTAGTAGCTCCACCACCTTATCCTGCTCACAAGTATAGAAATTCAAACAGCTGCAATAAAGCAGTACTATTTTGGGAATCAGCTATGAAGGAGACTACCCATTAGAACATTTTACTGAATTTTTATTACATCATTAGAAATTTGAATAAGATAGATTTTTTTTTTAATTAAATTACTTTTTTTAAGTAAAACTATGAAACATTCCAAAGAGTGATTAATGCAAGGGACTCCCTGTTATGAACAAGGTCAAGCTAGGTGATCCTATGAGCATCTTTTAGCTTCTTAAACCATTAATTCAAATATTCTCCAAAAATCCAGGCACTTTGTGTTAAAGACATCAGTCTGTAAAAAATCCTTCATTCCCCTCAGTACTTTGTTCCAATATTTCATTGCTGCTAAAATTAACAGCTTGTTTTTTATTTGAATTTTCTCTTCCATATTCTAATTACAATTTTTATGAATATTTTTTTTCCCTTGTAGTATTTAATATATCTGTTTTGTGAAATAACTTTTGTTCTTTAATCAAGTTACATTTTAATCCTGCTAAGGGGAATTATTTGCATTTTGATCTCACTTTTGAGCTCACTCTTGTCTGACTGTTTTGGGGAGCTTTTTGTGAGCATTTTAGAAATACAACCTGGTTGCAGTGATCCAATACTGGGACTGATCAGCCTTTAAACCATTTGTTTCAAGACTGAATGGCAAAACTCTGTAAATAAGCTGTTACTTATGATGCCCAGCCTATTCTACTTTCATCATTGTTTTTTTCTTCATGAGTTATGCTTGTGTGGAGAAAAAAACACCACCACCAAAACTGAGGTGGTGCCTGGTACTCAATGCCAGAGAAAAAAATCTGATAATATGAACAGGAACATGAAATGTACTAGCAAAGCCAAGTAAGTTTTCTAGTTTACAGGCTAAATACGTATTGTTTTGGCAAGGGGCATACAGGAATTCCTCCTAGAACAGTATTTGATAAGTAGGATCCATGAGAGATATTTTTTAGCCCCCCTGAGGCATACAGGTAGGAGATGAGACATTATTCTCTTACCATAGCCATGCCTCATTATAATGCTACTCCAGGCTATACTCTAATCCCTTAAGAAAAAAAAATAGGAAATGCTGAATCAAGCTCTTTTTTCTTACCATGAGTAGCTCTTCTACTCTTCCACAACTGAGAACAGATTAAAAAATAGTGTGAACAAGAAAAAATAATAATAATAAAAAAATCTGAGCTAGTGTTTTTTACTGTAAAACTCCTTTGATGTTACCTGCACCATCGATCCTGTTTAAAGTTGTGTCAAATAAATTCATCTCTGCATGTAGAACATTTACTGAGTTTCTTTTTACATGGCAGTTTATTTACGATTTTAATAAAATAAGCAAAAGAATCTAGGAACATTGGGTTTGCCATTCTGGTTCAGTGCACTCACCCATCAAATTCAGCATCCTATCCTACAGGATATGTAATGAAAATAGTGAAGTTACCTTGTAAAAGTTACCATTATATATGTTCTACAGAGTGAACAATGCCCACAATGCTAGAAATCTTACTGCAATTTCTTTTTTTGAAAGTGATTTTAAAAACACTTGAACATGTGTGCCTTGGGCTTCGATTAAAAAAAAATAATGATTAACAGATATTTGTCCCTTAATAATTATTATGATTTTACAGATATTAAAGAGAGCGAGGACAACTGTGGTCTATCTAGACTGGTTTCTTCTGTAAAATGTGTTAATTTCTTTGATTATTTACAATTTCAAGTAAGACATATCATTCAGAAAAATTTAACCAGATATGTTAAAAATTATCACTGAATGTGATCCCACTAACAGTCATGGTAGTTTTTTCAATGGCTAATTATCCTAATTGCTATGAAAAGCAGATCTTATTCTTCCTTATAGCTCATCTTAATGTGTCTAATTTATTTTTTACTTCTTGATACAAATGGTGGACAAACCAAGTAGGAGAAGAACACTGCTGGATCTTGTACTCACCAACAAGGAGGGTCTGGTTGAAGTGGTGATGGTCAATGGCAGCCTTGGCTGCAGTGATCACGAGATGGTGAAGTGCAGGATCCTGTGTAGGAGGAATAGACTACCTAGCAGGACCAGAACCTTGGACTTCTGCAGGGCCAACTTTGGCCTCCTCAATCAATTATTAAGAGAAGTCCCACGGGACAGGGCACTAGATGATATAGGGGCTCAAAAGAGTTGGTCGACACTCAAGGAGCACTTCTTGCAAGCTCAGGATCAGAGAATTCCGTTGGGTAGGAAATCAACTAAGGGAGCCAGGAGACCCACATGATTAAACAAGGAACTGCTGGGCAAACTCAAGTGGAAAAAGAGAATCTATGGATCATGGAAGAAGGGGCTGGCCAGTCGGGAGGAATATAGGACTGTTGTCAGAGGATGTAGGGAGGCAATAAGGAAAGCTTGTTCTTGTCCCGCCATCCTTCTCAGGAAGAAGGATTCTTTACAGTCCTTCCCTTCTTACCCATAGTGTCCCTCTCATGGGAGGGAGAGTCCTCCACGAACCTCTCCTTCATGAGTCCTTCCCGCGAGGTCTGGAGCTGCTCCACGTGGGCTTCAGAGTCACAGGCTGCTCCAGAAACAAACACCCCTGGTGCCGGGGAGTCCGCAGGCAGAAAATTCAAGTCCATTGGCCTCAAAATCCAAGTCCACTGGCCAAGTAGACCCCTCCTTGAGCCTTCAGGGAATGTTCCACCTCGTTTCTCCAGGAATGCAGGTGGACAGCTGCCATCTCGCCATAGGCTGCAGATTGGGCACCTTCTTCCCCTTCTTCCTCACCAACCACCCAGGATCTTCACACCAGCACTGCCTTCCACCTCTCCAGCTCAGCTCATCTTACTTAACTGCTTGCTCTGCTCGGGTCTTATCTCAGTTCTTTCATATGTTAATCGCTGAGGTTCATCTATTGTTCCTCTAATGGGTCCTTGGCTGGTTTTGGAGCAGGGGGAGCTTCTCAGCTTCTTACCGGAGCCACTCCTGGTGCCCTTCCCCCGCTACCAAAAATTCCACCAAACCAAACCAGCACAAAAGTTTGTAACTGAATGATTTAAACTAGCCCCACAATTACATTTGTGGTGGGAAAAAGAAGAAGGAATATCAAGTTGGCAGCTGTAAAAAAAGCAAAGCTTTCTGTTGAAAGGTTTCTGTAGCATAATCATCATGAAAAAACCCCAACCAACCAACCTAACAAAAAAATCCCAAACAACTACAAAAACAACAAACAAAACACAAACAAAACAAAACAAACAAATAAAGAAAAACAAGCCACAAATCAAATCCTGAGCATTTTTAACTGTTCGCATGTGTATTTTTTCACTTTAATCTATGACTTCAGTGGTAGCATTACCACTATTTTTCCTGATGTCTCAGCCTTCAGACACAAGGGAACAATAAAGCTGTTCTCAAAGGGCTGGTAACAATTTTCCTGGCCAGGAAGCTTCATATCACTTAGTTTTGTCTTTCTACATTGATTTTAGCAGTAGGGGAAATTTATGACAACATCTGGCTCCTTTAATTCCTTTTTTAGTGTCAACAATCAAAGTTAAAAATCTTACAATTTCAACACAATCTAGGAAAGTGTTTAGCCAATGATTACCCTCAGAATTATAACTATAGTAACACACAGATAATACACTATTTTTCACTTGTGAAAATGTATAATTTCACCAAGGTTATATTTTTTCCACAGCAGTATGAAATCTGGACTGTGAAGACTGATAAAATACACTGTCATGAGAGAAAGACCATCCAACTTTTAATAAAAAATATTGCCTCTGTCTTCATTCAAAAATGACTCAATTTCCTTACATTTTTCATAATGAAGAAAAGCACAGCAATAAATTCCCAGGAATGTATGTAAACTATTATTATACACCACAATTCTACGTGTTCATGTAGAATATTAATAGTTAATGGAGAACTGAATCTAAAAAAAAAATATATCCTGCTGACATTAGGTGTTTGTAAGGGAACCTCAGTGGTAATAGAGACACAAGTTTGTTTTGTAACGAATTTAAATGCCTATCATAGCAATGAATTTAACATTCTCTGTTCCACATACCACTTACTAGTAGTTAGTCAATAATTCAGTGGAGTTTTGGTCTCTGCTCTCAATAAACACATAAGCAGTTTTTAAAAAATAGGTTATTTACAACTGATAGCTGCTGGTTTAAGTTAAAATAATACAGGTATTATTTTAACTGTTTTCATTTGGAGCTTTCTGTATCATAAGGTGCTTCACTGAAATTTTTGTAGATGGAACAGATAAGTCTTGTTATTAAAAAAAAATAATTTCCAATCTTAATATGAATCTGCAAGTCTTGAAATCTTGAAATAAACTTAATTCTTAGAGAATATGCCAGGTCCATATTTTTATATTTTAAGTTGCCTTATGAAGAAAATTCATTCAAAACTCACAAAACATAAAAACAATGAGAAAATGTGTTGGTTTTCTAAACTATATTTCAGGAGAAAAGCCTAAAGCCGCATATCCAGTTTTACTACAGAAAACAGGAAGAACGACTTTGTAGAAAAAGCACATTTCAGCAAATACTATTTTCTTATCTTGAAGACACAATTTACTCCTAACCAGCCCCCATATTTACAAGGACTTTCCCAACTTGTATCTGCCTTTCATTTCTCATTCCTTCAAGATAATTGTTTCCCAAACCCATTAGATCTTCCTTTTTCTCAGGCTTCCAAAGAGGAAGATCCCTACGTGGCCTGCTTTCCTAGCAACTCTGTCAAAACTGTAGAAGAAAAAAGCATAAAAAGAAAACATTGACTTGAGAAGCTGCAAGGATGGCAATATTTAGAACTGCAGTTAGTCAAGCAACTTGGATTTGTAGGTAAGAGTTCATATGAAACCTCATGTCAAATTTATTTGAAGATTTTGAACAATCCTCTTTTCCAGTTAGTCTTCTTATTACATTGTTTTCTCCCCTCCATCTGTTCATATTCCTGATCTTCTAGTTCTTTGATTTTGCTGCTTTTACTGTCCTCCCACTTCTACATTAGCTGCTTGCTTCCCTAGAGAGAATCATTAGCTCAGCTAAAAGCTGCCAAATTGTGCAGTAATTTGTAGTCTGAGTTGGACAGGAGGTTGCCACCAGAAAAATGCAGAAGCAAGTTTCTGTGTTTTTGTTAGTGGGCACAGAGACACAACCTGCAATGAAGCTGCAATATGAGTCCATGCATGAGAATCTAACCCTGTGAAGACACAAATTATACTTTTTCAACATATCATTTACTCTGTTTTATAATAGCAAGTAGAGATATTAAATGAAATAACAATTGATGTAACATTTCCCACACACCAAATACCACCTCTCAGTCTGTCACAGAGAAGATTTTAAAATATTATTTCATTAATCAATGAAGTAACAGTGTCCCTAACCTTCTGAATGATTTTAAATTAATGAAGTATGAAATGCTGTATGAAAACCTACATAGATATGGCAAAGGCTATACTCTCCATATCAACCCTATTTTTTTGTTATATATACATAGACTCATACGTGATGCTGTTCTTTTTAGTAACTGATGGTTATCTGGGTCACTTCACTTGCTGCAGTAAATGCTTTGCTATAGTCAATGTCCAAATACTATGGTTAGATGCTAGACTTAAGGAATGGATGTGCAGTTTTCATTACACTGATTTTTTTATTATTTTTTTTTTCTCAGATATACCTTGTAGGCATGTAGTTAATCACAGAGTGATTTTTATACTAGATCAAATGTGCCCTAGCTTTTCATTGCTACTAAACACCTGTGTGGCAGAATGTGTTCTTAATAGATGCATGAGAACCAAATAAATCCTGTCTTTGTGGAGCCGATGCTTTTGCCTTACATGTCATGAAGTAAATCTGCAATTAAAGAAAAAAAAATTATGTAGCAAAGTATTGAAATACTAGAAATTATTTCTAACAAATGGATCTCCCAGAATGCATTAAAAAATGATTAACAGATATTTGTCCCTTAATAATTATAATGATTTTACAGATATTAAAGAGAGCGAGGACAACTGTGGTCTATCTAGACTGGTTTCTTCTGTAAAATGTGTTAATTTCTTTGATTATTTACAATTTCAAGTAAGACATATCATTCAGAAAAATTTAACCAGATATGTTAAAAATTATCACTGAATGTGATCCCACTAACAGTCATGGTAGTTTTTTCAATGGCTAATTATCCTAATTGCTATGAAAAGCAGATCTTATTCTTCCTTATAGCTCATCTTAATGTGTCTAATTTATTTTTTACTTCTTGATACAAATGGTGGACAAACCAAGTAGGAGAAGAACACTGCTGGATCTTGTACTCACCAACAAGGAGGGTCTGGTTGAAGTGGTGATGGTCAATGGCAGCCTTGGCTGCAGTGATCACGAGATGGTGAAGTGCAGGATCCTGTGTAGGAGGAATAGACTACCTAGCAGGACCAGAACCTTGGACTTCTGCAGGGCCAACTTTGGCCTCCTCAATCAATTATTAAGAGAAGTCCCACGGGACAGGGCACTAGATGGTATAGGGGCTCAAAAGAGTTGGTCGACACTCAAGGAGCACTTCTTGCAAGCTCAGGATCAGAGAATTCCGTTGGGTAGGAAATCAACTAAGGGAGCCAGGAGACCCACATGATTAAACAAGGAACTGCTGGGCAAACTCAAGTGGAAAAAGAGAATCTATGGATCATGGAAGAAGGGGCTGGCCAGTCGGGAGGAATATAGGACTGTTGTCAGAGGATGTAGGGAGGCAATAAGGAAAGCTTGTTCTTGTCCCGCCATCCTTCTCAGGAAGAAGGATTCTTTACAGTCCTTCCCTTCTTACCCATAGTGTCCCTCTCATGGGAGGGAGAGTCCTCCACGAACCTCTCCTTCATGAGTCCTTCCCGCGAGGTCTGGAGCTGCTCCACGTGGGCTTCAGAGTCACAGGCTGCTCCAGAAACAAACACCCCTGGTGCCGGGGAGTCCGCAGGCAGAAAATTCAAGTCCATTGGCCTCAAAATCCAAGTCCACTGGCCAAGTAGACCCCTCCTTGAGCCTTCAGGGAATGTTCCACCTCGTTTCTCCAGGAATGCAGGTGGACAGCTGCCATCTCGCCATAGGCTGCAGATTGGGCACCTTCTTCCCCTTCTTCCTCACCAACCACCCAGGATCTTCACACCAGCACTGCCTTCCACCTCTCCAGCTCAGCTCATCTTACTTAACTGCTTGCTCTGCTCGGGTCTTATCTCAGTTCTTTCATATGTTAATCGCTGAGGTTCATCTATTGTTCCTCTAATGGGTCCTTGGCTGGTTTTGGAGCAGGGGGAGCTTCTCAGCTTCTTACCGGAGCCACTCCTGGTGCCCTTCCCCCGCTACCAAAAATTCCACCAAACCAAACCAGCACAAAAGTTTGTAACTGAATGATTTAAACTAGCCCCACAATTACATTTGTGGTGGGAAAAAGAAGAAGGAATATCAAGTTGGCAGCTGTAAAAAAAGCAAAGCTTTCTGTTGAAAGGTTTCTGTAGCATAATCATCATGAAAAAACCCCAACCAACCAACCTAACAAAAAAATCCCAAACAACTACAAAAACAACAAACAAAACACAAACAAAACAAAACAAACAAATAAAGAAAAACAAGCCACAAATCAAATCCTGAGCATTTTTAACTGTTCGCATGTGTATTTTTTCACTTTAATCTATGACTTCAGTGGTAACATTACCACTATTTTTCCTGATGTCTCAGCCTTCAGACACAAGGGAACAATAAAGCTGTTCTCAAAGGGCTGGTAACAATTTTCCTGGCCAGGAAGCTTCATATCACTTAGTTTTGTCTTTCTACATTGATTTTAGCAGTAGGGGAAATTTATGACAACATCTGGCTCCTTTAATTCCTTTTTTAGTGTCAACAATCAAAGTTAAAAATCTTACAATTTCAACACAATCTAGGAAAGTGTTTAGCCAATGATTACCCTCAGAATTATAACTATAGTAACACACAGATAATACACTATTTTTCACTTGTGAAAATGTATAATTTCACCAAGGTTATATTTTTTCCACAGCAGTATGAAATCTGGACTGTGAAGACTGATAAAATACACTGTCATGAGAGAAAGACCATCCAACTTTTAATAAAAAATATTGCCTCTGTCTTCATTCAAAAATGACTCAATTTCCTTACATTTTTCATAATGAAGAAAAGCACAGCAATAAATTCCCAGGAATGTATGTAAACTATTATTATACACCACAATTCTACGTGTTCATGTAGAATATTAATAGTTAATGGAGAACTGAATCTAAAAAAAAAATATATCCTGCTGACATTAGGTGTTTGTAAGGGAACCTCAGTGGTAATAGAGACACAAGTTTGTTTTGTAACGAATTTAAATGCCTATCATAGCAATGAATTTAACATTCTCTGTTCCACATACCACTTACTAGTAGTTAGTCAATAATTCAGTGGAGTTTTGGTCTCTGCTCTCAATAAACACATAAGCAGTTTTTAAAAAATAGGTTATTTACAACTGATAGCTGCTGGTTTAAGTTAAAATAATACAGGTATTATTTTAACTGTTTTCATTTGGAGCTTTCTGTATCATAAGGTGCTTCACTGAAATTTTTGTAGATGGAACAGATAAGTCTTGTTATTAAAAAAAAATAATTTCCAATCTTAATATGAATCTGCAAGTCTTGAAATCTTGAAATAAACTTAATTCTTAGAGAATATGCCAGGTCCATATTTTTATATTTTAAGTTGCCTTATGAAGAAAATTCATTCAAAACTCACAAAACATAAAAACAATGAGAAAATGTGTTGGTTTTCTAAACTATATTTCAGGAGAAAAGCCTAAAGCCGCATATCCAGTTTTACTACAGAAAACAGGAAGAACGACTTTGTAGAAAAAGCACATTTCAGCAAATACTATTTTCTTATCTTGAAGACACAATTTACTCCTAACCAGCCCCCATATTTACAAGGACTTTCCCAACTTGTATCTGCCTTTCATTTCTCATTCCTTCAAGATAATTGTTTCCCAAACCCATTAGATCTTCCTTTTTCTCAGGCTTCCAAAGAGGAAGATCCCTACGTGGCCTGCTTTCCTAGCAACTCTGTCAAAACTGTAGAAGAAAAAAGCATAAAAAGAAAACATTGACTTGAGAAGCTGCAAGGATGGCAATATTTAGAACTGCAGTTAGTCAAGCAACTTGGATTTGTAGGTAAGAGTTCATATGAAACCTCATGTCAAATTTATTTGAAGATTTTGAACAATCCTCTTTTCCAGTTAGTCTTCTTATTACATTGTTTTCTCCCCTCCATCTGTTCATATTCCTGATCTTCTAGTTCTTTGATTTTGCTGCTTTTACTGTCCTCCCACTTCTACATTAGCTGCTTGCTTCCCTAGAGAGAATCATTAGCTCAGCTAAAAGCTGCCAAATTGTGCAGTAATTTGTAGTCTGAGTTGGACAGGAGGTTGCCACCAGAAAAATGCAGAAGCAAGTTTCTGTGTTTTTGTTAGTGGGCACAGAGACACAACCTGCAATGAAGCTGCAATATGAGTCCATGCATGAGAATCTAACCCTGTGAAGACACAAATTATACTTTTTCAACATATCATTTACTCTGTTTTATAATAGCAAGTAGAGATATTAAATGAAATAACAATTGATGTAACATTTCCCACACACCAAATACCACCTCTCAGTCTGTCACAGAGAAGATTTTAAAATATTATTTCATTAATCAATGAAGTAACAGTGTCCCTAACCTTCTGAATGATTTTAAATTAATGAAGTATGAAATGCTGTATGAAAACCTACATAGATATGGCAAAGGCTATACTCTCCATATCAACCCTATTTTTTTGTTATATATACATAGACTCATACGTGATGCTGTTCTTTTTAGTAACTGATGGTTATCTGGGTCACTTCACTTGCTGCAGTAAATGCTTTGCTATAGTCAATGTCCAAATACTATGGTTAGATGCTAGACTTAAGGAATGGATGTGCAGTTTTCATTACACTGATTTTTTTATTATTTTTTTTTTCTCAGATATACCTTGTAGGCATGTAGTTAATCACAGAGTGATTTTTATACTAGATCAAATGTGCCCTAGCTTTTCATTGCTACTAAACACCTGTGTGGCAGAATGTGTTCTTAATAGATGCATGAGAACCAAATAAATCCTGTCTTTGTGGAGCCGATGCTTTTGCCTTACATGTCATGAAGTAAATCTGCAATTAAAGAAAAAAAAATTATGTAGCAAAGTATTGAAATACTAGAAATTATTTCTAACAAATGGATCTCCCAGAATGCATTAAAAAAAAAAAAAAAAAAAAAAAAGTTAACCCTAATTATCCTAGTACCTGTGCCAAGATGGCTATTTATCTGAGGGTGGTCCATAATGAATGACAGCATTGATGTTTTCAAATGTAGTTCCTCATTCTTGTATCGCAAGCAAGTTTATGCTTTCAGTACCAGGAGTCTTTCCAGCACGGATTATACAGTTAAAAGGAAAAGCACTAAACAGCAGGAAATATCTGGTGTGCATAATTTTAATGCCTATTTTCACAGAAACAAGATAGAAATTAAATAGAAGGGAAAACATAAGCCAAGATACATGTATCTCTACCTGTAAGCCCATATCAATAGTTTAAAACACCTCTTTGTAACACAAAATCCAGTTTTAATGTTCTATTTTGTGTGGAAATATCTTAGATTCTGTTGGATAGGTAGGAACATATTCTCAAATTTCAAACACGCACACCCATCCATTTTTTTTCAGCCCAAGAACCTCAGGGTAATTTGCTGATTCTTTTGCCCCAAACAGGAGGATGACTGCTGTGGTTTATCCTCAGCAAGAAACTAAGCCCCACACAGCCACTCCCTCTTGGTGGGCTGGGGAGAATCTGAAGAGTAAAAGTGAGAAAGCTTATGGGTTTGGAGAAAGACAGTTTAAAAGGTAAAGAAAAACTGTCCACACAAGCAAAGCAAACAAAGGAATTCACTCCCTGCTTCCCATTGGCAGGCAGGTGTTCAGCCATCTCCAAGAGATCAGGGCTACAACCCCACATAATGGTTAGTTGGGAAGACAAGTGCCATCACTCCAAATGGCTCCTCTTGCCCCTTCCTCCTTCTTCCCCAACCTTTACATGCTGAGCATGATGTCATATGGCCTGGGATATCCCTTTTGTCAGCTGGGGCCAGCTGTGATGGCTGTCCCCCTTCCCAGATCTTTGTGCACCCCCAGCCTACTCGCTGGTGGCATGAGAAGCAGAAAATGCCTTGACTCTGTGTACACTCTGCTCAGCAGCTGTGAAAACATCTCTGCATTGACGACACTGTTATACCTTTTGTTGTTGAGGCAAGCACTTATGAAGGTATTTGATTTACTGCTATGGAAGCAATTCCATTATGCAGTTACTTTTAAATAAAAATGCATTCCTTTCTGATAGTTTTCTCAGAGAGAAGGCCCTTTTACAAAGTATTTACTTGATTTATGTGAATTACCCATTAATGTTGCCTGTCTCTCTTCACTCTCTACATATTGGTCTACCTAAAAATATTCCTCTAACTGAGATGTCTCAGATAGGGGGCTTAATTAGAGGAGTAGATTCATGTGAAAATGTTCTCCCCAGAAGCTCCCTGAAGATGATTAATGCACTTCCAGGTTTACACAAAGGTTCCATCTTCATTTTGTTAAATTAATGCATCACAGGATTACTATATTTCAAGCCTTACAAGTGAGAAAACAAAGAGGTTAAGAAACAGAAATTGTAGGTTAGTCCACATAAAGGGAGACAAATAAATTGAAGTATCCAAAGTTGGAGTCTTACTGCTTCCCTCCAGCTGTCATTATCTCTGGAGACTTATATAAACCCTAAGTGCCCCCACTTTTTCAAAATAAATGGACATTTTACCATTTTGCTCCTACACATACATAGAAAGCTGTCAAGCTTGTCATGGTTAAGGAATGCAGTGCTTATGTTTGCCTGTCTCATTTGAGGACTTCAGCTCAGTAACTGAACAAAGGTGTCCTGTGAAACTGAGCTCACAATGCAACAGCAATAATTACACAAATCTTTGTAAAATTAAGTACTGTAAAAACCTAAAGTCTCAGCTACAAACTGCATACTCTATACAGCACGCAGATGCAATATAGAAGAATGAAGTGAAGTTTGTCATATAGTGAATAAGTTGTGGATTAAATGCTTTCAACAGAGTATTCACTACAAAATAGCTGAAAGAGGCAGGATAATGTCCCTTCAGGTTTTAAAATGTGTTTCTTTGGGTATTTTTTTCTTCCTGAATAACAAGCTAACAAGCAAAAAAATCTCTTCTGTTTTACTTGTCTCTTCTTTGTATTATATCTAATGTAATATTCATTATGGAAAATGCACGCTGGGAAGGAGTTTTGTTATGTTTATTTTAACATTTGGGTGATACAGCTTGCATTCTGCAATACCCCCTTTGGGAATTCTCATGTGGCTTTACACAAATCTACCAGCACATCTTATGTCTACTATAACAACAGATGACAAAAATTTAAAAAGAAATAATAAGACACAAATGCTCCTTCAATTTTTATAGATCTAGACAAAGATTATACTCAACTGGCTGCTGTAAAACCCGTTTGCTGATCTTTTTAAAGCCATAAAACAAGTTGGCCATGATAACTTTGCATGCAACGGCTGTCTCTTTTCTGTTGTGCTGGATTTTAAAAATGGTATGTCAAGACTCATTAGTAGAAAATGAGTTGCAGTGAGGTTATAAGTACACTAGGTGAGATTTTGTATTAAAAAGTAAGAAAATTTAAATGTTGGCTAAGGTTTATCACACAGAATCACAATCACTGAACAATTTGGGTTGGAAAGTACAGTCAAAGATCAGCTAGTCCAACCCCCCTGCCTTGAGCAGGGACAGCTTCCACTAGATAAGGCTGCTGAAAGCCAACCTGATGGGTATCTAATCTAATACCCTCTTCCAGTTTAAAAAGTTTTTCCCTTGTTCTGTCACTACAGACCCTGGTAAAAACTCCAAGTCCATCTTTCTTATAGGTTACCTTTAGGTATTGAAAACGCAGAGTATGATCTCCCAAGAGCCTTCTCTTCTTCAGGCTGACCCACTCTGACTCTCTCAGACTTCCTTCATAGGAGGTTCTTCAGACCCCTGATCATTTTCACAGCTCTGCTCTGGACCTGCTACAACAGGTCTATGTTTTTCCTGGACTGGTGACCCCAGAGGTGTATGCAGTACTCCAGATGGGGGTCTCATAAGAGTAGAGTAGAGGGGTAGGGAAGTAGAATCACCTCCCTCAAACTACTGGCAATGTTTCTTTTAAGGCAGTCCAGGATATGATTTGCTTTCTGGGCTGCAAGTGCCCACTGCCAGCTCATATCCAGTTTTTCACCCACCAGTATCCCACAGTCCTTCTTTGCAGGGCTGCTCTCATTCCCTTCATCAGTTAGTAATAGATTACTAAAATGAGGATAGTGTGGTCCAAGATCTATCAGAACAATTTCAGATCTTCCTTATTCATTTAAAATTAGCTTTGGAATAGACCTAATCTTTGGACTGTTTACTCCTCAATCTCATGACTATCAAAATAACAGTTTAATAATTTTAAAATAAATGCTGCTTGGAGATGATCAAATAAAATCTGTTTACAGAAATTTCCTTTAAAGTCTCCATAGCTGAAAATCATGGAGAAATACTTGAAATCTAAATTAGAATGCTTTTGGCCTGATATCTTGATAAAAAATATTTAATAAGCAAAGCTTTTAGATTTGATATGTTACCATAAAACTACAGTAAATCCAAATGCAGAGAACATGAAAAATAATCAAAAGCTACAGGAACATCTGAAATTAAAAGTAGTTGGAGGATTGTTTTTCTATTTCCTTCCCATGCTCTCAGTGAACATGATGTCAATTGCAAAGGTAATGCTGTGATGTTTAAGGTTGAAAGGGTTTTTCTATTGCATACTGCTCAAAGCATTATTCTCTAGAAAACAAATTAATATGTACCCACTGAGTATAATTCAATCAAGCACTTCCTGACAAGGTGCAAAAAAATAGTGGTTTGATGTTTCATCCCTGGAAGATTATTTTTTTTTAGAAGATTTTTTCTCCATCTCTTCTCTCTGGCTTTCTTAGGTTTAATGCTTTATCCTTTATGAAGTGTTCCCACATTTCTGATTTTTTTTAATCCTGTAGTCATTCCATAAGTTTGAGATACTTTTTTTTAATACTTCTTTTATAGTTGATCACACTGTCTGGCTTTGATGTAGAAGATACTCATAAGTCACTTAAAAGATGGTCCAATTACTCTATCCAGGGACCATGTTTTTGTTTAAATATAAGCCATTTTCTATTCCATTGGATGTGTGCAGCCCTTCTTTCCAAATTCCTACCTTTCTTATTAATGCTATAAATGCCCCTAATGATGTTAGATTTTTTTCCTTGCTGTGAAGTCTTTGTGATTGAAACATAATTTGTGAAATATATTTATTGTATATACTTAGTGGTAGATTCGGCAGAAAAGAGTTGTGTCACCAGTGCTAGAAATTATAGAATCATAGAATACCAGGCTAGAAGGGATCTCAAGGATCACCTGGTCAAACCTTTCTTAGCAAAACCATGGTGTAGACAAGATGGCCCAGCACCCTGTCCAGTTGAGCCTTAAATTGTCCAGTATTGGAGAATCCACCACTACCCTGGGGAGATTATTGTAGTGTCTGATTGTTCTAATTAACAAAATTTTTCTCTTGTGTCTAACTGGAATCTCCAGGAGTAACATGCACCCATTAACTATTGTCTTTTCCATGGGACTCCTTATAAAAGGAGCCTTCTTTGTAACATCTCTTCAAGTACTGGAACATGGTGATGAGGTCTCCCTTAAGCCTTCTTTTCTCAAGGCTGAATAAACTCAGTTATTTCAGCCTTTCCTCATATGGCAGGCTTTCCAGTCCTTTCATCACCTTCATGGCCCTTCTCTGCAGCCTCTCCAGCCTGTTCACATATTTTTTGTAGAGCAGAGTATTCACTACAAAATAGCTGAAAGAGGCAGGATAATGTCCCTTCAGGTTTTAAAATGTGTTTCTTTGGGTATTTTTTTCTTCCTGAATAACAAGCTAACAAGCAAAAAAATCTCTTCTGTTTTACTTGTCTCTTCTTTGTATTATATCTAATGTAATATTCATTATGGAAAATGCACGCTGGGAAGGAGTTTTGTTATGTTTATTTTAACATTTGGGTGATACAGCTTGCATTCTGCAATACCCCCTTTGGGAATTCTCATGTGGCTTTACACAAATCTACCAGCACATCTTATGTCTACTATAACAACAGATGACAAAAATTTAAAAAGAAATAATAAGACACAAATGCTCCTTCAATTTTTATAGATCTAGACAAAGATTATACTCAACTGGCTGCTGTAAAACCCGTTTGCTGATCTTTTTAAAGCCATAAAACAAGTTGGCCATGATAACTTTGCATGCAACGGCTGTCTCTTTTCTGTTGTGCTGGATTTTAAAAATGGTATGTCAAGACTCATTAGTAGAAAATGAGTTGCAGTGAGGTTATAAGTACACTAGGTGAGATTTTGTATTAAAAAGTAAGAAAATTTAAATGTTGGCTAAGGTTTATCACACAGAATCACAATCACTGAACAATTTGGGTTGGAAAGTACAGTCAAAGATCAGCTAGTCCAACCCCCCTGCCTTGAGCAGGGACAGCTTCCACTAGATAAGGCTGCTGAAAGCCAACCTGATGGGTGTCTAATCTAATACCCTCTTCCAGTTTAAAAAGTTTTTCCCTTGTTCTGTCACTACAGACCCTGGTAAAAACTCCAAGTCCATCTTTCTTATAGGTTACCTTTAGGTATTGAAAACGCAGAGTATGATCTCCCAAGAGCCTTCTCTTCTTCAGGCTGACCCACTCTGACTCTCTCAGACTTCCTTCATAGGAGGTTCTTCAGACCCCTGATCATTTTCACAGCTCTGCTCTGGACCTGCTACAACAGGTCTATGTTTTTCCTGGACTGGTGACCCCAGAGGTGTATGCAGTACTCCAGATGGGGGTCTCATAAGAGTAGAGTAGAGGGGTAGGGAAGTAGAATCACCTCCCTCAAACTACTGGCAATGTTTCTTTTAAGGCAGTCCAGGATATGATTTGCTTTCTGGGCTGCAAGTGCCCACTGCCAGCTCATATCCAGTTTTTCACCCACCAGTATCCCACAGTCCTTCTTTGCAGGGCTGCTCTCATTCCCTTCATCAGTTAGTAATAGATTACTAAAATGAGGATAGTGTGGTCCAAGATCTATCAGAACAATTTCAGATCTTCCTTATTCATTTAAAATTAGCTTTGGAATAGACCTAATCTTTGGACTGTTTACTCCTCAATCTCATGACTATCAAAATAACAGTTTAATAATTTTAAAATAAATGCTGCTTGGAGATGATCAAATAAAATCTGTTTACAGAAATTTCCTTTAAAGTCTCCATAGCTGAAAATCATGGAGAAATACTTGAAATCTAAATTAGAATGCTTTTGGCCTGATATCTTGATAAAAAATATTTAATAAGCAAAGCTTTTAGATTTGATATGTTACCATAAAACTACAGTAAATCCAAATGCAGAGAACATGAAAAATAATCAAAAGCTACAGGAACATCTGAAATTAAAAGTAGTTGGAGGATTGTTTTTCTATTTCCTTCCCATGCTCTCAGTGAACATGATGTCAATTGCAAAGGTAATGCTGTGATGTTTAAGGTTGAAAGGGTTTTTCTATTGCATACTGCTCAAAGCATTATTCTCTAGAAAACAAATTAATATGTACCCACTGAGTATAATTCAATCAAGCACTTCCTGACAAGGTGCAAAAAAATAGTGGTTTGATGTTTCATCCCTGGAAGATTATTTTTTTTTAGAAGATTTTTTCTCCATCTCTTCTCTCTGGCTTTCTTAGGTTTAATGCTTTATCCTTTATGAAGTGTTCCCACATTTCTGATTTTTTTTAATCCTGTAGTCATTCCATAAGTTTGAGATACTTTTTTTTAATACTTCTTTTATAGTTGATCACACTGTCTGGCTTTGATGTAGAAGATACTCATAAGTCACTTAAAAGATGGTCCAATTACTCTATCCAGGGACCATGTTTTTGTTTAAATATAAGCCATTTTCTATTCCATTGGATGTGTGCAGCCCTTCTTTCCAAATTCCTACCTTTCTTATTAATGCTATAAATGCCCCTAATGATGTTAGATTTTTTTCCTTGCTGTGAAGTCTTTGTGATTGAAACATAATTTGTGAAATATATTTATTGTATATACTTAGTGGTAGATTCGGCAGAAAAGAGTTGTGTCACCAGTGCTAGAAATTATAGAATCATAGAATACCAGGCTAGAAGGGATCTCAAGGATCACCTGGTCAAACCTTTCTTAGCAAAACCATGGTGTAGACAAGATGGCCCAGCACCCTGTCCAGTTGAGCCTTAAATTGTCCAGTATTGGAGAATCCACCACTACCCTGGGGAGATTATTGTAGTGTCTGATTGTTCTAATTAACAAAATTTTTCTCTTGTGTCTAACTGGAATCTCCAGGAGTAACATGCACCCATTAACTATTGTCTTTTCCATGGGACTCCTTATAAAAGGAGCCTTCTTTGTAACATCTCTTCAAGTACTGGAACATGGTGATGAGGTCTCCCTTAAGCCTTCTTTTCTCAAGGCTGAATAAACTCAGTTATTTCAGCCTTTCCTCATATGGCAGGCTTTCCAGTCCTTTCATCACCTTCATGGCCCTTCTCTGCAGCCTCTCCAGCCTGTTCACATATTTTTTGTAGAGCGGGAAGCAAAACTGAACAGACTGTTCCAGGTGTGGAATATAAGAACAGGTTGTTCACCAGTATTCTACAAAGTCACAGTGGCTTCACATCTAGAGTACCATGCTTGGTTTTGGAATTTTCACCTCAGTACAAATATCTATTGTGTAAAAGATTGGTGTGGTAAAAAATCTCACTTGCAACTGAGTAAAACTTTACGTGTACAGATAAATTCTAAAAAAGTAGCCACTTACAGGTAAGTTTAAATACATACATTAGCTTATACTTAAAAAAATAGTGAATACAGGTAATTTTTAGTTTGTGGAAGTAAGAGAAGGATACTTCCCAGGAGAATTAATGGTTCGGTACGTGGTTGAGTCCGAGTGTGAATCATAGAATCACAGAATCTTAGCGGTTGGAAAGGACTTCAAAAGACCATCCAGTCCAATCCCCCTGCCAGAGCAGGGTCACCTAGAGCACACCACACAGGAATGTGTCCAGGTGGATTTTGAATGTCTCCAGAGAAGGAGACTCCACAACCTCTCTGGGCAGCCTGTTCCAGTGCTCTGTCACCCAAGTGAAGTACTCTAGAAAGCTAGTGTAGCCAAAGTCATAACAATTTAAATCTGAAAACACATCCAGTATCATTTTAATAAGATAACAAATAAGAAAATTACCTTGTGCACTGAAGATGTATATTATGCCTGCAGGGTCAACATAAAAATTCTATTGTCTTAACATGTTACCATGAGAATTCGTGGTACCTTAGTTATCACTCACTTTTTCTTCCAAAAGGTGAAGAGATTTACTTACCTGATTGTACACTATTTTGTTGTATAACAGCTTTTTCCTACTGAATGTATAATAAATAGGAATAGCCTCAGTTGTCCTTAGGTATTGAAAAGTGAAACATCTGAACCCCAGCTAGGCATCTTTGGATCCCTTTGTGCTCTGAAGCACAAACATGCTTCATGATCCAGACATATGCTCGGATGAGATTAATCACCTTATGAAGATGCTCACTTTTCTCTAGTATCTCTAAAGTCTTAGAGATACTCTCTTCAAACTGCATTATTTTATGTCGTCACATTCTGTTGTCTTCAGAGAGAAGAAAACAAATTATTTGCTAGTAGTACGTAAATAGAAGGATCTTTTAGTGGGCCATGAGGACAATACTTGTAAGAAGGGAACATAATGTAAACCAACTATCAGGCATTACTCCTCTTCCTTTCCTCCACTCAACCCCTCAGCTTTTTCATTCAAAACGTCACTTCATGAATATTTCTCAAATATTTCCTTATTCAAAGGAAAAATAATGCATTTTAAAGTCTCTAAAAAATATGTACAATTGTTTTTTTCCTCACTTTTCCTTCTGTCTTATATTTATTATCACTACAGTTCTCTGTGAAGTGATTATCTAAAGTTTAACTACAATAAGCATTAGGGTTGGGGCAAAAAAGGTTTTCTTCAACTATGTTTAATTCCAAGATGTAACAAGGTAAAGTTTCATCACTGTCATCTTTATCTTATTATATTTAAAATGAGCTTTGAGAGAATGAGATTTATGTTGTGAGAGACACAGGAGACATGATGCTTTTGAAATAAGAGCTAAATTTGTCTTTTTTTATTATGTTAGGATTTTAAATTTTCACCTCTTATTGCTTACAGGAAAGCAATTGACTGCCTGAAGTAGTACATACAGGGCAGACCCAGTAAACTCTAACTGAGCTCTGTCTTTGCTTGCAGAACCACTGTACCCTACTCTCAAAATTTAAATGTTTTGGCATGTCTTTTGTATAGAAAAATCTTCCATTAACTCAAAATCTGAGTTGCTCAGCCTGAGCTCTGATCGTCCAAATGTATTGAAGCCAAGCTGATAGACCTACTGGAAACTAAATGTATGTAAATAGTCTGGTCCTTCAAACTCTCCCCTACCTGCCTCAGGAAACATTCAAGGTGGCCAGAGTCTCAGCTTTGCTTCCAGAGCTCTGCAGATTTTATTTACATGTCTTTCTCTACTTATTTAGCATCTACGTTCTCTTCCCATTCTACAGCTATGGGTAGAGACATGCTCAAATCTCAGACAAGCCACTGAGGTTGTAAAACAAGCAGAAGGTTGTTGCCGTCTTGCCCATTATCAATAGCGTAAGAATGGAAAAGAGATAAACATGAATTATGTCTTCCTGAATTTCCAAGTAAGCTTGAGGGAAACAGCAGAATGCTTTCCCATCTCTTCTCATTACCAGAGTTTGTTAAATTTAGTGTATGAGAATATCTATGTAACACTGCTTAGTAAGATACATCTGACAGTGCAATCATAAAATATTTTGGGAATGCAGACCACTATCCTGTTGAGCTCATAACATTATCATTCTCATAAAAAAACCTCACAGGAATGCTATTGTTTGAGCATGTTTTCAGCTGGGGATGTATAATCTACCTATTAAGCAATTATTAAAGCCATATTTTTACTACTGAAATCAATGGGATGCTAAGTAAATACTGCAATTGTTTACTTGGCTGTTTATGTCCCAGCATTTCTTGCCCTTCTTAGGCAAGGTTATACAGATGATATTGTACTGTGTGTTGAAATGTTGCCATTCATAAAATGCATTGCCAATCTGCAACTGACTTGTTTCCATTAATTAAAAAAAAATGTTTATGTATAAACTTCTACTGAGATTTATGTGATTAACTGACAACTTTGCATATTCCCTCTCAGTCCCTCTGTAACTTATACTTTTCTGCCACTCCCTATGTGTATTGGGTGATAAGTTATTTGTAAACATCACATTTATTTTACCACCCTCCTTCAGCACTGTAGATTTTCACCCAGAAATATTCTGTCATAAAACTCCCTATGTAGATATCTCTTCATGTCAGCTAATTCTAAAAACTTGAGGAAGCTCTTGATTACTGTGTTATGAAGACACATATTTTATCGTTTTCAAAGATAATTATGATCATAACAATAACAACGATAATAATAGTAATAATAATAACAACAATATTTTTAATAATAAAATAAACAAAAGATAAAATCCTGTATGAATCCAGGCTTTCATACTGTGGTACCCAGTGACTTAAGAACCAATTATGGTAAATGAGTTAAAGATATGTACAGAAAAATCCAAATAACCCGAAGATCTTAAAATCTAAACAGCTGCATCTAGTGGTTCCCTCAGAAATTACTTATTTTACTTGCTCAGAAATGTAATTTAGGCACCAGCTTTAAAATGTTTTGATAAGTGACTCTTTTATTTTAGGCATCTACTGTAACCTAGGTATAACTGGACCATTTCAAAAGAATATTAACTCTTAAAAGAATTCCAAATATATTTTTTTCCCAAAGCAAAAATTGCTTTAAATAATTTTGAACAGTCTTATTCTTGGTTTTACCCTGGTCCATTAAGCACCTCCATAGTATCTCGGAAAAGATGCATTCTTTTTAAAGGCAAAGGTTAGAAGAGCTTAATAATATAGTTGATAACATTTAGTACTCTGACCTGTCTCAATCACAAAACAGCAACAAGTGAACAAACAAACACGTTCATTTTTAAAGAATTCACAGACACCCAAAGATTTTGCATATTTCAAAATAATTAATGTTTCTTTCAGATAATTAGTGATAACTACCAGAAAATTTGCTTCATAACTTGAGTCTGCATACTGGATGGTGTAAATCCTTGAGTGCTCTTTTGAAACTATGAGTTGCATTATTAAGGTTTTAAAGTTTCTTTTGATTGATTGGGACTGTTAGTGATCACAGAATCATAGAATCACAGAATGGTCATGTTTGGAAAATACCTCTGAAATCACCAAGTCCTACTATCAACACATAAAAAAACACCCCAAACAAACACAACCAACCACACACACTCAACCAGAAAAACACCTACAAAAAAACAAACAAACAAACACAAAAAACCCTCCCACACAAACTAAACAACAACAACCAAACAAAAAACACCAAACAAACAAACAAAACCAAACACAAAAACAAAACCCCTACAACCGCAGCCACTACAACATGCTGTGAAGTGCCACATCTACACGCTTCTTGAATACCTCCAAGGATGGTGACTCAGTCACCTCTCTGGATAGGCTGTTCCACTGCCTGATCACTATTTCATATAGAAATTCTTCCTAATATCCAATCTAAGCCTCCCCTGCTACAACTTTAGACCATTTCCTCTGGTACTGTTGTTAATCACTAGGGAGAAGAGGCCAACACCCACCTCCCTACAACCTCCTTTCTGGTAGTTGTAGTGGGCAAGGAGGTCTCCTCTCAGCCTCCTCCAAATTAAACATCCCCAGTTCTCTCAGCCACTCCTCACATTACTTGTCCTCTAGACCCTTCACCAACTTCATAGCTCTCCTCTGGACTTGCTCCAGCACCTCAATGTCCTTATAGTGAGAGGCTCAGAACTGCACACAGTACTAGAGGTGCAGCCTCACTGGTGCTGAGTACAGGGGCATGATCACTTCCCTACTCCTGTTGGTCACATTATTCCTGATGCAGGCCAGGATGTTGTTGGCCTTCTTGGCCACCTGGGCACACTGCTGGCTTACATTCATCTGGCTGTCAACCAGCACCCCCAGGTCTTTTTCTGCTGGGCAGCTTTCCAGCCAGTCTGCCCCAATCCCATAGTGTTGCCTGGGGTTGTTGTGACCAAAAAGCACAACCGGGCACTTCTTGAGGAAGCTCTTGATTACTGTGTTATGAAGACACATATTTTATCGTTTTCAAAGATAATTATGATCATAACAATAACAACGATAATAATAGTAATAATAATAACAACAATATTTTTAATAATAAAATAAACAAAAGATAAAATCCTGTATGAATCCAGGCTTTCATACTGTGGTACCCAGTGACTTAAGAACCAATTATGGTAAATGAGTTAAAGATATGTACAGAAAAATCCAAATAACCCGAAGATCTTAAAATCTAAACAGCTGCATCTAGTGGTTCCCTCAGAAATTACTTATTTTACTTGCTCAGAAATGTAATTTAGGCACCAGCTTTAAAATGTTTTGATAAGTGACTCTTTTATTTTAGGCATCTACTGTAACCTAGGTATAACTGGACCATTTCAAAAGAATATTAACTCTTAAAAGAATTCCAAATATATTTTTTTCCCAAAGCAAAAATTGCTTTAAATAATTTTGAACAGTCTTATTCTTGGTTTTACCCTGGTCCATTAAGCACCTCCATAGTATCTCGGAAAAGATGCATTCTTTTTAAAGGCAAAGGTTAGAAGAGCTTAATAATATAGTTGATAACATTTAGTACTCTGACCTGTCTCAATCACAAAACAGCAACAAGTGAACAAACAAACACGTTCATTTTTAAAGAATTCACAGACACCCAAAGATTTTGCATATTTCAAAATAATTAATGTTTCTTTCAGATAATTAGTGATAACTACCAGAAAATTTGCTTCATAACTTGAGTCTGCATACTGGATGGTGTAAATCCTTGAGTGCTCTTTTGAAACTATGAGTTGCATTATTAAGGTTTTAAAGTTTCTTTTGATTGATTGGGACTGTTAGTGATCACAGAATCATAGAATCACAGAATGGTCATGTTTGGAAAATACCTCTGAAATCACCAAGTCCTACTATCAACACATAAAAAAACACCCCAAACAAACACAACCAACCACACACACTCAACCAGAAAAACACCTACAAAAAAACAAACAAACAAACACAAAAAACCCTCCCACACAAACTAAACAACAACAACCAAACAAAAAACACCAAACAAACAAACAAAACCAAACACAAAAACAAAACCCCTACAACCGCAGCCACTACAACATGCTGTGAAGTGCCACATCTACACGCTTCTTGAATACCTCCAAGGATGGTGACTCAGTCACCTCTCTGGATAGGCTGTTCCACTGCCTGATCACTATTTCATATAGAAATTCTTCCTAATATCCAATCTAAGCCTCCCCTGCTACAACTTTAGACCATTTCCTCTGGTACTGTTGTTAATCACTAGGGAGAAGAGGCCAACACCCACCTCCCTACAACCTCCTTTCTGGTAGTTGTAGTGGGCAAGGAGGTCTCCTCTCAGCCTCCTCCAAATTAAACATCCCCAGTTCTCTCAGCCACTCCTCACATTACTTGTCCTCTAGACCCTTCACCAACTTCATAGCTCTCCTCTGGACTTGCTCCAGCACCTCAATGTCCTTATAGTGAGAGGCTCAGAACTGCACACAGTACTAGAGGTGCAGCCTCACTGGTGCTGAGTACAGGGGCATGATCACTTCCCTACTCCTGTTGGTCACATTATTCCTGATGCAGGCCAGGATGTTGTTGGCCTTCTTGGCCACCTGGGCACACTGCTGGCTTACATTCATCTGGCTGTCAACCAGCACCCCCAGGTCTTTTTCTGCTGGGCAGCTTTCCAGCCAGTCTGCCCCAATCCCATAGTGTTGCCTGGGGTTGTTGTGACCAAAAAGCACAACCGGGCACTTGGCCTTATTTAACCTCATACAATTGGCGTTGGCGCATTGATCCAGCCTGTCCAAGCCCCTCTATAGAGCCTCCCTACCCTCGAGCAGATCAACACTCCTACCCAATTTGTTTTCATCTGCAAACATACTGAGGATGCACTCAATCCCCTCATTCAGATCATTGATAAAGATCTTAAACAAGACTCGTCCCAAAACTGAGGCCTGAGGGACACCATTAGTGACCAGCCTCCAGGTAGATTTGACGCCATCCATCCAGCCAGTTTGTTACCCAGTGAAGAGTCAACCTGTCTATGCCATGATCCACCAGCTTCTCTAGCAGAATGCTGTGGGAGACAGTGTCAAAGACCTTACCAATGTCTAGGAAGACACAACTCACCTGACTTTCATGGAGAGAGTTGGAAGATAATATCTCTCTGAGAAATTTTCTTGTATTTTCTATGCAAATTATTACAATGATTATTTCATTTATTGCAACTATTGTTTTATTTATTACAATTTTTTTTCTATGTTAATTGCTATAATTACTATTAAACTATTACATAGTACAAGTGTGCAGATTCTTCCATTCTTCAGTGATTATTCCCAATGTAAAAGGTTCAGAAAGGGTATAATAAGCTTTGGGGTAGTATTAGCTAGATCAGTGATTCTTTTTATGTCTTTCTGAAGAAAAGGAATTCAGTATTACCAGTATTGGATTACTCTTAATATTTTTGAAAATAATTGCATAGTACATAAATAATAAAGGTGTTACAATTCATCATTTTCCATTTTGTGTTTTCTTGGTGTTCTATGCCATGTATTATGCAGAAGATGCAAATCAGCACTGGAAAAACAATAAGAGCAATTTCACTTGTTATTATACATAGTGTATTTACAGTAATATGTTTTGAATGTGACTTTAATAGACTTTCAGATATAGTTAATTTCATACCAAAAGAACAGCATGTGTCAAGGATTATTTTTTTCTTGCTCAAGTTAAAAACCTAATTACATTTACATTGTGAAGTTTGGGAAGTGTCTTACAGTGCTCTAAGAGGGAAACAATGAATCTGTACTTGACTGTGAGTTACACTTCATGCGCCCAAGATAGTGAGATTAGTGGAATATGTGCAGGGTTATTTTCAAGCACCAAATGAATGTTCTAAAAAACAGAGATAAGAGTAATAAATGAAAACTGCAAAATTCGGTGAGATTTTGAATTTGCATTTCTCTGAAAGTGTCTACCTATTACATATACATACATAAACATATTTTATTTGCTTTCAGAGGACTAACGGTTCTGCCTCTGTCAGACATTGTGATAAATCATATAGATTTGAGTTTCTACATAACATTCTCTTAAAATATTTAAAACTGAACTCAAAGAATTAGACTTAGTCTGTTCCACAGGGAGGTCTTTTTAGATGAGAATGCCAAGGAGTATTTGTCACATAGTCTATCATAACTTCCTTATGTGGAGAAATAGCTGGCAGCTTTCTTAACTGCTCAGTTCTTTATACAGCGAGTCAGACACTTACTTGCTTTTTCACTTTGTACATTCTTATTTTAAGTTAGTCAGTTTAGTATGCTTTAGCTGAAAGTGAAAAAGTCTATACATCATATGAAAAATATTTAGGTTTTTTGGATATACCTGTCTCTTTTCCTTGTAAAGGGTAGACAATCTGCAAGTAATCTGTGTAGCACAGTCTGGCCATGAAGAAGAAAGTAAATAGGCAGGATGGATAAAGCATCAGTAATCTCACATCAGTACAGAGACAAGAAGACTCTGCTGGCCTAAACTTCAACAAATAAAGTATCTGATGTTGTAGGAGCACAAAGCATGAAACACAATGCATTAAGCTGGTCCATCTCTCTCACGATGACTGCCCAACTGCTGTGTAAAATTTCTGGTGCTTTATTGCATTGAGACACAACAGTTTTACACTGGATCAGTGTATTACTATTTACTTTATACCTACATGCATCAACATGCAGATGCTGCCTTTCAGGGTTATCAGTCTAATTCTCCTCCACACTAATAGCAGCAGCAAAAAAACCCCATGCACCTAATCTCCATTACATCAGCAGCATGTGTTACAGAAACAACTCAATTCAGTTATAGGGTTCAACTCTTGGGGCATTTAAACTGTTGCAGAGAAGTGAAGGATGCATGAGCTTCCTCCCGTCTCACTCAGTAGTTAGCAAAACATGCCAGGAAATTAGTTATAATTTGTGGCCAGGTAATGAAAGGAGTGTGACTTCGGAACCTCTTCCTTTTCTGCTCTTCCTTTTGTGATAAAGGGAATCATCAACATTAGCATCTGCCATTCCACATGCCTTCTAGTACACTAAAATGTAAGATCTTTTGCAGGAATAATTCTTGTCTTACAGTGGGCAGATGTTTCAGACACAGAATTAAGGCCAATGGAGATTTTTGTGCAAACTCTGAGCAATTCAGTGTTCACAATTCCAGGGTGCTTGTTTTTCTAAGACATCTCAGAGATTTTAAGACAGCCTCCAGTTTGGCTTTCTTGAAGTCCTTTAATTTTATTGATTATAAGTATCGTACAAATGATAACAAATGTAGCTTTTCCAGCAGATAAACCTAGCAGAAGGCAAATTTGCTGTAGTGAATCCAAAGAGACATATTGGTGTCACGAAGGCCATTCTCAACACTAAGTCTGGTGATAAGCAGCTGAAATGCTCAGCTCCTCTTTGCCACAAGTAGAGCTTGAAAACTCTCAAAGGCTTTTGGTTTCTTCTGCAGGAACTAAATTGGCAAGAGAAAGGGAATTTATAATTAAAATACTTATTTGGGCTAATCTTTTGGATAAGTTGCTATTTTTGCATTAGCAAATGCATGTAAATATTTTTAAATGCCATTTTGATAGCATTATGCTAGCTATTGAAAAGCTTGAATCTTCTTTGGCTGAGTAAACACCTTGTACCTGTACACCCAGGATGTAACTGTTTTGCTGGAAAGTCCAATTCTTCCAGAAAGTGTGTTAATGGATGTATCCAAATCTCATATACAGAAGTGTTTTTCCTCTTCTTTTATAGTAAAATAGAAAGCAATTAAATTAATTTTTATTTAATCATAGCTGGAACAATAGGATCCTCTTCCCAAGGTACAGACCACTGTGGCTTGGTCTAAATGGAAGCTCAGCCACATAGTCTGAAAGATTTCCTCTGAGACTTTTTGCAATTGTGTTTGCTTTGGCATTGTTTTGATTACAGTTGACTAAGTATATGTGGGATGAACCAGAAAACAAGCTGACAGTCAGATAAGCAGTAGGAGTTTGGTCTTGGGAGAAATAAAGTTCCTTTAAGTTCCTTTAATAGTTTGGGAAGACATTTTTAATTTCTAAACAAAGAAACTATGGGGTTTTCTTTTTCATTGAAAAGTATGTGTTATAAGCTCTCTAAGAGCTTCCCTATTCTTCTATGCTAGAATGCTGTTCTAGAAAGCTTATCTGCTTGCACTTGCTGACAGAAGACACTCCTTCCTTCCCTGCCTCTCTCCCAATGGCTCTTTAAGCATCTTATCTGGTTAACTGGAAAGGCATAGAGTTTCTTACTAGATATCCTGAAAATAATCCCTGTGGATTCTACCCACTGAAAAAGTGCTCAAAAGCCTAATTGGAACAAGATTAACACTTGTATGAAATGAAAGGCTCATTGTATATGATTTTCCATAGGTATTTTGTGATAACCTTTCTAGAAATCAGGTTAAAATGAAAACAAATCAATGCATTTATTCAGAAAATATGTAAAGTAACAAGGCTTTCAAAGGCAGGTGACAAGGAAGAGTGACCATACTTAATGTATCAAAGTTCAGTTCCAAAAGCCTTCTCTCACCTTAATTTTTCGGTCAGCTGGTAACAGTATCCCAAGCATCCCATGTCTCCAGTTCTAATTCATATTCTACATGCACACTCAGAGAACCTAGGGAAGGATGTTATCTCTTTGCAGTCATCTCTGTTCTTGGGGTTCAGTTTTTATTTTTCCCTTTTAGGCCTTAACTTACACAGGAAGCTGCTTGAAACCTGTGAAGGACCAGGTATTTCCTTACACGAACATGAAATGTCCTTTGAGTCAGCCGACAAAACTGACTTAAAATGGCGTCTCCACGTGGCGCTGAACCCCCTCTGTGTGTGTGTGTGTGGGGAAGCAGCTGCTACGGGGGAGGAGCCGAGGCCGGAAGCAGGGGCGGGACTAGGTCCCGTCTGATTGGCTGAAAAGCCCGGAAATACAAAACCGGCCAATCGGGAGATCAGAAAACCCCATAAAAGAGGCAGCGCGGCACGCCCCTCGCTCTCTCGTCCTCTCCTCGTGTTCGGGGCGGTCCTCTACACACACTGCCTGCCGCCGCCATTTTCCTGCCGTGTGCCGCCGCCTGCCGCCGCTGGTGGGAGCTGC